>NC_135871.1:16373602-16991102 GCF_031162955.1 Sander vitreus | reverse complement strand
ACCACATTTCAAGATAAATCTGAGAGGTCACATCTGTCTTATTTTAGCTTTTTTCTTTTGAAATACTAGATACTTTTACCTCCTTAAGCTGCAGGTTTTTTTTAAGAGAAATATCCTGAGAAGTAAAAACTCTTTACTGAGGCCATAATGATGAGAGGTCACACGTAGATGTAGCTTAAACTGAAGGTGTCACAAGCCAAAACAGTAGAATGATGTATAATCAACAGATTAATTGATAATGAAAATACTCTAGTTGCAGCCCTGATATAGCCAAAGTATGCCTCATTTCACTGCGCGCATAATTTTCTTTCCACCATCACCCTTTCAATTTCACTTCCAGACACTTCAAAAAACAAGCAAAACATTTTCAATCCCTTTCCACTCAGGCATTTAATGCTTCCTGTTACCTGCCGAATAATACTCTGCACGATAGAGCGTGTGGTGTGTGCAGGCACAAAGATGAGCAGAAACATGTTATGTAATTTACCCCATCTGAGGGAATTGACCCCCCTCCCTCTGTAGCGGCTGCAGCTCTTGATATAGTCGATGTTGTTTGATAACTGCACTGTTATTTAGCCAAAGGGTAGATGCAGAACAATGGGGTAAGAGGGAGTGTTCCCCTGAATGCCTGTGGGCCATCCAATTTTCACACATACACACATACCAAACAGAAATAGTCAATAACATTTCTAAAAATGTTCAATTTCACGCAGGATTGTGTTGATGCAGTGTGTGAAAGAGAAGGGAAAAGAGAAGGGGGAGGAGAGAGAGGCAGAGGAGAGTAGTCTGTGTGTTAAAAGAGGGGAACTAGAGGCAGGGGGGCTGGCAGACAAAAGTGAGAGAGGTGAGGAAGAAATGAGGAGGAGGGGAAGGCGGTGCTAAGGCAGACAGCAGGAAAGGAAAGCTGAGAAGAGGAGCAGTGGAGAAAAGTAAGAAGAGAGAGAGGAGGAGGAGGAGAGGACAGGAAAATAAGGGGGCTTCCATTTGAAAGTCCTCGTGTCGGGATATGAAGTCCTGGCGCGCTGCAGAGGCAACGGCAGGAAGCTGGAGTGTTGTAAAGAAGAGGTAGACGACGAAGAAAAGGAAGGAGAGACTGGGAGAATCTGAGCCAGCAGAGGCTGGAGTGATTATTACTTTTATTTTATTTTTTCCAAGAGAGACGGAGACAAGTGGAGGCAGCGATGCAGGGCTCTCACTGGGGTGAGTGTGGAGAAAGAGTGTGTGTGTTTGTGCATGTGTGTTACTTTAATTCTCCAAACTCAGGCTCTCTTTACCCTGCCCTTTATCCCACTTTGGCTTGGTTTACTTGAAGACAAATTTGCGGAAACCTTGTTTTCATGAGCACCTTGAATCAGTGTGAAGCCACTTAAGAGGGTGTCCATTGTGGAAAATGCCAATAATGGAAGGTGTGTAATGGAAAGAGTTTGAGACAAAAGTTGCTTGGCAGGCCAAGCACAAACACAAACACTGATTTTAACAGGATTGGAATGTTAGTGAAGGCAAAAAAAATTGGTGATGTCTTCTAAAATCTGGATAAACTGAGAACTAACTGGTCAAATAGTGATCCCTGGAAAACTTGGTTTCCTGTCATTTTGCCAAAGAGTGAAGGCAGCTGGATGCTTCAGAGTCAGCTGACTGGTGTTAGCTTGAAATTAGTTTTCTAAAGTTGTTAGGACTGTAGCTGCTCTAAATGACCCTGGAGACTTTTGGTCTGAACAAGCTAGGGCAAACAGACCCGGTAGCTTGGATTTGTTGAGGTGGGATGATGAGTTTTTGATGGTTTTCTAATCCCAACCCTGGGTAATCTGCTCATTACAGACTGTTGGGGTATTGATTTGAAATTTCAGCTGTCCCACCCTCTGAACAGTTGGCCTGGAGGAGCAATAGGAAAGAGGAGGAGGGTGGTGTTGTTATTCAATCTGTCTGCACACCCTTACAGTCGAGATAAGAAAGAGCATGAGGCAGCAGATATGTCTCTACCAGAGCAGACAATTAGGCTGCATCTTAGAATTGTGACCCGTACAAAACATTCATGTTTCTTTTGATGACAAAGCACTTTAGGAGACACAGGCCGCAGTTGTTTCTCTTCTGTCTTCCCTATGCGTGTAATTACAAGACTCCTCATGTGCCCTGGGCCACATATTGTAGTTTCTCATCAAGTTTGTTTTGGCCCAAGAGTGATGTTTCAGCAGATATGTTTATAGTCGGAGCAGTTAGAAGGCTGTCCATTCACTCAACTCTTTGTACTAGCTGTCTGTTTGACCGTGTTATTTTGAGGTTTCATTTGAGAGAAGATTGTAATTATGCTGACTGGATTTTGACAGAGTTAGAAGGAGTGATGTTTCACTCCATAAACATAGCGACTGTAAATGGACAGGTGTCGAGACGCAAACGCTGACGTAAAGTTTACCTCAAGGGGAGTAAGACTGAGGGACAGAGAGACGTTTTCTTTAAACAAAACAAATGAGGTAAATATGTGTCACGTGTTGCAGGTTACATATGTAACGCTTTCCAGCTGTGTTGACTCATGCTTCCTGTGTGTGTGTGTGTGTGTGTGTGTGTGTGTCTGTGTGTGTACAGCATTAAAATGTAGGAAAGTAGCACCAAATAAAAGGTAGTGAGACCTCTTTCTCCTTGGTTTTCCTTCCCTTTCTTCCTCATTCCTTAGGGTCCGATATCCAGGTCCAAGTTGGTAAAATATTCAGATTTGATAAGCTTGGCCAACAAACCCCTCATCAAAGCTCACATTCACAATCTCTCTTAGATAGAATCAAAAAAGATTTGTTAAAGAATTTGAAACTGGATTCAGCTTCAGTTCGACGTCCTATCCTCGGGTCTGTTTTTTTTACAGTGATCCCATCAAGCTAAATGTTATGCCAGGTATTTATGTAAAGCCTTGAGTTAAGAAGCATGGTGGAAAACTGAAGGAGGGAGACTGAGAGAGAGACAGAAACACAGGAAGACCAAGAGACGGCAAGAGATTAGACGTCGGCCAGGCTTCTGTTCAGTTTGCTGAATGTGTGTTTTCCACGCCAGTCTGTGTCCTCCCCTCCATCTTTCTCCAGTTTACAGCAGCACGGACAGTGTGTCTGAATACGTCGTCTGCACATGTGCTTCTTTGCCATGTCAGATATTTTCTCAGATGAGTGGAAGTGAATTATATATTGAGGCTGGCACAGTTAAAGTGAGGCTTCACTGCTTATGTAATAGCTGCTGTGAAACTCATTTGTGTGTGTGTGTGTGTGTGTGTGTCTGTGTCTGTGTGTGTGTTATATTCCACATTATTTATTATGGTATTTCACACTAAAGCTGTGACACCTTTGCTGAGCATATATTATGGCCTACTTCTTCTCACTGAAGTCTTGTTGTAAGTAAACCGCTCTCCTACAATCAAGGCTCCCATCATCCTCACTCACTCACATTATTGTCAGTCAAAGTGCTGTTACTTTCAGTGTGAGATAACAGGCCCCTCTCTGCTCTCTGCCCTCTGTTAAACTGAAACAATGGCCTTCCACTGTTCATACAGCCAAAGCGGCGGGGGGGGGTCGAAGGGAAGTTTAGGAGGGAAAACTTTACTCTTCACTCCAGATTTGGGACAATGAGAAGTCTGAACAGCCTGAGGACCTGGATTTTCAAAGATATACTCTAGTAAGCACCATGCTTAAGACAAAATTACATGCACTGATAAGAGATCAGAGCTGCCCCCAGTTAGTCTATTAAGTCTAGGTCTGTGAGTAAAGGCTGAACTGGCCATTGATCCTGACAAACAGAAGTCCACTGGCCACACTAATCCCTGTGTCTCTACCACCGGCATTCTTGGTATTTCCAGTGTCTGCGGGTCTGACCACTGACCGCCGCTGAATAATTGTACGTGGCTGGAAAACCTCCTGGAAAATCCAACATTTGGAGAGGACCAGGAATGTCAGCCATCTTCCTTTTTTCACATACTCATACCTCAATTTCCTTCTATGCCACCTAGTAAACCAGCACTCTTCAGCTCGAGTGCTGTGTCTGACTGGGGATGAAAACTGTTACTGAGATATGTCCTAAACATCCAGTATCAAAAGCTATCAAGTACTGCAAGCTAGCATCAAATGTCTAGTCAGATTCCTAATCTTATTTACTTTTTATTTGTTTAGATAGTTCCTGATTTTACTTTTATAAATTAATAGTTTTGTAGTCACAGTCAACTAGCAGAGACTCCAGGACGTCACTAGTCTAAGCTCAATCTTTTAAGATTGAATGTTAGTCTGGGGAGTCTGCTCTGTATTTTCTACTGCACAAGAGTAGTAGAAAATGACTCTGTACGCAATTGGATAGTCCTTCAACCAATCAGACCAACGATCCAGGTCACGTAGCAGCGACAGCAGCATCAACAAGTTGCTGCGCTTCGGTGGCCGCTATGTTGAATGTAAACAAAAAGCTGCTTGGTCGCTTCTCTATCGTCATCGTGTTAAACCCACCAATAGCACGCCAGGTGGATAAGCCAGTTTGTGACTGGTCCCCGCAAAATTGTAACGGAAGCAGGAAAGATAAACGTACAGGTTTCCAGCCTGAGCTGCAGGGTGAAATCAAATCGCCGGCAGATCGGGCTGGGTTTACTGCCAGTCACTGCTCCCAGCCAAGAATTAGATAAGGCACATAACTCCCCATATAATCACAACAAAATATTACATTTAGAGGTGCTGGTAGGTAGATTGTGTTACCTTTGGACAGTGCCAGGCTAGCTGTTTCCCCCTGTTTCCCATCTCTTTGCTAAGCTAAGCTAACCGGCTGCTGGCCGTAGCTTCATATTTAGCGTACAGACATGATAGCGGTATCAATTTTGTCATCTAACTCTTGGCAAGAAAGCGAAAAAGGCTATTTCCCAAAATCTTGAATTATGGCTTGTGGCTTCTTTTGTTAAATGAAAAGAGGTATTCTGTAGAAAAACATGTTGATACTGTATTTCACTGTCAGCAAAAGATAAAAAAGAGATGACCGCTCTACTTTTAATTAAGTACAGTACATAAAGCATGACGTAGCTTGACGTGGGCACGAACATATGCTTTGTCATACGGTAAAGATTTTACATTGACAAAATGCAACCTACATTTTTTTAGTCAGCTAGTGCTCTCTGTGAAGAAACTCATTTTAAACTGGACCCATAAATAAAGATGTGATTGGCAGTTTGTGTCCCTAAATGACCATTGTGTTTTCACAAGGCTGTGTCGCTACTTTCATGTCATCGACGTCTACTGCATCCCATTTCAATAGATTGCTGGCTGCTCTCTCTGTCAACCCCCACAGGGACTTAGTGAGTCTCTCTGCAGTTAAATGTGTGTGATAGAGAAAAAGAATCTAGGCTTCAGTCACCCCACTCTCCGGCAGCCTCTCACGTCCGAATTGAGGCCAGATGCTTTGAGATGCTAAAGAGCCAAACTGTCCGCTGTCAGACTGACACACACACACACACACGCACACACACAAAACTCGCTCATTCTTTCACCTATTCATTCAGTCTTTCTTCCTGTCTCTCTATCTCATTTCGCCCCATGCATGAAAAAAGTGGGCCTCCGCTGCCATCGCAACGCTTCCAAACAGAGGGAGAAGCTAAAGTCTGTAACAGCAACAACTTGGTTGTAAAAGAATAGAAGGGGAAAAAACTGAACTGTCGGAGGGCCTGTTGCCAATTACTTCTGCACACTTTTTCACTTTTTAGAAACCTTATTTCACCACAGAGAAAACCTGAACTCACACATTTTGTTAAGCTACAATGTCAACCATGTTACTTTGCCAAGGAGGACAATATCTCTCTGGTTTGAGTGAAAAGACTCTTAGCAGTGAGACGATGGGTTAATGAGGACTGAGTCGGTTTGCATGCATTCAGCAATCTAAAGCCCCTGACACACCAACCCGATGGCTGACCGTCAGCAGAAAAGGCAGTCGGACTGATCGGTCGGCTCCCTGACGTCCAAAAAGTGCCTTGGAACACACCGAAACGACGCCGTCTTGAGCGTACGTTCTGCACGTGCGCAAGACGTAATACAAAAAATGAAAACCGGAAATGACAACGCGTCACGTGGGTCTGGCTTCTCCAGCCGATAGTAATTGCAGCTTGTTCTAAATACAATCTCGTATTTTACGAAAATAGTTCACTGAAACGTGTTTCTGAAAACATTTTAAGTGAGAAATAGGCCATACGGTTGCTGAATCTGTCTTCATTTCAGATCGACAAAGGTCCGTTTGAAGGATTTTCTGGTGGAGTGAGTCGCACTGCCCGCCCTCCGACCCAGCAAGTCAGGTTGGCCAAAATGAAGGCCGACAGCTCCTCCGACGGACGACGGCACGAAACAATCCGAACAGACTCGAGTCACTGACCTTGCCAGACTGTCCGACGGCCAATTATCGGGTTGGTGTGTCAGGGTTGTTAAAAACACACACACACACACACACACACACACACACACACACACACACACACTGCGAGACCTTAAAGCCAAGCCATGTGGGGGTAGGTGACAGTGAGCGACCAGTCAGACAGATAGTCATTGTGTTGGAATGAAGGCATATTATAACCTCAGGTCTTCTGGCAAAACATAAAAAGACTTCAGCTCATTTTACAGTGGAGTCGGCTGACTTCATTCCAATACCATTTTCTTGCCTGTTTGAAGTTTTATTGTGGACTTTCAGTGAGTAGATGCGTGACAAATAAATGGGAGAGTAGATTAGGTGTGGAGTGATTGTCTTGCTGAGCTATTGTGTGTGTCAGTGTGTTGCTGCCTTGCCTGTACTTGTGGATTTTCTTTTGTTAGCAGCCATCAAGGATTATTGTGACTCACCTAGCCTGTTGAGAAAGTGAGAAAGACAGATTACCTCAGTCTCTCTGTCTGCCTTTCTTACTCTCTATCCACTGGAATCACTGGTTTTAGGATTAATCAAGGCCACCCAAGCTTTGTATACCAAAGTGGAATATTTCTGCTGGTCCGAACAAGCTCTCAGCTAAACACCACACTCTTACAACATCCGGCTTTATTATGGAAGTGTTTTAGGGTACCACTGACTACTGTTTTTGTGATCAGTTGATAAACTCTACCAGGCAATGACCACCCATTAAAGAAAAAGAAAGGTTAAATATATGATTTTTTTTATGAATGGTTCTTATTAAGGCTCGCATACTGATACTTTTGCCCATACAGTGCCTGCTCTGATCCGACAAGTTTTACACTTTCCACCTGTTGCTTTCACCTTCACACTGGCTTTACCTTTGGTTAGTCACGCTGTGGTGTTGCTGTTGAGGAAGAAGGGGCAGATGAAAATCTAGCTGCAAAGACCAGTGAGCAGGGAGTCGTAGGAGAGGAGGGATGGAAAAGGAAAGAGTGACAGGAGAGCAGTGAAGCAAAAATCCAGCACAGGAGGTAATGAAAAGCGGGGAAAGGGGTGAAATAGTCAGGAACAGGAAAGGGGGATGAAAGTGGAGGAAGGAGGTGGAAGACCCTAAAAACATGGCAGTTGGTCAGGAGGAGGTCAACCTTTACCAATGGTTAAAGCTGCACTAGTCAATATTTTAAAATTAGGAATGGACCAAATGGCTCAAGGTGAAAGGGGTCTTGTACGATAAACCCACAAAGAATTATTACCCAACAATGTGTTTTAGCATCTTTCAGCTCAGCTTTTCACACACAGCTGTTTTTCAGTGAAAAAGCTTTAAAACACAACTGTACACTACCTGCTCAGCACCAAACAGCAGGCAGACACAGTTAGCGGCTAGCTGGTGAACATTTTGGAACATTTAGCAGCTAAAGAGACAGATATTTCCCTCAGGAGTTGGTGGAGAACAAAACCGATTTAAAAGGAGAGTGAATATTGGACATATATGGGTTGGGTAGCCTCCACACGACTCCAAATGAAAGCTAATGTTGCTCCTTGTCTGCTGGATATGTAATTAAGCAACTGTTTTCTAACATTTTTGCCATATCAACTTAATAAGGTGATAATATGTCAATGTTATGTGCCAAACAATTCATGAATGCAGGTTAAAGTCAGACAGATGAACAGAAAATTTGAGTTTTAATCGAGTAATCATTTAAAGCTATTCATTGAGTAAGAATGCCAAACATTTGCAGGTTCCAGCTTCTACAATTTTTAAAGCCAGCTCACTGGAAGCCAAGCATGAGTACAATGGCTAGCACCACACATTGCTAGTATGGACATTATCCACGTTTTAACAGCTGCTACCTTTCTCAACTGTAGATCTCATGACAACATGTGCCCATAACCTCCCCTCCAGGACTGAGGATGCTTCAGCTTGGTTTGTTTTCACAGTGATCGCTCACATCAGCTGAAATTAGCCAAAAGGCCACAGTGTAGATTTCAGCTGTCTTTTTTTTTTTTTAGCTCTTTGTCTCTAATCATTACAATATCTGAAAGAGGCGGACACATGGAAGGAACATGATAAAAGAGAGAAAAGGACATAAGTACTGGGTTCGGTGCTCAGCAGTAGAGATGATGGTTTAGATAGGAAATTATGTCTGCCTTCACATTTGATTTTCCTGTTCAGAGATCTTGAGGTGCTCAGACCTTGGTGTCTGTGTGCTGGCCAAATAATGTCCAAACAGGATTATAGATGCCTGGTGTTCCCAAGAGCTCAAGCCTCTTTGGAGCCTCTCTTTGGGCTACCTGGTATTGGAATTCCCTTAAACTCTCGACCATCACCCCCACCCAGCCCGCCTTTGTGTTCTTGCCCCTAAACCCACTTCTTTTTTTTCTTCCTTATTCTCGCTTTTCTAACTGTGTCCTGAGCCCAGCAGAGTCTCCGGAACAGCTTGGAGGTTGCGTGTGATAGTAAGGGGCGATCTGCTGCTGCGGAATAATGGGCTTCCTCTCCTGGGTAATACTGGCATTATGAACAGACTTATCATAACGGGATTATTTCCTCGTCACAGACCCCACTTCTGGATCTTGTTAGAGACCTACCTGGGAAACTCTTTCTTCTGTCAGTCCTACTCTTACTCATCCTGGGCCAGTTGGTGGCATGTGGAGGATAAACTCTCACAACCACTTGGTGCATTTCCAGTTCCTGTCAGAAGCACTGAGGATGCATTTAAGCTATTCAGCATCATTTAATAGTTTTAGAGTGGTGTAAAGTGGCCCCGGGTTGACCCTGTAATAGATGGCTGAAAAACTATTGGAGTTTATTTTTAAACGCCGAATAAAATGCCTCGCTGACAGAAACGCCTCATGAAAGACTATCAAATGATTTCAGGCACTTGAGATGTTTTCTATTTTTAGTGACTGACTGTTTTTTCTCTGCCTGTCTTGTGCTGCTGAGAGCAGAGGAGGATGTGTGTAATGAGGAAGGTGGAGGAAGTGGTGAGGGCAGGTGGAGGGATGGTAAAAGTATTTTCACTTTGTCAGAGGAATGCAGCCCAGAAGAAGGGGAGGAGAGGAGGGCATCAATAACTTTAAGAAACAACCAGTGAGCAAGATCAAACGGGGAAATTAGCTTTTGGGATTTGTTGCCCTAGTAGCCAGAACAAAACCAAACCCTTGGAGGTCGCAGGGGTGGGAGGGCAGAATCAGACCAGCTCTCCTCTACTCATCAGGGGGTCGCAGGGTTAGGGCGGAGGGGGTTTCACGGTTGACGGTCTCAGGGGGTTGTATATTATATTATCCCTGCCTGAGAGGTCCTTGTCAGGGCTGTGAGTGAAGAAGATGTTGGCACGGCTGGATAAAAGGTGAAAGGAGGTTGTGAGGCGTGATTATTTTGGCATGGGAAGAGATCACATACCACACATATCTTAATCTCTTTGACTCATGAGTATTAATGAATTCTGTCTCCTCTCTTTCACTCTCCCTCACTCCCTGTCACACACTCACAGACATGCTCACAGTTAGTCAATATATAGTCACTGTCAACTGCCAGGAATTGAACCACCCTGCTGACTGATCATTAACGAATGATTAGACCAACCCTATAATGTTGTCCCTCAATTTCCATGTAGTGCTGGATCAGAAACGTTTTGGTCCGACAGCCACTTTGTTTGGAGCATACTGAGGCCCCTAGGCTGCTAGAGTATACTGTAAGCTATTGTTTCACAATAGTGTGCTGTACTTGAATGTTTTTTGTTTGTTTTTAAATTTGAAAGAGTTTGCAACACACACATTTCAGAGGAGTCTGGCAATAAACTACAATCTGATCTAATTGATTAAATTGTGCTCCAATAAACAAAACAAAAACTCCTCTCATTTCCAAAACTTGATATCATCAGACTATTTTCTATTCAGGACTTGCATGAATGATGTGAGCCCTGTTGGTGTGTGTGTGTGTGTGTGTGTGTGTGTGTGTGTGTGTGTGTGTGTGTGTGTGGTGTGTGGTGTGTGGTGTGTGGTGTGTGGTGTGTGTGTGTGTGTGTCAGTCTGTATGATTGTGTTAGTCCTGTGCACAGACATAGCTGGCGTGGATTATTCCACTTGGCCAGATGGATTTGGACTTGGCACGACAGACTGAGGATATGTGTCCCCTCTCTGTGCCCCTGGGAGACTAACACTGATAATACTATCTGCAAATAGAAGACTTAATCTGCTGCCACTTATTGTATTAATACTATGTATCCATGTTTCTCATCTTAAAATAGTGCAGTGACCAAGTGAGGCTATTATTCATTTGGAAAGATGTTTTGATGGGTGGATGAGCACTGTGATCATCAAACAGTGAAGCGACTAGTTTTCAAACCCCTTTAGAAGTAATACACGGAAGACTGCTCACCATGTCAGACAGGGACATTCAGGAAAATCACAGAGCAGATGCTGATGACTGTGACTCATTATCTCTCTCTGTCTGTCATCCTCCGTTTCGACTAAATCCAACCTTTTTTTTTTTTTTCCCTCCTCCTGCCTCGTTAATGACATTGACACTTATCAGTCACCAAAGACATAGAGTGTATTTTATTTAATGATGGGGGGGGTCTGGGGATGTGCTCCCCAAGGAAAAATGTTTCAAATAAACTGCTGTTAAGTGGCTGTAGCTAATGAGTTTTGCGAGTGGCAACAGGCCTAAAATCAACAAATAAGTTTGTATAAAGTAAATGTGTCGCATTTTAATATTACAGATATTAAAGATGATGCATTTAATGGGTTTAATTTGAACAATTTAAGAATAATGATAAAATGATTTGCCTTATAATTCAAAGCAATGAGTCACATTCACAGATTTTTGACACGTAAATGATAAGAAGCTAAGCACAAATCACATTAATGACTGTCAGCACCCTGCAAAAACCATGGTAATTATGTTTCTTGTTTAGTTAAAGCACATCTACAAAGGTAAATAATAAAATTATAAATGGCTGATTTCCATTTAGCTGTTTCAGGGTTCTGGTATTGTGCATGCTGTCTCACTGTCATGGATTACTGGGACACTTGAATACAACAGAGCCGCTGTCTATGTTATTAGTAACACCTGTGCTTTACCTGCTATGACAAGTCAAAATGTCTGCTGTTACTCTTGTTTTCTGCTGAACTTGCAAGGGAAAACATATTAAAACACAGTAGTGGTATTCTTTGTCAGTAAAACGTATCAAAACACTTAATATTTAGGCGGGTTAGCATCTAGGCACACCAGTGCTTTGAGCTAAATGCTAATGTTTACATGTTAACATACTAACAATGGCAATGCTAACATTCTGATGTTCAGCAAGTATATATTTAACTTAATTATCATTGTTTCAACCAACTACAGGTCTTATCTCAGGCTACAATTGAACTTTACATAAATAAATACACTGAGGAAACAAATGCCAAACTATCAAGCAGGAAAAATCATGATAGGTCTTTTTCCACAGCAGACATTTTGACTTTTCATAGTAGGAAAAGCACAGGTGTTACTAATTACATTAACGATGGCTCCATTCTTTTCAAGTTTCCCAGTGAGAGTGAGCCAGCATGCAAAATACAGCACCATGAAATCTAACAAGTTAAATGGAATTCAGCCAAAATCGATGTCATTATTTGTATCGTGCTTTTCCTACTGTGAAAAGCTAAAATATATTCTGTCGAAAATACTTATTGTCTATAAAAAACTGTATTACTACAGGCAGCAGACATTTTTACACAGGTGTAACTGATAATTAAACTGTCTGCACATTTCTTTCACTGCCTCAGAAGGCAGAATTAAATTACATTTTAGTGGGCTAAAGGGCCATAAACTTGGTTGTGACATCATTGGCAATCAGAAGAATGTATTATGTATATATTATTATTATTATTATTATGTATCTAATATCAAAGGAAAAACCTTGTATGGATGGGTACAACTCTCCAACAGAGCATGTGTAATAGTCACATCTGTTACATCTCGAGTATGAATACATTTTTTCCTTATTTTCTCTCTCATCAGAGTGTGTGGTGTGTCGGACGCCGTCGGGGTGCCATGGCTCTAGTTCAGGCATTACCTGTGACCGTGACTGACCACCCCAATCCAGGTCTTGACGTCCAGCAGTGTCGGCCGCTATCATCCCAATCCCCCTCAGGTCCCTGCCCTGGCCCCTGTGGGCCCTGCAGTTCCGGGACCGCCATGGGTTCTGTCAGCAGCCTCATATCAGGCCGGACGTATCAGGAGAGACACTGCCGGGCCGCCAGCGAATTCACCACCAAGTCACGCCGCTCCACGCCGGCAACCAGCTGCTTCCGGCTCCAGGATAACACCCTGCGCAGTGGGAGCTCCCTGGAGCAGCTGCTGGTTATCAGCAACCAAACACTTTCCCAGGCCGAGGTTCTGCCTCCACCGCTGCCCACCAAGAAGCAGCCCCGGCCGGGTAACTCTGCTGGGCCAGGCAGTGGAACGGTGGCTATAGCAGTAGGTGGTGGCACTAATGGGAATTTTGGGTATGTGAGCGACGAGGTGGTGGTTGGAGACTGGAACGACAACCTGGTGCTATCAGCTGCAAGCCCCTGCAGTGACTCGGAGGACCAAAAGGACAACAGGACTCTGAATGGCAACATTGGAGGACCTCCTCCCAAACTCATCCCAGT
Organism: Sander vitreus; assembly: GCF_031162955.1. Lineage (NCBI taxonomy): Eukaryota > Metazoa > Chordata > Actinopteri > Perciformes > Percidae > Sander > Sander vitreus. The sequence goes on along the minus strand of NC_135871.1, from coordinate 16,978,091 downwards.
GTCCGGACAGTTAGAGAAGGTAAGAGGAGTAGACTGTAGAGCTAGACCAATAAATCAGACGGTCAGATATATTTAGCTTGGGCGATAAGTAACAAGAACCTGCAGTACAAAAATGCAATTTAGAAACAGTGTCTCCATTACATAGTTTTATCCACCAGAGAGCACTGACAAGTTTCTTGGTCAAAATAAAATTTCAAAAAAGGATATGTATCCGATTGTTTGTTGTTGTTAGTTTTTAATGTAAAAAATAAAAACTTTAGGCCGATATATATCTTTACCTTTTAAAACTCATAAATATCAATATCAGTATCGGCTTCAAAAATCCAGTATCGCTCTACAGCGGATTGTGCTATATTTACAAGAGCCCGACCAATACATCGCCATGGCCAATATAATTGTTGTTGCATAAAGATGTTATGGTGTAACATCTGTGGTGTTATGGCGTAAAAGTTTATTCTTGACCTTGAAAAGCATCGTTTGACAAAATAATCTTAACTCAATGTCCACTTACAAGCTTTTTAGGAAGCTATTAAACCACATCACAGTCTTCTGAGCTAACTCGACTTACTTAAACACTGTGAGATGTGGCTGAAAGCTCTCGAAAAAAGCTAGTGTTTTTGTAATTACGGTATCTGCCGGAGCAAAACTCCTACATAGGCTGAGCTCTAATACATGCTATTTGTTTCACCTGATAGAAATATTTGATAGTGACACATTTGTGGCAATAGGGTGTTATAGAAAGTAGAAACACTACCTCACTGGAAGTGTTTAAGTGCCGTTCAGCATGACATTGAATCAGCTCCATAAGTGCTGTTGTGTAGATGTAGACCGTGACCTCTGACCTAAAGATATTTATAGAAAAATGTCTGCTTTAATTACAGCTCAAGATTACACGCTGTGACCTTAAATATCATAGCGAGGACTTTTCTTCTCTGCTTTACCTGGAATACACACTGTACTTATGAAACAGATGTGAGCATTTCTGCAGTATGTGCTGACATGTTTTACAGCAGATTACCTCAGCAGTCTAATTGGCTATTTATTTCCATCGATCCAGAGAAAAGCTTAATCACTGGCCTGACAGGCTCTGATGGATCATTTGACAGCTACTCACCTTGCAGACACATCATGATCAATGTCAGCGCTCACTTACATTCACTGAAGTATTTAGTGAACCCTGAGGAAGATCGTTAAGAAAAATGCTTACAGAACATGAGGAGCTTTCACCCCCCTCTCTCTTTGTCTTGCCTCTCCCTCCAATTTGTTTCTCTGCCCTTTAATCAGATTTTCTCTGTCCTCTCCCTCTCTTGCCTGTCTCTCTATATCTTAAATGATAGAAAACATCATTAAGAAAATTGCTTAACGAAGCCCATGAATATCAATTAAACCAATTAAACTAATCAGAGCCTGGAGGGGTGACCTGCCAGCATATCACTCACCCCTCTCTAATGAGTTTTATTCAGCCGTTGCTAATTAGCACAGCTTAGCTTTTATCAATCACTAATGCTGTTTTTTTTATTATAATTACTTTCAGAACATGGAGAAAGTGCTGATCCGTCCTACAGCATTCAAACCTGTCATTCCCAAGAATCGCCACTCTGTCCTGTACTTGTCACCACGGCCAGGGGGCAGCAGTCTGTCAGAGAGCCAGGCCAGCCTCAACCTCCTGCTGCCCCTTGGGGGATCCAACAGCACCAGCGGCACAAATGTCATTGGAGGGAGCGGCAGTTCCAGCACTGAAGGAAAGCGCAACTCCTACAGCGCAGGTCGCAATGCTCGGAGCAGCCAGTCCTGCTCCATGTCAGATTCAGGGAGGAACTCCCTCTCCAGCCTCCCTACTCACAGCAGCACAGGCTACAGTCTGGCCCCCAGTGACGGCTCCAGCTCCGGATCTGGCTCCGGGGGCCAGATAGAGCCCGTGCCAGGCCTGGTCCGAAACACTTCAGCTGCAAGTGGGAGCCACGGCCACACAAACTCAGACAGTGGACGTTCCTCATCCAGCAAGAGCACAGGATCGGGGTCGCTAAGTGGGCGCGGGCAGCCCCTGTCGGACAGCGGGTCCTGTGGCCACTCGCCGCCACCTGTGGAGGGCTACGAGGCGGTGGTGAGGGAGCTGGAGGAGAAGCTGAGGGAACGAGACCTGGAGCTCCAGCAGCTCCGGGAAAATCTGGATGAGAATGAAGCTGCCATCTGCCAGGTGAGACATAAAGACACTCACCACACTAACCAAATCTTCCTTTAAACTCCAAATGAAGAACTTCAATATGATGTTAGTACAGCTGAAACACTGACCTCTCACCCATGTCTTTTGTGTTGAAAGGTGTATGAGGAGAAGCAGCGTCGCTGTGAAAAAGAGATGGAGGAGCTGAGACAGAGCTGTGCAACAAAGATGAAGCAGGCTTCTCAGAAGGCCCAGAGGGCACAGCAGGTGCTACAGTTACAGGTATGCTAAGTATTTAAAAACCTTTTTAATCATTTACACAGAGAGAGATGTTCAAATTGTTACTTTGCTAGTCTCATGTTTTAGTTGTGAGTCTGGAGATTCTTTCTTTGAGGGTGCATGTCTTATTCAAGATGGACATATCTGTTTCAGTATGTAAGGCAGTTGTAAAATATGAATCTATGTGTGTCATCAGGTATTTCAACTACAGCAAGAAAAAAAGAAGCTGCAGGAGGACTTCTCCTCTCTGCTGCAGGACAGAGAAACGCTGGAAAGGAGGTGTGCCACCATCCAGAGGGAGCAGACCCAGCTGGGGCCACGTCTGGAAGAGACAAAGTGGGAGGTGAGTACTCTTACAAGCTTATAAGCTTAAAAGTATTTGAGGTTTATGGAACAAGAGAGCCAATCCACAATGTCACTTTGTAATCTGCCATAAGAGACAATTTGTTCTGTATTTCAGCACTTTCACCTCTCTATCTCGCCTTCCCTTGACCCTTCAGGTATGTCAGAAGTCAGGAGAGATCTCCCTCCTGAAGCAGCAGCTAAAGGAGATCCAGTCAGAGCTCAGCCAGAAGGCTGGAGACATTGTGGTGCTAAAGGCCCAGCTGAGAGAAGCACGTTCTGAACTGCAAGCCAGCCAGGCTCGATCCCACGAGGCCGGGACGGCCCTGCGGACGCGATCTCTGGAGCTAGAAGTCTGTGAGAATGAACTCCAGCGGCGCAAGAGCGAAGCTGAGCTGCTTCGGGAGAAAGTGGGCCGTTTGGAAGAGGAGTCGGCCCGCCTCCGTGACACTCGGTCTAATCACAGTGGACACTCTCTACCTGGAAATCTAAGCATGAAGGGGCAATGCATGAGCCTCTCACTCCAACAGGGTAGAGGTATGGCAGGGAGGAGGGGTCCCAGTCCGTCTTTGTATCGGGATGCAGAGGAGACTCATGTGGTCTGGGGAGGGGACAGTGATGAAGCCAAGGCTCAGAGGCAGAATGCAGAAGCAGTGTTGGGATTCAGACAGCAGGTACATGTTTTTACTGCATCTTTTCCAGGCATAAGTAATGAAAATGTCTTCTACGTTTCAGAGGAAAATATTGTACTTTTTTCTCCACTACATTTAGATCACACAGTTATTACTTTGCAGAACAAACATATGATTAGGTTATATGATATCATCCATTGTTATAGACTACAAATAAACTACAAACTACAAAATGGTATATTAAGCAGTTAAAAGTGGCTCCACCGCAACTTGAAGTGCTGCTTGCATGTTAATGCATCAATATTAATAATATTCTACATAATGAGTACCTTTCAATTTTAAACTCATAACTACATATTGCTATTAATACCTTTGTACTTTTACTTATTTAAAAGTAAGCTTTACTTGCAATAAAGTATTTCTGCATTATGGTATTACTTTCAGGAGCTAAATACGTCTTCCACCACTGAAACCGTGCAGTTTCATTATTTCTATCTCATTTTCGCAGGTGGACAGGCTGAAGGCTGAACTCATGTATGAGAGGAGGACTAGTGAGGAGCAACTGTCACGGTTTGAGGATGAGAGGAGGGTGTGGCATGAGGAGAAGGAAAAGGTAAAAAGGAGGAAGGAGAAGAAAAAAGGTTTTTTCTCTAATCGCTTGGGGATTGACTTTCAATCTGTCATTTTCACTCAGTGCCATACATGTCAAAATAGTTTACTCTGATCCTCCCTGCTGATGTATTTACTTACCGTACTTCCTTCCACCCAGGTAATCCGCTACCAGAAACAGCTGCAGCAGAACTACATCCAGATGTACCGTCGAAACCGGGACCTCGAACGAGTGATGAGGGAGCTGAGTCTGGAGCTGGAGAACAGGGACATGGAGGACTATGAGGGTCACAATGGCAGCAACGACATCCACTTTGAGGAAATCACCGCCACTGAAATCTAAAAACACACACACACACTTACAGTAATATGTGCACAGAAACATGGAAATACAACAAAAGACTCAGAGGATGTAAACCAAACATTGAACTCCAGGCCAAATACTGCACTATTTTCAACATGGCTTTCCCTGGACCACTGAGCGAGCACTCACCACTCATTACTCTCAAAAGGGAGATCTCCCAAATGTGCATTTTTACTTCCCACTAACAGACAAGTACTCCAATAAATCCCTATAAAGTGTCCCTTCCGGCACTTTTAACAGGTTTTATTCCACTACAAAGCCAGCACAAAGACTTATTTCCTTCTGTGGGAGCAAAATCAGTGAAGAAAGTGTTTCTTCCTCAAACCACGTTCATATCAGGGTATCGATAATTGTCGGGAACGTAAAGCAAATTTTTTTTACTACAGGCACAGCAGTCTGGTCAAAGTGCAGTCACACATTTCTCAGTAGCACACAAGGTTAAACACCCAGCCACCAGCATGCAGGTAATGATGCATCATGACAGCAGTCCCGTCAACACCGCCGCTACTGGCTATTACTGATGATCTCATCACCCCAACAGCTGCACTAGTCCTCCAAGTAAATGCTGAAGGGAAAATAACCAACCAACTATTACAACATCTGCTGGTTATATTATATGGTGTTCAGAGGATCAGCAGTTCATCAAATGATGAGAATATTTGTGTTCCTGTGCTCTATTTTCTCAGCAGAGTGTATTTGAAAAAGAATGTATTGTGACTGTTATCACTCCAGAGAAATGCAGTATAAATGGTCATCACTGGCATTTAAAGAATATGCTCACCAAGGCAACATGGTATCATTTTGCACAACTTTTCGAGATACAGCTGTTGTTCCTGTGGAGTAAATCATCAGACTTCAACAAACCAGTTTTGACATTCACATGTGGACATCCTATCTCTCATTTCCCAAACCACGAGGACACAGAAACCAAACGCCTAAAGGTTAGCTCCTGTTGTATGTATGTGCTTATGTTTTCTAGACCACCAACAGTCATGCTGGTGCACTCGACTAATGTGTCAGCTCATTCAGACAACGCAGCAAGCTCTGACATAAACATTTACATTTTTCAATTATGTAGCACTTGAAAGCAGACCGTAGCATGGGAGATATCACCAGGATGCTGCTGATTCTCCTCTTCTCTTTCTATTTCTGCCTTTGTCTCTATGTCTGCTCTCTCTTTCCATCTCTGTCTCTGCTTCTTACTCAACTATTTTTATAACAGTCAGTATCAGGAAACTAAAAATGGAGCATATTCTTTCAGTTTGGTCGTCACCGAGAGATTTAAGGCATGCTATGTCAGAGTTTCCGTTTATTCTTCTTCATCCCATTAGTCCTCTTTATTTAGCTTTTGGCAGCCCAAAGTCAAATAACACTTTTAAAGTCTTCCTAGTCTCTCCGAGACTATAATATTAACTGACTGCTATACAGGTAGCAAGACTGGCATCTCTGCATGTCTTTGTTATATCAGATTTCAGAAGAAGCCAGTTCACGTAGCGGTGAGATGAGAATTTTTCAGATGCAGTAGCTCCAGCTCTGAATGTCCTTATGGCAGGTTGGCCATTAAAGCCCTAAATATAAACCGGTTGGGAGCATGTTAACATTTGAAGCTGTTTTCTCACAGTATATGCAGGGCTTTGTATAACACTGAGCATGGCGGGTGTCTATGGGGAAAAATAGTGGGCTGAGAACTTTTATTTTACAAAGAGTCTATATCAAGGAATAATAGTTCAATGGAAATCTATATAATGGAGGAGATGTTGTATATTTTTATATATATATAGCACCTGAAGATATTTTGTTGTAGTACTGATATAAGTGTGGGTTTAATATACAAAGTAAAAAGGACTTTATATATATATATATATATATATATATATATATATATATATATATATATATATATATATATATATATATATATATATATTTCAAATGATGGATCAGTTATAAATGGAGGCGGCAGCATAGAGTGCACCTAATATGTAATGCATGAAAATATGTTTACATTGTATAATCTCTGTGACACAAACCTAGTCTAATGACCAAACTTTGCAGCTGATAAAACAGTCGGAAGCTTTTATTTTAGGCTCAGTTTTGTCTCTCCATTTTGATTGATCTTTCATTTGATCTTCAGTATCATAATATTGAACCAATTCACGTCTTCATCGTTGGGTTTCGTGCACGTTGTTAGTTTATAAAAGCATGAGAAGGGTCATTTTTGAGTGACTTCTTCATTAAGTTGAGGTCCGAGCTGATGCAAACCAAGGAAATGTTATGTTTCCTATACTTGGAATTTCAATTCAACCCTCACTAGTAGTCACTCACCACTACAGATGCAGCACAGGTACAGATTAACAACAAACACAGGTGATGCAAACCGTTTTTCTGTTTTTCCCTCCCATCTCAGTTGTCTTCATTGTTGCATAACCGTTTTCTGTGTAAATATGTAAAACACTTAATAGTATAACAGAGTGACATTGTCTTTTATTTAGACAGAATATCTATTTCAAATGTAGCCACTGTGACTAGACCAAAGCAACGTAACACATTTTCTTTTTTGTGGCATTTTTCTCAACTTTTTGTGTGCATTTTGTTTTTATGTTTACTTACGTTGTGTCTTCAGTAATTCATAATGTAGTTGTCCATGTATATTTTTGTGTACATTTCTTGTACAAATGACTGTGTTTTTAATTAAAGAACAAGTTGTCACACCTTAAAATTACTGTTGATTGATGTGCTCTTTTACCTAAAAGACATCAAGTGTGAGTAAAGTATACTGAATGAGCATTTATTGAATTTAAGTCAAATACCTGAAGCACTTTATAATAACTCAAAGGCATACCACGCTCAATTTCATCTTTAAATTTAATAGCATGTCTGAATTGAAACATTTCCCCTTGAGCTTTTCTAGCACTTATTTGTGTAATATTTATCAATGTTTTCCCCCACTGGCCATCTGCAGAAGAAGTAAGGCACTATGCACACTATATTCCAGTTATTTTGCTGCCCATATCTCCTCTAGCCTACTTTGATTTAAACTCTGACACTGGCCTTCATGTCCTGCATTTCTCATTGACATGTTTTTCCAACTCCTCCACATGTCTGCATAAGCTCAGTCCACAGCGTGGTGTAATTAAGCCTCTAAAGTGGCGGATTGCTCCAGAGCACAAGCACTTCTGCCAGAAAAATGCAGCACAAAAATACTGAGCAGCAATTTGTAATAATCCCCCCAGACATCCACTAAACCCAAACTATCAGTTTTGACATAATACAGGGGTTTAATCTGGGTATAAATCTATAAATCTCATAACTCAGGTTTGGGTAATCTCCCTCTGGCAGGCCTGTGGGGCTGCAGGACGGAGATGCTCCAACTGAAAAAAGTGCAGACCACTGGCTCCACAATCAGACAGTGCTCAGAGGTCACGGCAAGGATGCCACGTGTCAAACAGTGGCACAATTTCAACCAAGGAGGAGTTCATGAACCATGTGATCTTATCACAAAAGACATATTATTTTTTGTCCAGTTAATGTGCAATGTATGCGCTTAGTAAAATGTTTGCTAAAAACACTAAGAATGTTATAAAAGTTGTAACAACAAACTTAATTTCATCGTAGCAAAAGGGATCTATAACAAATCTTTATCCTGATAAATAACCTACTTCATCAGTCTTAAAAACCTGCTTCAACATGCATTCTCTTTGAAATATCATAACTCTTTCTCTCATAGGACAAATGCTTCTGTGCATCCATTTCTCTCCGCTATGACCGGAGATCTACCTGCCCCATATCTCCTCTTCAGGAGTGAATCCTGTAGTTTATTCCCTCCCACTGGAGTTGCGGGTTTTGGTGTCCTTCATGCCCAAAGTGCAGTACGACGAAAGGTTAGTCTGCTGGTCTCCTGGGGCTTGTAGGGGTGTTAGGGACCTTGGTAACCTTGACCACAAAAACCATCGGTTCTTTGGCCTTGTTGCTGAACACTCGGCGAATAACATCCACCGCGTGCTGATGAGACACTCCCTGCAGACTCTCGCCGTCCACGGCCAACAGCTCATACCCTGCCTACAAATACAAACACAGGGTAAAAGGTTTAACATGCAAAACTCTGTGTAAACAAAGAATAAGATTATAAATATCTTATATTTAATAAGATTAGTATTCATATTTCATGATTACATACATCTTTGTATGTTTTCCTCCCCCTCTGTACCTCTTTTTTTCTGTAGCAATCCGTCCCTTATGGACAGTTTCCATAAATCTGCAGTGATTGTGTCCCTTGGCGGGAACCTGATTTATGCCAGAGAGAATTGGGGCTCTCCCGTTAGTTTAATATATTCACACTGAAGGCCGTCACTAGTGCACATATAAAGTTTCCACTTCAGCACAAGGTTGTCAAAAAAAAAGAACATACACTGAGACAACCACACACACACACACACACACACACACACACACAAGGGACCATTTTCTCGCCGTTTCCTGCAGGATGCGAGTAGAGAGTGGCAAAACTTTGGAGGCCTGAGGAGAGAAACTTCCTCTGATGTCATCAACGTTTGACGAGGATGCACCTGCCTCATGTGCTCAACCTCAGTAAAGGTTAGCAAAACATAGCACAGAAACACGCAAGGCCGATGGCTATTGTTGTATTGTCTTTTTCCCTTTTCCTTTCCAGTGATTAGACACAAATAGATTTGTTTTCTCTTCTTTCTGCATTTCTGCATTTGATCTATTATGGGTCAAACATATTTGTATCGGAGTAGGTTCGACATGTGCTGCCCTGTGTTTGTCCAGACAGGTTTTCTTAAAGCTCATCAGACAGTCTGATGTTCACCAATATCCGTATAGCCTTCCAGTATCAAAAGATTTAGATCCATTTAACCAAAGAGGAGATTAAAAGTGTTTTTTTTCATTTTTGAAAAGTAATTTATTTGAATTAAATAGATCGAAACCTAATCTGCCCCATCCTCTTTACGGCCATTTATGGAGCGCATTTATGAGGTTTCCTCTTTTCTAGCCAATGGACGTCATAATCCAAAAATAACACGGACTGTCAAAATTACTACAGCTTGCATGGAAGGATCAGTGAATAGTTCATAATGTGGTTAACCAGGCTATTACAAATAAACTCAACTACATTATTTAGCTAAGGAGAGGAGAAGTATTGGCTCACTATTTTATTTATTTATAAGAGAAATCTCTATAGTAACATAAAATAGAACTTTATTAATCCCGAAAGAAATTCTTGTGCCAGAGATTGCTCAGAAATTACAACCACATAACAATAAAATCAGTAGAATAATACATGTAAGTATATAATAAGTAATTATACAATAAAAGTAAGATACATTTAGTAAAATAAGTAAGCTAAAATAGAAAGTAATTTATTATTTATATAGATAAGTAGACATACTGTATATTTATATGCACAAACAATAGTGGTACATCTCATTATAGATGCTAAAATTATTAATAAATATACCAAAATCCAAATTATCTCATTTACTTCTAATGGTATCTAGCCAAACATTTGCTCAGGTTTTGAGATATCTGTCCCTGAAATGTTTGCTAAATGCAAGTTCCAATAAAAACAAAGAAAAAGATTTTTTTTCTGTTAAATATATTGTGGGTAAACCAACTCTTTCCACAAAAGGCAGGTCCATTCAGTTGTCACATGTTGCAATATTTACTACGTCCTCTTACACAGCCAGTTAAATGCAGAAATGACACACTAACGTCCAGATTTCCACTGACAAAAGACAGGTGGGAGAGTCTAATGAACAGGAAAGAATGTGTGCACACGGCCACACAGATACACACACAAAACAACATTCTTCACTGATTGGACAATATCATGTGGGTCTAAGGAGACAGGATGCATGTTAACACAGAGCTGCCCTGGTTTCACTTCCGTCTGCAGAGTAGGGGGTGATAGCACTGAGCCAGGGAGCTGATATTGGTGAGTTGACATGCCTAGTTGTGAGGTGGGACGTGAAGACAACAGATAGCAGTAGGGTGCTGGAAAGTAGTCATATATATATATATATATATATATATATATATATATATATATATATATATATATATATATATATATATACATATATGTGTCTACTAAGCAACAACTACTCTGATTTTGCTAGCAGTAGTATATTGGTTTGTCAGTCATCCACAACTTTGGTCCAGACTAAAATATCTCTACAACTATTGAATGGATTCCCATGATATTTATTCATGGTTCCCAGAGGATGAATCCTCCTAACTTTGATCATCCTCAGACTTTTTCTCTTGTGTCACCGGCAGGTCAAACTTTTTACTTATCCTGTGTAATGTCTAAACATTTACCTAATGGATTACCATGAAATTTGTCTTGGTCATTTAGTAATCATACTGACTTTGGTGATTTCCTGACTTTTCCTCTAGGTTTCACCATGAGATTGACATTTATGGTTTTTAGTGAAATGTCTCAACAACTATTGGATAAAAAGCCATGAATTTCCACACAGACATGCATGTTGCCCTCAGGACTAATTGTAATACCTGTGGTGATGAAGTTAGCATTTATCTCAAAGTACCACTGTGTCTAAGTACAGCCTCACAGATCCGATCGCGTGGCTAAGTCTTGTTCCAATCTGTCCCTCTTTGCCAGGTTCTGGTTTTCACAAACCCCAATATCCTGCTTTATTCTCCATCTTTGCCATTCCTGTCACTTTGTTGCTCTGTTACTGGTGTTTTGCTTTCTCTCAGTTTTTTTTCTTCTCTTTCTTTATGTTTTTCTTTTTCCAAGATTGGGTGCACTGCATGTGTCTGTGTATTGTGTGATTATGAGCGCAGGCATATGTGTGACTACAGGAAAGTTTTTTGAATATGAAAAAAGAGCAGACACTGGTTCCCCCCTATGTTTGACACTCTAATCAGGCATTAGACATGGGTATTTATAGCTAGCTGTTTCGCTTCTTTTCAAGTATCTTAATGCAAGTGTTGTGTGACTGCTGTATCTTTGACTCTGGTCTAGAATTAGCTTGTGGTAAACTGCAGTGAATGAGTGTGTGTATCATGTGTGTTTAAGTGAATCATGCAAAGATCACAGACAACTGTTAAGTTACTGTGCAGGCAATACCAATACATTAGCAGACCAGCACCTGTGTACTTCATAAATAATAGAGGCGATGGGCTACTTGAGATGGCTCTCCACTCTTCTCGTCTCCACTCCTCATTGCACACCATCAACTTCTCCGTCATAGACGTGCTTACTTATAGCAACAACTCATAACCACAGGACAGAGGTCTGACAGGTACTTACAATACACTCCAACCAGGTTCAGGGTGTTATGGGGAAACTAAAGTACATTGTCATCATTTATGGTGAAAAGATGTAATTATGTTGTAACGTGTTAACCACCTTTGGTCAAGGCTAAGACTCGTAATTATTTTTCATTTTTTCAGCCCTTTGCCTTTCAATTGACACCCATTTTTGTGATATATTGAGGTGTTTCTTCCTCTCTCTCTGCCGTTATGGCTCACCTTCAGAGCCTCATTCGTGGATGCAGCTCCTCCTGGGAAGATTTTCTCAATCTTTATCATGGGCTGGACTCTAGACTCTATACCACCAGAGATACTAATACCTGTAAATACAGGAAAATAATAAATTAATAAACCAAGGGATTACTTGACAGTATTGTGTTCTAACTAGTCTAATAGTGTATATACACTCTTTGGTTTTTTCAGTTATCATTAAAGCATTCAACTCCTCAGTTTAGTAGTACAGTAAGTGATACCCTGACCTCTACTGGTGATGTAATGGATATGGGAGGATGAATACTTTGAAATGGACAGTTTTATAAAAGTAATTTGGCAGTTGCAGGCATATTGATCAAACTTGTTCACAGATTAAGAATAATAACAATTAAATCAATCAATCAATTCAAATCAATTAAACTTAAATCAAAGTGAAAACTATATGGATTTCTTTGTTGAACTCACCCAATGACTGCTTGGCCTTAGAGATGGTCAAAGTGTTAATTTCATACTCCTCAGGTGGCAAAGTTGCTCTTCTTTTTACACCATGACCATTTTGTGAATGTCCATTTAGCGGCTGACTGCTCTCTCTGCCTGTGGATGGACTCTTGTCTCTCTCAGGCTCAAACACATCAGCCAGAGGGGTTCTCCCTTGCAGCTGTGAAGGAACCTGTACGCTGACCTCTGTGTAGCCCTCCTGCCTGCTCATTCTGTCATCCATGCTGTCAGGACTCACCTCCCTCCTTGCTCTCCCATGGCCATTCCTCACAGGTGACCTCCCTCGTTCAGGAGCCACATCTCCTCGGTCAGACACTGACAACAAGGAGACATCGTCATACCGCGAGGCCCTGTTCTCTTTTCTGTTTGGGGAGTGATGGGTTTGGCGCCCACGTTGGGTGCTATGTGATGGTTCTGTGAGAAGGAAGCTGTGGGTGGGTGAGGGGCTCAGGGAGTGGGATCGCACAGTAGAAGAGGCATAGTTGTCCAGAGGTACATCCAGCAGAGGGGTGAAGGCACGGGATGGAGGCAGATGGCCTGACTGTTGGCTGGACAAACGTAATCTCTCCAACTTCTCAATCAACTGATGCTCCCGCAGTGTGTCCTGGACCGGCTGGAGGTGGAACCCACCCCTGTAGTCTGGACAAACATAAAAACAGTAAGTTCAGCCCTGAAAAGTAGATGTTTCTTTCAGAACTTCTGTAGAATGTCATCATACAAACACAGTGATGTGAAGATTATTCAGAGTAAAATCAGCTGCTCAGCATGAGTTAAAAGATTACTCCACTGATTTAGCATTTAACTTACAATGGAAGGTTTAAAAACACACATTCTTCTTCCTTTTCAAAACCATGTTCAAAACCTAGTGCTTACATCACCCACAGTTTGGGTCAGATATTCAGGTGCGTTATGCCAGAGATGGTTAGGATCTTTGGTTATGCTAGTAGCAACTAATGTAGCCTCGGGCCGCTAGCCTCAAGCTTTTTCATTTTCAAACATGTAGTCTTCAGTCTCAGCCGACGCTGAATTTGCGCAGCTTCCTCTGGAGCCACCAAAGGCTTTATACAAGTTTTTTTCACATGTGCAGTAACGTTAGTACTACCCAAGACCTGTAACGTTGTAAAAGGAGTCCCCCTTTAAATCCTGAGGATAAAACAAGCTCAATCTGTACTACCTTCTAGCATTCTCACTGCATCAGACTTTTCTACATTTTCTACGTTATTACATTTTACTTCCTCAATTGGGCAAGCCACTATAAAAAGTAAACAACATTGTAACCTATAAGGGTTACATAACATTACTTGGAATACTGATGCCACGAAAACATCCCGACAAGCTTGTTCATGCAAGGATCTTAAGGGTGTCCTTTGAAAGGCAAACAGTGGGTGACGATTTTACATTACACTGCCTGAATGACAAAATATGGATTTGATTTCATTTTAATATTTGCAAATAGAAATTGAAATTAAATAATGATAATAAGCCTACATTCTAAGGGATAACAGCAGCATGAAAGAACAATTTTACTGTAATATAGGGGAAACTGTTGGAACAAATGATAACATCACTGTCTGAAAGCTCTTTGAAATGGTGCTGTCATCTTATATTTATCATTTATTTGCAAAACAATTTATTTGTGAGGCAGAGCACCAAATGTTGACCTTATGACCACGAACCTGTGATTTTAGAAAATAAGATGGCTGCAGTCAGTCTAAAGTTAGTCTCTATTGATTGTGTCTCAAATGACTATTGGATGAGAAAAAGGATAAAATCATCTCTGTATTGTTGAAGTGTCACAGTGGCCAACCAGGCTCGTCTCAGTCTTTTCTGTTGGCCACAGAGATGTAACACAAGCCTCTGCTTCAGTGCAGGCACAGGAAACCTGAGATATTTTGTGCATGGCAATGTGTGTGTGTAAGTGTGTTTTTTATGAGGTCAGGAGGTGGGTATGTGTATGTGTGTGTTTGTGTGTGTGTGTGTGTGTGTGTGTGTGTGTGTGTGTGTGTGTGTGTGTGTGTGTGTGTGTGTGTGTGTGTGTGTGTGGAATGCCAGGGACAGGATATGGTATGTGCCTGCAGGTGTTTCAGTTTGACGCTACAGATATGAGATGAGTCAGGTAAGGGAGGAAAAGTAAGAGTGGGAGGGCAAAGAGATAAAAGGTGAGAGTTAAGCCCCTTGTGACTCTCGTGTTGCTCTGGGATCAGAGAAAGGACATCAATCAGACAGAGAGGAAGTCAGAAGAAAAAGGTGCTGTGTAGAAAGAGAAAGAGTGAGAGGAAGGAAGAGATACAGCGAATGTACCTGGGATTGGGGTGATGAGGTGACGTCGAGGGGTTCCACTGCGAGGGGAGCGCAGAGCTGGAGAACGCACTAAGAAGAAATAAACAACTAAAGATATATCATTTATTTTCCATTAATTCCTTTGGTCTGTGTACCTGTTTTTTGTTACTTCTATATTTCTTTTGTTTCTTTCATGCAAACAGGAAATTATGAATGTATGTTATAATCAGGAAAGTGATGTTAAGTCCATTCCTCTGCTTACCAGAGCGACTCTTGAGAATATCGTACGCCTCCAGCTCAAAGGGCATGACCATGCTGTCAAACCGACCCAGCTCCGTAGTAGGTATCAGCATCCTGCAAGGGAAATGAGTCAGTTACATACATATTAACACATAGTTACACAGTATGTATACAGAAAAACAGTATTATACTGTTCATATACTTACATATATGTATCTCACCTTATTTCTCTGAGAAGTAGCAGTTTCTCTGGCCTGTCCAAGATGGCCAAAAGGGGACGCACTAAATCCTCAATTACATTGTCGGACAAAAACTGAGAGAAAGATTAGATAGGTACACAAATTAGAAGAGAAGAATAACAAGAGCCAACTAGTGTGGTGGTGTATATAGACAGATTTCTATCAGGTTGTTTTCTGATTTTTTAAAGGGCACTCCACCAATTTTACACATGAAATTCAGTTTACTCGTCACAAAGACCACTACTAAGCTTGTGAAAACAGCCGTATAATGTCCTCTGTGTCTCTGGTAGGAGTTTTCCAAAGTTTGAAAAAATAACCCTGATGATGTCTTAATAATGTCATTAGAGTTGTCTTGTCGAGTCTTTAACAGTAAGTCTGAGTTGCAAACTGAAGGTGTGAGGTTTGAAAGAAGTGAGGAGGAAGGGAGTATCTAATGATGGACACTATAAAGGTGCATTTTGGGAAATGTATGATCCACTGTGAGACTAAAAGTCAGGATATCTCTGGCTCTGCTACATCAAGTTCTACCATTTTTTAAATTGTTTTATCTTGTCTCTTGTGAGTCCCCCAACTTAATGGAAGTGCAATACTGAATTGCTGGAGTAGCCCTTTAACTGAAGTTGTTTCATTTTCATGATTGGGAGTTGGGTTGTCTTCTGACATGTTGCATGTACATTAAATATTCACTTTTCCAAGAACACCACTGCACTCTGCTGTTTTCAGTCTTTGGTGTTTAATTACTGTATTGTGAGTCATACTGTGCTCTGAGTAGACTTGGTATCTTCTGCAGTGTTGGCAAAGAAGCTGATCCCCTGAAATTGGCCACTAAGTGTGAGATGGGCCCAAGAGACACAAGGGGATCAAATGATGGCTGGTATTTGAGCCTAATCATAAATGACAGGCCAAATCCATCCTTTGTCACAGCTGCTGCCAGACACATCTTTGACTAAGTGACACACTGAGCAACACAGGGAACAATATTGCACACTTAAGCCTGCAAGTAATATGGCTGGTTTTCATTCAGTGGGAGGAAAAAAAACGTCAAGAGTTCCACTGAGGTGTGAAACTCACCCGCCGACAGTGTCTCATCACAGCAGCCACCTCATCATGGCTGAGCAGTTTCTTTGCCATGTCCTCCACATGCATCAGGGTCTCTGGTCGGGGCAGCGGGCTGCTATCTTTAACCCCAGCACGGGTTTCCCTTGGGGAGGTGAAGAGCTGGAAGGGACGGCCCCGCTCCTTATCTAAGGAATTAATGCAAACTGTAATAAACAAGATGCAAACAAAAGCATCTGCAGATGGCATGAGACACTTACACTCATAAAAAATAAGATTTCACCTCACAAACCCAGAGATGTCCATGCAAAAAGTCCCAAAATCTTTCTATGTCTGATGTTTGTCGGTTCCCACCCCATCTCAGCACCAATGGCCAAAGCTGATGTAAACTTAAGAACTCCAAGGAATGAGCGAATAGCTACTGTGATGAACTGTAACCCCCCAAATGCCAAAAATATAATCTGAAACAGGATGCTATGTATTTTTCCTGGTTCCAGACCTGACTTGCTGCCCATTTCTCTGATTTAATTCAGGGATTCAAATATATTAATTAAAGTGAAACAAAATGGCAATTCAGTCAAAACCTTAGGGTATATTTTGCTGTGTGGGATGCAGAATATGTGCCTGGAAAGTAAAAATAATGCCTTGTGACCGTGCCCTCACCTTTGTCTGCATTGTGAGACAATGACTTGGATGGGCTCTTCTCTTTACGGTCTTTCTTAAAGAACAGGTTGACAAAGGTTTTAGATCGCTCAAGGCTGGTTTTACCCTCTCCAGAGTTTTTTTCCTTCTGTTGCCTCTGCTTCTTTTGTCTTTCCTCTAAAGGTAGAAAAAGAGGAAGACAAAATAGCATTCAAGTCCCTCTAAATCAGCATATGTAGTCAATACAGATACATTTTCCCAACCAAATGACAGATTTTAACACTTGCTAAATTATATAAAAAAATGCAAACAAGTATTTACCTAAACTACTAAATCATAGGAAAATCTTCCATACGTGGTGTTGACCCATAGCAAGAATAGGACATTCTGCATATCTGTGTATGGTGTTAAAAACATAATTCATTAGGCTTTGTACTACTTTATGCTGTTGGCCAATAACAGTGGGTGATACACACTCTCTCCGCTATGAGTACAGGCTGTTCATTTCTCTTCCAGTCAGCTCCGCTGTTCAATGCAGTAAATCTGCCACTGTGGAAAGTAACACAGTAATACTGATGAATTGCAGCTACACCAACCTGAACACACCCCTATCTATTGAAGGCACAACAGCAAAGTGCTCCAGCTTACATAACAAATGTCCAATCAGCCCTGAGCTTCATCCCAAGCCCCCGCCAGGACTTGGAGGTATGAATGAGCTGGATAAATTGAGAATGAAAGGCTAATAACTCAATAGCCCCACCAAGGCTTGGATGAGATATTTCTCCATATGCTTGTTCTTATTCATTTCTCACAGAGGTACAACAAGTGAGAGTAAGGGGCAGTGATTAATCATGAGTCTGCGTTGAACTTTGTGCTCTTGGACAATTTGTGTCTGGAGCTTAAATCAGCCATGTGGAGCCTGGATGTTCTTGTTTACTTCCTGGAGTGATAGAAAGATGAGGGGTCATTAAACTGACGGATGGCCTGCAGAAACATCTCTGGATGATTTGAGAGTGGACGTCATTACACAGGGAATGCAGGTACTGCCATATAAATCAGCTGAAGAATTTAACCTGATTTTGGCTGCAATACTCATCGTGCTGTGGCTGATTCCTCAACTGAGATGGCGGATACTACCACTATAATCAACAACCACGATACAGAGTAGAGCTGGGCGATATGGAAAAAATCAAATATCCCAATATTTTTGACCAAAAACATCAATGTCGATGTTGCGGCAATATTGTAGGGTCAACAGTTGGTGCATTCACAAAATACTAACACAATGAGAGTTTTGAAAAATAATCACCAATAAATGACTAAGTGGGTAAAGGCAAAAAATAAAACAGCTAGTAAGTCTGGTATGTTCAGAAAAGTACATCACTTTACTGTAATGTAGCCTTTAAAACCAGGAAAAGACAACACTTGTGTCATATATCGATGTCGATATAATATCGTTATATATTGCCCAGCCAGATCACAGAGTACAGCCTGACTGATACTGGACTTGCCTACCTCAAACATATGTTGCCAGTTTTGTACTGCAAATGTTTGTTCCTTTACAGCCGACATATA
The DNA here is from genome assembly GCF_031162955.1 of Sander vitreus. Classification (NCBI taxonomy): domain Eukaryota; kingdom Metazoa; phylum Chordata; class Actinopteri; order Perciformes; family Percidae; genus Sander; species Sander vitreus. The sequence continues at coordinate 16,959,662 of NC_135871.1, read as the reverse complement.
CAACAATACTGATATATCTGCAATAAGCTTAGATCGGCTGATATACTAGCCGAGCCAACTTATCAGTCAACCTCTAATACAAAAAAAACTTTTTTAATTAATATGACCTTAAAGTCTATAAAGCAACCTTACAATCCTGACAATCCCAGTGAGCCTGTAGGTCTCACCTGACACAATGATGTGGCTCTGAGAACGTCTGATTGGCTTCCGTGGTCTGCTCAGGGCCATCAGCGCTGCCGTCTTAGGTGAGGGTTTCACTACTTCCTGGTCCCCAGATGACGTACTCGTACGTCCCCGCCCTCCTTCCCCAGCTCCTACCATCTCCCTTGGCCCTTCCCCTTTCCCACGTATGAATGTATCCTTCAGCAGCACTGTGGCACCTACAGTCCGGCTGGTTTCTGTGGCGACCACCCTGTCCGGGTACAACCCATTAGTGGAGGTGTGATCCAAGTAGTATGGAGGGTGGGGGTCGGTCTGTATGGCGGTGTCAGCAGTTCGTTCGGCGCTGCTTTGACGTTGGGAGCGGTCCTCTGTGGCGATGGCGACGTCTACCATCCCAGAGCCAAAGACAGGAGGGAAAAGGACCTGGGAGAGACCACTGAGGGAGCTGACAGGGGTGCTGGAGGACAACGAGGAGGCAGAGGAGTTGGAGTCTGAACCCTGGGAGGATGATGCCAGGCCTCCATTGGCCACTGTCAATGACAATCCATAATTAGAATGAAGTATGGGGATTGGTGTGTGTTTTAATATTATTGTGCAAGTGCAATACCTTATGAAACTGTCCAATTGTTATATCTGAGCACAACACACACACACACACAAGCACACACACACACACACACACACACACACACACACACACACACACACACACACACACACACACACAACTGCTAGGTAACACAGTGAATAGGATTTGCACAGGAAGATCAATTTCCTTATTTTACATAGTCTGCTTTGTTTGGATTAAAGTCTGTCTGCCCTCATGTCCTGTTAATCCTCTAAACATTTGAGAGACAGAACATGAACCCAGAGTTATTCTGTGTCTTTCTTTTTTTAATGAAACTCCAAAATGACTCTGCATCTTGACACAGATGTCAGGTCATGCTCTGTTCCAAACGACTGAGCTGCCTTTGAGTACACTGAATTAATCCCTGGCTGTGTTCAGAAGTACTCATATCAAACTAAAAAACAAGGAATTTGAGTCCTCTGAAGAAATTAAATGACAGGATTTTAGAATAAGCAGGATACATGTGGCCACTGTTCCACTTTTTTTATTAGATTTCCAAGTAGAATCAAACATGTGGCTTTGCAAACGGCTTTTAAAACTCCTAATCACAAGGTCACATCTTCATTATTTTGTTCTGTAATATTGAGTTTAATGCAGGTGATTCTTTCGCACTACTACTCAAGTCATCATGTCTTTACACTCATCTTTAACACTCCATCTTGTAAAATCATATTTTGGGATAGTCAACATACGTTTGTCGAGCCAGCCGTATTCAGCCACCATTTCCTTGTATGCAGGGTATCTCCCAGCTTCCTGTTGAAGAGCACAAACATGATAACATTAATATTCAGTGAGAACATAAACAACAAAACTACAAATTGCACGTGTCTACACCTTATACGCACTTATATTAAGTAGAATCTCTCTGTTTCCTAAACAACTCAAGCTTTAAGCATGAGTTTAAGGTTGGACACCACTGCTCTAGGCAATGTTTTTAAAGAAAGGAGCCATTTTGCATTAGCAATTAGTTCCCGATAGCCTCCCAAGTCTATTTTAAGAGACTGTCCCACCAATACATTGCTTAAGGTCAAATAGAAGACACGCAGATGTAGCAAGGTTACATCTACAATTTTCCACAAACTTTTCCATTAACACTGGCTCTACTATGTGTGACACACAAATGGAGCTAATACAGGACAGAAGGAAGACATAAAATTCAGCTTTCTGTTGATTATAACCTGATCCCTGACCGCCTTTGAATAATGAACGTTGTCCCTGGCTGTTTTTCACACGTGGAACCTGAGATCAGAGGAGTAAAATGAGCATGCAGTAATGTTAGTGAGCTAAAAGAGTGCTCAAACTCACTGCAAAACACACGTGCCCATTCATACACACAAACATATGCACAATTCCTTTATCTAAAAATTACACAGGTTATGTGGCGCAGCCTTGCACACATGCATGCTTACACAGACACACATGAGGGAACTCAGTGGCTGTAAGCCAGCGGCCTGCTCTGCTGTGCAGGCTCATTCATCCCTCCAGAGAAGAACTGTTGCTTAACACGCTGTAACAATTATTACTGTATCACATCACTTAAAGCCCCCAATCAATTATGTTTAAACCTGAGCAAATGATTAACACTGCCACAAGACACTGCACTAGAGATGTGTAAAGGACCAAGGGGGGGCACATATCTAAAATCTCCTTTTAGCTCTGTTTTGTTCTCCACCAACTCCTATTTCACATTTTAGCTGCTAAATGCTCCACTGTGTTTACCAGATAGTAGCTAACTGTAGTTATCTGCTGAGCAGGTAGTGTACAGTGGATTTTTAGAGTTTTTAGCTGAAAAATGGATGATGAGAGCGGTGAGAGTGAACCAAAACACTGACGTTGCGGGTAAAACTAAAACATTTAGGTTAAAGAGGCTAAAAAAATGCCGTAGAGCTGAGGGGAACTGCAAAGTTGGGTGATAATTCTCTGTCAGCTCGTCATTACAAACAACCCTGTTTCATATTGCACATAATAACTTGATCCATTAGCAATATAAAAACTATTGATTGGTATAGGTTTATTAATTTGACCAAACTTACTGTAATTTGACCTCAAGTTTATCTGTAAAATTGTCGGCTCACCCTGATGGTCAACATGACATGGGTGTGGCTCTTTAGGACCTCGACTGCATTACTATGGGTGATGTCATCAAAGCTGATCCCGTTGGCTGCAAGGATTTGATCGCCCATTTTGATGCCATGCTCTTCTGCAAGCCCACCTGGGTCCAGCCTGAAGGGAAAATATATAAAGGCATGCAAACACATACACACACACATACATACATACATGAGATATAGACATCTATTAAATCTGAGCAGTGGGTAAAGGCACTTACTTATAATTGACTTCTTATATCAATAAAAACTTATTTCATTTTCTATTCTATATTTAATTGTGATATAAGTATATTGAATATTTTGCATTTACTAGATGTATGTGTCTTATCCACATTCATTACTCATCAAGCTCATCAAGACAGTTTCTTAACCACTTGTGTCAACACAATTAATTTGCCACAACCTTCCAATTAAAGCCTGGTTGCTTTGATTTAATGCAAAAAACAGGAAGAAGAAAACAAAAACTGCAGATGAAATTATGAATAGATATTTAATTAATTAAACAACAGGGGGGTTGAAGCTGGGCTCCACTGCGTGCACACACTGCACCACCCTGAACCATTTTGTTTATCTGATGCTGATGGCCTCTTCAGGTGTAAAAACAACCATGAGCCGAATGTGCTTCAAACCACGCTTGGTTCATACTTAGAAACATAAATTCCCAGTCCGAACTCTTTGCCTCCTCTGATGTTGAAGCCCAGACAGTAGTCATCTGATGTGGTGAAGAGATGTACGATCCTGCGGAGAGCGCTGTCTGAACTGGCCTCTGACGGTGTGCGACCGCTCTCCTCCACCACCATCCGCCGGTGAATCAGATCCACCCTACACACACACACATGTAAAAGATGACATATATACACGCATGAAAACATTCACATACACTGCTTTCTCTTTCTCCTCTGCACTCAGGCCTGTCAGTATCGGTTAATCAAACAGCCATAAAGGTCAGAGCGGTAATCCATCCACTGCTGCCACATGAAACCAAGATACAGTATATCCCAAAAGAAAGATTACCAGTGTGAGCTACAGTCAAGTGAAAAGACTTCACAAAACAAGGGCCATGCAAAGGTCAGTGGCAATAACAACAAGGTGGTAGTCTGTACTTTACATAATAATAAGCAAAGTACAGTCATAATATACAGTTACTGTTTGGTAAAGTTGTTTAATTAACTATGTAGAGTACATATTTAATTGTAGATTAGATGCAAAATATCCTTTTTTTTTGCAGCCGTATTCACATTGGCAGAACCTGTACTGAGCAGCACCTCTGAGCTGTTGGGCCTCACCATGTGGTCTTCTCCTTGGAGTAGCGGATGCCGGGGATCTTGCCCACCCTTCTCACCACCATCCTCAGCCTGTTGTTGCCCGTCAGGACCTTCACAGCGCTGCTTATGGTGATGCTCTCCAGGCTGACCCCGTTCACCTCCACCAGCTTATCGCCCATAGCCAGCCCAGCCTGCGCTGCAGACACAGGTGGAACTCAGCATGATACACTACAGTAAATGTCACAGGGAAACAGAAGAACACATGCCCCACACTGAAAAATAAGCTTGCCTCCTAACCTGCAGAGCTGTCGTCCTCCACCTTGCTGACAAATATGCCGAGTCCATGTTCAGAACCCCCGCGGACACTGAAACCCAGACGCCCATCTGGACTCTTTTCTACTGTCACTGTGTGAATGTCTTCACTGTCATCCCCTCCTGCAAAACAAAAAAGAAAGACAGACAAAGAAAGACATTTCAAAATTGAATGAAAAACAAATAATTTGCAGAAATTCTTGATACTCAATTACTTTGGGGTAAAGAGAACTGAAAGATCAATATTTTTGCACCTATACATTTTTAAAAGCTTCTTGACAAACCTAGAAACATTTATTCATTGTTCCTCCAAATAGTGTGACATTTTTCAACCATGAGTCACTGAGATATTCATGTGTACCTGTGTAGTATCTACTAAGGCTGAAACTAATGATCATTTCCATTATTGATTAATCTGTCAGTTATTTTCTTAAATCATTGATGAATTGTTTCGTCAATAAAATGTCAGAAAATAGTGAAGAATGTTCAGCGCAAGTTCCCAGAGCCAGAAGTGAAGTACTCAAATTGCTTGTTTGGTCTGATCACAAAACTCAAAGATTTTGAGTTTACCATCATAGAAGAATAAGAAAACAAGAAAATATTTACACATCTCTGAATTTTTATTCCTGCTTTAAAAAATGAGATGAGCAATTTGATTGACAAAACAATTTATTGACTAATTATTTCCTCTCTAGTATCTACAGTATATTGCATTATTAATAATACATTGGCTTGCTCTAAACTCTAATCTAATATTGGACTTAAGACTGACTGAATAACAGTCCTGAGTGTGCCTCTGCAGCCAGTGGCAATGTGTGTGTTACCATGGTAACAGAGGATTGTGAACTCACCATCAACAGGTGAGTTAATGAGAATGACCCTGCCCATGGGTGAGGAGGACCTATGTCTGTAGTGGTGCTGTTTCTTTAGCATGTAGTGCGTGGTGCTGTGGGAACCCCCGGTTTGGCCTCCATGGTTGAAGTGGGGGTTCCCCCCTCCATTTGTCATCTCCCTCCAGCCAGAGGGATGAGAGGAGCGAGCCATGCTATATGTCTGGCAATACTTTCCTTAGTCATCCAGACAGGAGGATATCTGATGTCTGCTGTCAGGATGGAAGAGATGCAGCCTGGGATTTAGAGAACGGAGGTAGGGAACAAATGTTGTAGGGAACTTTTTTGCACTTGTTGGTCCAAAGTAGATGATGAAATACTGGAGCAGGCAACTTACAAAAATGTAGGTAACATCCCTGATCTTCATTAAAACCAGTTTCAAAAAATAAATAACTTAATAAATAAATCCAAGATTCAAAATAGAAAATGTCACAACTGAATTGACAAACCAACATTAATTTAAAAGCGATGGCAAGAAGTAGTGATCCATGATTGAACTGTGGACCTTTCTTTGTAGGTTAAAGAAGTTGGTATAATCCACTAGTTTCCTTTGCAGCCTCTGAACCCATCTCCATAGAGCCCATGGTACCTTGTTCCCCCTGCTTCAGCTGAGAGGCTGTCGGCCTGTCTGCAGAGAAGTCAGCGGTGCATGGTGATCCCCTCGGGTCATGTTTAATTAAATGGATATCTGTTGTGAAGAACATATGCTGTGGTGAGTAATGTGGGCTCAGAAGTTCCAGATGGGCTAATAAACTAATTTATATGATACAGTAATAACCTATAGCCTGGGATCTTAAATAGAATACAAATCAAATTGAATATCGCTTTTTAAATTGTGTCAACAGAAGTAACGTTGAACTATTAGGCTACTTCGTGTGATTTTCTATCAATCAGCACCATGGACAGCGAGTAAGAGATCGCATACATAAACGAGTGGCATCGTTTTGGTCGGTAATTATCATCTATAACTAACTAACAAAACTTCTGTAAGCTACTACTAATTGTTGACATTGTTCCGAGCGATGTCGGTAAACTTCAACGCGTCTTGTTTGGATCTAAACTTCTTCCTGTTGATTCCCTTCAACCACGAGTTGTACAAAACGCCCGTAAAACAATTGTAACATCATGAGCGTTAAAACTAAAGTGAATAGAAAAGCAGGAGAGCGTACCTGCTGTGTGTGTCCATGTTGTGTCTGATGAGCTCGGACAGACGCTCACTGCTCCGCCTCGCTGACGCATCATCGGACACCTCCGGAGTATTAGTGCCACCTCAGTCGTTCTCCAGGTGACAATCATTGTTGAGTTGTAAGCCTTTTACATAAGCCTCTGCAGCTGTGCAGCCATTAGCGCTGGACTAGTTATAATTAAGTACACTAATTGCACTTATATTACAGTAATACTGCTTCAAGTCTGTGTCAGTTTGTCCTCAGGTTATTAATGTGTCCATATGTTTCCGTAAAACTGCAGAGAGGTGTAGGCTATGTGGAGAAAGTGAGCTGTGGCTCTTCACCGTGCCTGTAAGGTGGGTAAACAACCCCACCCAGTGGTCAGATGTGTCATATTGTCATATCACAACTTCGATTCAGATCCATAGTGCAGATCCCAATCTCTGTAGATTCAGGGAATTGATCAGTCATATTAATACAAGTCAGTATACAACAGGAAACCTTGACCTTGAACATATGGTTTTTGTATTAGCGTTGCTTCATTATTTAAATGTTTTGGTGTGGTTGATAAGTGTAGCCTAAATATTGTAAATATTGTTAATCATATGACCTAATTTCTCCAAAATGATTAAAGTTGACATTTATCTAATTTTGAAGTCAGCTCATCACCCAGGAATCATAAGGGTTGTTTTAATTAGACAAGCTAAACTCGTACGTTTTCGTTCGTGTTTGTGTTCTCACATTAACAATCTGCAGAGTAATCCTCACCAACACAAGCATGTGTATGTATTGCCTTTCTGTTTTAAATGAGTGATAAATAAAATGATCATCAACCAGCTAACTGCCGTGCTAACCAGATGTCCTGCTAACAGGTTCAACCCATGGATGTAGCCAACCCAATGATGACCCACATAACTAGCTAACATCGGTTATTCATTGACCTAGTTACATATCCAAAAAAGAAACCCGTTCCCATGATCATTTAACTTAACACACATACAAAAAATATCGGTTAAATTAAAGATGACATGACACGGAAAAACAAAAACACTTAGGACTACTTCATTGCACATTTTTACTGCGGACTACATACATACAATATAACTGAATTAATAACGTATATTAGAATGGTAGGATTGCAATCAAAGTGGCTTTTGTTAAACACAATTATTCAAAGGTTTTGTCGTAGGCTGTAGGGCTAGTCAGCTGTTTCTTAACCAATCAGGTGTTGTTTACCTCCCACGCCCAGCGGTTTCCAACAACTCACGCATGTCCTCCATGACAAACACCGCCCCCAATATTTCCCTCACGGTGCCGCTTTCAAAGGCCTCTAGGAAGCTCTGATTTCCGGAATCCAATCTTCTATGGGATCGATTTGACCATATTTGATCGATTGTTGGAAAATAAGATAAGATAATCCTTCATTGATTTTCAGAGGGGAAATTCTGATGTTGCAGCAGCAGAAGGACAAAAATAGTACAAGTAAATACAGAAGGTAAAAGAAAAACGGTATTGGAACTTAAACAAGAATAATAGTTAAAATAAAATCTATACAAGAGCAATTAAAGACCAAATTACAGTGAGAAAGTGACAGTGGTGTGAGTAATAGCAGCAGAGTCAGCAAGTGTATGTAAACATACTAATATATAATAGGCTATGTTTAAGTTATGATACTTAATGTTTGTCTGTATTAATATTAAAGTGTAATAGCATTTTATACATATTACATACATAATGTAAAAAAAAAAACAGTATACAGTATTGACATAATATAGTATAATATAGTACAGTATAATATAATATCGTATGAGATATAAGATATAGTACTGTATAAGGTGAAATGTAGTTGAGTTGAGTTTGGGTATAACAGAAATTAATGTATAGCCTTCTTTTCCTATTTACCACCCAGTCATTTGCGGTAAAGCTGTGTTTTACGATACTTCTAAGTGTACTAGAAGGCAACACAGGTCTACCCGTACCGGTTGTGCTGTGATATTGAGAGAGGTCATACATCTTCGAAAAACAAAGAAAGCAAACCAGGTACGTTTCAGTGCTGACTGAATTCACGTCTTTATTGAATTTAAATTATACTACGACTAAGTAAATGTTTACTTCGCCTAAAAGAGTGCCATTACAACGCTAACTAAAGTGTTAGCATATTAGTTAGCTAGCTTGTAAACTAGCTGGCTGGTTGACATTAGTTTACCAAGAGAGCACTGAAGTGGTTTGTTTTGATAGCGTTAAAAAGCCGCTAATTGTCCGTATAACCTAGCTAACGTTTGATGTTGTGGGAATTTAATTTGATTTTTGTGTGTGAGTGTGAGTGTGTGTGAGCTGCCGGTTTGCTGCTGACGCCGGCAGCGTGTCGTGACTTCCCCAATCCCATCTGTCACTGTGTGTGTGTCACGCTGTATCTTTGATCAGCTAGCTAGCTACTTACAACTACTTGTTCAGCGGTTGTGTCTTTGAATCCACCATGCAGGTTGTTATCTCGCTCTAGAGTTATTTTCTTTATCAGTTTGCAGATGTTACCAGACAACATTTCTATAATAGTTTTGTTTGTACTCACCCACAGAAGTCTCTCCTGAGCACTTCACTCATGTACAAAACTAAAGAGCTGGAACTTGTTGTCAATATTTTATTAGTCATTTGACAGAAAATAATTTTGGGCTTAAACTAACGTTTTCATTTTTTCAAGCAACGATGTCTCGATATTTAGCCTACTTGTTCCAGGATTTCCTGCTTTTCGGTGTCTTAAATGACAGTAAACTCAATTTTTTTTTTAATTTTTTTTTTTTAACTATTAGTCTGACAAAAAGCTATTTCAAGAAGTCACCGTGAGCTTTAGGAAATTATGATGGACATTTTTACAATTTGCTGACATTTTATGAGACAAATCCATTAATTAAGAGAATAATCAGCAGATTAATCAATAATGAAAAATCATCATGAGTTGTCGCCCTAAATGGTGGTTTGTTTTTCAGTATAGTTACTTTTATCTTGTATTCACAGCCACAACTGATATAAGACTTTTGAGGTCAGCCTCAACCTGGTACATGCTTTCGAAGAAGCTACAATCTGACAAGGGGGGGCTACACCCCAGTGTAGCTCTGTACTGTAGCAGAGCTATTAATAGAGTAGAGGTGAAGGCTTATATGCATTATAATAATGATAATTTCACCTGTACAGCTGGGTATCAGCAATACTTATCCTCCAAACTGTGTCGATAGAGCAGAGCGCTGAAAGTATTCCCATCTAATGTCTTTTTACTTCGATCAGATGGTTCCCAATTGAAATAATAATTTTAACATTTTAGACAATATTTTTTTTAGACAACATTCAACAAAGAACCTTGGCTTTTAAAAACGTTTTGTTTTGAAGCAGGTATTGTATTTATTTGTTAAAGTATTGTGATGGTATGATTTCTCAAACAAGGCTCAGCCTGTGAATTACATAACTGGACCTCGTCATTTGTTAATCCGTCTAATATGAAATTCATTCAAAAATTTAAATCTGTGTCTTATCAGTTGTTCCTCTGAAATACTCTCAAAATGGCACACTTGTATTTACATGTGAATCCAGTATAGATTTGTGACATAGTGTGCATACTAATTAACATATCTGCTATTCATTAAAGAAAGCCAGGATGTCTGAAGAGCTGTCTCTCAACATAAACATCAAAGAGCCAAGATGGGACCAAGGAACATTTATGGGGCGCGCCAAGCACTTCTTCATGGTCACAGATCCTAGGAATGTCCTGCTGTCCTCTGAGACTCTGGAGGACGCCAGAGTGATCATGGAGAACTACAGGTAGAGGGTCATGAAATAAGAGGATGGAGTAGGAGTATACTAATGATAATGTTAGGGAGGTTGTGGTGGTGTGAGTCATGAATAGAAATGAGAATTGATGTGACCAAGTAATGATGTGGCTAGTTGTACCAACGGGAGAAGTGTTCTTTTTTTAATGGGGGAGCATCAATCTAAAAATCACATGCTATATTTTCGCATACTGTATAATTAAAAAGGCATATGTGTTCCACTGTTTTGACTTCTTCAGAGCCGGGGTCGTGAAGCCTGGCCTGACGGAGGATGAGCTCTGGAGAGCCAAGTACATTTATGACTCCGCCTTCCACCCCGACACAGGGGAGAAGATGTTTGTGATTGGCCGGATGTCCGCTCAGGTGCCAATGAACATGTCAATCACAGGCAGCATGCTCACCTTCTACAGGTACAGCAGAGGTTTCAATACATAATTTAATGTTTTACATTATTGAAAATGGCTTCATCAGAATAAAAAGGAAAAAGTAAAATGTACTTAATAAATATGATACTTTCATGTAATTTAAAGGTCCCATGGCATGAAAATGTCACTTTATGAGGTTTTTTAACATTAATATGAGTTCCCCTAGCCTGCCTATGGTCCCCCAGTGGCTAGAAATGGCGATAGAGTCCTGGGTATCCTGCTCTGCAGAAAGAACTACTTAGGGACCGTTCGGTATTTATGGAATGGACCACCGGAGGAAAATAGGGGAGCGTCATGTCTTTTTATTCTTTGTTGACGGGAGGGTCATCAAATTTTTTTTAGTCTAGGGGGGAGGATCACCCAACTTTTGTAGCTCCATGTAGCTCTCTCAGTCTCAGCCCCTATCGCTATCAGATGGGTCCCTCCCTATTTAGTCAGCCAGACAATTTGAACTGTAGCTTTAGAAACCGTCGGATTTCCCAAACTGAATAAATCCCGCTCGCACATATAAACACAAAACTGCTTGTGTTGTAACTAAGACATCTGATGAAAAAATAATTTTATTCATTAGCATGATTGCTGTACTGTTTAGTTCAAAAACATCCAAAACACAGAACGAAAACATAACGGACCAGACGCAAGCTTTTATTTTGAAAAGTTAAAGTCTGCGGACTGCACCAAGCCGGGAGGGCCTGAGAAGGGAGATCTCCAGGCTGCAGCCATACCCGACTCAAATATCCTTTCGGTCCCGGTGATGATTGATGTGTGTGTGTGTATGTATGTATGTATGTATGTATGTATGTGTGTGTATATATATATATATATATATATATATATATATATATATATATATATATATATATATATATATAAATAAACGTAGGCATTTGAGAAGGAAGGAGTGGTAGCATGCAAGCTCCCAAAGAGAAATGGAGTTTTGGATAATGTTCAGCTTTGGCAGCTTTACCTATATGCTAAAATATACAATGTCTGAGGAAGCTTAGTGACGAGTCCATAGCAACCAGTGTTGAATTACCCAGTTTGCTTTGCTGAATGGTCTCAATGTTTTATTGTTTTATTTCATGTGAATACTAGTTCACTAGATGAGTAACTTAGTATTTGAAGTAATGCAGGAAGTGTGCATTTAGTTTCCATGCTTATTGTGTTTCCACAACAATGTTAGTGAGTAAATCTACTGAAATGGCCACCACACCATAACAGAGGAGTGTGATGCGTAAGATCAGAATGCAGAGGTTTAGTAACATATGTGATGGCTGTAAAAAAACAATGGCTATCTGTATGTCTTTGCCAAGCGCAAACCAGTACAGAAGGCATCAATAAATTGTTGGGAAGGGTCATCCCTTTTTTCCATATCATTTTGGAGGGTCATCCAAAATGTATTGCTGGTGAAGGGAGGGTCAGGTCTATTTTGACTAAAGGTCCCAAAACTCCTCTGGTGGTCCCTGAAATAAATAACGAACAGTCCCTTACATGTCCCTATTCTGCAGGTATTCCACACAAAGTTTGGAAGTGTCCCTCGTTTAGAAGAAGTCTCCCAGCTAATCCTGCCCTGTACTACTGAAGTTGTAGAAACAGAAACAGCTAGCTAGATGATGTGATCCTTACCTAGCTACTGCGCATGTGCGACTCCCAACCAAGATGTTACAGTAGTGGGAGGTCTCACTCTGTAGCTAAAACAGAGACCTGAACACAGGGTGAAAAGAGGAGCTGCAGCAATGTGCAGTAGAACAAAAATTCAGTGTTTTTTGAAAATTAAACCATGTAAACCTATTCTGGTACAACCTCAAAATACAATTATGAACCTGAAAATGAGCATAATATGGCCACTTTAAAGCTACAGACACAGAAATGGCACGTCCTAAGGAAAGCTCATTGTGGGACTGGCTCTAGTGGCTGTAATTCTGCACCAAGGCTGAAATTCTGGAAAGAGACTTCAGATACCGTATTAGGGGACCACTAAGGCCTATATAAAAGCATCCAAAAAGCAGCATGTCATAGGACCTTTTAAATGTAACCCTAATACGGCATACAGCACTGCATAAAAATAGAGATTTTAATCCCTGCACAGTGAAAATCCTCTTAAAGAATAAAAAATATCACTCACTACTGAATACTGATAAATCATTGGGCAAGTGAAGTCATGTGACAACGTTGAGCTAAAACAACAAACTGATTAACAACTAAAAGTAATCAATGTAACAGTTTGAGATATTTATCAAGTGAAAATTCGGTGTTCAAAGATTTTAAAAAGTGTTCGATACCAAATAAGGAATGATTTTGTCTAATTTAGACTAACGCAAGTGGAATTATTATGAAATAAAACAGTCACTAGAAAAAATGGCGATGTGAAATAAAAGATTCACAACATAAAAATGTAAATTTGCACAACGGGCTTTGGAAAATTGACATTTTCAAATAAGAACTGCTAGAATTAAATAAAAATAAAAAATGTTTTTATTGCAGTAAAAACATCTGCAATAAACTCTTTCATTACAAAAACAAACAGGATGAAATAACATCTCATAATATTGATAATCTGATATATAGATAATATATATAGAATATCTATTTATTTAATGGAAATGTCATGCCTATATTCTATATGTTGTTCCTATTTATTTATTTATTTATTATTTTATGATGTCTTATTCATTTATTTAATATTGAACACTTTGGACCTCCATATTTTACATCCTTAGAATTGTATTACTTTGGTACTTTTTTTTACCCAGTAGACAAACCTGTGGTTTGGGGCTAAAATAAACTTGTGGCTTGACTTGTCCTATCAACATTTCACACCAGCAACTCTCTGGCTACATGTGTTTTTTTGGTTCACAATGCTCCAGAACAGGAAAATAACTTATCTATTACATGAGACAAGTGCAATGGAGAGGGACGAGTAGGTCAAAAGTTGCAAAGAAACTCCCATACTCTGTCTAACTTGCAAAGATAAATTCAATAGCTGGCAATTTAATAGCTAGATTGCCTGATGAAGGTCCGTTACACTGCTCCACTAATGGATGTCTTGATCTTTATCTTATGCATATCAGCTTTAGCAAAACTAAACTGCTGGGTTGACTGGTCATGTAATTAATTTGTAGTTGCAGTGTGAAATAAATGATTGATGGTACATGCTGTGTGCTTAATTTAATAAATATCTCAGACTCTTTCTACTGTAGGGACTGGAGAGCACACATAAATGTCTAATCCTTAGACAGTAGGGTATTTTTGCTCTATGCTCTACTATGACAGTCTTTACAATGTCACTAAACTCTTTCGCTGCAGTGCCAAAAACTTTAGTTTGTACTGTACATTCTGTTGTTCCCTTGTGTTTACAGGACTACTCCGGCAGTGGTGTTCTGGCAGTGGGTTAACCAGTCCTTCAACGCTGTCGTCAACTACACCAACCGCAGTGGAGATGCCCCCATGACCGTGAAGTAGGGAGGACTTCTCACTTCACTTCCACTCTAGATCATTCCTGTCCTCCCTCTAACCTAATGTCTGTAAGGAGGCTATGGGAGCTGCTGTCCTCTCCCCTTTCCTCACAGCGGTATTACGTTCCACTGTTAAGCATGTTCAGCCCCCTGTCACCATGCACCCATGCTGACATAGGTTATATGCTCCCAGTTGATGTCAGTTCAACGTGCATTTGCATTCTCTCTTCATTGTGCCAGAAAATGCATCTTTCAGGTGCTGCAGAAATGCATCGAATGCATACATGTGTGCAGTATATGGAGGGTTGCCTTCAGAACATGCAAATGCATGTTCATTTGTTAAGCATGTCATTGAGCATTAATGTTATAGTGTCTTCCTCTGTATTATTTGTGAGGATGTTCTTGTTTTTTACCTTTGCAAAATATTCACAGGGCATGCATTTGCAAAATTACTGAGGTAACTCTACTTTGAAATGTTCCACTTCAGAGTACCCCTAATAGATTCTCAGCTGCAAACTTCAGCAGAAAATGTTGAAGAGGAAGTGGGTAATTAATGTGTGATGTCTCTCCGCAGTCAGCTTGGTGCAGCCTACGTCAGTGCTACTACTGGAGCTGTAGTCACTGCCCTGGGACTCAAGTCTCTAGCTACGGTAATGCCTGTGGTTCAAGTGAATAAACTAGAGCTGCAAAGATTAATCGATTAGTTGTCAATTAGTTCTCTGATTTCAGCTTCCTAAATAGGAATCAATCGGAATACTAATTCACTCCTCTGATAGTAAACAGAATATCTTTTGAGTTGTGGACAAAACAAGACATCCGATGACGTCACCTTGGGCTTTGGGAAACACTGATTGACATTTTTCACAATTTCTTTTGACATTTTATAGACCAAACAACTAATCGATTAATATAGAAAATAATAGACAGATTAATCGACAATGAAAATAATCGTTACTTGCAGCCCTAGAATAAACAGATAAAGTAAAACAAAGTAACTCAAATACAGACACACTGATCTGCACACGTTTCTCTACATTTGTCTGAATGTGTTTCTGTTTCTATATCTTTGCAGCGTCTCCCTCCAATCATGAGCCGGTTTGTCCCCTTTGCTGCTGTTGCTGCTGCTAACTGTATCAACATTCCCTTCATGAGACAGAGGTAAGATCTCTAAACTAAAAGCCAAATGGCTTTGTTTTACTCAGTAGCTTTTAGGAACGGTGACGGCTTCCAACACTGCTCTACATGACTTTTGTTTTTGTTTCTTCCAGGGAGTTGAAGTACGGTATCCCTGTGATGGATGAGAATGGAAACCGGTTAGGAGAGTCCCCCAATGCTGCCAAGCAGGCCATCATACAGGTGGTGGTTTCAAGGATCGGCATGGCAGTGCCAGCAATGGGTATTGTCAACATGACATCTACTGTTTTGCTAGTCACACCGTACCATGGCATGAGGGATAAAATAATTTGGACACGTACTAAAGTGTGAAATTTTCTTTCATAAAACGGAACACTTGAAATATATTATTTTATTTTTACAGCTATTCCCCCTGTCATAATGAATGCACTGGAGAAGAGAGCTTTCATGAAGGTAAGTAGACTGCATGTGTTGCTTTCACACTGTTTTTTTAGTCACTGGATTTACTGGGTCTGCTGGTGTTTTGTGAGGCTGAAAAGAGCCCTGTCGCATTCAACATGTTACACATCCATTGAACGACTAACGTGTCAAATGTCCAACTTGTCCTCCTGACTCACTGCAGTTCTGCCTTCTCTGATTTTGTCTCCCTGTAGCGGTTCCCAATTCTAAACGCTCCAATCCAGGTGGGGCTCGTCGGTCTGTGGTAAGTAAATTACACATTCTAGTATCTATGGTGATCATTTTTAATGGACTCTATTATCTACGCTAATCATCCCTTTATATCTCTTGTCTTCAGCCTGGTGTTTGCAACTCCTCTGTGCTGCGCCCTTTTCCCACAGAAAAGGTACCAGCCGCCACATCACTCTCCTTAGAGGAAAAGGAGGTCATACCTTTATACAGCAGTTATGTAACATGTAGTAGCGTTTTAATCCTGTTCTATCATCTCTTTGTAGCTCTATGAGTGTGAGTGGGCTGGAAGCAGATCTGCAGGAGAGGATACGACAGACCAGTCCCAACACCTCCACCGTCTACTTCAACAAGGGCCTGTAGGACCAGCCAACACATCTCCATGCACACACACGAGACATGCAGACAATCAGACATACACACACGTCTGTTGTTCTGTGGGCACAAGTGGGAGGGCAATACAAAATGTATTTATGTTGTTTTTTTGTGTACTGCTGCATTTGTTTGTCGTTTATTTTACTGCGTGGAGCTGCTCCAAGTACAGCAGAGGGTTAGGGCGTTGATTGTTGATTAACTAAAGGGCAAACAAAACCCTTTGAAAAGGAGGATCACTGACCGTTCTCTCTGTACATACAGTAGATGGCACTCCTTAGAATAGAAAAACTGACTCCTGACTTTTTTCTATTGTGTCGTAGTGCGTTTTCTGTCTTCCTTTGGTCAAAACTGCCTATAGTGGGGCAGTTCATGAAGCTACAGATTTGTGTTTCACTCACCAATATTTCATGTTGCATTCAGGTTCATGCAAGTTTGAAGATAGTTTGAAATGAAGGCTTGTCCCTGTAAGTCGTGTATTGCAATTACTTCTGAATGCCACAAAATCTTTTTTTTGCCTTGGAAGAACCAGTGTGTTAAATAGCTCTGATTAGTCCCACCCTTGATGAATAAGTTCCTCTTTTGTTGTACTTAACCGGTGCAGCTTCTTACTTTCTTCAATTCTCCTTTAAGTGTACTTATGTCCCTTCATATTCATAGACCAGGTAATAAGGTGCTAGGTACAATGTGGCAAAGAAAATGGGTAGATATCCTACAAAAAATATGTAGAAATTATAATGCAAAAGGCAGCCTGTTTTTCAAGGCCTTCTATCGTTTGAGCACTTTAAGATCTAGTGCAGTCGCTATCTTTAGTGGCAAATTAATGAACAATAGATCGTTGTTGTTGGTGATGGTGCTTGTTTGGTGGTTGTCAGGTGGAGGAATATCCTTTCTTGTTTCTAAGATGAAATGATCTGATCTGAGTTTTGCCTTTTTGTGTTTTAAATTAACAATGATGTGCAGAAGCAAACAACAATTGATTGCTGTTTAATGTTTATGTTCACACTTGAACTGAACGATTGCATGAACAGGTTAAAAGAAGTGAAAGCTGTCTAATTTAAGTCAGAGACGCAGGGTTTTTAATGTGCAACAGCTATTTGAAATCGTCTCACTAAAGCCATTAATGTCCCATTGTACCAAATGAAAGTAGCTAATGTTGCGGTACAAAGTCCAAATACTAAAAGCTTATATCAGGGCAGTGGGTAACTGTATGCACGGTCTTTGTTGTTGCTTCGTTAAAGTGGACAGTTTGGCTGAGTTTGAGCTTCTCTGATCAAATTCATTCACAGTGTTGGCCGAACACATGACTCAGTGTGGTTAGATTGTACTTGAGGAAATAGTTGAATTTATCTCAGTGCCGTCTGGATTATGCAAGAATATGTATATTTAGAGATATTTATAAGTGTGTGTGTGTGTGTGTGTGTGTATATATATATATATATATATATATATATATATATATATATATATATATATATATATATATATATATATATATATATATATATATATATATATATGATGGACAATTATATGGAGCACATATGCATGAGGAATTTTAGAGATTCTAACTTCAAGGTGGGCCTCTGTTGGCCCCACATATTCAGGAGCACAGAGGAGTTTGCTGCAAATGAGCGAGTGCACCTTTAGGGCTAACGCGTTCTCAGATTAGAGGAGTGGTCCTCTAGTGGGATTTAAATTGATACAGTTAACACAGTCACAGATTACCAACTATGATTAAATGTTTGTGTGAAGTGATGTTTTGTGTTGTTGGCCAGGCATCTGTAATTTGAAATTGTACAACAATTAGTTAAAAGTGAACTGATTGTGGATGTTAAGGGACTGTAGCAACTGCACAATAATCAGCTTCTGTACAAAAATACACAATGATTGTTTCTATGTGATCCTGAAATTGAATGGGTTTAATTACGAAGTGATAGTTGGATCATTTTATAGACGCATAAGGCCCTATCCTGAAATACCGTGTAGATATGACTCCTCACTTCTATATGAGAATGTGGATGTCTTTGTATTATTTTTTTTTAAATGGATATCTCATTTTGGAACAAAACTCGTCTTTCAACTGCTTTCTTACTCTCCATTGTCTTTCATATCTAATGTAAACACTTAACCCCCAAATAATAGCTACTGTTTGAGTCCCTCGCCTCCTTCTGTAACACTGAGCCATGATCACATGCACTGCAGGACAGTGTTTCAGAGTTGGCATCACTAATGTATTCCAATATTTGATATGGCTGCATCATTATACAAAGTTATTGTGTGTTGTGTTTGGGGTGTTTTCCTGCTGAGGGTGAAACTGCACTATATAACCTTTGCTGTGCTGCTGTAGGAGCTAGTTGGATTTGTGTTGCTATTTAAAAGGATTGTTTTAAAGTATATTGAAGACTGTTTATGGTGCTGGATGATGTTAAACGAACTATGGTTACTGCTTTTATTTTAGTATTCCATTCAGTCAGTTTTCAATCATCATAACCGAGTAGCTTTAGCTTCTGCTTTTTTCCTTTTGTTTTTCTGGTCTTGGAATTATAGCACAAAAGTGTCGAGAACAAAACTGGAAGGTTTTAGTCAGCATTTAAATACATTTGTAAACATGTATCTCAGCTTGTGACTGTACTGTACCACCGTAACATGTCGCACCAATAGATCTAGCCAAAGATGAGACAGGTTTGAATAGTACAGGATTGAGGAGAAGTGTGTAACTTTTTTTGTGAACTTTTGTTTCAGCTTTAACCTTTTGTCATGCAGAAACATGTTTTTGTTGTTTATTTTAACAGAAATGGTCCTTAACTTTGTCAACAGCACACCAAAATGTTCAAGACCACCGCAAAGCATTGTCATTAACACCCAGCTAACAGATTGAGATATAAATAAATTAAAAACAAAATGTATTTATGTTGTTTAGTTTGGAAAGATCATATTATTGGCATTGATTTTTGTTTTTGTTTTGGCATTATAATAACATCTCATAATAAATGTGATTTCACATAGCACCAGTGAATTTTGGTGCACTGGTTGAAAACTCACTAATCTGTAACTTTGGTTGTGCATGTTAAGGAAATGTCAAATCTTTGCATACTGAAAGCACAAATGTAAAGACAATCCATTATTGTTACACTCCATTAATACTTATGTAATGTACATACAACTTACACACATGTAGTCCTGTCAGTATTGGTGCAGTGTTTTCTCCTTCTGTTTTGTATTGTATTGAAGTATATTTCCTTGATGTGGAATGTATTTCACTCCGAGCAATAGAATAAAATATGTAATGTTAAAGTATAAACTTGTCTGCCTAATTTGATGTTACAGTATTAAACATTGTAAATTCTAAATATATTATCCTCCTGCTCTTGGGGAACAACTACAAAAATAACTTTAAAGAGTGAAAACCATGTTCTGATCTGATAAGGATTGTTTGACTCACTTTCCTGGTTGAACAATCAGATAACACTAAGAGATAAGACTTTTCGGTGGTTTGTTTGTGTGGAAAAACTAGAAATTGGTGGAATCTATTACCAACACATCTGTAAATTGGTCCTGAAAAGTGCCCTAACATACAGATGAAATCTTAAAAAAAAATTAAAAAAACACACAGGAGCACAGTGAAGAGATGGTGAGGTTGTCTTCTTTATTTATAATTATTGACATGAACAGGTACACACAATCTTCACACAAACAAATACACACACATGCTTCAGGCAGCACAAACATTCCTCAACATGGCGACAGTGGCTGAACCTGTATGCCTTTAAGCATCAAACCTGCTCCTCTCAATGTTGAGTTTGGAGTCAAGTTGTCATTATCGCACACACAGACATCTTACACTCATCCGCCATGTTGGAGGCCCATTCAGGTGCCTGACCAGGAGAAGCAAAAGAAGATAACACATAGGAACATTATTACAAATGTACCCTAACAGACAGCTTATAGAATAATTCATCAAATGTGTAATCCAGCCTTTAGATTGATTTATGTGGTTCTCTAAAAGGCTGATTTCAAGTTACTTTAAATGTAATAGCTGATGTACCTGAATGAAAATGCTTTTTATTCCCTTACTACCCGTTATTAATACCCATCTCAAAAACACTAGCTTCTAGGTGACTGCAGAGGTAAAAAACAATAATCAGTGACAAATCTTGTAATAATATTGGCTCTTTACTAGAGTTGGGTCGATTTCCAGTTTTGTTGGTCTGGTGTATGAGCTTAAACCGGTTTGATTTTATGCAAAACGGCTGAATTTAATGTAAAACCGGCATTTGTCATTATGACTCATTGTGGTTCTGGCGAAATAAAAAAATAGTGTACATCAGCAACCTGTTCCAGCAGCGTCACGCCGCTAAATCCAACATTGTTGGGCAGTAAGGCCTACAGCAGCATACCTACTTCACATTGGTTTCTCAGTAGCATTGCTGTTTTCTGAATCAAAGAGATTTTCAGTACCTTAGCTCTTTTATTGATCAAGCAGTGTGGTAGCGACCACACAACGTAACGATACATTTCCCCAAGTATTTGTGAAGCTCAAGCACAGAAGAGCGTTCTGCTAAAATGTTGCGTTTGTGTTTTTTGGGGTGACAAGACGAGACATGACAGAGTAAATTAAAACTCATGGATGTATGCTAAAAGTGGGCTGCCCATATGGCAACATTTTGGATTTGAAGCCGACGAAAGAGGTGAGCTGAAACGCAGCTAAGACGAAGCAAACTTGCAAGAAAAAAGTCATGGCTTAGAGGCTCTCGAAGTCTCATTATGTCCCAATCAGGAGTGGCTGCTAAGTCAAGTGTGACATATTGGTATACTGGTCTGGTCCGGTGTTTGGCTTAATATCGAACCGGTTTAAACATTTTAACACTGGCCCAAGTACAGCTCCACTTTTGTAACCAACAATAAATTAATGTGCAAAAGAACAGAGGTATATTGTGATATTAGACAACACAACCAAACTTAAATGTCATTATAATATCAGTATTTCAGTGATGGATGGATTTTGATTGCATCTCAAGTTAAAAATGCAGTTATGTTTTGATCTAAATACAGTGTACCTTTGTCCAATGCCATTTGTTTTAGGAAAAAAAACTTATTTCATTGGCACAATTTTCTTAACAGCCTCTAAAACATCTGCAGTCTCCACTTTATTGCCAAACTCCTTCTCATGGTGTTCCAGGAGAATCCCCTGCAAACACAACATGCAGTGAAAATACAGGTTTTTTTTAAGCTCTATTGAGCCAAACTTCTTTGGTGCCGTCTAGATGTTTGCTACGCTTACCTGGTCTCCTGCTCCGATGACAAACACTCCCCCCAGGATAAAGCCCTCGCCGTTCATGTTGCCCTGGTAACCGGACCGCCAGGCCCGCATGAAGTTCTGCCACACTCCGAGGCGAAGGAATCCCAGGCCCCCCATCCTCCTCTGCAGCGGGCCGTAGAAGTGTTTCTACAATCACACAATTTAGTTTTAGTAAGCCTTATCAAGAGGAAAAAAAAAAATGTCCTTATAGATTTATGTTACTAATATTTTAACAGCAAAAATTGCTTTATCACCTCATTGGTCAACTCTCAAGTTGCCCCGCAGCAGATAATTATAGTAACACAGAAGGATTACTTAAAATCTAGCTCATTTTCCAGCAATAACTAATGATTAATAGCCTATTCACCATAACAGAATTGTTAAAAATGTAGTGGCCACATTCACTCCACTAATGGACTAAGAGTTCCACATCCAAACTATTAACCACACAAGAGCTGAAACAATTAGTTGATAAACACAAAATCAATTACTGACAATGTTGATAACGTGTATAATTTCTGTTATTATGAATGTGTTTTTATCATAGCAGACAAAGTGCAAAGAAGTGGATTGGGACAGGTTGTCATTATCAGCTGCTGAGGTCTTTAAAAGGTATTTAAAAAAGAAATAAGATGTTGTTTTAATCGTAATGTAGTTTAGATGGACTGGCAGGGTAAGCACTTCTGACAGTGGCTCTGGAAGATCTGATGTTATCTACCACGGCTGACCTTTTCATCTATGTAGATGTCCCCAGCAAAGTGCGGTCTGAAGTCCTGGATCTCTGTGCCGATGTTCTCCTTCACCACAGCGACCAGAGGGACCCCAAGCTCTTCCAGCTGGGTCTTCAGAGAGGACAGCTCAGAGGCCTCCTACAGAGAGAGAGAGAGAGATCATGCCATCTGGGGAGATATTACTCATATACACTATATACATTTCAGTCATGTGTAACAGCCTGTCCTCTGTCATTCACAAACATTATGCATCACCTCTCTGCACAAAAATCATCCAGGTCGTCGTACGGCCATGACCACAGCCCCATTCTTCTCCCACAGGCTCTTAGCTTTAATGATGTTGTTATCTGCAGACAAAACAAGAAAAAAAACGGTTTCTAAAACAAGGCTCCAATCTGACATGTCTCTGATAAAAAGAAAGCACAAAAATGTCATAGATTTTACTGCTGCAAGAAAATTCAGTAAAGCCATTGTGTGGAAGATAAAAGATGCAGCCTTCAAATGGAGAAAAAGCTAAATGTTCATGGTCACATGGACCATCAATATGTATTAAGAGTAACACAATAACTAGACCTTCAGCTTCAGACAAAGACCATTGCAGTGATGTAATCTGTAATACCAGGAGATTTGAGAAAGCAGCTTTGCCTTGAAGCCCACAAGACCTCATTCAGTGCATGTACAGTATGTTGCATACAAATGAAAACTGGAATTGGCTGATGTAATGTTAATTCCATTATTGCTATGGTTAATTCTCCTCCCAATGGCTTTAACACCAGCCAGCGTTGAGACAAACAGGTTTATTTGTGGTAGGTGACCTAGGGGTGTAAGAAAAAAATCAATACACTCGAGTTACACGTTTATGTTGTGTTTAAACCCCCTACCGCTAGATGGCTATGCTGAGACGCACCACTGAGACACAGACGTGTCCTTGCCTAACAGTGCCTAGCAGTGCCTGACTTATTTCTAGACGCTAACAATGTAGCTACGGATGAACTTTGGCCTACTTTAGCATGTAAACATTAGCTCACTAAGAAACGGTATACTATATATTACCACAATCCCAAACTGGCAGTTTGTGTACTGAATTGTTTACCTAAAGTAAACTTCTTTGACTTTTATGAACATTATGTCTTTTTTTAAATATTAGCTTTTCTAAAATTATACTTTTAAAAAATCCCAATATAACGCCTTACGCACAGTATCGAAATATATTGCAATATATTGAATCGTGACCCATGTATCGTGATACGTATCGTATTGCAAGATTCTTGCCAATACACAGCCCTGTATATTAGACAGCCAATCAGAAAGCCTACCATCTATGGTGGAGCGCAGGTCAGCATCTTCAAGGGTCTCCAGCGACACCTGTGCAGCTTTAGGCAGACACAGATCAGTGTTGGCCAGGAAGATCCCAGCAAGCGCAGCTCCAACAGCACCCAGACCCAACGACCACATCCCCATCCCAAACAGCTCCCCCTCCAGCCCGGACTCAGAGGACAACACTGCAGCACAAACAGGCAACAACACGAGGAGAGAAATGTGTCACAATTCTGACATTACATTATTTAACCATACAGTTTTTGCAGTTTTCTTCACATTGCCTATTGTAACTGAGCTGCTAGATGTGCAGACTAGTTGATATTTGCACGTACTCTTCACTCTCAGAGGGACCAACAAGACCCAGCTTGCAGATTTTGGCTTGTGTTTGAGCGTAGTGTTATGTCTGTGTGAGGTGCTTTTTATGCCCCGTCTCATTTTATCACTTTAATCTAAAGCCAATCCATGAGATTAAACAGTTTATATACTTACAAAGGAAATGGGATGCTGGTCAACATGACAGGATAAACCATTTGTAGATGCTATATTTGACTGCAGCTGGTGTGTTTCTTAATGAGTCGCTCTGGGACAGCTAACCTTTGTTTGTACAGTTTATTGTGCTTTCACCTGTATTTTAATTGTTCTTTTTTTCTTTAGGATGTCTTGCAGTATAATGTAGGGTTGCAACTAACAGTTATTTTTATTATCAATTAATCTGCCGATTATTTTCTGGGTTAACTGTTCCATCCATAAAATGTCAGAAATTACAGAAAAAATAATTTATTTTGTGTACTTTAATGACTGTTCAGTTTTATGAAGGTCTTGAATCACTCCAGCACAAAGTGGGTGGAAAGCAAGGAAACACTGTGCACAGGTCACGGCTGAAACACGGTTTCTAGAACACGCTGCAAGTTTGGGTTATGGCAGGGAACAGCTGTGTAGGCAGTCAAATATGTCCTTGCCTGTAACGGGCTTGTTTGGGTCAGGACTGGCTTTGGCTTTACTTTGGTGAAACAGAGCAGCCTGGGTTCTTAGAAACTGGGGCCTGGCTGCGGTGGAGGGCTGGCTGCTCATGGTACTGCTCCCCAGAGAGAGGGCAGAGCAGCGCAGGGACAGTCTCCACCTCAAAGCTCTCGAACACCTGGAAAGAGCCAGCATCGGGACTGTGGACAAAGTCTGACCCTCTGACTAGATTTCACTGAAAGAAAGAAACACAAGTCTTTTCTATGAGCGTTAAACCACTTGTGCCACGCCACAGACCGTTTCAAAGACAATACAATCCACCTCTACTGCAAGCACTACTTTCAAGGAGGCTGCATTTGATTTCACAGATTTAAGAGCGAAAAATACCATGGCATCTTTCTTCATCATTAGACTACCCAGATAAAACGTTAGCCAAGTTTTAGCTATGCTTAAAATGAAATTATTACCCAGCCACAGTGTGCAATATCAAAATGAAAGAACCATATAAGCAAGTACGAAAGGCCCTTTTCTTATCTTGATAATCTTACTGAGGTACTACAGTTCTCCACTTGCAAACAAACTTCCTATTCTTGCACGGAAGCTCTCGTGCGTGGTAAACACATCAACACATAAATTACAGTGAAAACACAAAAATATAAGTCAGTTTACAATTAGTACACAGAGAAATTCATGCACTGAGAATTAAATATGACCAGTCAGATATTACACTGGAAAAAAAACTGACTTCAAGTTTAAGAAGGATCAAATCTATCTTTTATAACCAATTAGAAAAGTAAAAATGTCATATACTAACTTGTCTCCATTTCCAAAATGTGAAGAAATATTTAGCTCATCCCGTTTCGAATCGTAAATGACCTAAATGCGCTTGTGTTCTGACAATTAACGACAGGGAGGACAAAGGGCTGAAAAAATTGCTACGCAAAAAAAATCATCACAGCAACAGCCAATACCTAGACAGACGCCCACGCCTGCAACTCAAGGAAGAGTCTATATTCCTTGAATGCGTGTGCAGAGCAAGCAGTGAGAGGAGCTGTCAACACTGGCACTGCCAAACATGATGTAGCATTGCCTAACACTTTGAACATATTCACCAAATATAATCTACATATACTACATTTATTTGACAGCTGTAGTTTCAAAATACTGTAATGATTTTCATACAAAACATGTGATCAGCTTCTAAAATATGATTTGTTATATAGGAGATTAAACTACCCAACGGCATACCTAATATGTGGTGAAATTAGCTCCACCACCACAAACTAGATACAACATTCAAATGCTGCTTAGATGTTTCTTGTCTTTGACAGCTATAAAGTTATAAAGTTATATATAACAATATATAATAATATATATAAAGTTTTCTCTCAGACTACTTGCATTACAATATGTTGAAAGATTATCATGGAATCTTTGCCCAACGATGCCTAAAATTAAGTTTTAAGGAAGCTGCGGGCATCTAGGATACTTCAAATTATTATACGTCGACTGCAGATTTAATGTGCTGTTATTTTTATTAATAGTCCAGCAGCTGTGTGTAGTTGGTATTGTATTTGTATTTGTGTTTGTTCCGGCTTAATATTTTGTATAAAATAATTTCATAGGTAACTTTGAATGCAAAGATTTTACTTAACATTTTTTATTTACTTTCCTACTTTTACTTTAAGTAAAGGATCCGACTACTTCTTCCTCAACTAACTTAGCTACATTAAAGATGAGGTAACTAAAATAGATAAAACCAGTAACGATCACCGCACTTTTCAGCCCGCAGGAAGACACAATAATGCAGATAATGACCTTAATGCTACCAATGTCATGTGTGACGTTAATCAATCAATGACAGTAGTCTACCTGATGGCTCTACACACTACACTTAAAATTGTAACCGAATACGTCTTGATATTTTTTTAAATAAATATGGTGATGGTGGTTATATAATCAATACGTTCAGTGTCCTACAAAGTTGGCACGGAGACAAGTGTCGTGGCATACGATCAATAAATTAGCAGTTAGCTCAGCTAACGGTTTAGCCTTTGGTTTATAGAGTCTGGGCCTGGAGATAGCAGGTGTTCCTGAAGCGGGTGCACCTGTTCAGAAGCTGTTACTGTCATATAAAGTCAATGGAGTAGTTTCGTAATAAAGGAGCACTCACCAGAATCAATGAAGCGACAAGCAGCACCTCTCTGAACGAGCGTTTTGTAAACAGATTTTGGCGCAGGCGTACTAAACGTCTAAGGAGCAGGGAAACTAATCGAGCAAGATGGCTGGCAAAGAAGATTTCAACTTTGACATGAATGTGAAGGAGCAAGTCATGGGAAAAGAATGCACGCGGACAGGTAAATATGCAGATAATCTTTTTCCAGCATGACTGGTTTAGTAGTTTATTACATGGCAAAACACAAAATGCGTTAATCACTCCAACGGTTCAAGCTCCCTCATGTCAGGCCTGTCTTGCTAAAAGTGTTGGATGTGTGTGCTAGCATCAGATCTGTTCTCTCAGCAGAGTTTAGAAACAAATCTTCATTAAAACACACAGAAGACCATCACACAACCAAGACCAGAACTGCAGACAGTGGGTCAATAAACAGTTAAAGTAGCACATATAAACCACAGAGTTGTGGCACAGTATAACATATCAGCAACAGGTGAATGCAGCCAGAAAAGCATTACATTTCCAAATACAATAGAAGTAGAGCACATCATGGTGTAGAGAAAAAATCCTGGGTTAGCTTAAAGAATGCAGACAGTAATGGCAACATGCTGCAACCAATATTACATAACGTCTCAATGACAAACAGTCCATTCATTCACATATTTGAGGTCTATCGTGCCATATTTTCTTGCATTTTGCGGGCTGTTCTGAGTACTTCCAGCATATTCACTTTATCCCCAAACTCCTTCTCGCGGTGCTCCAGTAGAATACCCTGGGGGGTGGGACACAATCAAAACCCATTAAAACATCCAGATGCACTTGTCAGAAAATATTATAAAAGTTACTGCCTACCTGATCTCCAGGCCCAATGACAAAGACTCCACCCAGGACAAGTCCTTCACCTCTTATGTTTCCTCCAAAGCCCTTCCTGTAGGCCCGCCAAATGTTCCTCCACACACCAATACGCAGAAATATGGATAGACACATCCACCTCTCTTGAGGGCCGTAGAAATTTCTCTATGAGAATAATATAAAAGCAGCTTATTGTCTTAAACTACCGGTATGTAACCCTTCATGTTTCACTTAATATCTTAAAGCCATGTGTAAATACAGACCTTCTGATCCACATAGACCTTCCCAGAGAAGTACATCTTGAAGCAGTCCAGCTCCTTGCCAAGGTTCTCTTTGACCACGGCAAACAGAGGGACTTCAAGTTCCTGCAGCTGGGACTTTAGAGAGGACAGCTCAGCAGCCTCCTAGAGAGGGAAGGACAGAGAGAATCAAATAGCATGGATGAAGTTAACCAGTTAGCTGACTACAGAGTTATTAGTACTGATACACATACAGTGATTTCTTACTTCTCTACACAATAATCATCCAGGTCGCCGTACAACCATGACCACAGCTCCAGTCTTCTCCCACAGAGTTTTGGCCCTGTGTCGCTCATGGACTGAAAGAGACAAAAGAGCATTATTGAATCTAAATCACTGACTCTTCTTCATAAGGGATAAGTGAAGAAGTCCATCAACTATCGTATGCCTTATGAATGATTAGGGCTGGGTATCATTAAAAAATGTTCGATACCGGTACCAATACCCTGACTTCGATACCGGTTCCTGAACGATAGTTTTTTTCGATACCAATTTATGAAATCCATTTTAAAGGTGCTCTAAGCAATGTCACGCGTTTTTTAGGCTACAACATTTTTTGTCACATACAGCAAACATCTCCTCACTATCCGCTAGCTGCCTGTCCCCTGAACACACTGTAAAAAACCGCGGCCTCTGTAGACAGCCCAGGCTCCACAAACACCAACAAAAACAAACTGCGCCAACCTGCACCACGAAACATAACAAACAGTCTTCCAGCGTTCCAGCCAATAACCAACAAGAAGGATTTGGGGGTGGGGGTTGGGGGATTAGTGCGCGGAAGCACGGAAGGGAGGGGACGGGAGGGGCGAGCTAGCCTTAATTTTGTTTGACAATACTTTGAACGTCAACAAGAAGTAACGTCACCCAACATCGTTAGAGCACCTTTAACGAAAATAAATTACAACATTACCGCAAATATCTCTACTAATACTCATACTAATACCTACTCTGCGTATAACGTAGAGTTTTTCCTGCGTGTCTCTACGACGTGTAACGCTAGACAGCCAATCACAAAAAATATTATTATTTTATTGAATGACTAGGCAGTTTTTGATACTCTGCAATTCGGTCGGTGCCTAAAAAGTATTGAATTCAGTACCCAGCCCTATGAATGATGCGGTCTGTTTTGGTCAACAAAGAGTTTGTTGATTGATTTGTGTGCCATACATTATCTCACACACCAAAAGTTGGATTTTGACCAGTCTTGCATTCACCTTCGTCCAAAGTGTTCATTAGCGTTCAGAGGTTAAAAATAGACAGTGTTTCCTTGTTGTACTGCGATGGAAAAATAGCAACACAAAGAGTGAATTTCATACTAAACATCTGTAACCTTTTCAGTGCAAAAGTGTAGCATGTCTGCAAGTTAACTGATTCTCCTTGTTTCTCTTTTTGGACTCACCGCCTCCAGTGGTCTTCAGTTCTGTGTCCTCCAGCACTTCTAGGTTTGCCCATGCTGGTTTGGACTGGAACCAGTCTGTGACGGAGCTGATGAACTCTGCAACAAACAGGCTCAACGCCTTCAGGACCACGGTCACACTCACCATGACCCTAAACGCACTCCGCAGGCCCTCTACAGAGAAAACATGTAAAAAGACTCTGCTTCAGGAACTTTTAACAAGATTAAGATGTTTTACCATCAGTCAGATCACTTTAGCATGGCTATTTATATATTATATATAGATGTGTATCTTTACACAGATAAACAGGTGCACTCATGCATGCTTTGTTAATTTGCCTTGTTAAAATGCTTTGCTAACCACATATTAACAAAAGAAACATACCAAAAAGATGAAAGTCTTGGTTTTTAACGGCTTAACATTTAACTTAACGTTTGTTCGAGTACAATATGTCAAACAAAACTGTAAAAAGGTGATACTGACCAGAATGTGCCTCGCTGCTAGTGTGAAGGAATCTGATGTTTGCAACCAGCCCCTTAAGCCGTCTAAACTCCCATCAGTCCCCCTCACAATGAAAGCCTTGCTTATGTGAACGTAACATGATAGGAATTTCTCAAAGACTGCTGTGAAACAAGGCTCATGTTGAGCTCAATCCTCAGTACCAGGTACAGCGTGGTGCAGAGTGGAGCTCACATCAAATAGCAATGTGACAGCAGTTTTAAATATTGATTTAATCAGTTATGTTGTCTTGATTTTTTTCCATAAATATAATAAATAGCATCTGTAATTCAGTATTTGACAACGATATAAAGTCTCCTGATTTTTTAAGTTAAATTAATGAACACCATCAGAAGTTCTTATTTTAACTGCTGACCTAAACACATGACAGTGGGGGGGCATACAAATGTCTTTGTAAGAGTTGGCTTTTTATTATCTCTTCAGGTCAGTCCCAAAGTAGCGGCAGAGGTCCTGAGATCACATTCCAGCTGTTACAGCTCAGAACAAGACGGCCCCCTGCAGGAGGTTAGTGACATTATAGGGCAGACACACCGTCTGCTCAGTGGCTGAATTCAGGGCTGCAACTAACAATTATTTTCATTACCAATTAAACTGACAACTATTTTTTCAATAATTTAATAATAATTTTTGTCTATACATTGTCAGAAAATTATGAAAAAATAGCCACTGGAATTTCCCAGGACCCAAGGTGATGTCTTGAAATTGCTTGGTTTTACCCAAAAATATTCAGTTTACTGTCATCATGACGAAGTTCAGCATCAAATCCTCACAGAGGCTGGGCCCTACATCTTTTTGCATTTTTGTTTGAATAATGACTAAAATGATTAATTGATTATCAAAACAGTTGCTGAGTTAACTATATCTAATGTAAAATTGATTCATGATTAGATAATACATCATTTGACTCATATGAAATTGCTAAAAGAGAAGTCATCTTCCTTATATCTATCATATACATTTTGACCATCTTCTAAAAAACATCCTGTCTCTATTGTATGACCCTTTTTCAACCACCACCAGTGGAGATAGCCGTTTTATAGAGAAGCCATTGATAAAAACCCAGTTCACCCCAGTGCGGTGTAGTAAAAGGGGTTCAGGTGAGGGGAGTGTGTGTGAAGGGAGTGAACTTACATAACCTCTCTAAACCCTGTGTCGGAGTTGTATTGCTATTGGTATTGTGGTAATATTTCACTCATTGGTGGCAGCTTCACAGATGAATGTGCTGAAAGTCCAAAGTGGGCTGAAATAGAGATGGGATAGGATGACACTCCACGAGCCCAGCTGCTGCACTCCCTCCAGCTACTCTGCCCGGCCATATGCTGGGCTGTGTGTGTGTGTGTAA
This sequence comes from Sander vitreus, assembly GCF_031162955.1. Classification (NCBI taxonomy): domain Eukaryota; kingdom Metazoa; phylum Chordata; class Actinopteri; order Perciformes; family Percidae; genus Sander; species Sander vitreus. The sequence goes on along the minus strand of NC_135871.1, from coordinate 16,928,342 downwards.
TACATTCAGGCATGTCTGCCTGGATGCTTGTTTTTGTAGTTGTAAACCATTTCACATCATCTACTATAAAACGTAATGGATGGCCAATGGATTTCCCCCCCAAAAGTATATGACAAAGTGAGGCTTATGCTTGTAATTTGGCAGATAATCATAGAAATATGCGAAGACTAGTCAATGTACCGTAAACATTTCACACATTCACGACGCACAAGACTCTCATCTGTAAGATTTAAGTGAGGTCTTGGGTCGGTCTGATTAGACTGTTTTGTCACTGGTATTCTCATCGCACACACGCACACACACACACACACACACACACACACACACACACACACACACTGCAAACATACACACAAATACAGAACAGACTCCTTGGACCAATGCTGCTCTAGTGGGGAGTGTGGGGGACCAACAGCCAATCACAGCTGAAGATTTGAACCCACCTCCTGTGGTGTTGTCGCTTGCTTGGTTGACACGTGATATTCTTATTGTGCAAGTGAAGCCAATCAGAGAGTAAAGTGGGCAGTAATAAAGGAAGGACAGGGAGTGCAATAGTAATAATAGTAATTACTGTCCAAATCCATTTGAAAAGAGAGATCTTCTTTTGGATCAGTTTGATGGCAGAAACATCAAAAACTTTGGGTAAAAAATTGGCAATATAAATAGTTCTATAATGCCAAAATTCCACCTTATAATTCTGTTAACCGCTTTCAGGCCGAATATTCAGATAAATACACACAAGAAGCCAGAAATTGAACACGACAGAAATTACCTTGTTTACCTATTACCTAATGCATAGAGCCAGCTAAAAAACAACAACAGTGATAAAACGAAATGTCCATAAATATACAGTAAACTAATTCTGGTGACAGACAGTGTGAATTATCTGCTGTTTATAGATATGCAATTCCTAATTTAACAAGTTGTACACACTCCACGATCTCTCAACCAAGCAATAAGTGTAGAGCTGCAAAGAATAATTGATTAATCGATTTGTTTTCAACTATTAAATTAATCACCCACTGTTTTGATAATCGATTAATCAATTTAAACCTTGTGTGGTGTTCATATTTTTGTCACACAGCCAATGTTCCCGGGTCTGGTGGACCCACCATATTATTAGGCTTTTAAATCAATACAGCCATAACAATTTATGTAAAAATACTTAACAGATGTTTACTTTAGCTCAGTTACCAATGATATATACATAATTTATGGTTCATATTTGCCATTTACCCCTGTGAGATCACATTTATGATCATATGATAATTTTCGTTTTTTGTGAGAAAACAAGGAAATTCAATTATAAAAAAGGTAAAAAAAAAAATAGAAACAAGATTTTTGATCATTATTGGTGCTTATTTCTTAGAACTCAATCAGAACAGGTGAAAGTGCTTGAAATGTAACAATTTTGTAACTTTGTGTGGGAATAGCAGGTGCAGAAAGACAACATAGTTTCATAGCACCTAGAATTAAATACAGGTAAATTAAAATCGGGTCCAGTAGACCCAAACACCTCATATGTAATTTATGTTCATCACAGAAAATGAGCCAAGGCCAGTGAGTTTGAGTTAGAAGAAATAATAAATAGCATATTTTTTCTTTTAGCAAACATTGAAAACGGGTCCCACGGACCCGAACACCACACAAGGGTTAAGTAATTTATTATGAAAAAAAAAGGATTATCTGATTCCAGCTTCTTAAATGTGAATATTTTCTAGTTTCTTCACTTGTCGTCACTCTATGACAGTACACTGAATATATTTGAGTTGTGGACAAAACAAGACATTTGAGGACATCATCTTGGGATTTGGAAAACACTGATTGACATTTCCATTTCTGACATTTTATAGACCAAACATTTATCAATTAATCGAGAAAATATTCAACAGATTAACAATATCAATCGTTAGTTGAAGCCCTAATAAATGTCTATGACTGGCAGGATCCAACTCGTCCTGCGAGCTGTGACTGCCATCCAGATGAAACTGGTTGGTAACCAGACGGGCTCAGAGCCGAACTGTGTCCTTGGACCTGGGGAAAGACAAACAGGTGCTACCTGCCCCTGACGCTGCCAGGGTTTATTTATCTCATCTTGTTCTGGCAAGTTTGAATCTGACCAACTCAAAAAACCCAAAACAATGACCCCTGTTTTTAGATTAAATTAAAGTGGATCAATATATGACACACCTTTTGATGTAGCCAATCAGATAGGAGGAGGAGACGCTGTCATGTCGGATTTGAGATTGATTCAGCCACATTGTGTTCTTTTTCTTTATATAGTGTAATGTGGAATTATAGTATTTAAACTACAAGCAGGAAATTTTGACAGTGTGCCTACTACTTGGTGCACATCTGAATAACATTGGCTAACAGTAATTCTGCTGTTTGACATGTCCGGAAAAGAGAGGACAACACGGCCTACAGTAAAGAGTCTCCTTGATAGGAGGAGGAGTGGTTGGTTATTCAGAATTTTCGAGAAACTCTATTCAAACTTTAAAATGTTAGGGTAGTATTCAACTTTCAAATCACATTAATACTTTTTGAAATATTCAACCTTCTTTGAGGCTTTTTAAAAGAACATGCCCCTTTCGGACAGCTACTGTCCTCACATTTCTTACACAACCCACCATTCTTGCACAGGATGATCAGCAGGGTGTCATGATATCTGTCACAGTATTAAACATTAAGCGATAGGAGTTAGGGTTTTTGAGCTAGAAACAGGACTATCTAAGGTGCACTACAGTCTCGTCTCAGGCCTGAAGTCAGTTAGGAGTCGGTCAGTTGGTCAGTTAGTCCATCATGACATCATGTTAGCTGACAAATAACACCTCTTATCCTTTCTTCATCTTCTCTCCTTTATTTCTCTCCTCTTCTTGTCCTCTCCTTTTCTTCTCCTCCTACTGTGGCAGTATGTGTTGCAAAAGTGATTCGACAATGGTTGAGTAAAGGCCATCCTCACCACAGGTATATAGTTAATATCATTAGTAACAGCTGATCTGAGCTACCTTTACTCTGCTGTTTGACATGTCCTGCAAAGAGAGGACAACACGGCCTACAGTAAAGAGTCTCCATGATAGGAGGTGTGTGTGTCAGAACTTGTTGCTATGGTGATTTCCGCAGGGAGGGGGAGACAGTCATCTTTAATGGGTCAAACATGTCCATTTAATGATAATTATACCTCTTAAGTTTGTTCTGTAATTCAAAAACCGTGGGTCCAAACAGCAAAAATATTATCATCACAAGAGAGATAAAAGTCTGGCGAACGCTTTGATGTGGTTTTTATGTTTGTGGTGTCAAATATATGTGATATGTTTTTATATATATATATATATATATGTATATGTATATATATATGTAGTATGTATATGTGTGTGTATATATATATATATATATATATATATGTATATATATATATATATATATATATATATATATATATATATATATATATATATATATGTATATAGTATGTATATGTGTGTGTATATATATATATATATATATATGTGTGTATGTATGTATGTTTTTTTTTTTCATTATTTCTATCAGCAGTTGGTATGAACAGAGCCAAAAGTTTAAGTCCGGTGGATTCAGTAGTTACATGTCTGCAACTGGCAAAATTTCAGAAAATCGTACTGCAGCTCCCCCCTCTGTCTGTCCCCATAAACACACATTGGAAAATCTGAAACGGTCTGAAAACTGGACGATACATAAACTGTGATTTGGTAGAAACCGTGCTTGATATCAGAATGCCCATTCAGCCCAATAAAGGCCAAAGTCTTGTCTTCGGTTTAACTTTTAATTATTTTTCTACCTTAAAGTATGGCGATACAGTATGGCCCCAAAGAGGGGTTGTTTTGAGCTATGTTAAGCGTTTTCCCCTATGTTAAGCGTTTTCCCGAAGATTTCCCATTAAAGGCTATGGGAAATTTTGCAGCGTTTTTTTTTTTTGTCGATTTCGTGAAATCTCTTATTCAAATGGTAGCACACCATTCCTGGTCATTACACACGTTTTGATGTATTTTGTGTGCATGTGTTGGCAACGCTCCATGACTAGTAGCGGGACAGAAATGTGGCAGAAGGTGGAGAGTAAGAAATAAGTATGGGGGATAATAGTCATTCTGCCGACTGCTATTGCAGCCCATTGGCACACTGAATGATGAATGTATAATGTGTGTTTAGTTTATTCAGCTACAAGCTGCCACACAAAGGTCATCAGGCTTTTATCATTGTGCTTGTCATCTTCTGAGGGACCCAACGGCTCTGTGGCTAAAGGTACAGGAGGGTTTGAACTTTAAACTTTATCTAGAGTGTATCTTTTATAGGTTTCATATATCCACCTCTTCTCACTGACCTATTAGGCAATACTCTTCATGTTGGAGTATGTCAAAATAATATTCCATTCCCTCTGTACCTATAGGATTATGTGTAATAATTCATCCCTAAATGATGCGCTCACAATTTTTACTACACTACATTTATTTTAGTTACAAGTCACTTTGCAGATTCAGATTAATAATAAAAAATATAATATTTAAAAAAATAAATGATGATGTATTATTATAGATTAGGATAAGACTTTATTGATCCCTGTGGGGAAATTCACAAGTAGCCTACTAGTAACCTAGTAGGCTAGTTTATAAAGTAGTTCAAATTCAAAAAAAAGTAACCCCTGCACACTGACTCCAAACAAGAAATGTATTACACAAGATTGACCCAACAGAGAGCCAGTCGATTGAAACATTGTCAATTTAATTTGTCAGTGTCTCAGATAAAGACACATGAAACCTTGCATCTGGTAGATTAGCTATATTAGCTAAAACCTGTGTTCCAGTTCCTTTTTCAACGACTGTCCATTGGTTTGGCTCTCTGTGAAAATTATTCATATAAAATGGTTTGAAAATCAGTACTTAAAGGCAGGGTTGTTAATGTTGAGAAGCTAGCAAGATTTAAAAGTAGCATTCCCCCCCCCGCTCTTGGGGCACCAACCCACACACAGACGTGCATAAGCACCTCTGCGTTACCGCTTCAGAGCTGAGAAAGGACTGCAATTTCACACTACTTCATGTCTCATTCCTGAAAACAGCGGACAGCACCCATGGTTCGAACCCCTGACCTGGAGGCCAGTGGCGCTAGGAATCAACATTTGAGTGGAAGTAACCACTGAGCTAAACCGCTGCTGACTGCTTACTACTGTTAGCACTCACAGCTGTCAAGCTAGCATGTTAGATGCCTCAGTTTTCTGTACTTTTAACTTATTTATTGAAATGTACAAAGTTTTCCATTTTTATTTATTCCCAGGAGCAATTAACGGTACCCTTTGTTTTTATATTTTGTGATGATGATGATAAATGACTTGAACTGATTTATGATATTATTACAACTATCAAGCTATTACATTTTACATATATGTACATTCTGCATGAAATAATTACAATCAATGTGGTGTGAAACTTTTTTATATAAACAATAATAAATATATAGTTATAAAAACTTTGTCCAAGGGTCCAGTGTTAGCAGCAGACAGGTCTGGCTCTGCATGTGGCAGCATCATCAGCTGTGGCAAACTATTCTGGCAGTGTTTGTCCACAGAGAATAGAAAGACACCCACAATGAGCAACAGTACCATTTTTTAGTTGTTTCACACTTTTCCCCTAGACACACATACACATACTAAACACTTACTGACATTTATCCACTGTCTGCACAAACGGGACCCATATCATACCGAGAGACAGTGATTGGTGGGTGTTTTTACAGGATTACAGCAGCTACAGTTGATGGATCTTTTGCTCCTTTTATTTATTTATTTATCGCTGTCTGGGTGTAAAGACCATTTCAAACAATATATAAAAAACTGTATATTGCAAATAGTTACCAACCCTGCCTTAGTTATCCTATGTTATCCCATCAGAATATATGATAAAAAAAATACCTGATATGGATCAAAATGGTGTCTCAGAAGTACAAAACTAGATTTGAATAAAATAGTTCAAACTAAATATTTCACTAGTAAAAACAATGGAATTTAAAAATGTATAGAAATAAGAAAACTTACAAAATGTTAAAGGCAAAAGCTTTGCTTGGAAAATTAGGAGTTTCCTACAAACGTCAATGAACTTTAAATTGCTTTAAAGAGAGGAAAAACTGAGTTAGATTAATATGAAGTAGATTAGCATTTGCTATAAATTTACAGAATGATTCATCACTTGTTGACCTTGTGTATCAGGGTTGCATTTTTTCCCCTGACAGACTGACCTCCATGTGCATGATAACATAGAGGTCAGATGTTTTCACCTCCAGGGACTTTACACTGTCTTTTAAGCTCCTGGAAGTCTTATTAAGACATTTTGGACGTTTTTGTGTTGTTTTGTTACCTTTTTGATGCTTTTTTTCTGGTGTTTTGTGGCTTTTTCTGACATTTTTTTGACATATTGGAAGTTTCTTTGACATTTTGGGCATACCTGCCAACACTCCTGTTTTTCCTGGGTTTCTCCTGTTTTTTAGCCCTATCTCCCAGACCCCTCCTGGTTTGTTATTTCTCCCGGGAAACTCCCGTAATTTGCATGGCCCAAACTCCTTTATAAATAATCGGACCAATATGTTTGTCGCAGTTGACCTCTGCGCAAGCTTCGTGGAAAGTTCAGACCCGAAAGCGAGCCAATAAAAAAGGAAGATGAAGGCGGTGTTCCCGCAAAGAAATCAAAATATAGCTGTAAATTTCAACAGTGTTGGGTGCAACAATTTACATGCATCTTACCTAGTCATATCGACAACCTCCACCCTTTTTGTAAGGTGTGTCACATTGATTTTAATGTAGCGCACAACAGGAAAAATGACATTACCCAGCACATTAAAACACAGCGGGTCTTACAGAACCCCTCCCATGCCCCCGCACAAATCTCCCAGATTTTGAAAACCAAATGTTGGCAGGTATGCTTTACACTGTCTTTTAAGCTCCTGGAAGTCTCTGTTCCACTGTGCTAGCCTCATGTAGAACACAGAAAGAGGTAGAAGTCAATAAATTACACGTTAAGGGTTATAGCATTATCTGTATTGTATTTGTCACAATTCCCTGGCACATATTCATCCTCTTCATGTTGACACATTATCAAAGCTCTGATAGCAGTTATCTTTCCACATAACCAGAGTGATCTTGTTGGAGGTGAAAAAAACCCTTCTTCTGGCCAGTCATTAACAAATGTTTAGAGGCAAACTACACAAACTCAGTTTGTTTGTCATTGTCTTGAGTGTTTTCATCCTGGCATACAGGCAGTATTCATGCCAAAATAAACAGGTGTATCATCCCAAGGTTGTGCACTGTGCCATCAGACTGGCTCATGTTGTCTCTTTATGATCTAGTTGATGTTTATCACATTTAACTGTCCCTGACCTCTGACCTCTGTCTCCTTGTGACGTGGCTGAGTTCCAAATCGCATACTTTTTCTTTTTACTTTTAGTATGTATTGCAGCTGCCCTTACAAAATATGTACTCTTGCATTTAGAATGCATACAATTGGGAAATGTTTTACTTTTTCATAACATTGCGTCTTGACCCTGTTGCTCATATGTGCTGCGCAAAGGATTGTGGGTCAGAATAGCCAGAAAAGCATGCTGGCTTATAACGGATGAAGTAGGACATCCTGATATTCTTGGCATACTGCATTTTACATACTATGTGTTGGGACATGCTACATTTATTCTGGTATACTAAATAGTATGGTATGGGTATTGGAATGCAGGGTTACTCTCCCACAATGCAAATGAAGGATCTACTTGCAGCTGCAAAACATGTATCAATACACAATTTAGCAACAGCAGAAAATATCATCCTCACTGTCAACAATTGGATCACAGTATGAATAAAATGATAACACTAAGAAATGCAGAATCGTTTTGCAGCCACACATCTACCAAGTTTCTCTGTTCTCTGTCACTCACAAACACAGGGTAACACCTTACCTCTGTGTTTCTCAAAGATAATAAATTATTCAGTTAACTCCAAACAACAAACTAAATGCAAGTTAATGCCCAGTTGTGGAACACCATCATTTGTTTTTTCATATATTTTATGCCTAATACAGTAGTGAGTGTTAAGCACCTTTATGGGGCCCATTGGTGAGTGTGGACTCTGGGCTTTAGCTTATTATTTTCACTGTTTACCTTTAGCTAGCGTAAGTTAATTATATCCACTGTCTATCAGTTACTTTTATCTTATAATTAGGGCTGTCAATCGATTAAAAATGTAATCCAATTAATTACATACTCTGTGATTAATTAATCGAAATTAATCGCATACATAATTAACGGTGCCTGAACCGATACTTTTTAAGAAAGTAAAAAAAGAAAAGAAAAAAAAGGGCTTGTTTATTGCTAAGGCCATATGGTCAAAATTAAATGATTTAATAATAATGTATAACAATAACAATAACTTATTTCACTAGTAAATTGCTGTTGAACGACAAAAAACAACAACCAGATAGGAAAAGGACATTTACAATAACTTCAAATGCACCAGGAGGCTGTAGTTTACCAGTTTCATTGAACGCACCGTCTGTGTTGTTTCTCCGACGGCGGCTACGGATTTTTACATCCCGGTGTTGAATCCTCTACAGTAAAACACAGTCAAACTTTACACCGTTTAGCGTTAGCTGTCAGCATTTTAACCGTGTTTAATCCAGCTACTAGCTAGCGGTAGGCTAACGTTAGCTGCTGTTGAGTATTGTGTTAACTAGCTAGCGGTAGGCTAACGTTAGCTGCTGTCGAGTATTGTGTTAACTAGCGTCACATGCAGCGGGGTTGTTTATAATTCTCACCCATTCCTCTTAACAACACAAAAACTAAATTACTGCATAATGTGTGTGATTCTATAATGTCCTGTGTGCATGTATGACCTGCACTCAAGAAATATCTTGTATGACTATATTTTAACAGAAATTTCCATAGAACGTGATTCACAGTTATATTTCTGTTTTTTACATTTCAAATTTGTGCTCCGATAACTTTTGGCGGCCACGGAGGTTGGTTTTGAGAGGTTAAAGAAGCCCGCCATGTTGCTTTTTTCGACGTTTGTTGCTTATTAAGACTTTAAGACTTTTTTCTTTCGGAATTTTTGTGGCTTTTTCGACATTTTGAAAGTTTTTTTCACAGTTTTCAGAAGTATACTAACTGAGAGAATTTAATAAAGGCCTGATAGAAAATTGTCTATATTTTAACTGAAGCTACACACAAAATTTCTGTTTTTAATTACGGAACAAAGTCCAGGTAATGAGCTGCCAGAACCTTTTCTGTTATTTTATGGATTTATTTCTTAGAGTGTGCAGTTCAGACAGAAATTCACTACTAATGTTTTTATGCACAGACCTACTGTAGTTTTACAAATACTCTGAAATACAGTACATGGTATCTCAAAATTCATTTTTAGACTCTGTAGAACTGTGAAGAAAAAAAGGTCATGCATTTACTGCTTACATGGCTCTATAGTTAATGTAGATTGTGCTTTTTTGCTTTTCTGGTTAAATCTGCTTTAAATGAGGCTTCAAAGAGTAAGGAAGAGGAATTGTATTCACTACTGAGAGCTAGTTAACATTCTCCTCTCATTTCATGAGGCCAACTCAACACTAGCTGATATTAGAGCCAGATGAGAGAGAGAGGTGGAGAGAATGGTTTGTCCATAGTCCCTCTGCACTGTTTACGCTACAGTAAAGAGAGATGTGTTTATCTCTCACTGTCTGCAGAGCTTGTATACCATATTAAAAAAAGCACAGAGTCAGTGTCTGTGCAGTTTACAGTCCCATTGTTTCTCCAGGTGTACTGTATGTTTGTGAGCATCACTTACATAAACAGTCCTCTACAGCAGGGGTCTTCAACGTTTTTTAGGCCAGGGATCCTTTGAGAATGAGTAGGGACCCCCTACTGCATATATTATTGAGTTGCATATTAAACCGGGCCGAATGGATAAAAATATATGGTCATTATTTATACATCACGTTTTAACGTTAAACATACATGTGGAAGGCACAGTGAATCTTTAAGCTTAACTGTACGGCTACCATAGTGGCTAGCTTACCTATAGTAAGCTTATCTTCAATATGTAAAATAAAAACAATATCACAAATAGGCCAATTTATCTTTGCTATTGACATGTTGGATTCACATTAAAATATATTTTTAGACATTTTAATTTTTGAAAAAAGAAACTTTATTATTATTACATTTTGAATAATTTGGCGGGCCCCCTGCACTAACTCTGAGGACCCCCTAGGGGTCACGGAGACCCTGTGGAAGATCTCTGCTCTACAGTCCCTGATATTCTATTAAAACACAGGCACAGTGAGTCAATATATCTGAGAGACACATCTTCATTATTTGATCTCCTCTCAGGAAATGGCTCGATATTTTCTGCAGTTGTGTACAGAGACAAGAGCCTCAGGCTGGGACTTGGATGGAAAAGAGCATTCAGACAACAGGTGGCTGTCTGTCTAAATTTAATTATCAACAGTGATGGAAAGTAACTAATTACATAGTACTGTACTGAAGTACAAATTTGAAATACTTTGACCCGGCCAGTTTAACGACAATACAGTAGCCATAGGTGGTTTTCTTTCTGGGTTTGGCTACTGGCACCACAGGGCTGAGTCAGCTAATAGGACAGCTGTACAGCTAACCGAGCTTACTAGCTAATGACAGCTTCTTTTTTTGATTATTTTTGGGCATTTGTAGGCCTTTACAGGATAGCTGAAGAAATGAAAGGGGAGAGAGAGGGGGGAATGACACGCAGCAAAGGGCCGCAGGTCGGAGTCAAACCTGCTGCGTCGATGAGTAAACCCTCTATATATGGGCACCCGCTCTACCAACTGAGAAATCAGGCACCCAGCTAATGACAGCTTACTACAGTTAGCAGTAGTTAACAAGTAGCCTAAAGCTATCTGTCTAAAACTCAGTAAATCACCTCGGTACTGCATTCTCTGTCGTCAAACAAGCCTTATAACATTTATGACATCTTAATGAAAAGTCCACAGTGTTCCACTTTACTTGAGGTCAAGGGAATTATTCATGCCACAATTATAGTGTTCTCATGTCAAAACCAACCACTTATAGTTACACTGATGGGTAGTTTCATATATTACATTCATTATATTGTTCATAAACTAATCATCAGATTTTCATTCAAAATCTTAATCTGCAAAGTAACTATAGCAGTCACATACATGTAGTATGAGAATAAAGTAGTAAAAAGTACAGTGTAAATTGTAGCCTACTTAATTCAACTACAGTACTTGACTAAATGTACTTTTAGTTACTTTCCACCACTGAAATTTACCAAAATGTAAGACCAAGAAAAGTAGCAAATTCTGGAACCATCAAAAGTTTGGCTTTTTCGCGTTAAAAATTATTTAACCGATTAATCCATTCATTTTTACGTTTTACATCCATATGTCATTATTTTGATTGCTTTGTAATCATGTTCCAGAGCATTTACTTTGTGTTCTTTAAGCACTGTTGAACAAACTCCTTGAACATGAGGTAAACAGAAGTAATTGCATAATTTTTGCATTTGACAGCAACCAGCTTTCTCTCTGTCCATAGACTGCCCTGATCTGGCTGAGTCCCAGCAGACAGAGCCACGCCACCGGTGTGACAAGGGGAGGGGAACCCCTAATTAAGATGTTCCTGCTTCCACCCTCCCAGTCTTCCACCCTAAAAAGCAGAGCTGTGGAGGTGATGACTTTAAACACACTCAAGTATCATACTGTACACAAGGTGTTTCAAAGCAGTTTCCACAAGCTGTAAATGCCCTCCCATCATCCACTCCCCCTGGAATGGACTGTCCCATGGATTCACATGTGTGACGTGTGTGTGTGTGTGTGTGTGTGTGTGTGTGTGTGTGTGTGTGTGCGTGTGCGTGTGCGTGTGTGCATGCATGCGTGTGCATAGAGAGAGTGTGCACGTGTGTTCTCTTAGCCATATATATTGGGCCATGTGGACACAGGCGTGGAGTTTTGTAGGATAGACTTTGTATTGGCTGCAGGGCTGTTGGCCTCTTTTTCTTCATTTTTTCTCTTAAAGAGAACCAGCAGGAATATAAGCCTTCAGATCTCTCTGGACTGCTTGTTGGAGGGAGCTGAGGAAACGTTTCTCTCTGAGTCTTCTCGAATACCTGGCCCTGTAAAGAAAAATGAGTGACATGCTGGACGATGGCTCTTTTATGTTCACGTCGGAGTCTGTAGGAGAGGGACATCCAGGTGAGTCTCCAATCAACTTTAGTGTGTTAAAGTGTTTACTATGAGATATTTAACAACTTCACAACAAATTTCTTCACACTTTGTTGTAAACACATCCAGAACATATCATTTTCAAAACACATCTTTACCTTTTTTCTTATCTATACACAGAGGAATAGATTTAACATTCCATGGTTAAAACATTAAGACATACATATCAATAAACTCTAAGCAAGTTGTACTTCATGTCCAAAATAGCTCTACAGTGCTGAGTATTTACTCTCCCAGCATGGTTTACTGTGTGTAATGTGTTTACTGCCCCTCACTCTCACTCTCACTTATGGGCAGCAGGAGGTGAATGTGTGTGACACTGGTGTAAGGTTGCACACTGAAGAAAAGTGTCATGTGGACTCTATGCGGGGATACAACTACAATAAGTATACATACATACAAATACATGTCAATCCAAAATGCTGCGACAGAACGACATTGTCCCACAGCCTTAACCTAATTAAAATTACTCATTACAGTTTCTATGTGGATTGCTGTTGGATATGGCTGTCACTTTTTGTCAATCCCATGTTGGCAAACCTTTACTTTAAGTCCCCCTATATAGCATTTATTAGCATTCTATAAATATTTCATAAATGGTTTATAACATCACTTATATAAGCAGATATAAGTCTTTATTAATGTATTTGTCAACAACTTGAACTCCTCCTGTGGGCAACCTTAAGTGGAGGCTGGTGTATGATTAATTGCAATATGGTAAAATACAGTTGTAATAATATAAAATATGTCTTCATAGGAGAAGTTATAATTGCTGACAACTACTGTATATTTAACAAACCCTTAAAAATGTCTATAGCTGCTTACATCTACATGATAGTGTTATTAACAATGTATTAAATGTTTATATACTGCTTATAAATGCTAAAAAAGGAGGACTTATGTAAAATCTTGCCCAGATGTTCTATACACACCTGAGAAAGCTAATTATAAAAGCTCAAATGTACTCTACCCTCTACACTGCTCCCCACCTCTTTTTGCAAAGTGTTGTAATCTATCACAAATATGTTACAAAGTTCCTAAATCGATAATCAGTAAACTCAGCAGAGTAAACCAGTTGTGTCACAGATAATGGCCCAATGTTGTGTAAAACCACAGGGTTAGAAAATAAGTTACACTGATTTTGAATTGGAGGAATTCATCTTGGTTGTGTCATAGTTTTGTTTTTTTGCATTCATTTTTAAAGAAAATGTTTGAAACATGGCCAAAAGTACATCTTTATCATAGATAGATAGATATATCACATTTCACTCAGTAGTTCATGGAGTAGACATTACTTAAAGTCTTTTAGGTCTTAAAAACAAAAAACAATCATAAAACAGAAGAAGACCTAGTTACCAGTTAAAATATTTTCCATACTGTTTGAACATTTACAGAGGTGTGTGGCCTTGGTGGACAACTTTTGATTTGATAACACACCACGAGGTCTGGGCTGTTCCCACAGATAGTGGCCTTTTTTGGGGGATCAAAGATACATAGTCCTACACCTACAGACTGTAAACCAGCTGTAAATCGATTTAGTCAATTTAAAGTGAAAATGACAAAAGGTTTAATATTATTTAAATTCCTCCGTATCTCAGAACTAAAACTATACATTGAGGTTCTCAGTGTCGTGTCAAGCCGATGCAACCAGATGTTGATGTTGTTTCTGATGTAACCCGTGTATTGCATGCTTCAGCAGGATGACAGATAGATATGAATGGAGCGGTTGGTGAGACATTGTCCTGCTGCTGACTGATACAACTAAAATCCAACGCTCGTCCTGTTCGAAATATTAGCTCGTAACCTTTCAGAGAAATATTTGTAGAACCTACAGTAATAATGCTACAATATTTAGTTGTTTCTGTCTTTCAAAAACTGAAATTACTGCCTCAAAAGGCTCATATATCTAGGAATCTCTGTGCAGTAATACATTCAAATCACATTGTCTCTGTTCTGAATCTAAACTTTTTGTTTAATGCTTGTCCTCTCTCCACAGACAAGATTTGTGACCAGATCAGTGATGCTGTCCTGGATGCTCACCTGAAGCAGGACCCAGATGCCAAAGTGGCCTGTGGTAAGTAAACTAGAATTCAGATCGATTTAATGTCATTATCTCAGTATCTTAACTTGTTCTTTAAATTCTCCACATAGGACAAAGGGCAACATGCAGCCAGTTTTGACATAAACCGACAGATCTAAATCTCAGCTCAAGTTTAAATCGTATGGATTGTTATATTTATTATATTTTAATATTGACCTCTGAGTGTCACGAGATCCCCACTCACCACTCAGAGCAACCCTGTGAATTTGCTAACGGCAATAAGGCCTGTCTTTGCAACAGCTATTTCCAAGTGATAGAAGTCAAAAAAGTAGAACTGTGCCCTAAGATTTTCTAATTTCACAAGGTGTTTAAAAGCATGTGTAATGTGTTGGTTGTATTGACAGAGACGGTGTGTAAGACTGGCATGGTGTTGCTCTGTGGAGAGATCACATCTCGGGCCAACGTGGACTACCAGAAGGTGGTGAGGGACACCATCAAACACATTGGCTACGACAACTCTGACAAAGGTGAGAAAACAACTTGGAAATCAACGAAAATAGAGGTAAAATGTGCTCTGTGTTGTCAGCTTTATCGCTCTCGTTCACTTTTCTTCTGTAGGTTTTGACTATAAGACGTGTAATGTGCTGGTGGCTCTGGAGCAGCAGAGTCCAGACATTGCTCAGGGGGTCCATGTTGACAGACAGGAGGAGGACATTGGAGCGGGGGACCAGGTAGGACTGTTGCAACAGGACAATGTGACCTTTGGCTCATGTTGGCTGGAGGGCTGGATGGCTGTGATATTTGACTTCTGTTTCTATTTGTTTGACTCAATACTACAGTGTTAAAGAATTGAGACAATTCAGCAGTGGCGGAAGAAGTACTTAGATCTTTTACTTTTTCAGTAAATATTCTATTACAAGTAAAAGTCCTGTATTTAAAATCCTACTTAAGTACAATTACCGCTAAATGTACTTAAAGTATCAAAAGTCAATGTACTCATTCTGAGTAATTTAAGTAAATTTAATTTAAGTGTAATTCAATTTGAAAAAGTCAACAATTAAAATAAGTTTTGCAATATCTATAATGCCACATCTAAGGATGCAAAATAAAGCTCACCGATTCAAGATCTTCTTATAAATCTTTTCTTAAAACATAACTTTATCTTATTTTACTTGATTTATCTTTTATTTATACGTCTATTTGAATGTCTTTTTACCTTCATGTTTGTTTTGAGAAGTGCACTTTTCATTTATTATGTCTGGTCTCGTGACATGACTGATATTATATCAATATAACTAGCTCCAGCATTATTCATATTTTGTCATTGTTTTTGTTACTCTCATTTCCTGCTGATGATGATCTGAGTCATTATACAGTTTACATCTTTCTGTTTCTGTACTGACTCTCTTTCTTTGCAGGGTCTGATGTTTGGCTATGCCACGGATGAAACAGAGGAGTGCATGCCTCTCACCATCGTCTTAGCCCACAAACTCAACTCAAAGATGGCTGAACTCAGACGATCCGGCAGCATTGCCTGGCTGCGTCCCGACTCTAAAACACAGGTGAGGTTCTGTGTTGTACAGAGTATTACAACATATGCAATATTTTTCTTTTTTCCTCCCGAAACAAAACAACAGTAGTCTTTCTGTGAATTAGTTTATTGTTTCTACTCTGGATGTCTTCCAAGAGATTTATTTTGGTGCCAGTAGACAAAATCGGATCAGCTGTGGTTACTGCAAGTATTTAACATAAAGCTCTCTGTGTAGAAATAATAGACTTTTGACAGATTTTGAGGCAGTTAGCCGCTGACTGCAGCTTTGTGACATTACGTGTCTAATGCCTTTGTGTCCCAGGTCCAATGTAGGTTGTTAGAAAACCAGGCAAGAAAGAATATATCCAAATTCAAACCAGGCATTCAAACACAATAGCTTTAAATGTATCACAGATTTGACAGAGCACACATTTTTACTATGACAAAGAAGTATTAATGAATCAACAAAGTGACTATGTCGTTACCTGGCTATTGCAAATTCTGGGATGTTAGAAGATATCAAGCAAAACTTTCATTCAGGGTTTCAGATGAGGGTCTGCACAAGAAAACAGATACATTCAAAGGAAAATGTAGTCATCCTGTGGGGACATTTGGTTCACAGCAGCAGCAGGAAACTAGATAAATGAGGGTAAAAGAGAGAGAACTGTAGATTAAGTCCGTAATTATACTATAATATATACATTATTGTGTGCCAACTTTTTGATTTCTTGGCTGTCCCGCAGGTGACGGTACATTACGACCAGAAGGACGGAGCTGTGATCCCCAAGAGAGTTCACACCATCGTAGTCTCTGTCCAGCATGATGACTTCATCTCTCTGGAGGAACAGAAGAGGGTCCTCAAGGAGAAGGTCGATGCTATAAACACACTTCGCTGGCCTCTGATGAATGCATTGCTTAGGAAATGAAGTCATATCTTTGGTTCTAATGTTGCATTGATTCTATTAGGTGATCAATGCCGTGGTTCCAGCTAAATATTTGGACGACAAGACCATCTGCCACCTTCAGCCCAGCGGTCGCTTCGTCATTGGAGGACCTCAGGTGACCATCATACCCAAGCTGCTCATTTCATCTCAAAAACAAACAAAAAAAACCGTAAACAAGTCACCACTGATTTTTGCTCATCATTCCTTCTTTCTTTAACAGGGTGACGCTGGTGTGACAGGCAGGAAGATCATTGTAGACACATACGGAGGGTGGGGGGCTCACGGTGGCGGAGCTTTCTCCGGAAAAGACTTCTCAAAGGTGGACCGCTCTGCTGCCTATGCTGCTCGCTGGGTTGCCAAGTCTCTGGTCAAAGCCAAACTGTGCAGGAGAGTTCTGGTTCAGGTGAGCCCACAGCATCATTCATTCACCCATGTGTACATGACCAGCGTTTGAAGCATTAAAACTATAGTGCGTAGTTTCTGTCGCCCCCATGAGAAATTCTAAGTAATGACAACAAAACTGTCGCCGCGTACCCATGATACAAGCCTTCCGTGATCGCGCACAGCCCCCCCTCCACACAGTTGCTAGTAGCCAAGGAGGACACGGAGGATTAAAAAACATGATGGACTCTTCAGAAGAGGTAATTATCTTCACTCGGGTTTCTGCGAGTGAAAGTCACTGGTCGACACAATCTTCTGAACATAGCCATACTGAGAAATACAGAGAGAGTTGTGTGGAGCTGATAGTCTTAATTAGCTTTGTAGCGACTCATTTGGCAATGGCTTGAATGTAACAAACGTTCATTAATATCAAACAGTTGTGCTGATAAAAACTTTTCTATCTACCTTTCTGTGTGTGTATTACAGGTGTCTTATGCTATCGGAGTGGCCAAACCTTTGTCCATCTCCTTGTTCACCTACGGTTCCTCCCAGAAAACAGAATCAGAGCTGCTCCAGATTGTCAACAAGAACTTTGATCTGCGGCCAGGAGTCATTGTCAGGTAACCATGACAATATGACCTCTGTATCCTCCTTATGCAAGACAATGTCAAGGCTGTTTCGTTTAAAGTCACTGTGGGTAGACTTTTTATTATAGCATATATTAAAATAGCCTGATGTCTTATGTTGTTTTTGTTTCTAGCAAAATTAGACTATTAGGGCTCCGTGAAAATGCATTTGTTTTATTTTACCACTAGGAGGCACCAAAGTTAGACACTTTCAAATTGTACACATTTTGTCTACATTTACATTTCTCTCTTTTGCAGTGAAGGCTGTATGTAATGACAGACAGAAAGATTAGAACATTCAGTTGTTTATTTTATGTATGATGATGATGAATAATTTTTATTTCGGTTAACATACATGAAAGAAACAATTATTTACCACAATTTGCCACCGTATCTAACCAAAAAAAGAATAGGCTGAAGCCAAGGCTTTTTTTTGCCTATCCCATCCCATAATCCCTATAGAATCACCCAGAAATTCATATGTACAGGGACAAGTAATAGGCATGAACCAATGCCACATACCACGCAATGACAAGCACCAGATCATTAATACATGACTGATCCCTCTTTAAACACTTTAGTTTCAAATGATCCTAGTGGTGATGCATTTTAATTTTGTGGGTTAGGAGTTTCACATATAGTTCCCCATAGAGGCATCCCGTGTTACTGATTTAAACATCATCCCTGCAACTAAGATGATACCTTACTTACCTTACTGTCTTTTCTCACCTCTTTTATTGTGTTGTATTTTTCCTTAGGGAACTGAACCTGAAGAGGCCGATCTACCAGCAGACAGCTTCTTATGGCCACTTTGGTCGACCAGAGTTCACTTGGGAGATGCCCAAAAAGCTTGTCTTCTAAATACTCCGCCTGCTCGTCCTGATCGACTCACCTGGAGGCTGAACCAGACGTCTCTTCATGGGCTACAACTGCCAGCTCCTTCAAACGATAGGACATTTTTCAATAGGAAGAACTAAAGCCAAAGTTAGTGATAAGTCAACTTTAAAGAAATAAGAAGACAATAACCGCTATATGCAAGAGTGGTTGTAGCCAACGAACATATAATGGGACACTCTACCAATGAGAAGAGAGACATTGCAGTGGACGTTACAGTAACCAATCCCACCCCCGTCCATAAACATCCCATTATTGGTGCTTTAGAAATATACATACAATCACTAGTCACATATCTTCCTCAGTAACGTAAAGGAACACTACACCAAATACAATCCTCTCAAGAAAAATACCTCTACCCCACTAGAAGCAGTGTTTTGTCTCAATGCTGTGAATGTTCCTTTACATGATACGTATGGTATACAGAAACAACCTCAGTGCTTCATTTACAAAAGTTGCTTTTGACAACAGCAAGTGTTTTATCGGTGACTATCATATAAATGTCAAAAGTGTAATTATAGCTTAACCAAAGGCACGGCTTTAGAAGAAAACGTAATCTTTTTTGTCGTGACTAAAATTCTTTTCTAAGTCTTATTTTGTAATGTGTGCTACGGGAAGCTGTTTGCAATGTTACAATCATCGTTGTACAACAAGACAGGACATTAAAACGTGGAGAGAGCTATTATCTCTTGAGCATATGTTACAATCAAGCCATGCACTCTTATGTATTCATACTGCTCTAATTTTCTGTCATCCTTTTAGCCCTGCTTTGCTTCATCAAGCGTTTTTTTTTGCCACACATCTCACCTGGTGGCTGATTTGTATCTGTATGACTTCTTTTTTTTACCAGCAGACCTGCTGTTGTGACTGAGTCTGTAGATGTGACCCGTTTAGCAAATAACTTGAAGTCTCTTCTCTCTTTGCTCTCTGCAGTGGATTACCAAGCTGCACGCTGTTGAGACAAAAGCATTAAGTCCACCACTAGTGTCTTACAACTGCTGCGTTTCTACAATGTTTGAACCCTATGCTGATCCTAGTCAATATCTGACTTGGAGTAGTTGCAGATCTCCTTCTATTTATAGATATTTAGTTAATTTCGTACTCAATGTGAAGTGCTAAGTTTTCTCTGCAGCTCTATATTGCAGACTGAGATCCTTCCCTTGGATTTAGAAGGAAAAAGGGAGTGTTTATTAAATTGTGTTTCTCAATAGGGCATTTAGAAAATTGAATTTTAGGTCAGCTTTCATCCTTGCTTAATCACAAAGTATTTAATTATTTCCTTCTGATGGGATTGAGGAAGTGTCAAGAGTAATCTTTAAACTTCATGTCTGTAGAGGTTTAGGAGTTTGTGGTGAGTGGAACAACCCGTGATTTCATCTACAGCCAACATTGTTTTTGTAAGAGAAGTTTTCCTCTATTAACATTTTTTTTCCGATTGCTATGACAATTTTTTTATCAAAGTATTTTTTTTCAATACTTTTAACAACTTTCCAACAACTCTTAACGCACCAACACACAATTTACAAAACAGTTAATTTCATGTTCAAAATCACACTTTGAAAACTAAACTCTAACACTGATTTTCAAAATACAATAATTCACAAAGACAATACACTAAGTCCACCAAAACAATGCAAACATGTCTCAAAATCAAATAATTCTTCCAAAACACTGTTCTCTTCCAACAGGAACATTTAGTCAATCACTGCACAATGTCATACAAAATACTAACATCAGATGGAATTACAGAAACTACATTATTTGATATGTGTCAGGTCTGCCCTTATACAATAGACAATAGTATATTGTATTGATCATAGATTGTGTTTTACACTGCAGTTTCTCTTGAAGCCTCTCTACATTTGTTTTGTTGGGTTTAGTAAATGCATGCATGTAGTTTCTTTTGCTGCAGAAATTCAATACCAAAAATGAAAGACCCATCTCAGAGTAGCTTTATAGAATGTACGGTTTACTGTATGAAAAAAAAGAAAACAGAGACAGAATTGTCCTGGTACTTGTCTTCCTCTCACTTGTGCAGCAATTTTTCTTACTTTCTTTGTGTTCATCTTTATTGTTCCTTTTCCACACAAAATCAGCCCAAATAGGTCATCTTACAACATATGGTCATGCGATTGAAAGTACCTCAACACCTGAGTGTGTTTCCTAGATGGGAATCAGCTGTGATCGATCTATTTGCATAGCTTCAATCAGCTGTTTCTCAGTAGCAATGGAATACACCTAAAATGGAGGGGGTATATTTGTGTTTATTTGTGAACAGCTGTTCACTTTCACTTTAGCCTATACGTTAAGTTTAGAACATGATGTTATCTGTTCTGACATATAGTGTGAAAGAATTTGCAAATTGGTCAGTAAAAATCCATTGTTTTGGTCTTGGTTTAGCTTGTGTGTAAAAGAAGTTCAAGCATTTTAAATTTGTGTTAACTGTATGCATTTTGTGTCAAAGCAACAAGAAATGTGTTAAATGTATAGCCTACATAGACGAATGTTGTGCTGGGTTAAGACTTTAGGAAAGTTGTTAAAAGTATTGAAAAAATTGTCATAGCAATCGGAAAAAACTAATGTGTTGATCTGTGTCATCTTCTGTCAACTCTGTTGGCAGAGGAACTGGACAATGTAAATAATTAAACAATAAATTAAACATAACTGTTATGTGGTGAAAATAAAATTGGATTAGATGAATTATTTTTAAACAGTTTTTATTTGTTGAACATTAAGGCATATATATACAATCATATGACTTTTTATCAAAATAGAATTTACAACCTAAACCTCTTTGGTTTTCATTATGAAAATAATATATAAGGCACATAGGGAGCATTTTGCATTTCAACAAAGACGTATCGAGTAACAGATGTCTGAGGTTTAGAGACGCTGGATTGTCAGCATGCTCTCACCAATGATCTACTGATTGTATGAGTGAGCTAGTTTTTCTTGCAGATATTTAACCATGTTGGCGTGAGCAGCATAAGCATTCCCACAAGCAAACTACACAGGAATATTTATTTTTTTAAGCTTTAAAAGAGTCTTGATTAACAAAAATAATCTATTATATCATGGCTACCCACCTATATTACACAAAACCATATAAACATGACAAATCCTCAAACATAAAATGAATGCCATTTAAAGAGACAACAGAAGGCAAAGTTCATTCTGCTTGGATTCAAACAATGCAGCTGGCGTCGTAATATTTTCCTGAGTGCAAAGTTCAGACAGATCAGTCAATGAGGAAAAAAGGACAGGAAGTAGAGAGGTTGATATGAAAGGACGCTGCAATGCAAAATGTGAATCAGACTAACTTCTCAAAAGACATTTTTGTAGTGTTCAGCTGGAAACAGGGGCATTATACATAGCTTCATAACATGCATAAACCATTCGATAAAATTACACCCTTTTAGTAAATGTGTAATAAAAAAATGTTTCTTGCTAGAGCAGCATCATTTGGCTTAACACTTAAAATGCATCAAATCTGAATATTACTGCTGAACTAAAGCCAGACGCACAGGCAGGAGTTCCATTCTCTTAGTAAATTTAGAAGTAAAACAAAAGCAGATTTGGCCTAAACCTGTAGGTGACTGACAATTCTAGGCTGTGTTCAAGTAGCCGAGCTACAACATTACAGCTCTGATTCCAACAAACTTTACATGCAATGAGCAGTTTGACCAGTAGGGAGAAGCAAGTGATCAGAGGTGGGTCTGGTGTTGTTTCGACTGTTGAGCAGCGTGCACAAGCTTTTCCACTTTAGTATTCATACATTCAGTCTGATAGTGAATTATTACATTCCAGTCCTTCTGTAACAGATTGTAAAGCTGTGATTAAAGAATGGGCTTTTGAGCAACTTGCACCCAAAATACTGGCAAGAACAAAACCTCTGCCCATCATGTGCTTTGTGGTATGATGAAGTGACATTTTCACTGAGTGAAAGCCTACTAACAAGACTATTACTATTGTAAACCCTCTGCTTGCTCTAGTTTTCACCAGAGAGCTCAGAGTGTGTTAATATTACACTGAGATGCTGAACATTTCCAACAAAATATAAACCGTAATTCTGGCACAGCACAGAACGTCAGAGAAAGTCAATGAAGAGGGACAACAGAGGGACAACTGTAAGAAAAAGATAAAAATAAAATGAAAAACTACATTGATAGATATCAAAATATCAAGTCAGTGTAGCTATTAGCAGGGAGCATTTTTCAATGTAAATGAATTGGTCGTGCCAAATATCAGCTTTGGTATTCCTGGCACTCACAAGCGTGCATGCAGCCTTCTGTCCCTGTTCCTTCACTATTAGCAGTCAATGATGCGGACATTGGCCCTACGTCTCAAGCTCATAATCACAGCTAACCTCAGCGGAAATGACAGGATAAGGCCTTTTGTGTTTTAGCACCGATACCACAGGCAAACTGATATTTGGCGTATTCTTCTGTACAGTAACACGGAGGCAGGACACTGTATCTCAGTAATCTCTTACTTTACAAATCCTTCCTTTTCCCTTTGTCCCGCTCCCAACTATGGAGAGTTTAAAGAAAGAGTAACTAGGTAAAGCAAAGACAGCATGTTCTGCTCCTTGTTGGGGAGTAATGAGATGCAGACGTACGTCCATAGGACCTGAAAACACATGTGTGCTTCACCAAACTCAATAAACCCAGTGCTCTGGCTTGAATTAGCTGGTACTGTAAGCATTTAGCCTCTGGACACTGTATCGTCTTTCTTTCATATTCTTTGGTAGAACTCTACAGAGAGGAAGTTGAATCAATTTGAGGTTTAAGGTTGATATAGTAACAACAAGAGGGAAGGACAACGTGTTTTTTTCAGACTCCGTCATAAAGGTTTGACGTAATGAGACACCAGGTCTACTGTTTGTTCTGTATGCAGTTCAAATAATGATATGGCACATAACCAAAAGCAACCCAACACAAAAAGACAATGTGTGCTCCATTGATACTTTAAAGATAGTGTAAGGCTTGCATATGTGGAGTTGCTGTTCAAACAAAGTTGTTGATGGTGCATATTTTAAAGCTGTATTAAGCTTTAATTAATCAGTAATTATTAATTTTTGACCACAAACCAAACTGACATAAGTTGTTATGGCTAACGTCTGGGCATACTCACACATCCAGCAACATTATCATCCTAATGGTCACCTGAAAAACACAAGTCCAATATTCACTTTTTCTTCTAGCCTTGATTAACCAACTCATGAGAAGAACATGTGTCTCCAGCTCGCCAAATGGTTGACTTACTTTGGATAGAAGGTAGCGTACAGTCAGCTTGACCGAGTATGCAGGCTGAATAACCAAAAGTCAGCTAAATGCAGCTAACATCTATGTAGAGTAGGGTGTTAATTCCATCAAAATATTATAATTAATATAATCCATTTTATTTCTATGGTTAATTCTCAGGGGATTCAGTACTATGAATGACTCTTTGACATTACAATTATCTGATTTGTTATATGAAAAATATTGCTTAATGCAGGTTTAAATTATCGGAAAATGCAGACTGCTGCTAGGTTCCGTCTCCAGGATCGACTAAAACATTTATATAGCCTTCTTTTATTACGTGGCTTCTTTGAATTTATTGCATTCATCCATTCCCTAGTTGGAAAACAAGCATGACCTTGCTTCCACTGTAATATTCACACACCATCTTCTCTCTCTCTCTGCTTTTCTCGCTGTCTCACGACTGTAATACTGTCAGCTTGGCTGTCCAGCAGCCCTCACTCCTTTTCGTACAATGAAAGCATTGCGGCAGTCATCTGAAGTGTAAATGGTCCAAGGCCACTTATTTAAACAGGTTACAGCGTCTAAGGGGGAACAGTACATTTTCTTGATCTGAGTGACAAACTACTCCTCTGCTGGTCACAGGACTGAGCTGTTTGGTTTCTCACTTGTGCAATGTACAAAATACAAACAAAGTTATTGAGAGACACTGAGCTCTGATGTGAGCACAATACAAGCTAAGCTCTCCACTGTGGCAGCAGGTCTACACCCTGGGGCTCAAATAGTAGAATTCACTCTGCCATGAGTGGCGACTGCACTGGCCTGGTTTGTTTCAAAGCTTCAGACGAATGTGGCTGGAAATATATAAGTACACTAAATCCACAACCAGAGTTTGAAAGGAATAAACAAGCCAACTGTGTGGCATCAAGATGTGCCAGCAGGCTACAGTATGGACATGTTTTCAGGTTGGTGTGGATGTGGCTGTGAGTGTGGAATGGGCCCTCCCAGCGATCCCAGTGTGTCCACCTTGTGTTCTCTCCCTGCAGGTCCCAGTGTCCCTCTAGCCAGCACCACCATGGTATCTGATGACATGCCGGCAAATTCAAAGGCAAATGTCCCATAAAACAGCATGATGATGACGCAGAACACCCATTCGAAAATTGCTGATGCGTGTTGAAGGACGAAGCTCTCCTGACAGAAAAACACACCACCTGAAAACATGGTCAAGGACAACAACAGCAAAGCAGTAAGAAAGCCTGTGCTCACAATACAGTGCAGGGCACAGGCCAGTGGTGGCTTAAAGGTTAGAGCTGGTGACCAGGAGGTCGTCGGTTCAATCCCCAGACCGACAGGATAAAATCTGGGTGGGGTGCTTGTCAGTCCCTCATTACCACCACCGAGGTGCCCTTGAGCAAGGCCCTTAACCCCAACCGCTCCAGTGGAGCTGCTCAGTGGCCAGCAGATCAGACTGTGGCTAACATTGCTCCTATTCACCTCAGTACAAACTCTCTTTGACTCAAGGTCAAATATCTTCCCAATTATTTCAATACTCCTAATGAGAAACTGAGCGAGCTGTTAACTGAAACCAGGCTAGCTGTTTCCAGTCTTTATGCAAAGCTAAGCTAACTGGCTGCAGCTTCATATTTCCCCGTACATAATATGAAGTGGTATCATTTTACTCATCTATCAGCAAGAAAGCAAATAAGCATATTTCTCAAAATGTCAAGTTTTCACAGCAATGACTGTAGGGATGCAGCGGTTAACCGATTTCTCTATTAACCGCGCTTTAAAACGTCACAGTTAATTAATCATAGGCTACGTTCACACCGCAAGTCTTAATGCTTAATTCGGATTTTTTTGCTCAGATTCCATTTTTTGTTTGGCTGTTCACATTACCTTTTAAAATGTGGCCTATATCAGATTCCAGTGTGAACGGTTTGCGGGTTTTGAACTGACCCGCATGCGCAAAAGAACAATAACAATGACATCAGACGCAGCACGCTGTTGCACTAAAGTTAGTTAGTTCTCCTGTGTCCCCGTTCTTCCATTTCGTTTGCTATTTTTTCAAAAACGGAGCGGTTACAGTATGATCCTTCTAGTTGTGATTGAATTGAAGTATCTCCCCATACACTAATTAGGTCTAACACCACACTCTCCATCCATTGACTTGCTCCATCACTGTTCTCCATTTTGTAGGCCTAGCCAAGTTTTAAGGCTAACTCCTGCTGGCGCATAATTGTGACAAATGTCGATGGAGATTGACGTAAAAGTCGCATTAAATCCGCCTTGGTTGTTCACACTGCGGCCGCATTGAAGAAAAAAGAAAAAAAAAGAAATCAGACCTGGGTCTGATTCAGAACCACATATGGAAGTGGTCTAAATCTGATTTAAAAAAATCTGATCTGGGCAAGATTTGAGTGTTCACACTACTTCTGAAGAAGTCTGATCTGGTCACTTGACCCCAAAAAAAATCTGATTTGGGCAACTTTTGCCTGCAGTCTGAACGTAGCCCTAAACGCTCCGCTACACAGTGTTAACTGACTGCAAGTAATGTGTAGCAGTGTGTGCAGTTCTTATTAAACCTCCTTGACAACATAAACGTTCGTGTTAGTGGCTCTCTGTGGTAGGATAACATACTGCTGCAATTTTTTTTAACGTTACACAAAGTTAGCAAACACCAGGGAAACACAGAGCAGAGCCAGCCCCCGACCTCAGGAGAGCTGCAGCTGCAAAAGGGGATTCAACCCAAATTGGTAAGCTTGCTAGCGACTTTATTATTTGTTAACGTTGTTGTTAAGTGTTTGTTAGCTTGTTAACGTTACCAGTTAGCTAACGTTAGCTTATCTAATGTTAACGGTAACGTTACAGTTAACAGCTAACGTTAACGAGTCAGAAGCCGACGTTTGCATTTACAGTGAGCGAGCTGACGATAGCGTTACGTTCGTACGAGTCAAAACTCCGCAACAGCTCAATCATGTCACTGATGTTATCACTTACGCCGCCTTCACACTGGCAGTTGAAATCAGCTCCGTAATGCGCAATACGCCCCCAGCGGACGTCGTACTACACCGTTGAAAAGCTTCGGAAGCGACTCACAAAAATGGCAGAGAGCCTAGAACGACTGATAAGTGTCTGAATGTACGATTCTCTATGACCTCTCTTATACAGATATAAATAGAAAGGCTGCTGCGTGGAGATAAGTTGCCCAGGACGTTGACATGTCACGTCGGTTAAATGTGATATAGCGGTATAATGTCAGTAGTTTGATGTCTGTTGCTAGCTAACTAATTAGCATTAGCAGGTTTGTTTATCAGTACCATAGCAACGCTGGAATTGTCGGATAGGAACCGTCCGTAGCCTTTCGCAAGAGTTAAATTTTTTGAACGCACCCGGATGGCCAACTGACACGATTTTTTTTGCACCGCACTCGTTCGGACCCAGTTCGGATCCATTCGCATGCAGTCTGCGAATCTCCATAGGAAATTATTGACTTCCGGTCGTTTCGAAGCCGTATCGGAGCTGATTTCAACTGCCAGTGTGAAGGCGGCGTTAACGTTACTTAATTACTCCTCTTCATCCTCTGTGGGACATAAGGCTGCAAAGAAATCTCTCAATCGCACTTATTCCTTGGCAACATGCTGCGTATCTCCCTGTGACAGGTGCATCTCGTCTAGCAGCTTCTCCAACTTTTAGACACACCAGCTAGCAAAACCCAAAATGGCCAACTTCTTCTTAACCCTTGTGTTGTCTTCCCTTCAACCTTGAAAAAAACACATTGTGACGCCTTTTTTTCAAATTTTTTTTTGCTTTTTCCAACGTTTTAAATTTAAAAAAATTTCTTCTACACATTTTCAGCGCTTATTTCTACATCCAATATTTTCTGATATAAATCAAAAATGTAAAACGGGCCAATGTGACCCAAAGTCAACACAAGGGTTAAGAAGAACAGCACTGTTGTTGCCAACTTGGCCTTTGTTTGTGGTGTGACTGATTCACCTCTAGTCTATAATCTTATCAGATGAATTTAAATAAAAAGGTTGATGATTGATCATATAGTCATTTTCAAAACAAAAACTCACTGTGTTATTTCTCTTTCAAAGAGCAGCAATAAATAACACAAACATCTAGAGTGTTCATATGATTTCATACATTAGCAGTAACATTTATTAATGCATAATAATCGTGAAACCGTGATTATTTTTCAGACTATAATCATACCAACAAAATCTATAATCGTTGCATCCCTAACTGACTGCAACATATCTGTTTGACATGTCCTTCGCGGGTACGGTAAACGTTTCTATGGTAACAGCGAGTTGGACTAATGACGTTGCTGTTACGCTTACCGGCAATTTCCACTGGATGCGGAACGTCTGCGGAACGTCTCCGGAACGTCGACAGAGTCATTAGGTTTCCATTAAAGTCAATGTGTGTATTTCCACTGACTGCCGAACGTCTGCGTCCCTACTCCGCCCCAGCTCCGGCGGTCGGCAGCCCTCCGGAGCAGATACGCAGAGCTTCTATTTTTGCCGGACACCGGAGAGCTCCGCAGCAATTCAGCACACGGCAGATATTGCGGGACAGGAAGTCGAGCACAGAAACAAAATAAAAATCCGGTTAATTTTCAAAGTAAAATACACCGTGCTCACGGCGGATCATATTTCCCTGCACTACACCTTGAAAACACAGCACAGAGTTGTTTCCCCTCAACTCCTCTGGATGGAAACAAACTGTTGTTGGTTTTGTGGTTCTATTCTACGTGAATTCGCGAGATATTGTGGGTCCTCGTGACTACAGCTGTCAGTCATAGCCGTACCGCAACAAATCCGGACCTAGTGGGTATTGATGGACGGCGGTGCACGCAGCCGTTTCGCAGCGGAGCCGGTCCGCAGACGTTCCGCATCCAGTGGAAATTGCCGGTTAGGATACAGATTTCTAGCTTCTACAGGAGCAGAAACTTTCGTTTCACAACCACGTAGCTCGTGGTCAGTCTACCTCGGATGGTTTAGACATTATGGCTGGGATGGCTCTCATGTATACTCTCTTGTATAGCTGTACAAATGGCCCATAACATAAAAGAAAGGATTTAACATTGAATACTGGAGGGAAACTGTAGTTGTGATATAATGTGGAGGGGATGTCTCTTTCCTCAATCAGGCTGACAGCTATGCTCTATTCTAAAGCACTTGATAGCCTCAAAGGCTGCCATCTGTTAATGGCGTTAGAGGATACTGAGCACCAAAGCTCCGAAGGCCAGCAGGGTCATGCAGAGCCGGAGGTGGGCCATGTTGTACTCCCCCTGGGTCTTGGCCAGTCGGTAAGTCAGTGCTGACTGCAGGCACACAAACAGCATACTGGTGGGGAAGGCGATGCCTGCTCCGACATAGTGGAGAACTTTGGCATTATCCACCTGTCATATAAAGAAAGGAAGGAGAAAGGAGAGGGTGGGGGAAAACAGGGTTTACATTAAAATTTAGTAAAACACAAAACCTGCAGTTTAGCAACTGACATTATTGAAAAAGAAAACACCACATGGGAGCGATCAGAAGAGGGCAACATCAGACAGCTTCTACATCAAGCTGTTGGGTCTGATTTGAATACTTTGTTCAAAGCCTCTTAGAACTTCTTTTAGTTAGGAGCCAAGAAAGAATAGGTGGTATATAGTAAACGACAGCAGCAAGCAACACCACAGAGCACCTCCTTTTTCCGTGCTGGTCACAAGAACCATAAGAAACAATACACAAAAGAGCTGCTCAGGAGCATGTGACCACAGCTCCCACTGCAGGACACACACACACACACACACACATACCCAGCTCAGATGTACTGATCAGAACAGATAAGAGATTCAATGGAGCATTGATCAAAGCTAGAAACAGATCTAGGACCAGACTAATTTAGACAGATGACAAAGAATTGCTTTTCTTGGCAGATGCAGAATGGTATAAACCTTGTGTTTGGAATAACAATCTTCCTCTGCTCCACGTAACTTTTAGGGATCATTAGAGCAATAGCCTAGAAGTTATTTAGATTTGGCTTCTAAGCCATTTGTCCATTGACCAGGCGAGTACATGCTGAACATTCTTGTGCAGTAGTCTAATCCCTAAAGTGACAAAGTGAAATTTCTAGACAATTCAATAGTAAAAGCCCACACAGCAATACAAGTCTTTTCTTGGATCTGCCTGTAACATCTTCAGAGCTGGAGATAAAGATGGAAGATAAATCACAGCAAGGATTAAAATGTTTCCACATTTTTGTTCACAGTGGGAATTTGTCTAGTACTATCTTCCTTAGTAAAGTCGCTGTTACAACATCCTATTCCTTCTATTGTATCACCCCTGTAGCTTTTACGCACTACATTCAGTAATGGAAAAACACACACAACAAACCATATGCTTTGTTCTCTTGGCAACTGGATTTGATGTTTTTTAAAAGCTCCATTGTGTAATTGTAAAAACCTTTGTTCTTTCACAAATATGTGCTCATTCATGTGTAATTACTTCCAACAACTAATCAAAGTATTCTTGTATGCGTAGAATCTGCCATTTAGAATCATTCAGAATACATAGGAGCGACTCGCGCGATTGACGGCAGCCATGTTGCGCCTCCATCTTTAAAAATACATTAGCCAAAGTTAGACATACCTCTGCATTTCGCGTTTTTCACTCAGTGGCATTGACTGTGACAAATGCCAGGGAGGGAGGGGGAGAAGATTACTTGCTACTGCCAGCAGATTTGAAAGCCTGTTGAAAATGGAGGATTGCGCCTATTCTCGAGGACATGTAACAGAGTCGCCAAGGAAGTTAAAAAGAGAATTAAAACGACAACGCGACAGGCAAAGCAACAAGACCAAAGTTAATATTGGAGTGGCTTTTCCAAGATGGAAAGAGATCATAAGGAGCAATGATTTTAAAAGGGACGTCCACGTTGCTTGCTTTCTTTTCGACAGGTAATTCTGCCTATTTGTGTAAATTCAAAGTTTTATAGTTGCTACCTGCTTGGCTAACTATAGCATGGTTGTGCATAACGCTAGAACAACGTCTAGGATACTTTTCATGCGTCAGTGATGCCAAAAGGATTGTCTACCTTGTAACATAAACGTAATCATATGTGTCGTGATTTCCCTGGCACACAACTCACGTAATGGAGTTGTAACACAGACTAGCTACAGCTAGAACAGCTGCGTGTAAACGATGGAGATACTAAGAGCTAATTTCGGTTTCATTGACATTGTTCATACTGCTCAGAGAAATATATTAAAAAAACACAAACCTCCGTTGCTTCTCTCCTACGCTGTAAACATTGCCTTACACTATTAATCTCGTACAATATACAGAATAACGATAGCACTGATACTTTACTAACATTAGCTTGCATATGTTTGGGAACCTGATAGCTGATGTTAAGGAATACTTACGCTAATTTCAGGTTCGGCCACCGTAGGAGTTTAAACGCCCTCGGAATGGGGGGGCTAGAAAGTAATATTCAGTTGGTTGACATATACAATTTCACCGCTAGATGGGAGAAATTCTTACACAATGTAGCTTTAAGCAAAAATGCTAGCTTCTCAATTGTGAGGATTTGATATGTATGTGTGTGTGTGTGTGTGTGTGTGTGTGTGTGTGTGTGTGTGTGTGTGTGTGTGTGTGTTGCCTTGTGTCCCAGATTCTATCACTAATTGCAGTCATTACCTGATGGAAGTAAACCTTTGCTGTTTTACTTTATGTAAGTTTTCAGACCTTATACAGTATGCAAGGACCATGTGCTAAACAAAGGCAAAGGTAAGGAAAATGGAAAATTTATGATAGTGAGAGCAGTGAGGTGAACGGAAATGGGGCAGCAGAAGCAGTGAGAAATAAGAAACAGGAGAGCCATATGGGGGAAGCTCTCATTATGGCTGCATGTGTTCACCAGAAATTACACATCTCTGAGCATCTGCCTTCATCTGTCACTGCTGAAATGTTCTGCAGCTAAAGGTCACCAGAGTGTGTGCCTACATCTGTCATATTTTTTACATTTTGGTGCCACATTTTAATTATCAGTTCACCTATATTGTCATTCTTAGACATTATCCTCTGCGTTATCTGTCCATGTAAATGTGTGTGCCGTGAAGGGATTTTGAATAGGTGTATGCCTCATTGATAAACTATCTAAAATAAATACTTTTAACTTTTTTGTGTGCTGCATTTTGAAAGATTGTATACTATGGCGATACAGAAAGTTAAAAGTGTGCAGGGTGACAGGGGTGTGAGGATGTACATGTGGAAACAAGCCCTTTCACTTTTCACTTTCTGGAAACTGAAACAAATGAGATGAAGTGAAACTCTAAACGTTTACAACATACCTGCTGGGCCAAAATCGGAGGATCCTGCATAAAAAGCCTTCAATACATTTATTTACTTATGGGCAAAAACTTTAAACATAATTAATCACCTGAGCCATCACCATGCACATGTTACATGCATACAACTTTTACCCATGACTACTTAAAGGTCTTAAAATGAAAGTTATTGCATTGGACTCAATGATTCCAATCTTTTATACTAGTACAGTGCACGTTGAAAATGTGCCTGTTTGGAACGGGCGACTTCTTGTAGAATATTTCGAAACCAAATTGTATCCCAAAATTACTTACAGAAGGACCCCAAACCACTAAATATGCAACTCCACTGTATAGCCTAATACTGACTTACAGTGTAGGCTACGTCTACATCAGAGGAAGACATTGTACTACTGTATTTACCTGACAGAGAATGGGGCAGATTCAGAATGTAATCACAAAATATCACAATGACAATGTGGAGTAATCAGACATTAGCGTCATGGACTCATGGCAGTGCGCTACCCACCTGGCCCGTTATGAGAGCTAATCAGCACATATCTGCGTTAATCAACCACCAGAACCGGACAGTTTGTGTGTGCGAACACAGAGAGAGAGAGATTAGAGTTTAGTGGCTTGACGGTTAACGGTGAAGTATGGATTTGATTTGCGGGGGTATTTTGCCAACGGTAATGTTAGTGTTGTAAGTTAGCAGTAGACTTAATTAACCCGACCCAGGGTGAGTCTGATGAAAACTGATGTGTCTGCCCGGTTCAACTCTGAGATTTTCCCGCATTGCACAGCGCTGTGAAGGAATAATCTCCAAGATTACGTTATGTTCTACCAGCTCACAGCAACTTGATACAATAGCAAGAAAAGAGTCAAAGGCTGTTGTAAAATGTTCTGCATTTGGCGTCTGCGTGCGATGTGCAGGTTACCTTCCCCCCAAACACATACATACAGATATGTCTCGCTTTATTAGATAGAATAGCCTGCCTATAAGTGGCTCTGTCTGCCACTTGTTGTCTGTAGCTGGTTGTGCTTTGCATGTGTGGGATTCTGAAACATCCTTAAATTCGGGAATTGTCGTTTGTTTATTCAAAAGTCAAAGACAGTCCAAAGTAGTGCTACTTTGCATTTTTGTGGGTCTGAGGTGTATGTCACATTTTAGCTGCCAAAGCTCCGCTGCTTTCTTCGACCCTCTCTGTCTCTGGTCCTGCACTGTGCTCACTCAGTGTGCAGTGTGAGAGGGCGAGTGGCCAGCGGCTAGAGTGGCAAAAGCCAATGTGTGCTTCTTTTACCAATATATATTTAACGATATCTTTTGCATTTCTAATCCAAACAACGTCAAACTTGGCACTACATTTACTCGTGCCAGTAGCAAGACACCTGTCAAGTTTGACAACTGCTCGAGAGATATGCGCATAACACACAGACATACAGACGTTCCTGCAATTGATAGATAGATAGATTACAATATGCAATATTAGTCAAAGAAAGGAAAGCATTGTTTAGCTTTTGGTTAGCCTATTTTATCTGAAGACTGTTTGCTTTTTTGACAAAGATGCTGCACAAGCCAACAACCCCAACTTTTTTTTATCATACAGAATTCACCAATTATAATCATTAATAATAACCGTTACTTTTACCTCAGAGACAAAACACCCATTATAACATACTTCATCAGTAGTCATGTCATATACGCAAAAACACATTGTTTTTACACTTGGGTGTTTGTACGGACTAAACAAACAAGATAACATTTGAATTAATATGTTTTAGAGGTGCTGGTAAAAAGTTTTTTTCACCACAGGACGGAGCCAGGCTATCCGTTTCCCATTGTTTCCAGTCTTTGTGCTAAGCTAAGATGGCTGTGGCTTCATATTTACCATACAGACATGACATGAGACATGAGAGTGGTATCATATGGGAGAGAGCAAACAAGGGGAAATAGCTCAACTAAACAGAATCTAAAACTTAGCTATTTGATTTATATCTAATTTAAATAAAAAACATATACATACAACTCATTGTAACAATTAGGTACTAGAGACACTCAGATTTCATGTACCACATGGCTGAAATATCATTGTCCAATGGGATGCAATCATCAGTGCGTTGCAGGTATCAAGAATGTTGACAGGACCTTTGAATGCAGCTGAAACAGCATCAACAAGGCAACAAGGCTCTGCTGACAGTGGGCATCATCTGTAAAGGAGCATGCTCCTCCTGAAGACAGCTTTCAACCTAGCCATGCCACTCTCATGGTGTGGCAGTGATGTGCTTTTCCATCATTTATTTATGTGCTTCTCTGCCCAAACCAGCAGACAGGAAAAAGCCCCAGTGGCCACACCACAACGGTGCTGCCAAAGTCTTACGTAACACACAGCTACAAACTGAAGCAGTTGCCACAACACAGTATGTTGCTATGTGTTGTGTTACTGGTGCTTTCTCTCGATGATGTCGGGTTCATCAGATCTTGGCTGCTGTTTTCTTCCCCAATTCCAACTTGTTTGTAGTGTTTGCCTGGGGATGCTGTGTCCTTATGTTTTAGGTCTGTGCAGCATTTTGCCAGCAGAATTTCTATTCTGTCATGTGGTTTAAACAGTTTATTCACCAACTCTATTTCCATCCCACTGGAATGTTCCAGATTATAAGAGATGCGATATCTGTGAACAAGTGGCCATGTTTATAGATAGGGCCTCTGCACACACACCCTGTCTGCCCAGTTCCTCTCCATGCATGGCCAGACTTGATGACTCACTTCCCCCTGGCTCTTCCCGTAAAATTCCTCCTAGTCCTGCAGAGCAGAGGCCCCGAAGGAGAATCGGGAAGAAGGTGAAAAAACCTTCTCAGACAAACTGCCAATGCATACCTCTGACGATTTTTCTTCCTCATCACACAGTGAACTTTCAGACATAAATTGTTTGACTAAGATGTCTAGTCATCCGCAGAAAACTAGAAAGTTTGCATCTCTACCACACCTGACATACAGAATCAGCACAGTCCCATCCTCTCGCCACTCATGTTTCAATAACGGACAACATGGTAAATCATACATATGATGTTGCAGGACAAATATATATGAAAGTGAAAATCTCCCTAGTAGTCACTTCTCCTAAATAACCAAACCATTGAATTTTGAATCATAAGCACATAAAGCAAGGCTATTCGGGAGGAGAGGACATAGGGCCAAGTCTTCAACATATCAAAGTATCAAATATTTCCAAAGGTACGAAAAGCTTTAAAGCTGTTGGATTCTTACATGGTGGCAATACATTGTCATACATGTTGAAAACATGCAGAGAATGAACAATGACAATAAGACAGTATTCTACTTTATAATGAAACGCGTTTCCATTCAAAATAGAAGCTTTTACCACTGCATATATTTTACAAATAGTATCAAAAACTGAAGGAGCATTTTGGAGGTCAAAAAGGCCAATGTGCGTACCATGTATGTCACATGTTTTCAACTTTAAAAAAACACATTCAACTTAATATGATGTAAGATCACAAAAAGCAACAAATCCTCACATCGAAGAAACTGAAGCCAGAGAATTTCTTGCCATTAGTGCCTGAAAAATTCCCGATGAATCAATTATCAAAATAGTTGCAGATTCATTTTTAACTCTTTCATAGATATGCATGCACACACTTGAGATACTTTCACTTATTTTTTATTTCCCTTGTCAAGTTGTATTCATTTTCTGCTATTACTTTGTTGCATTTTATCTTTTTGATGAAAGTAAACTGGATCCTCGTACCTGGAAGTTGCCCACCATGATGAGTCCAGCAGCACAGATCCAGCCTGTGGAGAGACTCGCCGTGTTGAGAACACAATTTTGGTGCTTCTCAATGATGTGGGCATAGCGGAGCAACACAATCACCATAACTACAGAATGAGAGAGACATAAAGAGAGAAGATGAATTAGTTATTGGTGGTTCTGATGACTGTCCAGCAGATTATTAACACATTCAAATCGCTGAAGAATAGGTAGCATTACACTTACTCTGGAAAAGTACCCTGCACACTGTTGGTATTGTGTGTTATTTCATTGCTGGCTGGCTTCAATTTAATTGAAACACTCACACACCTCACACAGCCAAAAAACACAAGACTTCCTTGGAAGCTGGTTAAAAATCACACAAAGAATTTCTCTGCCCAACAAGTGGGAATATGAGAGGCAGGAAATAGCGGGAAAGTGGTAGCGCTAAATGGGTGGCGGTTGGTCTAAGTCTTGCATAAGATTATAAGGCGAGGGAAACCAAGTACAGTATATGGGACAGATGACGGCTGACGTGCTAATGGGATGTAACTGGGTGTACTGTTGGTGCCCTGAGGAGCTAACCCCCCGCCTGGTTTCTCTTTGTCAGCTCCTCACGGGCTGGTGCTTGACGAGGGTTGACTAGGCTTGGTGGAAGCGGGGCATGGGGGGGAGTTGAAAAGAGGAGGCTGAGAGAATTAGAGGGGACAAGGAGCCCCTCATGTCTTGACCTGAAGCCCATACATTGTCTCAGAGACTAAACTGTTGTCTTAAATCTGTCACCATATGTGCAAGAGGCAGGCTTTAAGACATCTGTGCTGCCAAAAGGGAATAAAAATGGAGACCGTGGTCACAGAGAGGAAAGAAAAATGTCAGTGCAGGACTTAACAATGTCAAGCTTTGTCTCCACTAGTCAGAGTTTGGATATGCTGTGGCCTGTCTGGCTCTAAGCCAACGTCTCAATGTGGACACTACTGTCACATAGTTAAACGTAAAATGTTGAGATGTTTTGAGTAATCTCCTGTTGGTACGACATGTTTAAGTTCATGTCTTCTAACTGCCAAACAAGTGCACTAAATAGACTTTATATTATTAGAATAAAGTAAACTCAACTATATTAGGTTTTCAAGTCTTACTAAAATGTGAAAAGCATTTCAGTCTTTTTTTAATTTTACAGTAAAATTATATTTTAACATGGATTTTTGGAATATAGGATTAATTGAGATCAGAGATAATTAAGATTAATAAAAATGACGACCCTACATTTAACATGCAGTGTGATTTATCATTAAATACATATTTATTTATTTAACAGGGACCATACAGATAAACATTGTTATATACAGATAAGCAATGCAACAGATGTAATACAGGAAGACATCTATCTGAAGCCAATGCAATAGAGATAATTATATGATGTTATAAAAATGTATATCAATATTTTGTAAAGATCCTCAAGCCAGAACTTGTGAGTGGTTATTTTTGTTTCTCTCTGTTCCCTCTGCACTTAAATCATCTTGGCAAAGTGATTTCCATTACAATCATGGAAAAACACACAGCAGTGTCTCCAGGATCGGAAAAACAATCTTGTCTTTGTTTTTTTCCTACTCCTTTTTTAAAAATGGAGCACACACTGTATTGCTGAAGGGACAAGAAAGTCAACTGCTGTTCATTTCAATAAATCTCGGTCTATCTGCTGCAAACTGGCTGGCTGTTGTTTCCCCTATTTTAACAAAATTACTTTTTCATCATTACAAATGAGCATGTTTGAACTTGCATTTAGCGGTTAGGCTAAAATGATGTAAGCTAGATCTGAAGGTTAAAGACATGGAAAAACATTTTCCCCCATTACTCTCTTAAAGGAAATCCTTCATATTTAGCTTTTATTTTGTGCACTCTAAAAGGCACATTTTTGAGTGCTGTTTTCTGGCATATTTCTTTGAGGATGCATGTCATGCTTAAGGGGCGACAGGTTCTTACAGAATAAAGGTTGCATATCTGATAAGTAAGCAACATAGCTGACCTCCACCTGGGCTCAGATGGTCAGCAGGTGGAACTAATCTGTATCGTCGCCCCAAAAATGAAAACCGGCAGCTGATTGGACGAACCCGTCACATGGGTCTTGTTTCTCCGGAAATTCAAAGACAGACTGTCATGGCGGCTTGTTCCGAATCAAGGGGGTAAGCTTCTCCTCACAACGCGTAGATCCTATGGCGCCATTTTGATGCCAACAAGCACTCACCCCCCCGTTAGCATCCCACTGACTGCCATTCATTTTGACGTCACTTTGACAGCTAATAACTTTACATCTGAAGCGTTTAAAGACTT
Source organism: Sander vitreus (assembly GCF_031162955.1). Lineage (NCBI taxonomy): Eukaryota > Metazoa > Chordata > Actinopteri > Perciformes > Percidae > Sander > Sander vitreus. The sequence goes on along the minus strand of NC_135871.1, from coordinate 16,889,989 downwards.
TGTTTGTCCATTGTTTATTTCTAAAGAAACATGGCAATGTATAAAAGGCTCCATTACCTTGTATCTCACGTTATGGCTCCGTAGTAGGCATTTTTGTGCTAAAGTCACATCAGCCACACCACACCTCACAGTTAAATAAACCCTGCTGTCCCCACAAGGAGATATGTTTCAGCTAAACACCCGACTGCATTCTCTCCCACAGGAGGCATGCTGAGAAAGAATACATGCATTGTCTTTGAAACATTGTGTGTACACTGGCAGAGAGATAGGAACTGGGATAAAAACGAGAAGTATAATTATGATATAATACATAGTTCATTGAGTCCGTGTTATCCCAGATAGAAGTGAACCCTTGAGACAACTGTAGCAGGCACAAAGTAAGACATAAACAGGCTAAGAAGCTAAGCACTGATTATTTACAATAGCCTCTTGTAAAGCTACATGCCACATCAACCTTAACCTACTTTTGTAGAGCCATGATAACTTACAATAGGTATAAACATGTGCTATGCTCAAGACTAATGAACTAATTGTACTAAACTGCAAATGCAACCAAGACTGAAGATTGAAGATTGAAGCACTCAAACCACCTGCAGAAGTGGTCACAGATTTACCGTGGTGCTCATAAGTTTATGAACCCATGCTAAAGTTGACTAAAAAGAGGAATAAAAAAAATCATCTTTTGGAAATTGATCTTAATGCCTTAATTTAAAAAAAAAAATAGGAAAAATTCAACCTTTAAGGACACCAATTTTCTTTGTGAATGAATAATATGTCGTAAATAAATAAAATGTTCTTCCTTAAAATACAGGGGGCATAAGTAAGTACACCCCTATGTTAAATTCCAGGCAGGCTGATTTTTATTTGGCCAGTTATTTCATGGATCCAGGATACTATGCATCCTGATAAAGTTCCCTTGGCCTTTGGAATTAAAATAGCCCCACATCATCACATACCCTTTACCATACCTAAAGATTGGCATTGGTATGGTTAAGGGTATGTGATGATGTGGGGCTATTTTAATTTTTCATATAAGTTAATATAACACAATGTGCTTCATGCAAAAGGGACATAAATAAAACTTCATACAGAGTTATACAGAGTAAAATATATACGCACACACGCACGCGCACACAAACACCCACACACTTAATAGATCAACATTTAACAGCGACAAACTCAGTTATTCATAAACTTTAGTAAAAAAGAAAGGTTTTTATCCTTTTTTTAAAAGTGTTCAGTGTGGAGGTCTCTCTCAGTTACACTGGCAGGGTGTTCCATATCTTTGGGGCATAGACACAAAAAGCAGCCTCCCCTGCTCTGGAGTTACAGCGAGGGATGGTTAAAAGACCACTGCCTGTGGATCTGAGGGTTCTTGCTGGTTCATATATAATGAGCATGTCTCTAATATACTGAGGTGCAAGGCCACTGAGAGCTTTATATACTAGGAGCAGAATCTTAAAATCAATTCTAGCCCTTACTGGGAGCCAGTGTAAAAGTCTAAGGACGGGTGTAATATGTTCAAACTTCTTTGTTCCAGTCAGAACGCGTGCAGCCGCATTTTGAATTAATTGTAATCGCTGCACAGTTGATTTCGGACTGCTGGTGAAAAGACCGTTACAGTAATCTAATCTACTTGTTATAAATGCGTGTATCAATTTCTTCCTTTGACAGAAAGCCCCTTAATTCAGAAATATTTTTAAAATATTAGAAGGCTGATTTTGTGACTTGATTGACATGACGCTTAAAATTTAAATCACTGTCTAATATAACACCCAGATTTCTAGCTTCGCTTTTGCTCTCTAGAGACAGAGAACCGAGGTAGGCCACAATTTTCTGTCTCTGAGCCTTAGCACCAAAGATAAGAATTTCAGTTTTATCCTTGTTTAGTTGTAAGAAGTTCTCTGACATCCACATGTTGATATCACAGATACAATTTATTAGGGAGTGTATGGGATGCATGTCATCAGGAGTTAAGGATATGTATAGCTGTGAATCATCTGCATAGTTATGGTAATTTATGTTGTGTTTCTTTATAACATGTGCAAGTGGGAGCATGTAGAGATTAAACAATAATGGTCCAAGAATTGAACCTTGGGGAACTCCACACATAATGGCCCTTTTGTCCGACACAAAAAAAATTGCCTATCCAACAGGTAAGTTCTAAACCAGTTTAAGACTGGACCAGACAGGCCAACCCATGTTTCTAATCTGTGTAATAAAATCTGATGGTCAACGGTGTCAAAGGCGGCACTGAGGTCCAGAAGCACAAGGACAGATAATTTATTAGAATCAGTGTTTATATGCAGATCACTCACAACTTTAATAAGTGCGGTTTCTGTGCTGTTATAAGGCCGAAAGCCTGATTGATAATTATCCAGAAGGTTGTTTAACGTTAGATAGTTGGTGAGCTGAAAGGAAACTGTTTTTTCTATTATCTTGCTAAGAAATGGCAAGTTGGAGATGGGCCTATAGTTACAGATGACTGTTGTGTCAAGATTGCTCTTCTTCAGGAGTGGTTTGATGACAGCTGTTTTAAGTACTGCAGGAAATATGCCTGATTTAAGAGATGAGTTTACAATATCTAATACCTCATGTGCTACAGTTAAAAAGTCAAAAAAATGGCGTGGGGAGAGGGTCCAAGCAGCAGGTAGAAGACCTGAGCTGTCCAACAATGTCATTTAATTTTTTGAGGTCAATGGGGAGAAAATGAGTCATCAATCATATTCCTGGAGAAATGGTGGGTAAGATGAATTATAGACCTTGATGCACTAATATTATTCTGTCTGATAACTATAATTTTGTTGGTGAAAAAAGTAGCAAATTCTTCACATTTATCAGTAGACAGCATCTCTGATGGAGTTGTAGATGGTGGATTAATAATTCGATCAAAAGTGGAAAAAAGCACTTTACTGTTGTTGATATTTTTAGTAACGATTTTAGAGAAGAAAGACTGTCTGGCCTGTTTCATCTCTTTATTATAGTGATTAAGTTTATTGTTATATATGCCATAGTGAACATGGAGTTTGGTTTTTCTCCATTTGCGTTCTGCCTGGCGACACTCTCTCTTACTCTGCCTAACAACCGCTCCATTTCTCCATGGGGCTTTTTTTTTTTTCTATGATTTTGGTTATTACAGGTGCAATGTTATCAATGATACATAGTGTTTTAGAGTTAAAGTTTTTTTTTACAGGAACCTCAATTAATAGTGCCATAGATAATGGTGAGTTATTTACAGTGCAATAGTAAAGGTAAGGTAAAGGTAACATTGGTAATGATCCGTTTTTTAACTGTTTGGGTAACTTTCTGCTGTACAGAAAAAGCAGACACATCAAAGAAAATGCAACAATGATCTGAAATAGCAACATCCACCACACAGGGCACACTAATATTTAGTCCTTTTGATATGACTAAGTGAGGGAGTGAGGGGACAATGGAGCGGGAGATTGGTCGGAGAATCGGCACAGCAGGTGCGGTATTACATTCAATTTATCGCACCGTTGTGACGAAAAGAGAGCTGAGCCAGAAGGCAAAGCTCTCAATCTACCGGTCAGTTTTTGTTCCTACCCTCACCTATGGTCGTGAAGGCTGGGTCATGACCGAAAGAACAAGATCCAGGGTACAAGCGGCCGAAATGGGTTTCCTCAGGAGGGTAGCTGGCGTCTCCCTTAGAGATAGGGTGAGAAGCTCAGTTATCCGTGAGGAGCTCGGAGTAGAGCCGCTGCTCCTTTGCGTCGAAAGGAGCCAGTTGAGGTGGTTCGGGTATCTGGTAAGGATGCCCCCTGGGCGCCTCCCTAGGGAGGTGTTCCAGGCACGTCCAGCTGGGAGGAGGCCTCGGGGGAGACCCAGGACTAGGTGGAGGGATTATATCTCTAACCTGGCCTGGGAACGCCTCGGGATCCCCCAGTCGGAGCTGGTTAATGTGGCCCGGGAAAGGGAAGTTTGGGGTCCCCTGCTGGAGCTGCTACCCCCGCGACCCGACCCCGGATAAGCGGATGAAGATGGATGGATGGATGGATGGGATATGACTAAGTCTAGAGTATGCCCCTTATTGTGGGTGGGTCCGGACACATGCTGAATTAAGTCAAATGCCTTTAATAGGGAGATAAAGTTTTGAGCATCGGCGTCACTTGCATTGTCTACATGAATATTAAAATCACCTAAGATAATTATGCGATCATAGTCAGTAGAGACCTTGGACAGTAGCTCAACAAAGTGATCTTGAAAACCGTATGTGGATTTTGGTTTAAGAGCGGAAAACCACAATTGATCGATATAGCAAGGTGTTCAAAAGATGCATAATCCCCCAGTGTGATTTCCTTGCAACTATAATTTTCAGAGAAAACACCAGCTATTCCACCGCCTTTCTTATCAGGTCTAGTAATGTGAACGAATTTAAAATTCGGAGGTGCTGCCTCAATGAGTGAACCATTTTTGTCCAGCCAGGTCTCAGTTAGTAGAGTGAAATCCAAGTTATGGGTGCTGATAAGATCATTAACCAAGAATGAGGTAGGATTGTGAAGATCCAGGACTTAGCCAAAGAATTTGAACATCGACAACTTCTCAGTCAATCCCCCCCCTTTCTGCTAAAGCCCAAACGGTCTCCTAAGCCCCTCCCCCCACAAGGGAGAATGAATGCTAGTGCATGAGCAGTGATTGACACGCAGTTAGACACCCCCCCTGGCGGAGCTGAACAGGGAGCTGTGGATTTTTGCAAATCGCACTACAGGCTGTAGGTGGTGCTAGAGGAGCTGGATTCTTTTTTAAATTACCTGCCTAATGTAGTTCTACTCGAACATAGGGTCAGTTTCAGCAAATATGACATTAAGTTAGTTTTATAAGTCTTACCTACTGCATCTTTAAAGGTTGGATTTTTCCTCATTTTTTTAATTAAGGCATTAAGATCAATTTCCAAAAGATCCAAGATTTTTTTTATTCCTCTTTTTAGTCAACTTTAGCATGGGTTCATAAACTTATGAGCACCACTGTATCGAGGTGTAAATGCAGCTTGACTCAAATCTAAATATAGTGTAGTTATTTTGTTTACCTGCTGCCAAAACTTCGACTGCTATTTATGTAATAATGTACAATGCAGGCAGTTAAACCTAAGAAATGTGGTTAAAACAGGTAGCCGCGATGTTACATGCCTGTCAGAAACTGACTGTCATAAAACTGATGGCTGGGGAACAAGTGTGCTTAACGTCAGTTTTGCGGGATATGTCGCAATGTACAGTCACCATAACAGTTTGTCAAGAGTCCTGACACATTGATCTTTCAGGATAGCTCTGTCTGCAAACAGAGTTAACACAGTTAATTGGAAAGTTGCAACAGAATTACACCTATATTGAATCAGAAATTAACTGTCATCATGGTTGAGCAATTGAGTCAACGGTGGAGACAGGGAATCTGCAATATTGTGTTGCTTTTGTTGGCTTTAAACCCTGGGATGCCACATTGTTTGGCAGCTACATTGTTTGGTTGCCACATACTGTAATTTTTTCTGAATTGATTCATCTGCATTTTTGTATACTTAACATTACAATCACAGTGCAGTGCTTAGCCTAAGCCTACTTCTCTTTCTCTTGCAAAAATAAGTATATGTACACAATGTTCGACAGACTGACCTACTGTGGTTTAGGGGGTCGTGGTTAGCTAACAGTGCTGCTCAAATGATAGACTTTGACTGCTGCCTGAGCAGACTTTCACACTGAGCTGCAACAGTCTGGTCCTTACCAGGATCTCTCAAGCACAGTATCCTATGTGTAGTCTCACTCCATACACACAAAGTCTCCTCTATTCTTGTCACAGGCAAAGGCCAGAGCTGTTATTCGGATGTCAACAACACAGCAGCATCATGGATCTTTCTCTGCCTCCCTCTCAGATGTATCAAACAAGGCAAAGAGACCTCTCCCCTGTTACACACACACACACACCTGGGAAACATTAACTAGATCAGGGTAGTCAGACCCACCAGTTAACGCAGGGAACAGCACGTGTAGACTCACAAAAAAGATACAGACACATGGGAGCTCATTCCCTTTCCTTTTATATCATGCATGTTTTCCTTGTGCCTATAAAACACACACACACTCATCATGTATTTTTTTTCTTGTACATTTGTGTATATTTCTGTATGAATTTTGTTGTCCTTTCTACCTCCCCTTTCACTCAAAATGAGCACATGCAAGGTTTTCACTGGCTCTTAAACGTGGGGTATACTCGCCGCAGCCGAGCTGTCGAGCGCCAGTGTGACGTCACGGGAGCGCCGTAACTGTTTATACTCGCGCGTGGTGGTCGCAACACTAGTTGCAGTCTTCTCCTGAACAGAGGTGGCGCTAATGAGGAAAGGCTACCGACTTTGCTATTTCTACAGACTAGAAGAAGAAGAAAAAGGTAAACAACGGCAGAACTGGCAGCAGCATTAACGTCAATGCTTCAATTTGATTCGATGACTTACTTCGTCGGATCAAGCCTTTCATTCTCCATAAAAGAACTCATCTTAACCCAGTAAGTTTACAAGAGAGACTAGCAGTCACTCTGAGAGTCCTGGCATCTTTTAGTAATTTAGACAAAACAAAAATTCTGTTTTATATGATAGTAACCTGAATATCTTTGGGTATTGGCTTGTTAGTCAAAACAAAACTGGAGATTTGATTCGCCTTGGTCTCTGGGGAATTGTGAAGGGCATTTTTACTATGTTCTTACATTTTATAGTCAAAACGATCAATTGAGAAAATAATCAGCAGATTAATGAATAATTAAAATAATGCTTAGTTGAAGAGCTAATGTTGTGACTTCTTAACTTACATAAAAAACTATCAGTGATAGGGTGACTTATAGCCATAATCAAAGATGATATCAATGATTGCGACAGAGTGTGTGTGTGTGTGTGTGTGTGTGTGTGTGTGTGTGTGTGTGTGTGTGTTGTTTGTGTGTGCACATGATGCCTTACCCATGAATGAGCCTGTGCTGCAGATTAGGCTGAAAAAGCAGCTCTCAGGAGGAAGAGTCCCACATTTACTGCAAGAAAGAGTACACATAAATACTACTGACATAAATCAGACAAATACTGTGAATCAACCTACGCACACAGCAACAGCACCGCTAACAGCCCTCCCACGTTGTATAAATTAAATATAGCATGTTGTTAGAGATGCATTTCTACTCATGCAATAAGGGGGGGGGGGTTCCACACTTCCTCATCCCATCAAGCCTTTGACTTTTCACCTACTGCCTCCTCTCGAGCAATGGGAAATGTTTGTAGGAGGGAAAGGCAGGAGACAGTCACACGCTGTCTATGCCCAAGCTCCAGATGCCTACAAATCCAAAGCCTTCTCAGCTGACCACACACACACACACACACACACACACCTTTGACTTTAATTTCAACTACTCACTGACTACAACAGCATATTATATAGCTGAAAAATGTGCATCGCTTCCAACTTCACCATTAAACTGTAGATTAAGCAACAACAGCAGCAGCAGCACTGCATTAGTAAAGATCACCATTGCAACAGTTTCAGATTCTCAGTTTCTCTGGTAATCTTTAGTTACACATATAGTCTGAGGGCTACTAAATATTTCTGGTTACATAATCATGCTCATTGCGTTTAGATAAAAACAAATTAAAGTATTAACACTGTACAACTGGCCTTTGATGTTGAAAGCTCAGTGGGACAAAAAGCCAAACAAAAGAGCGGGAGTGTCTTGATTTCCTCTCAAATGTAAGCCGACGCCTGTGTGTTTACATGGTAAACTGCAGACCCATGCTTTGCCTGTGAACTGCCACGGTGGCAGGCAGGATATTTCAGCCCCGAGTTATTTTCAGAATGCGCACACACACACACACACTCAGGAGAACCGTAGCCTTCAAGCTCACTCGCTTTTTTATCAACAATGTGCCGACAGGGGTCATGTAAAACAATGGGACAGTGTTCCTGTTTTAAATCGCCAGACAACACTTGAAACAAAGACACAGAAAAGGGACAGAGAGAGGGAAGGTTGGGTTCAGGGTGAGAGTCTCACTAACCTGATGAGAGGTACATTGTCTAGCGTGCAGCACAAGGTTGGCCCACTCTGCAAATACAGATCTTCTTCACATGACTGGTTGTACAACCTGGAAAATCAAACATGCATGCACCGTGCACACCCAAAAAAAGCACAGTTAATGTTAAACGACACACATATGAAAGTTTTAAAAGTATCAGTACGACTACAATCTTGCTGGGAAATCCCCAACTAGCAAAATTTGATTCAAAACCAAAACAAACCGCAGACCTATTCCTGATTAATATTATCGGATATATTCTTAGAATATCTGGAATAAATATTTCATTTGTGATATGATGAACATTTTCAGTCTTTACATCAAAGTACAGTAACAGTAATTGTTAGAGTGCCGTGCTGTGGGGTCACAACCAGGCTTTCTTTTGTTTTTTGGGGTTGCTGAGTCGAACCACTGTGTCATCAAATAGTATCTCTGCTGGTAGAAATTAACCTCAGCTTGTCTGAAACAAACCCGGGGTTCAGAGGAATAGTCAGTTACTCACTAACAGTGCATGCATTGAGAAAAACAACATTAAATCACAGTTAAAATCCATGTTAATGTACTGCAGTTTATTCTTTTGGTTTGTGCGAGTGGATTTTGGTGTCTCTTTCAAACATTTGTGAAGTCACCAACTAGGAAATAATCCCACTACCTAATATAACAACGAAGCAAATTGCTTTCCTTAAAGAAAAACATTTGGAAAGAAAGACACTGACAAATCACCAGATTGCAAGAAATGATTTTGTGAGTGTGTAGGGATCAACAGCGGTACGATGAAGCCAAATACAGGATAACATACCAGTTATCCACAGGGCAGACATGTTGATTGTATAGGGCCATGGCGTACCTAAAAGAGAGAAAGTATGATTAAACAAAACAAAAGGCAACAATGTTGGTATATTGTGAGCTTATTTATGATTACAGTGTCATCCAAAGTGATTTAATGAGTAATAATTCAGAATAAGAGATGTTTAGAACCATAGCCAATAGAGATGTTCCATTTTTTACCGATCCAATACCGGTGCGTTAAATAAATAAATAAATAAATATATATATGCCCAAGCATTGTTTGACAGTCAGTCATAACGGAAAAGAACATAAATAAACTCAGTTAAAGAAGATTTTTTTTCGGGGCTAAATTACGTCGGATCGGAGCATAGACTCACATAATCGCTGATACCAATATTTTTGGCAGGTTCGGAGGTATCTGCAATATGGAAACAACTCTAACAGCCAATGCAATGTCCTAAATATTATTGACCCCAAAATAAAACTAAAGCTGGAGATCAAAATAATATTTTTAACTGCCAGAAAAAGATAGAGAGACAGACAGTCTGAGTGAGCCACAGAGACTATTTGTCCTAATTTGTGAAAGCAGTCATAGTTTATTAGGAGGTTAAGTACCAATTACGAATGTTTTCAGGGCTGATTCCACAAACGTCTTTGAAGGACGGAGACATATCACAAAGACACACACACACACCTGCTACCCAGACGACAATAACAAGCACAGACACACATATGCACCATATTGTTTGGAAGCAAAACATATTTTATGTGTGACAAAGATCTGGTGTAAATAATTTCAACAATACAATAAAAGTGTCATAATTTAAAGTTGAACATCCTAATTGGAGTTAAAGGTTTTGTGCTTCAAACGAACATATACATCAGTGTGATAAACATACAGTATAACACAGTTATATAGTTACAGTTATGTTATCTTTGTGGGTACATACTGTAAAAATCAGTGCAAGAAGTCACTGCCAATATATACTACAGCATATGGTTCTAATAGTCCTGTATTAATTCAGTAATCAATAAAGAAGTAACCATATTATAATCCAATAAACATTATAAATATGTGTTTACTGTTTCACACACATTCACCCCTTGTTAAACTAAGCCAGGGTCAAAAGTCTGAGTCAGACAACACACACTGACCCACTCAGATCAACTAAAACACTTTTTTTCTATCCATTAAATGTATAAATGCTTCCCATCAATGAAAGCTTATGTTTAAACTTCTATTTTGTTATATCATACAATTTCATCTGTTTACATTGTCTTGTACACTAAGAGGGATCTACCACAAAATCCTACATACAAAAGATAAAATTGAACAACAATCATTACTACGCCAGCCAATCTCACCACTTAATTCTGAGAGATTTTAAGCCAATCCAAGAACACTAATTGTTGTTAGATAATCAACATTTTGGATTATCTATCTGTGGCTCATCTTGCTTATCTTCACAAGTCTCAGTCTCAAGTGTAAGCACGCAGAGGACAGAATCAATTAAAAGGTCATTCTTTTTGCAACTGGTTCTTCTCGTTTTATAACGCTTACATGTATGTCTGGTATTGACGGACTGCTGCAGAGGGTGGCAACATTTGGTTGGCTGGTTATTGGTTGGCATTAGGCTATTTGACTCACCATGTGAAAGTCATACAAGCCAGATGGCAGACATGTTGTCTGTGAAGAGCACCGCTCTTGCATAATGTAGTGAGGAAACCCACTGGTGTGAGTGGAATATGGCCGTCAGGTAGAAAGCTGCCAGAGCTCCAATACAATGCGACCATCTTGACAAAAACAAAAGCAGCTTACAACAACTGTAGATGATCATCAAGCGACTTCATTAGAAAATATATAGGGGAAAAAACTGTAGCCAGTTGAAGTTGTTACATTTTCCATAACTTTTAAGGGCATTTTTTTTATATATATTTGGTCAGCTTCCAAAACTAGAATAGCAGCAATGCAGCTCTGGGACATTTCTAAATAAAGTGGGTTTATTTAGCGGTATGTGAACTGAACTAGTGCATTCTGTGCTCAGAGTAGACCAAGTAATAATAGGTTTGTTTACATAGTTAGACCACTATTAAAGCTCAGCAGTGGTTGTAAACTGTAAACTGTAATTGCTTGCCTGTGAGCAATATATAAGTGAAAAAGACCATGTTTTTTTTAATTTAGGCTACAACAAGGACTTTAACAGAAGGATCTGGTATGGACAGTAATAATTCTCAAAAGCGGTACAAAAAGAATATATCAGAAACCACAGGAGAGGGTGTGATGCACAAACTATGAATTAATTTTGGAAGTATAGGCTAGTCCTGTTTCTTCTGGTTGCTGTAGCGCCTAAAACTTACAGTATTTTAAAACTGAAAACCTCAAAAGCAATCTAAAATCTAAACGACAAGAAGTACTGCTTATGGGTATAGTGGAGCCACACTGAAGTTTCAAACACAATGCTTAACTCACAAAACGTCAGCAAAAGAATCAAAGCCAAGACTCTTGGGTGGGCACAAGCCTTCCTCTGCCTCCACACAGACCTTTCGTACACTGGGCATGGCCACCAGATGCTGAGTGAAAGTTCTGCTTACGCTCTATATTACCGCCTTCCAATATTTACCTTACTCCCACCCATTCACCCAGAGTGAAAGAGGGCGTTACGCAACATGTCACATCCTTTGACATTCCACTAGTCTGGAAAAAGATCTTTGACTGCTCTTAGAAACAAGGCGTCCTTGTCAAGTTAACGGGAAGGAAATGGGTTTAAAGCGACTGACAGTCAGTAGCATTTAGCATCTTAACTCAAATCAATTTTCTACCTCAGAAACAAATGCCAAAATAAGAAAGAAATGTGCAACACTAGCACTAATTTTCAGTGTAGGACCTCAGTATAGGTCTGAAGCAACACTAACAGCTCAACCGTGTCTTTTCTGCAAAGCCCTGTACACCTGAATACACACACTCCTGACTGGACTGTGAAGCAGCCATGTTCACAAACACTGATTGGTGTGCAAGGTCTCAGCTTTGGCATCTGATTAGACTGCATACTGTCAACGCAACTCATCAAAGAATCTGGAATTGGGCCACCTGTCTCTCTTCCCTTGGGGTTAGCATTCCTCCTCCCAAAGTAATAACAGAGCAGAGAGGAGAGCTGTCAGCCCAAACATAACCAGGAGGTAATCATTCTTTTTTCTCCAGTACATCTGCTCAAGTCTCTCTATTAAAAGAGGGGTGATAATCCCAGATCCTTTCTGGAGAAAGTTAATCCACATGTAATCGCCATGGTTCCCAGGAATTCAGAGTAAATATGCAGTGTTACTCTCCTGGAGGCAACAGAGGCTGAGGTATCAAAATGTGTTTCTTCAACATTAACAGATTTGTAATTTGTTCGAATATGGCCTGGGTATAGCTATGTGTATTCTATGTGAAAGATCATTTGCAAAATATTTTAATTATAATGATATTCCTTTTTTGTTGTTATGTGCACTATGATATATAACAAGAAAGTCAAAGAAATGTAATACTTACACAACCCATATCCCAGTGATGGTCAGAACTGGGAGGCTAACAGGCAGTACCATCCAGAGAGACATCTTCCAGCACCTTGAGCAGCCCCTTTCTTCTTTTTCCTCTTCGGCCAGCCGAGCAATATCTGCTCAAGTAGTACTAACATTTAACTGAGTGTGACTGACATCTGCATTGTCACCGACAGATTAATTTTCTTGAAGATGGAGGATAGTAGGCTACATGGGACACTGGCAAGGACAGATGTGTCCTTTTACCTGGTGAATGAGAGGAGGGAAGTGAGTTAGGTCAGGATCATTCACCTACTAATCAGAAAGCAATCATCATCAAGCCTTGCCAGTTAAAGTAATCTGTTTTAGAAACTTTAACTTTGTTTTACTGGTTGGTTTAATGAGGGTGATGGCTTGCCTTTATACTAAGTTATATATCACACGTACATTTACTCATACGTTTAGCCTATTTACAACTCATGTTTGAGTAGCTACTTCTTAGCTGTTCACCTTCACGTTTTTAGCAAAGCAACTACGACGAATATCAAAAGCAAATATGTGAATACTCACCTTCTGTCTTAGCTAGCAAGTTTTATCTTTTGTTGGTAACTCTGAGTACGCCGACCTGTCCTCCACAACTCTGGTAACGTTAGCGTTATATCAAAACTATCCTGTGTCCTACTAACACAAGCAGGACACGGTGAAACCTTACTTCTATATCAAATCCTGTCTTTTCTTTTCCGTACAGAGGTCCCGTTAGCCGTTTTTTGCTTTGAATTGGAGAGGGGGAGGCTCGTAGCTCTCACACGCTGACGGTCTCGCTGCATCGCCGCCACGAGACACTCCAGACCGCTCCAGACAGAGTATCCAGCTGTTTGACTCCGCCCCCCAAAACCTGTAGTGGCAGTGTACGTTGAATTTAGGTTTGGTGGTGCAACGAGTGGGCGGCTCGACGAGGTCGAAAGCAAATAGGGACGCTAAAAGCAGTTTCATTATATTGTCTGTCGTCTTTTACAGTATAAGCCTACTTATGCACTTCAAAAAAAAATAATTGTGTTTTACCAAAAGACAGACCATCTCACAATTGTCATTGCCGGTCTATTAGTTTGAGACCAAAGCAAATATATTTTAATAATGTATTATATTATATTATACCAAAGTAAACTCGGGACCCAGCTGTTTCCTAGCAACGATTGAGATGAAGGAAGTACGATACTCCTTGTGTTAGCTTATCTTAATACAAAAAGGCGCTTCTGTTGTTGTCTTTACTCTTACGGTTGATCACAGACAAAGGTTGATCATGATGGATCATTTTCTTCTCTCACCCGACCCGCTCCTCACTGAGTGCAGTGCATAGTGTGTGCGCGCGTGTGTGTGTGTGTGTGTGTGTGTGTGTGTGTGTGTGTGTGTGTGTGTGTGTGTGCGTGTGTGTGTGTGTGTGTGTGTGTGTGTGTGTGTGTGTGTGTGTGTGTGTGTGTGTGTGATCCGTCCAACAAAACTTGTTTCTGCTGCCACCTGGAGCTTTAACTTGTTAATGTCTCTCTACACCTGTATCCCCTTGTGAGGACCGGGAGATGGCGATGTAATATCTGCATGCCTTAAGTCTGGTAATTATTCATTTAAATGTAATCCTGTTGATTTTCAAGCTTTGAACAAGCTGTTTACATTTGTCACTTCAAGCGAACAAAACTCAAAAGAGCATTGGCATAGTTTTTTTTCCAGGTCCTCACCACTAATGGGTCCAAGTAGTAGAGGGGTATTTCTGTATTAATGGAGCTATGATGCCTAATAGACTGATATGAGTGTGAAAAACAACAGCAACTACAGCTCCATATATAAAGTGCCATATAAATAAGTAAAAACGTGAGGGTTTTAGAAACTGTGATTTAATTTCATTTATAACATACCAGTAATATAACTTTAACATAATAGAGAAAAGCATTATGGAGCATTGTGATAACACAATCAATTGAACTGACACATTTTGTAGACTAGATTGCCCCAAAACAAGAACAGATTAACAGGATCATTTAAAACACATTTTTCATACAAAAGAAAATAATTACTTTTAGCAAAAGTTGGACCAAAAGGAATTATCAAACACCCTGTTTCAAAATGTTACAACAATATTGAGAATATTGTGTGCATTTGATGTAAATTACTTGGACTATGGCAACTATTTTACAATCTGATAGTAGTACCAAATCCCCACACACTAAATGCAGGGTAGAGGGGCTGTGTGAATGCAGTCTGGACTCTGTGCAGAAGCTGCATGCCATCAGAGACACTGTAAAATCCAAGTATTCCTGCTGCATGATCCAGGTAGATGCCAATACGAGATGGCACTGGAGCAGCAATATCTTTGCTCTTATTATTGTGCACAAAGGATAATTTGGAGTCAGAGCAGTACAGACTCCAGGACTTGTCATTCCAGCCCAGGCTGCATTCATTGCTGTTTCCTTTACGTCTGATTCCCCTGTAGGTGACGGCCATGTCTATTTCTGTCCCACTCCAGTCCACCTCCCAGTAACAACGATCAGTCAAGCCCTCCCTGCACAAGACCTGCAATGAAATGGACGAAATTATAGGTTTAAAGACAAAGTTTATGCATGGCTTATAACAGCTGTTAAGATGAGAATTTACTGCAACTGCACAACTGAATATATTGTTATTGTAAGAATAACGTCAAAGACTAAAGACTGATACAAAAAGTCTGATTTGGATAGCAATATTTCAATCAATACCAACAAAAGATATTAAGTTTACACAAGAGAGAGGAGAAAAACAAATTAAAAAAAAAGAAAAATACATGATTCAATTGACAATTTTTTATAAATAAGTCCGACAAACTTGGGCTGCTTTAGGAGGGTGATTCAAAGAGAAAGTTCCTAGACAGTTAAGTCCACTTTTACTCTTAAGTCTATATTTGGCTATTCTTTCAGGCACACAAAATGACATCCTGTTGGGCAGTAAAGTCTCACCTGCTGCCAGTGGTCGAATCGGTCTGGGTGATCAGGGTAGTTCTTAGGCTCATTCTTCATCGTAGCTGTTCGGTTACCCTCGGAGAGATGAAGGTTGCGATGGACACTGTTGACCTCCAGGACCAACTGGCAGGAGTCTAAACAATGCAGGACAATGTCATTATTAATCCTCTCTGTATTGTTGATAATCTGTTTTCCAATTTAATGGTATCATATGTTTTGGTATTTGTGTCTTTTGAGATTAAAAGTTTCTCTGCTTTTTTTTTGCTTCATCATGTTGCAAATTAATCACTAAACACTTGTGACAAAATCTGTCCTGACCGTTTCTCTTCTCTGTTGGTTCGGTAATCTTAACATCGCTAAACAGAGTTGTGAAGATGAGCAACAATATATTGGTAGTTCAACAGTGTACATTATCTGAACTGTTCCATAGACCGATAGTTAGGAAAGCAATTGCTATTCGCTCTGACAGTTCCCTCCCATTTTTCTCTGAATTTAAGTTCTTGCCCTCTGGCTCCCATCTAAGATGACCACTTGTCAGGAGTAACAGGTATAAGTACTTCTTTATACCTGCAGCCATTTCCCTCTTGAATACGGTTCAGGGGAGGACCATACTTGAACTCAGTGGCTACTTTATTTCTTTCATTATTTCTTGGTTGGTTACATATTCTAGTCTGTTGACGATGTGTTGAGGACGTCAGAGACGTTGACAAATAGGGGTTGGTGATGTAATGTAATGGATGCTGATGTTGTTGTTGACGATTATTGTTGTTGATTATATTGTGTCAACTTTGTAAGGCTGATAAGCACTTTTCCTACCCTGTGTAGGCTACTTTGACGCTGCTTCCCATACACCTTGCTCAGTACTTGTAAATATTTGTTCTCATACTGTAACGGTTGTGTTCCAGTTTTTACTGTTGTTCAGGCTTACTCGTGACTGTGTGTATATCTTGTATGTATTTATGTGTCTTTTATGTGTTTATACCTGCGGCACACCCAATAGCCCTTCGGGGACACAAATAAAGTTGAAGTTGACACTAATAGGTTCAGGAATAACAAACGTTAGCACACTAAAACCTTTGATTTATAACTCCCAAGCATCAGCTTGTTAAAATGCTTTCCACGGGTGGAGTACCGGGAACACCTGTGTTTGTTTAAGTGATACTGAGCTGTAAGTTTGCTCTCTTACATTTCACCAAACCAGTTCTGCACGGAGCATACCTTCTATGACACTCTGTTCAATTGTTTCACCACATAGTGTAGTCATGCCTTTGTTTGGGATGGAGATGGTCCTGCTACATGTCACCATGACTCCTGTTTTGAACCTTGTTAGTATACATTTCACTTGCTGGAATATGAGTGGGGTTTGATATAACTGCCAAGTAGCCTTGCTCACTTGGCGCTAAAGGTTTCACAACAGGTTAAAGGCACACTTCTCTGTAACTCACATTTCAGGAAATCTTCTCTCGTCTTTGGTTGTTCCCTTGTCTTTGGTTCTTCTCTTGTCTTTGGTTGTTCCCTCAAAATTGATTCTCTCCTTGTCCTTGTTTCACTTTCTTGCGTGATGTAGACATCTTTAACTATGAAGAGGCAGATAAAAACGCATGGCAGCATGAGCTTTAACAAAAGCAACAGAAGACTGCAAGGCCTCAATGCTACTTTAGATGATAAAAGACAAACTTGTTCACCTGTTCCTGAGATTTTGCTCATTTCTGTCTTGCTGACTTCTTCTACTTGTAATTTCAGTGAAGCGATGGCTCTCTTGGTGGCATCAAAAGAGTAATTGGGGGCAACACTGATGTTGTTGAGGTCCTCATATCCTGAGGGGCCTGACAGAGACTGCCAGCCCTGGTAAAAGGGTGAAAGATAGAGATGAGCCTAAACATTGCATAATACGACATAAAAAAAGACTCCTGATTTTTGCACCATACAAGGTTTTCTGTATAGATCAGCCTCACCTGCAGAAAATGTATGTGATCGTCAGTGTGTGAGAGCTTCTCGAGGTCAGTGTGTTTCTTCTTTAGCAGAGTGATCTCTTCCTCCAAACGGTCCAGCAGTATCTCAGCCCGTGTCAAAGTGGTCTTTTCGTGCGAGCGGATCATCTCCTTGACTTCATTGTACTTCCTCTCGATGGAAAGCAGAAGCTCAGTGAAGATCCGCTCATTCTCCTCTTGGGCAGTTTGAGCCGAGTGCTGATGAGATACATCAGAAAGAGAAGGAGAGAGTTTGTTCAAATATGGATGGAAAAGCAGTCAAAAGCATCATGCTGTTTCAACTTGAGTGAGATGATTTTTTTACTCACTTTAACTGATTCAACAGCTTGTCGTAGATCCTGCCACTTTTTAACTCTCTGGTCAATCCTTTGTTGAGATTTGTTCAATGTAGTACCAAGTTGTTTCTGTTGAGGGAATGACATTAAAGTGCTCATGTCAGCCTTGTACAGTAAATAACCTTTCAAATCATTCATTGAGAATATTTACCAAATGTACAGACTGAGAGATTGTTTGCACCACTCACTTGTTTCTCAGTCCTCTCAGTTCCAGCCGGGACGATGTCGTGGTGTTTGTGTTCATCCATCATGCACAAAACACACACAGATGTCTCATCAGTGCGACAGAAAGCCTCCAGCAACTTGTCATGCTGTGCACAGATCTTCTCTCTCATCTGACCTGTAGCTTTGACCAGCTTGTGCTTCATCAGGGCAGGGTAGTCATAATGAGTCTGCAGGTGGGTCTCGCAGTAAGATGCCAGGCACACCAAGCAGGACTTCTCAGCCTTCTGCTTCCTTGTTGTGCAGAAGTCACAGAGGACTTCACCAGGCATGTCCTGGGACCTGGACTGGCTACGACTGGTAGAGCGGCGAGATTTCTCCAAGCTGCTGTATCTGTCTAAGTCCAGAGGGCTAGGGCGGGACATTTTTTTGTTTTTTGTTTCCAGGAGTTAAAAAAAGATGTCCAGCAGCTACGAGGTGAAAATTTAAATCCACAGGTGATTTAGCTCAGCAGCGATATGTTAACCGCTTAATAAAATGTGTTGAGATCAACAGCTGAAGAAAAGACTTGACAAAAAGTAGGCAGCACTATGTATCCACAGAGAAAATGAGTTCCTGAAGTCAACAGCTTCAGTGAAACTGTGTGACTGACACTGTGTGCGACAGAATGTTAGCTATGTACTCAACTCTCATTGTGAAACCAGTATTACTGGTTGGGTCTTTAATAGACAGGGAATGAGTGTTACTACAAAGGTGCTACCTTAAACAAATAGAGTAAAGACAAAGAAGAGGAACAGTTAAAACTACAATAATTAATAAGCATTTACAGCACTTCATTATTGATGTACAGTACTTCATAATGAAATGTCACAATTAAATGTATTAGTTTTTATCTGAAAATGCAAAAACACTAATATTTCTTATTTGAGGATAAAGATAGCACGGACAGCACAATAAACAACCTTCACAGAGTACATTATTTTGTGTTAAGTGTTGATATGTTTCCAAAGTGTCACACCTACCAGACTCACCCATAATAATGCTAATCTACAAAAATCATTATTTTACTATATCTACACTGTTTTTTCACATTTGTGCTATGTCTATCTCTCATTATATGTGCAATATGTGCTGCCCATACTATCAGGACATTAATCAAACACTTGCATTGAGAAAACAGCATCATCTTGTGGGACTAATTAATTACTACATGAAATATATGCCCCTCTGTGTAGCCTCTATCCCTCAAATAACAGTGCACTTTATACAAAAGGACTGCGGTTGATAGAACCTCGCCCAGCATAGCTTGACTCTCCCACTCTTTGCATTATTGTGCAAATACTTCCACATTTTCTACCAAATGGTGATAAGTAGCCTATATACACATTGCCTATATCTCAGCATGGCCTGGCTGCCATAGTTTACATTTAGTACTTTTGGTACTTTATGTATATTTTGATGCCAACACTTTTGTACATTTACTTTAGTAACATTTTGAATACAGGACTTGTACTTATATTTCTACACTGTGGTGTTGTTACTTTTACAAGATAATAGTAGCCTACTTCTTCTTGGAAATATCATAGACTGTTAATATTAAGTCTATGGGAAATACTAAAGTGTTTCTGTGTGATCTCCTGTCTGTCTCCGAGGCTGTAGGGGGTGATAGTGGTCTCCTTGCTGTATTAAAATGACAATGATTGCTTTTGCTAAAGTGCGTCGATAGTCCAACGTTGGCGCCAGATGAGCTGTGGCGCCAGCTACACACAGGCAGAGAGAGAGAGAGAGAGAGAGAGAGAGGAAGACACAGCAGTTTGACCAGCCTAACAACAGCTTGCAAGACCGTCTCAACTCAGAGTTTGAAGCATATAAACGATTCTCTTTTTGTCTCTCTTCAGAAATCAAAAAGTAAAAGGACATAAGGTGGGTGTGCATGCAAGTATTCGTACATTTAAAACCGATTATTCATCGTTTAAATTCAACTTAATGTTACTCTATCATGAATAGTAGCAGCGTTAAGGCAGAGTGGAGTCTCTGTTTAACTGACTATAACGTTAATCGTAGTTATTTATTATGGTAGTCAACGTGTGGGTTGTTTATTTTATGTCTCCTGCTATGATAGTAACGTTACCGAACTTTGTAATGGAAAAATACAGGCCTTGGCTCGCATTGGTTGTTACATTTTGTCCTGTTGGAAAAGCAGACAAACACAGGGACATAACGTAGCTAACGTTACTGGTATGAGAAACTATTTCAGCTTTGAATCTCATCCAGGTTATTTTTGAGACACGTTCGTTATAGAATCGGCCCAGCCACCTTTCTTGGATCAACGTCCAGTTCATCTTTGCATGCGAAACCAGACATAACATGGTCGGATGGGCGGTTAAGCAAAGCTTCCGCTGCGATGTTTTACAATCTACAGGCAAGTACTAGACTGGATAGCAGCCTTTAGCCGTGCTAGCAAACTGGATTAGCTAGCTGCCTTGTTAGCTTTGAATCATGGCTACGTAGCCAGCACGCTAATAGTGTCTCGGCTGGATAGCTGCTAACCTCAGCAAGGCCGCCATTGAAGAAGTCGTTGTGCGGTTAGTCGGGTGCTGCCGCATTAGAGGAGGGCTCTAGGTTCATAGCCAAGATCCATCGTGCCCTCTTAAGCAGCAGTTTATTTACATGATCGTTTTCTATTGAGTTACAGTTTTTAAAACTGCTGTGGGATTTGTGTCCTGCACGGATTCTTCTTGCAAGCAAAAGGCGTCCTTTCCCGGGCTTTTCGCGCAGCATTCATCGCCCTCACGGTTAGCCATCTTTGTTTCAGCTAGCCAACTCCTGGTTGGAATTACGATGTGGTTAGCTTGCTACCCTACTTACCATTAGCCTACGACGTCGTATTTCGCTGCTACTACATGTTACAAATTATCTCCACATTGGCATAGGTGTGTTTGGCTAAGCGGTGTGTGTTTTTGAGTTACTCTGAGATCGCTTCGGGGGCAGCTCTTAATTCAATATGTTATGAAGGGCGGAAGCTAACTCTGCTAGCTAACTAGCAAGCGGCAGCCATCTTAGGCGAGCATGTAATCTTGGCTAGCTGAAAGTGCTGGTGTGGCACAAGATGGCCTGATAATACTCGCACAAGGAGAATTTCCGCGTCGCTAGTTGTGTCGTAAATTGCACCAAATTACCCAATTCGACATTTTAATGTAAGTATTTAACGGTTCTTGGGGTCTCTACTACATTTACTCGCGTGTTGCTTTTGCTAAGAAGCTAGTTAGCTGGCTAAATTGCGAACACATTAGCAGCTAACACAATGCTGTCTTGTCGTTAACCAGTCCCCCCTCGACCATAGCCAGCTAACTAGCGGCTATTTGTAGCTGTTATTGAAGGCTAGCAACCAACTGTTCAATGTTTAATAACAAGCGTTGTTATTTAAATGCCTCTACACCTTAAGTTGTATTTATTAATCATGTATAGCGAACTGCAGAGAGAATCTAAATCTGCATGCCGGTCAGGTTTTGGCTTGCGGATTAAGTTAGAATTGGAAGCTTGATCATGATGTGGTCCACTTTGATTTTATCAATTGTTAGCAAGTGAAGTGAAGCTCGTTTTGAGCGCTAACTTGGCTAGCAAATTGATCACTTAGCTAGCTTGCTAGTACCGTTAGTAATGCAAACTTAGATTAAACGTGCAGTTATAGAAAATGCATAATCAACCGGCCTAAGCATCGCTCACTTTAATTTAATCATTAATTTTCCTAGGCATTGTGCAGCAAACTTTGGGCTGTTATATATCAAATACATTTATGCCTATATATATATATATATATACACACACACACACACACACACAAGAGTGTGTGTAGCAGTGAGTAGCTAACTGCTCATTTAATATTAAGGGCTTCTTTGTCACACTTGTGATCACCTATTGTTTACAATAATACACCACTGGCCCTTGTCTTTGCTGTTGCCACCAACCAAGTGCTATTTTGTGTTGGCGGAGATAGTGCATGTCTATCCTAGATAGGCAGGGTTGAAAACCAGCTTTACTCTTAACTATTTAAATTAATATCTGATCAGATGATGACTATTAATATTGGCTACAAATCTCCCATCAAGCTTGTCTGTCAGAAAGACTGGCTGTTAATTAAATATTGGGGTTTTTGTCCCTGCCATAATTATGTCAAGACTCCAAACTGATGTTAAGTCCAAATTATGTCAAAATCTTAAATGAAGTCACAATTCAGCCAAAAACACCATCAGTGTGGTCTTTTCTGTACCCAGAATATAGTTTTTGTAGCAGAGAAACAATTTAACACTTGATACTCAATTTGGACTTTTCTCGTGTAATTGAGATACATTTTGTAATAATTGGATATTTTGATATTTATGTGGTGATTGTGGCAATGTTAAGTGGGAATATCTTGCTTTCCCCTGTGCATAGATGCAACACAGTTGGGTTCTTATGCATACAATTTCATCATGTGAAATTAGCATGATCACTTTTTGTACTATTAACAAATACCAGAGCAAAAACTAATTTTCAGGAATCACTGCAAATGACAAAGTGGGAGACTGGCAGGCAAAGACATAACTGGACTAGTAAATGAAGGCAATGTAGTTATTTATTTTTCTTCCTCTTTTGCAGGTCTGCTCACTGACTAGAACACCAGCGCGGCACTGACCAAAACAAAGATCTATATCCACCCGATTCCTTCTTGTGTCCCCGTCCGGCAAGAAAACGGAGGTCGTGGGGCTGGAGTGTGTTCTCATGGCCGAGTCAGAGACTGAATGTGACACGCCCGGCCTTGACACACTTGGGTCGGAGTGTGTCATAGCCCACAGCCATGTCGACCTTCACTATGGAGCAGAAACTGAGATCATGACAGAAGAAAAGCGTGGATTAGAGCTGGAGATCCACGGCTCAGACTTAAAGATCCAGGGACTGGGGACAGAGCTCGGAGCTGTAGCCTGTGTGGATGCAATTGTAGCCGAGACAGACCATGATTATATCAAGGTGGAACATGGTGAGATGCATTGTTTCACAGCAGCAGAAATCAAGACATCAGGAAACGAGACTCTGCTGGGAGAGGTGCTGCTTAAGACGGAAAGCGAGCATGTAGTGAAAGTGGAGTCTGACCATGGTGGGGAGTTGACAGTGGAGTCTGAAAATGGTGTAATCATACATGAAGCCCATGGCCTGCAGTGCAACGAATGCGGGGAGATTTTTGGCAGCATAGCCGATCTTCACCAACACTTTGAGATCCATAAAGACCTCAACCCTTACATCTGTGTCCACTGTGGTGAGAGCTTTGCTGTGGAAGCCAGCCTCAAACAGCACATGAAGATTCACATGAAAGAAAAGCCCTATGTACCCCCTGGAGTTGAGATAATGGGCAAAGATGTTATTGATGCCTTCAGCCTCAAGTCTCATCAGATGATTCATTTGCCAGACAAGCCTCACAGATGCTCCGAGTGCGGTAAGAGCTTTGCAGCTGCGATTACCCTGAGAGAACACATGAAGATGCATTCAGAGGACAAGCCCTACAAGTGCACCCAGTGTAGGAAGAGCTTTGTCCGCAGAAGGCATCTGAAAAAGCATCAGGAGGTCCATGCACGTGAGAAGCCATATACCTGTGGCCAGTGTGGCAAAGGCTTCGCCACAACTTCCAACCTGAAGCAGCACCAGAAGACCCACGCTGCCGTTGTTCTCGGAGACAAACCCCACCGTTGCGCGCAATGTGGAAAGTGTTTTGCGGCTGCTGCCACTCTGAGAGAGCACCAGAGGATCCACTCGGGTGAGAAGCCGTACAAATGCAACATGTGCAGGAAGAGCTTTGTCCGCAAACGCCATTTGAAGAAGCACCAGCAAGTCCATGCTGGAGGAAAGCCCTACACCTGCAGACATTGCAACAAGGGCTTCAATCACTCCTCTTCTCTCTCTCGCCACCACAAGACCCACCTGCAGAATCCAGTGTTTTCACCACCTCAGCCTGGGAAAACCTTGTCCTACGGCACTCCCCCAAAGCAGAGGGTGCACCAGCAGGGAGACAAGCCCTACATGTGCCATCACTGTGATAAGGGCTTCAATCATTCCTCTTCCCTGTCCCGCCACCAAAGAGTCCACTCTGAGGGAAAGAGTTACACCTGCGCTCACTGTGGCAAAAGATTCAATCACTCCTCCTCCCTTGCAAGGCATCAAAGAGTTCACTTGGAGAATAAACAGCAGCAGCCGCAACCACCACAGCCACAACCGCAGCAGTACAGCGCCATCCCCACAGGGAAGGGATTCCCTAACAACGCCTTCCCAAAACAGCACATCCTGTCTGTTGAAAAACCATACAGGTGCTCCCAGTGTGGAAAAGGCTTTAACCATTCATCTTCCCTCTCCAGACATCATAGGATCCATGTAGACCAGTGAGCACCTTTTCCCACCCTCAAATGCTGTCCCACGCAAGCGGAAAAAAAACCCTGCTCCCCATGGTTTCTGTTCTAACAATGGTTCCATCATTTCCATCACCACGCCACAACAAATATCAGGCCAACTTCTATAGATAAGTGGTCAGGTCAACACATTGCTATGTTGAAGTGGAGCAGATGATGATGATAAATGTCCTTTTGAACAAATCTTCAAAAGGGAGGACAGTGAACCTATAATTCAGAGCTGAACCCAGGACTTTGTGCTCAGTATGAAGAGGGTATAATAGATTGTGAAGGAGCCTCCATCTTGTTTGTGATTGTGCTTCACTTGCTCCATGACCTCTTTTGAACACTTTTAAAATAAAAAAAATGTGATTTGGTGATCTAAAAAAATGTTACCTGGGGAAAATGTGCTTTGCCCTGTGGTTGTCTTTTTGATAGAAGAATTGAGTTTATGTACCTTCAGGTGGGCACGTGCGCTTTTCAGCTGCAACTTTATCCAAGGCTACCAACACATTTGGTGAACAAGAACTTGTTCTCACTTGTCTCAAATTAAATAGTTATTTCTTTTTCACCCACATAACACATGTGAAGCAAACATCAACAATTTAATGTAAATACTTATTGATTTTCTTTTATATATATGTATAGGTGACTAGTGTGCTGTTCCAAAAGATTACATTTTTGATAGTAAGGTCCACTTTGTCTCCACCTTTTTTCCTTTTTATGACTTTAATTTGTTTTAAGTGTTGGAGATAAACATGTTGCAGGTGTTCTCATGCAGCTTGTTGAATTTGGGCTCCATCAGACATGAGCCATCTTGTATATTTATAAGGTTGTTTTCTTGTAAGTCTATGGTGGGTTAGCACAGCTGCATCAACTGTACAGAGAGCAATACTGGCTGACACCCTGATTCTATTATAACATGCAATTTAGCCATTAGGAAATGCATAATAGAAAATAAAAACCTACTGGGTAGCATATTACATGACCTGTGTCCTAATTATTTACTGTGCAGATTCCACTGTACCCCGTGCACCAAATGTACATGAAATGAACATCACTCTTTGTTTATTGCTTTGGAGACTAATTAGGTTACCTGTGTATAGAATATTGGTAACTTTAACTTGGGCTGCAAACTATCATATTTGATCTAAAAAACAAGTGTGTGTATACTAAGACTACACAAGGAAATCTCACTTTTACAAGACTTAAAGATTTTTCTGAATTCCAATGGATGCGTTCTATTTACTGTTCTGTGTAAAATATCTTTTACAAACTGATGTATTTTTTTAGATATGGCTTGGTTATATGAAAGGGAATGAGAGAGAGATACAGTTTTTATGGGAGTGAACATTACAGTGAGCAATATTTTTCTTTTCCTTTTTTTTTTTGGGATAACAATTGTGCTTCAAACTGTAGCATAGGTTTCTTCCTTGTGTTAGATAGGTGCCTTATTGCATGCTATGTAGAAATGTATGCTGACCTGTTATTTGACAAAAAAAAGTTAGGGTTTTCAGGAGTCTTTTGTTCTATTCATACTAACTTACCCTATATTTTAATTTGATGTCACTGATACCTATTGCTTTTTTTTTTGCTTTCATGTGTATTACAATGTGTTTACACTGTTACAACCATATTGTCTTTATTTTTCCCCCTTCATTTTTGTCAATGTAGAGAGAAAAATTGTAAATGATCCATATAGGCTTCTCTTAAGGGCAAATCCTGTAACACCTCTACCCAATTTCTGAGTGGCACATATATGGATAAATAAAGGTTGTTGACTCTCTTGTGGCGTTCAATCAGTGGAGTTCGGTTTTGAAATAGGAGAACCATTTAATCTCGCAGCTAAAAAAATATGTCTAACTGGTGCATAATGGTGACATTTTAACTTAAGCTAGTTTAATTTCCACTATTAAGACATTTTTTACTGACTAAGCAAGGAAACGCATTACTCTCGTCCATGCACTTCCTAACTGTATCCACACGGTGTCACTCAACCATCTCAAATGTTTTGAACATAACTGGTTTTGAAAGACCAACACCAGTTACATCAATTCAATGGGGAAACTCCATGGGGGGCAGGCACTTATGCTCTAGTTTTATATATATATTTTTTTATAGAACTCTTATTCTTCCTAAAGTCTTAAACTGGAATCTCACTAATACTGAACCAGTCGGAGCAGCCGAGTTAAAAGTGTAACTTGATCCATGTCTGGAAAGCTCATGGGAATGTCCTGTGAACTGTGTAAAAACATCAACATGTCAGGAAACTACCCACTTTCCCCACACTCACATAGACTATGCTGGTTTACATTCCTTCACAGCTGGAGGTCAGACTTCATATGCCTTTTGAGGTAGACACACACGATTGGGATCCACTGTCACTGTTAACCTTCAGAAATAAGAGCTTATCAGCCTTCTGAGTGCAAAACGATGTCTGGTTTACATCACTGATATTTACACTAGAGATAGCACTTAAATGTGTTTTTTTTAAGCTGATGCAAATGTCCAGGGATCTCCCTCCGACAGATAAAGTAAATTAAATTGATGTTCTTCGCACAAACAGTTCAACGGGGTAAGCTTTACAAATAAATATGTCTTTTTTAAATGAAATCTGGAAGTTCTATTAAGTGATATAAAACATCAACTTAAAATATGTATGCTTTGGATAAAAGAATCATTGGGACAACAATAATATTGCTTTCTGAAGTTTATATTGATAATTAATCTACGGTGGCATTGAGAGCTCATCGAGAAACATTTTCATCAAATTGACAACAGGTGCAGCATTCAGTTATTAATAAGCAAAAGCCAAACGCTAGGTTAACAGCAGATATCAGAATCTGCGTTTATGCCCAGGTATGTGTGCACACAAGGAATTTTATGAAGAATTTGGTTTGTTGCTCTTAATGTACTTACACAGAACAGCTGAAACAAGATAAACATGAACTGAATTTGACTTTTATGTACAGATATAAGTATTTATATAAAAAAAAGTGTACAGTGGGGCTCGAAAGTTTGGGTACCCCAGGTAAAATTTTGTATTAATGTGCATGAAGAAGCCAAGAAAAGATGGAAAAATCTCCAAAAGGCATCAAATGACAGATTAGACATTCTTATAATATGTCAAAAAAAGTTAGATTTTATTTCCATCATTTACACTTTCAAAATAACAGAAAACAAAAAATGGCGTCTGCAAAAGTTTGGGCACCCTGCAGAGTTTATAGCATGCACCGCCCCCTTTGGAAAGCTGAGACCTGACAGTGTCATGGATTGTTCTCAATCATCGTCTGGAAAGACCAGGTGATGTCAATCTCAAAGGTTTTAAATGCCCAGACTCATCTGACCTTGCCCCAACAATCAGCACCATGGGTTCTTCTAAGCAGCTGTCTAGAAAACTGAAACTGAAAATAGTTGCAATCACAAAGCAGGAGAAGGCTATAAGAAGATAGCAAAGCGTTTTCAGATGCCAATATCCTCTGTTCGGAATGTAATTAAGAAATGGCAGTCATCAGGAACAGTGGACGTTAAAGCAAGATCTGGAAGACCAAGAAAAATATCAGACAGAACAGATCACAGGATTGTGAGAAAAGTAAGTCAAAACCCACGTTTGACTGCACAATCCATCCAGAAAGATCTGGCAGACACTGGAGTTGTGGTACACCATTCCACTATAAAGAGATACTTGAACAAATATGGTCTTCATGGAAGAGTCATCAGAAGAAAACCTCTTCTCTTCTCGTTTGAAGTTTGCAAATGAACATATAGACAAGCCTGATGCATTGTGGAAACAAGTTCTGTGGACCGATGAGGTTAAAATAGAACTTTTTGGCCGGAATGTGCAAAAGCACATTTGGAGAAGAAAGGGCACAGAATTTAATGAAAAGAACCTCTGTCCAACTGTTAAGCATGGGGGTGGATCAATCATGCTTTGGGGTTGTATTGCAGCCAGTGGCACAGGGAACATTTCACAAGTAGAAGAAAAAATGGATTCAATAAAATTTCAGCAAATTTTGGACGCTAACTTGATGCCATCTGTGAAAAAGCTGAAGTTAAAGAGAGGATGGCTTCTACAAATGGATAATGATCCTAAACACACCTCAAAATCCACGGTGGATTACATCAAGAGGCGTAAACTGAAGGTTTTGCCATGGCCTTCACAGTCTCCTGACCTCAACATAATTGAAAATCTGTGGATAGACCTTAAAAGAGCAGTGCGTGACAGACAGCCCAGAAATCTCAAAGAACTGGAAGACTTTTGTAAGGAAGAATGGGCGAAGATACCTCAAACAAGAATTGAAAGACTCTTGGCTGGCTACAAAAAGCGTTTACAAGCTGTGATACTTGCCAAAGGGGGCAGTACAAGGTATTAACTCTGCAGGGTGCCCAAACTTTTGCAGACACCATTTTTTGTTTTCTGTTATTTTTAAAGTATAAATGATGGAAATAAAATCTAACTTTTTTTGACATATAAGAATGTCTAATCTGTCATTTGATGCCTTTTTGGAGAATTTTCCATCTTTTCTTGGCTTCTTTATGCACATTAATACAGATTTTTACCTGGGGTGCCCAAACTTTCGAGCCCCACTGTACATACATTTATACACATTAAGACAACAGTGCAATGCAAATTGTGCTGGAATAAAATATAGAATGATAAATATAACAGGTTGCTTATGTATATGAGGTAGGTGGATATAACAGTATATACAGTGTATGATTGACAGATATTTACATGTTTACAGTTTGCATTTAACATTAAAAATATATATATAATTTACCTGAAAAGTGGATACTTGGTCCCTTTATTGCACAGGGATTGTTCCTGACAATATGGACTGGTGCATCAATTTCCTTAGTGTTGTGAGCTTTTGCAGCGCTTTGTCTAAATGCTACTCATGTTTTTGTCAAATTGGTGAAGATGTTTCTTCATTTGCTTGTGTTGTTTCTATTTGCATGTGTTTTCTTATTTTGCAGTGCATTGAGCTCTCAGGCCACCGTATAAATCTCCAATTTTTTGCTTAAGTAACAGCACTGTCACTGCAGGTAGGCCTACTCATCTCCTGCTGAATGGTAAATGTTTTATTGGGAGCAATAATACGACAGCAAAGACACCGTGGTTGACGTACATTTTATTTATGGTAATTGCTACATGACGAGAGAAAAAAAGGGAAACACTATGAGATGTTATTGCTGCTATGACATTTTAACTAATGAGGCCTGTAGAGAGGAAAAACTGTACAGTTATCACAGTTTTACCACAAAAAAATGCTGTCAATACACCATGCATTTAACACACACACAGTGAATGAATAAATCATAGCACATTACCAGCTAGCAAATTACTAGTAAATTATTTACAAAAAGAAATATGTATATACATATTTTACATCTGTACAGAGACCCCTGTTTTAATATGTGGAGGTAGGCAACAAAGTGCGAACTTTCCTTTTTAGTTACGTTTCTGACCTAGCAGTTGCATAGAACTGGAGAGTATAGCACTTGTTTTGGCCTTTTCATGCTGAGCCACGTGAAGAGATCTGTCAGCTCCCACACAAAGCTTCGGCAGGGGACTCAGGCCTGCTATACGTTCATAACAGGAGTTAGCTGTAGCAGTGAGCTCTGTGGTCGAATGGCGCTGCCCTTTGAATGCAGTTTCTCCAAATTTTGTAAAAAGCCTCTTCTCTTAAGTCCCTCCAGAATGACAGTGTTGCTGGAGGCCAGACTGACACGGGTCCTGTAGGGAGAAGAAGGGGGGCATGGGGTTGATATCTTCTATGAATATGCCATTTGAACAAGGTGACATGTTCGTACACCCCATCTATCCACCCACATACCCCAGGTGCACAGCAAGTTCAATGTCAGAAAAGAAGTCTTTTCTTCCTATTTGATTATAACATGATCATTTAAGTGCTGCACAGCAATTACACATAATTATCAAAATGACTTCCTCCTGTCCAAATACTGGATGCATAATTGGTCACAAGGTGTTTGTTCAGCTTACTTTAAAGGAAAAAACAGAAACTGGGAGTAAGGCCAACCACTGACATGTAACCCAGAGGTTAACTAACATCAGAGTGTTTATTTTGCCTGTCTCTAAAGCTTCTCCAGAATGTAGTGGGATAGAGTATAGTGTGGGCTCACAGTCGGAGAGATAAGACCTTAGCTTACGGTGTGAAAACTAGTAAAAACATTGGCCTGAAGAGAATGTGCATCTGGGTTAAGGGATTAGGAGCATTTCCCTACTGGTTGTGGACATTTTTTTCTCTTTATAAAACCTTTTCAGTCTGTGTTAGCTGTCTAACTTTCAGCAGGTTCAATGGCTTTGAAAAAATACCCCTGGTCTCAAAGTAAGCTGAAATGAAATGGAAACATGATATCACAGTTTCTTATTACAGCTAATATGAACAACTATAAAGAGAGGCACTCACCGAGGAGAATCTATACCACTGTCTCCTGTGATGCTCTGGTTCTCTCCCATTTCTACCGCTTCCCCAATCTCTGCCCCTCGGACTCCACTGGGCATGCTCAGAACAGCTCTATGGGTCTGAGGAACACCCGTCTCATTGAACTCATCCTCCTGCACTTCCTCCACCTCCGCTGCCCAGTGAGCAGATTCACCGTCGCCCTCATCAGCTGACTTACGGACAGTCTCTGTGTCTGATTCTATCTCACTGGTCTGGCAGTAGTCAAAGATGCTACTGTCTGCAACTTCAGATGTTTCCAGACAATCCAAATCATGGTTGACCTCATGTCGTCTGTCCCCCTGGATCAACGTGTCTTGTCTGGGGCTGGATTCACTTTGGGCCCCTGGTAATCGAGTCTTCTGATGGTGATGGTGGCCTCTCCAGCTGGTCTCTCCAGATCTGGTGGAGATGAGGGATGCGTCCCTCTTGGTTGCTGGAGGAATGAGATCTTTGAAAGTGCTGTCCCTTGAATCTTGTATCGAGGCAACTATTGGTTGTTGAAAGTTGGAATTATAATAGTGACGGTGGGGTCCCTGATATTGCAAATCAGGTTCATGGTTATGGTAAACCAACTGGTTATGGTAGTCCGCTATACCCGTTTGGTATGCATTTTCAGCATCAATAATCTCCTCCTCAATCAGACACAAAGAGCTGCAGGCATCCTCATCCTCCTGCTCCTCTGCTCTCTGATAGAGCCTATAGTCATCTTCTATAAAGCCATCAGTGTCTGTAATTGAGGGAGGGCTGTCCACTATCAGTTCTGGCCTTTCTCCCTGGCTCATGGTCCTTTGCACTCTACTACTGACAGTGACAGGTCTTATCTCCCGTAGTTCCTGGGTGGCTGTAGTTCCACAGGCTTGCTGGTGTGAAGAGAGCTCTAGCCTCTGAATTTCATCCTTTTGTGGGTTGGACAGTCTGAGGGAGTGTTTCCGCTGTAAAGAGGGCTTGGGCCAGGGCAGAGTTAGTTCGTGAGTGTGGTTTACAACAAGCTCATAGGGATGGGTAGGGGGAATGGCATTAGTATTAGAGTATTGTTTGTTAGAGAGGCTGTCATCTATAGTTTGGCTGTGGTCTGGTACACCATTGTATTCTGCCTCCTGAAAATGACCATTTTTGCCTTCTCTCTCCCAGCTCTCCTTGTTGTTTCCCTCCCTCTGATGTCGGAACTTGTCGTCTATCCGAAGCGTACTGCTCTGTGGGTAGGCTGAGTTGTAGTCCAGTGGCGGCTCTCTGTTGATCTTTATGTCTGCTTGGAGCAGATGATCGGCAGTAAGGTCCCTCTCATGGACACAGTCATACCTGTCCTCAGATGTAGGGGATTTCCCTGCATGCTCTCCATCTGCTGCGATCACTTTGGCCCGATGGGGGTCCCATGATTTGGAGCGGTGACTTGTTCGGTCCTTCCTCCCTGGCCCCAAAGCCTTACCCTCTTTCACCTCTCGTCTTCGATGTTCTTTGTTGATGGTGGCAGGAATAATTGGCTCAGCTTCTTTGATTGGATGCGTCTGGAAAGGGTTTTCAATGCGTTTCTTATAAAGAGATTTCCCCTCAACAGCTCCACCTTCTTCCACTTGATCTGGGTCATCAACAGGGATTTCCACTCTGAGCCGAGCAGGGATCAAATCCTCCCCCTCTGGATATTCATCTGCACATATGGGATCCTTACTCTTAACCCCCTCCTTCTGCCTTTCCTTCTGCTTCTCTCTGGAGGAATGGGCCCTCCTCTTGCTGCGTGAGGCCTTTTGAGCAGATCTTTTCCCTGCCTTAGAGGAGTGATGATGCCTGGGTTTTGAGAATGCTAAGATCTCAGTAGACATTCCCTTGTTTACTCCCTTATCATCTTTATCCAGACCCCTGTCCAACACTCTGTCCACCCCCCTCTCCCTTCTCTCCTCTAGCTTCTTCATTAGGACCGTGTGGCGTGTCAAATTGTCCACAGTCAGTTCAGGGTTTATGCGTTTGATGATGGCATGCTCCAGGTCACGGGGTAAGTTGTTCAGGTCCTCCTCGTCTCTTACTGGCCACTCCTCGGGAGGGAACTGGGCTGAAAATGATGCATACTCCTTCTTTGGTTTCTCTTTTTTACCTCCATTCCTCCGAAACAAACTGAGACCAAACTTCCTCCCTGGTTTGTTGTCTTTTTCTTTGCGGCCAGTGGCGTTAGTAGTGGCTGTAGTTTTGCTGATCTCACTTGCCTGACAATCTGCCGCTGTGGAGGTGGATTGATGCTGCACTGTGGGTTTGTGATCTAACGGTCTGGGCCACTTTAAGCTCTTGCCTGTACATTCACTTATAGAAAAAGAAACAGACTGCTGGTCTGGGACAGTGGAGGAAGGGACAGGGGCTGTTACAGTAGAGGAGGCGATATTAGTGGATGTTTGGAGAGGACTGAAGCAGCTGCAAGACTTGCAGTGTGCCACAGGCAGCGTTTGAGGGCTATCAACACATGTGTCATTGCTCAACAGGTAAGTAATGGGAGGAGGTGAGGGAGGGTCGTCTGCTGAACCAGAAGCCCACCAGTTCTTCTCTCGGACCATGGTGTTTGTGATGAAATAAGTCTGAGGTGTGACGATGAAGTAGCCCTCGCCTGTATGGTAAATTTTGCGCTCCTTGATCAGAGCGCCTAGAGCATTGTAGAGGATGTCCTGAGTGGGGATGGTTATCCCTAAGACAGAACGAGAAAAGAGTGTTAAGGACAAAAGACAAACAAGGGGACACATTGTGTCTGGTTTAAAAGTGCACATCTACACTTTTGCTGAGGCAATATTTTATGGATTACCTGGGTGGGCTTTGCTCATGTAATTGATAAGTGCATCCTGGTTGACGGTGATTTGAGAGGAGTTCATATCTGAGATGACTGAGCACAACACCTCAGCCAAGGGAATGAACTGGGACTGGGGGACAGGGGACATCTGCACCGGGGACAAGTCACCTGAAACACACACACACACACACACACACACACACACACACACACACACACACACACACACACACCAGCAGATTATTGAGTGAAACAGGTGGGCCTGCTGCAGTACACACAAACACACCTGGGTTAGAGAGGTCTCTCTCTCTGACTTGTACTGCCAGTGAAAACAACTCAAAGTACTAAAGTTGACATTCCTCTCCTAACCACCTTCTAAATCATGACCAATGTGGTCTATGTATGTGAGTTATATGAACCATGCCTGACTGCTTTTGAAATTCCATCAGTACTAGGACAGACCACGAAATTCCATTACTCCCACAGAAATGACCACAGGTCTGCCTGCTGGGCAGATCAAATATCCTGCCCCCCATATCATACGGCCCTACACGGCTAGGAGGTGCTTTTAGACAAACATGTTACCAAAAGTGAGACAGACAGTCTTGGAAACATTTGTCTTATGATTATAAAAATAGTATGAAACTCATTCTGTATATGAATATGAACACATCAAAATACCACCAATCTGCACGACTCTGCAGACTGACAGTGTTCTTCTGACATGCAAACTGTGGGAGCCTAGCAGAAGCCACAAGACTTTCAAATCATAAAACTAAGCTGCTTTTAAAAGACAACCAGACATTTTAGAAAATAATCAATTTAGTATCAAAAACAATCAGCAGAGTTTCACACATGGAGAGATGTAATTGAAGCAACATGGAGTGGTTAAGTTCCTTCAGGCAGCTGCTTTTGTTTGTTTTTGTGCGAAAGCCTATACTGAAGAGAGCAAGAGAAGATAGGAGTGCCATAAAGAGTCTTGCACACCCCGTTAATGGGATAGGACATCAAAACTGAACAGTGACTTTGACACAGTTGTATCTAAATAATTGGTTATAATTAATAACATGAAAGTCTCTAATTGTCTAATTATGGTATTTATCTTGTTCAGAGACAAGAGGCAACAAATAGTACCAGTCTAAGGATGTGTAGTATTTTCTTTATTAAACAGAGTTCTTTTTTCCTACAAGTGACAACTGACTTCTCCAGTTCAACCAGAATTCCTGAAAGGAAAGAAGCAAAATTTCCAATAACAATGTCCCCCCACCCCTCACCCCCTGGGTTATGGGCAGAGACGCCATTACTAGCCTGCAAAAACTGAAAGGTTGTGTTTAGGCATAATATTAGAAATTTATTGTCAGATATAAGCCTTTAGGTGGTTCGTTTTAGTTCAACTGTTTGTGTTTAGGTTAAGATTAGATGTGGTTGAGGTTATGGTTAGGATGGAAATTTGAATGGGGGTTTTGTTGCTGTGCATACAGTGGGATCCCCAAGAATGCATTACGAACCCCTAAACCATAATATAAAAAGGGAAACAGAGAAATGTTTGCTTAGCTCCTGCAGCCTTTATGAAACAGTTTTTTTCTTTTACAAAGCTCATTATGATTTAAAATACTGACACAAAAGTCTGCATTTCTGACTAATTCTCCACAAAAATATACTCATATACAAAACTCAAATAGTGATGTTTACTAATAAGAAGTGAGCTCAGTGAAAGCACTAAAACAAAGCAGATCCCCCTGCTGATTAATGATTAGCATCTGAGTTACACAAACTCCCATACTATTAAGAGGAGACACAAGGGCATGACCATAACCTTACCCATAGGACTGGAACATTGGTTTTAGTTAATCAGCTACACCTCATTAAAGTAAAGAGCATAATGGGTGAAAGAAGGGAGATATAAAACTGCTGTACCTGCTGTATTTTATTTACTATCAACAGTAACCAATACAATTTGAGTGCAAGCTTGAGTGTAAAAATGCCACATTCCACTATATAACAAGTTGGAGCTTCAACTTGTTTTTGTTATTGAGACATTTTCCCCATGTGATTTCAACTTTCCAGTGTTGTACTGAACACTTTGTGTATAAATGTGTAAATCATGCTTAAACATGTGGCGTGTGTGATTGTGAGTGATTCTCCCATCAACCCCTGGGCATTTAATGAAAACACTGCCAAGCTCACACTTGATGTAAACTAAACATTTACCACCCTCACACTTGAACCACTTATGTCCAAGGCAGAGGAAATAAACAACTAATCAAATATCTGCCACGGTAAAGCATGACATAACACACACACACACACGTACCAAACACATACACCACTTTTTTGGTGATCCACACATGGATTATTACAACCAATCGAGCGCCACAGACAGTGTTGCTGGATTTGACTAACAAGAAAGTTGCCCAAGAATAATAATTTGAATAGGAAAAAGAGGTTCTAGTTGTAATAAACTAAAATTACATTTGGTTTAGGCGGTCATCAGTTATAAGTTATTGCAAGCCGAGCCTATGCAACTGACAATCACAATTCTGCAGATTTAGCCTCACTTTTCATAGGTGAAAACCACCCAAATGGTATAAAAAGTAGCCCAAATTTTAACAACCTGCCCAATTAAAAGCTGCTACTCATTCTGTGTTTTACTTAAGTAGAAAATGTTTTATCCTCTGTAAGGAATATGTCAAGCAAAAGTCAGTAAAAAAAAGAAGCAATTATCAGCACAGTGAGCTCACTTAAGGTTCATAAGTCTCACAGATGGGGGTCACAGATGGGGGTCTTTCTTTGTAAAACTGATCCTATGGCACACGGTGGGATTGTAAAAGAAACGCTGTCTGCCTTTACCCGGCTTCGACAGAAGACGTTAATCTGACTAAACCTCAGAGCGGATATCTCAATAGCAGTCTCCCTGGGCAGTGAATTAATGCTGCTACTTGTTGTTAACTTCCTACAGGAATGTCTCGCAGGCTGTCCACATAGCAACCGCTTATAACCACCGACAACAGTCAAAAGGTCAGCAAGGATATGATAGGGTCAGAGGAGAGGGAGGCACATAATTAATCACTAGGAATCAATAAAGTAATGGGAAATCACTACCTCCTTAAAATGACTTCCCAGATCACTTTGCACAGATGCAGTGATGTTATCTTCTCTGACTATGTCCTGTCCAAAGCAGGATATCCTGTCGGACACCTGCTAACATGATTTATACTCTTCAGGGAGTTAAAAACAGAAATACGTTCAAGCAGCACTTACTAAACAATTCAACAGAAACATGAGACTGACAATGTAGGTGTGTACAGACACCTACAGCAGTTTATTTGTGTGAAATAGCTATAATATAAGAATGGGCTGGGCAGAGGATTGCGTCTAACATTAGCAGGCGTGGCGGTCGGGGAGGTTCACTATTGTAACCGTCTTCTCCCCGGGGGGAACAGACCTCTGTGTTCCTGTAATCCAAGACCAGGCCACCGACATTACACTCATTGTCATACACAGCATGAATACCCTGCTGGGTGCCATGGCAACTGAACCCCATGCCGCAACGAAAAGGGAGGGAAGCTCAGAAGTCAAACAGGAGACGAGACTTGTGTTAAGGCAAGGAGCAGCAGTTTAATATACTAACTCTATACTCTATATATTTAACTCCTTAAATGTTATTTCACCAATTTTACATGTCAAAGTATGTTCATCTGTAATGATTAGTACTACTCAGCCTGTGAAAACAGTTAGTATAATGTCTTCGGAACTTGTCAAGTCTGAGAAAATAACCCTGATGATGTCACCCTGATGTCATCAGGGTTGTCTCACCTTCAAATTTATAACTGACTCACAAACTGGAGGTGCAGAGTTTGAAAGATGTGTTTACCAGGCAGGGAGGGTCTAAAGCTGCCAGTGTGCTTCATCAGAGCTGCTTGTCAGATGGTGAAATAGCTTCTGACACCCCCTCCCCTCACATCTTCTGATGTGAGAGGAGGGGGGGGATGTGTCCGAACATTTTTTTAACTTTCCGAAACCGGCATTCAGTCCTGCTTCATCCCTAATTGGCCGTTCGGAACAACAAATTAAATAGTTCTTTTCATGCAAAAACCGACTCAAATGAAAGACGCTATTGAGTTGCATTATTGGAAGTGTAGGATCCAGTGTTTTTGGAGCTTGACCCATACTTAGGACTACAAGTCAGGATATCTCAGCCTCTGCTGCACAGATTGTTTCTTGCATGTCCCCAGATGTTATGATGTGCAATACTAAACTGCTGGAGTAAAGCAATGCCTTGTTTCATTTGATTTATTATATGAATTGGAGTATACATATTATTTTATCCCATACGTCATCCCATGATCTCCAAAATTGTATCCAGAGTATCTCAGTGAGAACCACTGGCATAATGCATACTTTATATGCACATTATATTAAAATAAAGTGACAAACCTCACACTAAGCTTTCTGCTCCACGCACATTGAAAAACATGTATTTCTTCCCATGTCATACATTTTCTATGTGAGAATAAGTTTCTGCCTGGGGGATAAAAATGAAAAATGCCTGAAGTTGACTGCTTGATTGTGAAAATGATTGACAGAGACCTTCTCTCTTCTATCCCCACTGAGATCTTTTTGGCTGCTGACACTGATCAATGCCACATGTATTCACATGGCTGTGTTAGCTGGCCACATGAGTCCCATTTCACATGTGATTGCATTACCTCCAGTCTCTTGGAAGAAAATACTAACACACCACAGCATACAGTACGTGCTGTCGACCTTCCATGAGCTGCTACCTGCTGCTCTGAATGGGAACAACCTTCCATGTATCTACAGATTTTGACAGACAGGATTTAAACTATATTCATGCCTTGATAGGAGGCCCAAAGCAAGAAAGAAGGTTGCACAACTTGTGACTGAATGTTGTCCTTGACCTTTCAACCTTCATGCGATCACAGGTAAAAATCTAACTGAAACATCAGGCTTGTTGCCACAATCCCTCGCTCCATGGCCTCTCTGGAAACAGACACACACCATCTTATCTCATCCTGGTATCGTCTTATCTTCAGGCTCCAGTAAGCAAACAGGCTAATCTTCTCTCTCCCTCATTAAGGACACACTGCATGGCATTCAACATGAACTTGAGGCCTGCCCAAACTGCAAAATCCCCCTGTCTCCCATCGACTGAGACCTTCTGAAGAACACGCTTCAGTGAAGCTACAGTCTACAGTCTACAGTCTCTGGTGAGACAATGTCAAACATTCATAAAGTCAGATTTAGTATAATGAGAAGAGATGCCAACTGTAATTTATGTTGCGAATGCCTTCCAGTCCCACGACCACATCCCTTTGTTTTGGGTTTCTTGGTCTAACAGGCCTCCATGACCCCGCCCTTTTCCTTCTTGTGTGTGTGTGTGTGTGCATCACATTTTTTAGAAAGTGCTTTACGAGTTTGTGTCTTTCACTCCCGTAGAACACACAGATGTGGGCGTTGCAGTTAAATGGCCCAATAAACTGAGTGAAAAGACCCCTTCAGAGAGCAATCACAGCCCGAATGTCCGGACAACCAAACCTCGCCCAGTCTAACAACACTGCCCTTTCCTGTCCTTCCACTCAGAAAGCACTTGGAGAAACACTGTATGGCTATAAACATTACATTCAACATGTTTGCAATAAATATCTATGGTACTGTATAATTACTGGATGACGTTCCTGTGTTTAGTTAAAATGTTAGAAAACATGTCTGCCAACGTCCCACTTTAAAACCCATCAATAACCAATAAACTGGAAAGACTAAGCCACTAATCATTTTCCAGCTTTATTGATTGATTCACAACAATAAAACTAGCATTGAAACAACATTAAGGCATAAAGTAAATATTTAATCTGAGACACTGACGGTTCAGTATCTCAAAGTCCCTGTGTTTAAATATTAAGCGTTGAAGTGGGAGGAGATGAGTAAAGTCTGGACTGTGCCCTCTCTGTAGTCACAGAGTTTGAGAAAATGTCTTTGTTGCCAGGTTAACTCAGATTAACTAGATACAATCTGGAAAACCTTCTACATTATCTAATCTAATTTAGGCCTATTGTCAGGATATGAACACTGACTTTTGAAAGCTACATCTATAGCAAACAGTGCTCATTATTCTGTAGAGGAACAGATAAGATGTAACGTCCAAACACCATGACTAAAGAGAATTTATGAGCCAAAACGTTGAGCACTGTGGAGAAATAGGGGCAGGCTTTGTGTTGATTCACATTACCATAGAAACCATTACTGTGGCAGTGACCTGCCACATGCAATACAAGGCTAAAGAAAAAGGAGAACCAGCAGCAGAAGTATAATATGGGTATCTATAATCCAGCAAGAGCCTTGAGACTCACTTTGCCAAACCAACCCTTTGACATTTAACGTATGTTGGCAAGAAAGCATAAACAGGCTGTGACTAAACTTCTCAAATTGACATTCACAGAACTTAAAACATTTATGCTAACATAGTTGGTCACCACAGGTCTTGGCTGAAAATCTCTGCAGCTGTAATGCCATTAAATAATGTTCTTACCATCTGATTCACAGTAAGAACTATTTCAACAGCAGCTCATGTCAAAACAAATAAATGACCTGGTACTAAACCAGTGTGCAAAAACCCTGTTTTTATGTTTGTGTGCAATAGGAAATACACCTGAGCAGGTGTTTAACAGAAGACCAGTAACAATGAGAAGGTAGACAGGCCTGTATTTTAAAGCACAGCCCC
This sequence comes from Sander vitreus, assembly GCF_031162955.1. Classification (NCBI taxonomy): domain Eukaryota; kingdom Metazoa; phylum Chordata; class Actinopteri; order Perciformes; family Percidae; genus Sander; species Sander vitreus. The sequence continues at coordinate 16,849,776 of NC_135871.1, read as the reverse complement.
AAAGTGCTCTGTGTAACATGATGCCAACACATGGTAGTGCCAGGAGACAAAATTTAAAGCACATCTCTTTATTTTCTTTTTACCTGATACGTCATACCTCTTCAGACTTTATGGGTCACACCCCAACATATCTGGCTCTCGTCTGCTTTCATGAACATGAACATTACTCCACAGTCTGCCAGTGCCGTTTCTGCCAGACCTCTGGAAAGTCCAAGCCATTTAAATGTGGACCACTGTACCTTTCCTTTATATTTTTCTAACTCTTCTGACTGGCTTCAAAGTAAATACATTTCCTCAGTGAGGAGAGCCAAATCATATATGCAATTTATTGTTTCTGCACAAACTGAATACATTCTGTAGGGTAGTACATTCTACTAGGAAGCAAAACAGCATTTCGATACCTAATATAAATAAACACATCTGTACATATTTAAAGGGCATAGATGGCAGCACGTTCTTCCACTGCATAAAGGAGAGAATAAAAGTCCTATCAATAACCATCCACCCATCTCCAAAATATCTAAAAACCAACACAATCCTGTTCTGTTTGCTGACCTTTACTAGAAATTGACTTAGTTAATTATTCCCCGATGTTTTTCAGAGGTTTTGGCTTTGATTCAGTTGTGTGGGGCTGGTTTTACAACTATCTTGCTGCCTGATAGTGTGAAAAATGTGTCCTGGAGCAACAGGTGTTCATCATGTTCAATTTTAGGCCCTGCAGTCTTACTTACTATTTATAATATTAGCAGCCAACTTTTAACTCCACTTTTGCACTGTTTCAGCGATGATGAAAAAAAAACTGTGCTTGAGCATTTCACTCTGAAACTAACCACTGAGCACAGAAATAGGCAGGAGACTCTAGTTTCCCCAGTGTCGTCTTATTCAGAGATCCAGGTATTTTCACCCCTCTTCACCCATGTGGCTCTTCCGCACTGACAACCTGACACCAAAATATATACCAACACATATACATATATATATATATATACATATATACACACACACACACACACACACACACACACACACACACACACACACACACACAATCTAAGAGGGTTTCCAGCAGGTCCACACCCCTTAATCAAAAGTGATGGCAGTTATGGGTTGCAGATAAAACCCATATCCTCTCATTTTACCGAGCTTGAGGTGCAGCAGATGCCTGTGTTTGTTATCCCAGTATTTAGAGCAGAGCTCCCATCCAGTGTCTGCCATATGATCCATTGCTTTCTAATGCCCTGCAACCGGTCAGCGCACAGCTCGGCTGTGGTCCTTGAAAGTATCTTTCACTCCTGAAATACAAATAAGACAGCATTTTGCCATCACAGAACAAATGTTAGCATACTATTACATTTATAAATGCTAAATGAAGCAAAGTAAACATCCCTTCAGGAAACTGAAGAGTAATGGTAATACCAAATTTAATGCAATATAGCCTCAGTCCTGTGTCGACCCATTTGTCTAAATGGAGAGCGAATGAAGATAAATCCCACGAGGGAAACCCAAGCGGCTGCTGACAGGGTGTATAAGCTGAGGGATACAAAGGAAACTCCTCAGCTGTTGTTGGCACAGCTCCACTCCACCGCTACGGGTGAGCCCAAAATTTGGGTCGATAAAGAGGCCGACATGCCTGATTCGCACCAGGGGTGTGCATCCTGCTCAATAGGAAAGGATGTGGCTAACAAATTATGTGCTGAGAGGCATGCATAGTCTCACACACATGTGTAGGCACTGTGGAAGGTCACGTCTGAGAATAAAGGTCAAGGTTTCCTCATATCTGAATAGTTTACAAAACTATCTTTTACAAGTGCAGGAAATAGAAAGAAATTCTAGATACATGCAGAGACTTGGCACTGGCACAGTAAGACTGCAACCTAATTAACTTATACCAACAATGCAATTTGAAAAGCAATCTAAAAGTTTAATAAATATGAACAAATCACAGAGGCTGCTTTTCTTTCCATTACATTAAGTCCAAACCTTTCATGTTAGAATTTAATTCATCTCCAGTCCACTGTTTATTTAGCACATGAAAATGTATATTCTTTGATCTACCAACCAACAACGACCAGACATTAGAACCTCGAAACCATTTGCAGATTTGGTATATGGTTTCCAATGCATTTAACCTCTGATCTTGCGAGGAGAAGATTGAACCAACCACTGTCATAATACTGCCTTTTTATCATTTTGAGCATGAAAAACAACCACGTTTATTTTGTGTAACAGCTTAATGTCATCCCATCAGAGTCGAGGGAGCTGGAGAGGGATTATCTTTCACCAATATTGTTTGAGAGCGGCTCAAATGGTAACTGTAACTGAGCAGAGCAGATCCTCCCTTTCCACAATCTGTCTTTAACCAGAAATAAAATACAGACAAAAACATTAACAATGTTCTCAGTAAAACACACATATTATGTACTTGTAGCCAGGGGGCACTCCTACAGATGACAGGGGACATGGAAAGCTCAACTAACTCAACAAAAAAATATAAATTATATAAATAATACAATATATCCATGTTTGAATTAAGGAGAAAAATAAACAGCCGATTGGGATAACAAATTGGTGTGATGCTAATCCTTAGTAAATTTACAAGTACCAGTAAAATAGTGCACGAAAACGGTAAGCAAGTGAGCAGAGAAGTTACGTTAGCTTAAAGTAATGGATAAATGATTAAAATAAATAGATAAAAGTAATAAATAAATTATGCATGCATAAGCAGTTGAAAATAGTAATAAATGGTTGAAATATCCAGTTTTTGCCACTCTGATTGGTCGTAGTATTAATGCCAACTTGACCAGAGCAACCTAAACATTGACAATGAAATAGTAAGAAACAATTATTGTAACAATATCCACTTTTATGTAATTATTAGTTTTAAATAACACCCAGTTAAGAACATATTTGGAGCATGACGGGTGGTGTGGGGGTATGTCAGACCACCACTTACAGAAGCTGACCTGACCAGTTAGTGAAGAACACCTGGATACTGTATTGATGTTTGTTGCTCTGTTTGCCTTCTAACCAACCCTCTAAAGCCAGCTGACCTCAAGGTGGCTTGTTAGCAAGAAGGTTGTAACCTTTGACCTGCACTGCTTAGTTAGGACAGGGTGGGCCATTTAAAGCTGGTAAGGGGGTGTCATGGTTAATAAGCCAACATCTGGAAGAGTTATGACCATTAGTGAAGCGGTTTGAGACTTTGACATAATACCCTCATAAAAGGAGACACCCCTTGTGTGAAAATACAACACTTTCAAGTGAAAAGTAAAGAGCAGAAATGAGGCTCTCTGAGCCGACGAACTCAGGAAGTGATCTCAAGAGTAAATGAAGCAATTCAGGAATGCTTCACCACCTCATGGTATGGCGAGTTAAATGAAACATACCATTTAAAAAGGAAAGCTGGCTTAAAAAGTGTAGCATAGCTGTGCCTTAGTTCTCCAAAAAATACACAGAGGGAGACCTACAGTATGTCCTACAATGGCCAAATAAAGTGTTTTCCATGGCGAAAGTGAGAGGCCTGTCCAGAGGACTTATTCATGTCTACGTTCAAAGACGACAAGGGCAGTTTACAGAGCTTTATGTAGGGAGGATACAGGACACCTCATTACAACACTGGCTGACTCCATATAAATGTTTCATGGATGTTTACATGTGTTGTGGGTCCACGCTTATCCTGCTGCAGAGACAGTAGCAGGACTCTAAATAATGCAGAAACAGCTAACAGTCATTATGAAGCCTCTGGTTTTAACAGGAGAGTCTGGATAGTTCTCCAGAACAGATTTAGTCTTTTGGGGGATTTTGAGCCTTTTTTAAAGACTGATGATGAGTGATTAGTGCATTTTCATACACAATCTAGTTCAAATCTGATTAAAGGAATAGTTTGACATTTTCAGAATTACTTTTATTCTCTTTCAAGTTGGATAAGAAGATCGATACCACTCTCATGTCTCTGATTATTTAGAGTATACAGCAGGTTTGTGCACAATTCAGAATTGAGAATGACTCCTAAATTCCAATTAAATTCTTCAATTTGAATTGAATTTGAATTGATGTCAAAAACAGGATCTAGAATTACAATGTAATGATTTTAATTAAAGGAAGCATATACATAATTTAAGTGAAGTGTTTAACAATGAAGCTTTACAATATGTGTCAGATATGATTGCATTACATATTCTATAAATGATATTAGTTTGAACTACTTGTACGGATTACATTAACAGGAAATGTTTTCCCCCAGCAATGAATGTTAAAAGCTCTAGTCACAGAACAAATAATTAAATTTGATTTATTGTAATTGTAATTTTGTGGAACATGATGGAACATGACTCCATTTCCAAGAATGCGTTACTTTAACCAAGTATTTAAAATGGTTGCCAAACAATTTGAGGTGGACATTTGTTTGAAAGCTTATTTTCTACACAATTTGATGGTCAACACTGGACTTTTTAAGTTTCAGAAGTTCCTTACAACTTCATATTACAAACGTTTATAGATTTGACACCTGTAATAACAGTGACATGGAAAATAATAGCAGGCCTAAAAGGTCATCTATACTAGGTAATTTTGAAGAACCAATTCCAACACGAACACCTGGAAACCACAGAGCCATTTGCAAGCAGTGCAGTGCTCCAGTCTGTGGCTCCATCAAGGCTACTTCAAATTTCAAAAGGCATCTACAAGTAAGTTAACAGACAGACAGTCTTTTATTTTGAAAACCATCTCTTGATGGTATTATGCTACTGATATTTGATATCATCAGTGTTGGGGTCGCTACTCAAGAACGTGTAATACACATTATTCACTTAAAAAAAAACAAAAAAACATAATGCATTACCTTACTTGTTATTATCTATGGATAGTAACTCATTACATTACTGTAGCGCAACACAGCAAGAGCCTGGCATATAGCTCATAAAGGGCTTAAACACACCTTCAACTCACAACACAAACAGTAAAAGTAACATTAATGTGTTACATTACTCAGTTATAGCCAAATGTGATTATATTACGGCATTACTTCGTAAGGAGTTACCCCCAACACTGGATATCATATGTGTTTAAAAGCATGCAAGCACACTTTTTACTTATTACTTATTGTAAATCAAGAAAACAATTCTTGTCAATTGTGGAATTAACAGAAATATTTGTTCTCTTAAAGAGTGATCTATATTTTGGAACAAAATGTATGCAGGGTTGAGGAGTGACTAGTTAAGTGTAATGAAATGATGTTATTAAATTACAAAATGAATGTAATTGTATTTAGTTGTATTACTGAGGTAAAATGCGTAATTCAATTAGTAACTAATCAAATTAAAAGGAAATTGCTTTGCATTGATAAAGTAATCCAAATAAAGTAATCCAAACCACATTTATAATGGGTAACTTATAACAGTAAGCAATTACATTTCCAAAGTAACCTTCCTAACACTGAATGTATGTGAGATTCAACACATTCTTTCGGTTGTGTGACTGTGTGGTATTTCTTTGAATTGCCATGAATTTAATTCCAATTCCTCTCATTCTAATTCCAATTCAACTTCCTGTGGGGCAGAGTCAATTCAATTCAAATTCCAATTCATGAATTGAATGGAAGCCAATTCTGAAATTCAGAATTTTGCACAAGCCTGGTATACAGGTTACAGTGTAATTGTAAACGTACTGAATGTCAATTCTCTCAGCAAGAAGGATGTCGACTACACACACACACACTGAGCGTTAATGAAATTACTTTGTGTTGGAACTTCCTTGTTATTCCGTAAACAACTGATTAAAGGAAGAAAATGGATGAAGAGATAATTTAGCGTAAAGAATGAGAAACAAGTTCATGAGTTGAAGCAGAGCGGTCAACCCCCAGTACCATTGGGGCCCATTCCCACAAGGATAACAACGAAGCCTGTTCATACTAACTCCTCACCCTGTCTGTTTACCTCGGCCTAACCTCACCGCGATCCCCTTCCTCCATCAACCCTCCCACACACCTCCTTATTCTGCATATTCTCCCCTCAGAAGAGCCCCGAGGTGGACGGTCAGTCCCCAGAACAATCTGTCTTCACTCTGCCTATTAGCACTGATAACCACAGGACCAATGAGGAAGTAGCACAAATTAATCAAAGTGTATTGTTTCTGTTTGCCTGGAAGCTTTGTTTTACATCTATGCTTCTTTATTTAAAATTAAACTAATAAGCTAAGTTAAACATCTTCTAAACTATGTTCCTTTACTTCCCTTTAAAAAAAGAACCTCCTCACGTCAGTAAAGTCACGTCTCAACCTTGCTCTGACCTGGGAAAGGAAATAGGGCTGTTTGAAATTCACTGTAGCCCATAACTCATAACATTTAGTTTTTCTACCTGACATATTTATATCAGGACAATGTCAAGGCCTTTAAGTCCATGCCTGATATCAATCTAGGAGTCTGACTTCCACAGTCCCTCCCTGGCCATGAAACGGTGGGACATTAATCCTGAGTAACCGAGAATCAGCGGCGGTCGGCCAGTTGCACAGTGATTAACTGCTGACCAGTTCTCAGTGAGAAGGCAGTAAAACAGACTCTGACAGCCTGCCAGCACTGATTTCCATACAAATTGCTGCGGTGTGAAGCAAAGGATTTGTTAAGGAGGAGGACGTGACATGTCCACACACAGACCTGTTTCCTTACCATTCTGGTGTAAAGCTCTAACATGAGGAGTCTGTTGAGGTATCAATGCCTGCCCTGCATCGAGCTCATGCATGTCTGTGTGCACCTTAGTGCTGACGCTGCCCATAGCAATAAGCTTGGCGTCACCTTTGGCTCATATGATGTTTGTTTGTGAAACTGTCTCACAGCGGGATGGCATGTCAGCCTCCACCTTCCCCCTCCTCCGCTGCTCCACGCCCTCCCAGGTCTCCCCTTGTGTGGTCTCGTCCTCCCCTTCACATCACATCACATCACATCACATCACATTCCTCTCTTTACTTGTCTGTGCACTGCTTAATCTGGCTGAGCTGACGGATTGACACAAGGTCAGCAGGTAGACTAGACACAGCATCCAGACAAAATAACACTCAAACAAAGAGAGACATATTATTGGAAAAACAGACCCTGAAAGAGAGGCAAGACAGCTGGACCAAATGGGAACTCAGAGCCAATGTGTGTGCTGCTGGGACACTGTTTCCAGTGAACCAAAAGGAACCTGCTGCAGCTCAACCATCTTGTCAACACTTCAAAACCTACCTCTGACACTACTACATCCTGCAGTTTTTGAATTTCATGTGATAATTGTGTACTTTTTGGAGTGGAAGGTGGTGCTTTGTAGCAGAAACATGAAATCAGTTCCCACATGTGTATTTGCTACAACCTAGAGTTCAACATCTTCCTTTGTAAAGTAAGATTTTTTTTTTTTTAATAACCTGGTGCATCTCTTAAATATACTGTCATTAGGAGTAAAAGCCACACAAGGTTGTCATTTTCTCCAGCAGCCGGTGCTGTGTGGCATTTACAGCCCATGAGCTCATGCTATAGGAGGCAGCATAAAGGTTTCCATTCATTGTTTCTGCGCAGATATGCTGCTGTAAAATACATCTGAGGAGGAGAGCAATTAGAAGTAATTACAAGGTATACATGCTTTGTTAACAGGCGCTGGTAAACATATCACTGTGTCGACAACAATGCAAGGCTGATTGGTCGTGCACTCCACTCAAACCCACCAGACCATATTTGGGAAAATAGAGATTTAAGGCAACATCATCTCTCAGGCAACAAACACCTGTTGTGTTTAAAATGGTTTGAAGCAACATTTCACTGCCCACAGTGACAGAATGTGGTCTCTTTTTGTATATGGTGCCCATTTTTTAAGGAGGTTTTGCATGAGAGGAATGGAGAAAAATCAGGTAGGCTAGGCTATGCCAGCGATGAAGGCCTAAATATGAGAAAAAATATATATGTTTTGAGATGGAGCTTTTATATCTCTGCATCCAAGAAACAAGTGACTGAGTGACAAAATGATGGTTATAATTGTCCAAACCTAGAGTTAGAGATAGGACACACTCAAAATAAACTACTGTTGTGTTGACACTAAAACACAACAACTTTTGGGTACATTTTTTTGGCATCAGCTCGAACGGAATTTAGTAGCCAATGAAAATCTAGAGATGCAGGGAAGATGTTAAACCCTGTCAGTTCAGAGTTTATGGCTTTCACACATTTCTCTCAGTGTGGTAAACAAATGTTGGTTGTAACTGTGGTAGCAGTTTTTTTCCTGTGCCATCAACAGGATTGTTTCTGGTAACTTTCTGGACTTCGGATGCATATACAGTTGTATTACTACCATTTTTACTTCACAATAAAACTTATTATATTATCACTGGTGATAGTTCAATGACAGGATTGATGTTACATACCGACAGCTTTTATGATAAATCCCTTTGGTGACCTTAGAGCCCTGCGCATCCACGCTTCTCTCAGCACCTCCAAGTTGTTTGCGTTCCCTTGAATGAAAAGCACCAAATTTTCCATCCATCCCTGAAAATACACTTCAGCTATGGCCTTAGCGAGTCTCTTATTCCAGAAACTGCGCAAATTGTGAGCCTTGAAGTCCGCAAAAATCTCCTGTCCACTCGTTGTATTGGCATTGAGTTTCCCTCCGCCAGCGCGCAAACTCTCCTCGTCCGGGCCGAAGACTACGGCGAGCGAAGCGGTGGAGAGCTGTACAATCCGCTGCTGGTGAGACATGTTTTAACGCCTGTATCGGCTCCAGAAGGGAGGTATCATGCTATAAATGAAATTGCACTTGTTAAAGGAGAGTTATGTTCTCAGAAAATCCAAATAAACGCCGTGTTTTGCCACGCATTCCTCCAGTGAGCGTCTGAATCCTGCAGCGAGTGAACTGGAGGCGCAGCAGACGTCTGACTGATGGTTTCTCTCGGCTTCCAGGGAAACCAATGACGGTGGCAGAGAGAAGGAGGGCTCATCAGCCTGCTGCTGGGTCACACAGGTAGACCTCCAACTGCCTGCTCACCGGTGTGTGTGTGTGTGTGTGTGTGTGTGTGTGTGTGTGTGTGTGTGTGTGTGTGTGTGTGTGTGTGTGTGTGTGTGTGTGTGTGTGTGTGTGTGTGTGTGTGTGCTCTGCAGAAACCTGTCGGACAGGTGCTGTGGGATCTTTTGATTTTGAATGTCCTTATTTTGTTTTTGTTTGCTTTACGATTTGATCTTTTTTTTTTTGTATTTGCACCATCACTTGTCATAAAAATCTCAGCTCACAGTTCACCAAACCAAAGGTGATGTTTCTAAAAAGACGATTTAATGATAAAAGTTTCTTGCAAGTTGCAACACAAGCAACAATCTTTCTAATCATTCGTCTAAATTATTGAAAGTAACTTTTGTTGAGGGATTTGGAATTAATTCATAAAATATCAGTTTCCTTCACTAGTCTCCTCATGACAAGTTGCTGCCACACATAAATCATTTAACATAGATGCCAGAGCCAATTGTTTTGTGAAAAATGTATTCCCATGGATAACAGAAACTTTAAACAGGCTATTGAATTTCACAACAATGCTGGTTCAATAAAAGTGTTGGAGCCTCAGGGAACAAACTGTATTCGCCACTAAAATGAGAACCAGTCCGCCCCAGTGCCATTAAAAGAGGGACCCCATTAGTTCCTTCTTTTACTGACACTGTAACAGGAAGAGTCTGCTGTACAGACACCTCATACATCACAGTCTCAGAGAGCCTGTGGCTTTAGTTTCAGGAGCACTTGGGCCCCTGAGAGGCCGGGGGCCAGTCTGCCTCAGTGTGGTATTAGAGCCCGTGCGGGAACAGGATATTGCGCTTCCTCTGTACATGAAAAGAATACATCACCTCAGCCTACACCGGATGAATTATGTGCAGGCCGTCCTGGGGAAACAGAGTTGAGTAAGGTTGGCGGGCAATAGAGAAAACTTGCAAAGATTCTGTGTGGGATTAAAGATCCAAGTCTTTTGAGTTAAAGAGAGTCTTTGTGGCTTATTTTTAAAGCTTTTGATAATTATTTTAAACATTGCTAATTCAACTTTCACAATCATTACAGACGCATGCTGTGCAGCCAAACTTTGTTAAAAGCCACAGAATGTTAATTAAATTCTAGAGGAAATCCCAGTGTTTCCAAAGATACTAAATATGTCAGGATGCATTTTAGGGAAATGTGTATAAATTGATACTGATAATATTTCCATTTAATGGAATGGTGCTGCAATAAAAAAAGAGTGAAGATCATATACATTAGATTCAAGCTGATACAGAATAATACTGTCAGACAGTGTGAAATAAAATGATTTGTCCAACCTTAAAGGTAAACTGGGGAGCTTTTGACCTCTGGCAGTGCTATGGAGATGTTTTTTAATGAGTGGGTCCCTGTTATTATTTATACATTTTGAGTGGCTTTTGTACTCTCACTTTTCCAGCAAATTTTTCCTGGCTCATAGCTGTAATGTGGCTCACTAGCCTCCATACAGATGCTGGCAGCAAGACTGCTTCAGACATGAATAAAAGAGAGAGAACTTTTATTAGAGAGTGGACAGTAAAGAAGAGAGGAAATTAGGGAAGAGAGATGGTGAATGTGACTAGCCAGACTTGAACAGTGCACATTTTTAGATTACATAGTCTGTACTTTAAACCCATAGGACACAAGAACAAGAGTTCAGGAAATAAAATGGGAAGCTGCTTATTAAAGAGTTACAATAAAAGCTTTAAACTTTTTGTTTGCTTTGCAGATTTATTTTACTAAAAATACAGTGAGTTGTGGCATGTGTGGTATTACACACACATGCAAACACACAAAAACATTTTTAGCATTGTTTGCGTTACATGGAAGTTTGCAGAAATTCTCTCATTGTTTGATACTGCTAACTTCCTCAAGATAAAAATACTGGCCCACACTTTATCGGAGCATGGACAATGGGACTTGACCCACCGGCCTGACCCGCGTTTCAAATCTGAGGGCTCTTTCTTCCAAATGTTTAGTCTGCTGGTGGGACTGATTATCAAGAAGCAAAGTTCACCAAGTTACCATAATTACATAAAATCCTGCATTCCGGCCCCTGATTTTCAATTAGCATACATATCTCTCCCTCTTGCGGTGCATGAAGCAATTTCAAAGTAGTATCAGGTGTCTCTCAAGGGCCAACAACTTTTACGTGATCACAATGTATATTTTGAATATGATCATTTCAATGAATCACAATCCTGAACCTAAGATTTGAGTCTCTACATACAAACTAAAACATCTGGTCCTGCTATTGATCTTGGCTCTCAGGACATTTTCTGACTAAAACACCCCCAGAAGGCTTCCCCTTTACCTCCATGCCAAGAATAAATATGACCCATATCATCCCTAAACCTCAGGATAATTCCTCCACTTGAGCCAGTAGGTACATGGTATCACTTTAGCGTCAATACAACCTTTACTTGTATAAGTCTTACATGTGTTTTAGTCAGGTATCACCCATTTGTTAGGGTTAGGATGGCACTGAGGAATTTAAATCGGAGTCGTAACAGAGAGGGTCAGTGCAGCTAAATGGTACTCAAGAAAGGATAATTGGATTTAAACATTAAAGAGAAACGAGGCTACACATCTATGATTGATTGCTATTGTGTATTTAGATAGACATGCTATTTGTCATCAACACACATATTTGCTGAAAAGCAGAAACAAAATGAAGTGGTTTTACAGGGGTTTGTGTGCTAGCCAAGCTGGCTGTTACCCCCTGCTAAGCTAACTGGTGGCTTGCTGTAGGCTTACATTTACTGGACACATTAGGTCATATTTACTCCAGTTTTGTAAGGAATAAGACATTAAAGAAAGTTAAATGAAAAGATCAATACTCCTCTCATGTCTCTGCATTTACTATAGAGCTAGAGCTGGAATGCAATTAGCTTAGCATAAACACTGGAAGCAGGGGGGACAGATAGCATGGCTCTTTCCAGATTAAACAAACAAGAAGTTAGTAAAAGTTAGAGGTGCAAGGGCCAGGCTAGCTATTCCCCTGCTACCAGTCTTCATGCTAAGTTAACCGCCATCCTGCTCTTAAGCTCAGTCATGTGAGTGGTCTTCTAATATAACTCTCTGCAAGAAAGCAAATAAAGTGAACTCCCAAAATATGGAAGTATTCCTTTAAGAAGCAGAGGAAGGGTGAAACTCAGCCAAGGAAGCTGATGTAAATGTATTTTCTTGGATCCAAAATGTGATTCCTTCATCAACCCTGCTCGTTAAGATCTTTTTTATCCTTGTCAGGGTTTTTTTAATCTGTGTGCCTGAGTGAACATGTCCCGGCATCAGTCCTGGCACTCTGTTATTACAGTTTCATTATTTCAGCACTCTGCCATCACAGCCGAGTTCAAAGGAAGCCCAGGCTGGTTTGTGTTCAGTCACTGCAGTTTGTGTATTGACATTTAAGACAGTAATGTATGCTTGCTGAAGCGCTTCAGAACACAAATCAATGCACATCTTAAGTGAAACCTGCAGTAGCAACTCGCTTCAGAGTCTGTATGGAGCCAGACAGACATAATGATAGTGGTTTTGCCATAAAAACATGATTACTTAAGTCTGGATTTTAATTGAGTCATGTTGTTTTAATAAGTCTAGGATGGAGAGGGAATCCAGCAAAGCACTTAGTTCTCAGAGGAGGGTTGCTTTTATATTCTGAGCGTAAGACATTTTACCAAAGAACAAAAGAAAAAAACAAAGAGATTTAGAGTTACTTTGAGCACTGTGTAGTGTGTTAAGGTGGTGAGCGATGGTTTACACCCACATCCTTATGAAACACACACACACAAAAGACCCTGTGGACATGCTGAAGATCACAGTCGTGTGAGAGATGTCTACAGCTGCACTTTGAGGTTGTGTGAGAGTGCAGAAGGGTCGGTTGGTTTTAGTCTCCTCTTTCTTCTACAGTTTGTGGACTATCCATGTACACACGGCTGAGTTTACAGGTGCAACCAACTCTTATCAAACACTGACCTCCGTAAAGCCATAACAGTGTCTTTTTGTCACCAAGTAGCTTTCTGTGTTCCTGTGTGATAGATTTCTCACGGCTTAAAGTTGGTGGGTAAACAGACAAAATAATACAAAAATAAAGGGTGGTTTATTCTTCTGAATGAATCAATTGTTTGTTTGTTTTTATGTAAATAATAAAAGTTTTGCTAAAACATCTAGTAGTAATTAATCTATTAATTGAGTGACAGAAAATGAATTGGGGCGCCTGGGTGGCTCACCTGGTGGAGCGGGCGCCCATGTGTAGAGGTTTGCTCCTCGACGCAGTGGCCCTTTGCTGTGTGTCGTTCCCCCTCTCTCTCCCCTTTCATGTCTTCAGCTGTCCTGTATGAATAAAGGCCTAAAATGCCCACAAAATAATCTTAAAAAATAAATGAATTGCCAGTAAACCTGATTATCGAGTCATTTATCAAGCAACAGGACAAAGAGTCTACAGCCATGCTAACGGCTCTGGGAGGCTGTACTTAGGCACAGTGGTGCTTTGAGTTAAAAGGTCACAGTGACAATGCTAACATGCTGATTTTAGAAGGGATTATGTTTTATTTTTTGGTAAGAAAAACAAGCAATTTAAAGTGGCCATATTATGCTCATTTTCAGGTTCATAATTGTATTTTGAGGTTGTACCAGAATAGGTTTACATGGTTTAATTTTCAAAAAACACCATATTTTTGTTGTACTGCACATTGCTGCAGCTCCTCTTTTCACCCTGTGTTCAGGTCTCTGTTTTAGCTACAGAGTGAGACCTCCCACTACTGTAACATCTTTGTTGGGAGTCGCACATGCACAGTAGCTAGGTAAGGATCACATGATCTAGCTAGCTGTTTGTTTCTACAACTTCAGTAGCACAAGGCAGGATTAGCTGGGAGACTTCTTCTAAACGAGGGCACACTTCCAAACGTTGCGTGAAATACCTGCAGAATAGGGACATGTAAGTAGTTCTTTTGTAGATTATGGTGTGTGTTGTAGCAGTGTTTTGCCATTCAGAATGAGCTAGCATGCTAGAGCTAGCATGCTAGAGCTAGCACGCTAAGGTCAGCCACCTCATTTCGGCTAGTGACATAAAAAGCCCTGCCGACTTTGAACAGCTCACCCGGAGACTGAAGGCAGGACACATTCAGAAACCCGTATCTCACTCAAAACAGCATGGATGTTTTTTTCCCCCAAGTTTGTATGTGTGTGGAAGCACCAGAGACACAAAATAACACCCCAAATCCCAGAAAAAGTGATTTTTCACCTTGGACCTTGGATATTGTGATGGGCACTATTTTATGACATTTATAAACATTTGTCAACTACTGGTTTCAGCTCAAAAATGTACTTTCAATCTCATTACATTGCAATATTCTTGAATTTTAAAATACATTAAAAATCAATAACTTATCTGCGAGTGTTTTATTGACAACTTCTCTATTGTGACTGATATAGATTTTATGAACAATATCAGTACAACATATTGTCTTTTCCCTGGACACATTATTGTCCCTAATAAAACAACATTGTTTTGCACACACTATGTGCACCAGGTTCTTTGGACCTATTCTATAAATGCAGCTTAAATCAGACGCCACCAGCTGATTGGCAGCCTTCACCAACATCAAGGCTTATCCTGGCCTGTGATGTGTCACCTGTCACCAAATTAACATACTATATTAAACCAGTATCTAATTGACCTGAGCTTTGAACTGAAGAAGCAGAGCCTGAAAGCCTCTGTGATAATGTGACATCAAAGAAGTGTGCAGCATATGAGCTTCATTAGAGGAGGGGAAAAATACCAATTATTATTGAGCCAGAGAAGAACAGATGAAGTAACACATGCTCTTATTATAACACAGAGATGCATGCAAGAACACACAGAGGGCACTGTTGTTAGGAAGAGCATGCCTCCACTGTTCCCAGCACCCCCTGCTTCAAGGTGATGTAAAGCATGCAGGAAACGGCTCATGGGGATTTCCTGGCCTGTTTTAGAGCTTTGAGAGAGGAAGACATTCAGGAAGGAGAGCTGGAGGAGGTAAAGGAGGTATGTCGAAGATAGTAACTGACAGTAACTTGCTTTTAATACTCAGGACATGTCGTTCAATCTTCAGGAGTTGGTGGAGACCAAAATCAGAGTTAAAAGGAAAGTGAGTATTGGACTGTATCTGGTCGCCAGAAACGTCTCCAAATACAATGCGATGTTGTCACAGCATGTTTCTGTTACCCCCAAGTGGCCACAAAATCAGTTTAATGAAATTGCTATACTAAAGCAGTGGAAGTTTGGCCTTTTGTTGACCTCAGCAAATCAGTACGTAAACAAAATATCTCTTTTAATTATTAGTTTAGTCAATTATGCTTCAACAGCACAAAATCTTTAGCGACCAGGCTAACTTAACTGACTTGATGTGATAGTAAAAGTCAAGTTAGGACACAGCATCTTGCAGAAAAGAGATTCATTATCATCATTTTCAAGTGTAAATAATTTTAAAACAGCTGGGCACTGTATATTTTAGCTAACTGTACAGGAGTACTGGGACTGTTTTTAGTGGTGGAGTAATACACATTTGACATGTTTGTGAGTATTTACAGCGGAATGGTGTATGTGGGATTGACTCAAAATAAATTACAGTGGTCATGTTCATCATAATGAGGGGACATGTCAGCCAGTGCAACAGTGTGGCTAATTGATGTGTTTTTGATTGATTTTGGACATAAATAGAGGTCTATGGCACAGAGTAATATTATATATTAGGATTTGGCTTCACAGGCAATACTTATTAGGCGGATCAGTTCATTGTTTTAGTTGGATTTGTTGAAAATAAGAAAAACACTAAATATCATTACTTATTCTTTAAAAAGTTGCAAAATCATTTGGCACACTGTCATACTGTATATGTAGGTGTTAGCATGTTCACCAGACAAATTATCTACTTTTGTAGAGATGATTTTGGTGCCAACTATCCTCTCATCTAAGGAATATAGTAACTCAGTTGAGATGTATTAAAACAATCTAAGACAGAGGACGAACAAAAGAAATACAAGATGTTACACATTTGTTACAGACATTTAAATTGGTTTGAGTTCTTGGCCTGCTGACCCTGCACACCTGCAGCTTTTCCACTGACTGTTAGTTATCGTACCAGCTGGCCTGAATGACAATGTTTCCTGTGTTTAACACACACACTCTGTTGCTTCATAGATGTTTTGACCCATGTTTGCATGCACCGTGTCAAAGCCAGCTTTGCAATTTTATAATGAAAATGTTAGTTTTTTCCAAATAGCAAGCTGGTACTGGGAATCTTGGGTTCCCACTATATGATTATCTTATTGAGTGACATACTTTCCTTCAGGGCAGCATGCAGCGGCAATTAGGGAAGATCTGCTTTTCCCCCAAAGTGTAGATGCTAAGCCCAAATGAATGCTGCGCTTTGTGTAACTATTGTTGAATGGTGAAATGTGAAACTTGCTTCAATTTAATGTGAAGTGGTGTAAAGTTGCATTAAAGGGCCACCTGAGTTTGCAGCTATGTAAGTGTCCTATCATTTATACTCACACTAGGATACTGTAGCAGTGGACTGTGGATGCTCTGCTGGTCCTAATGGTCTAGGGGCGACGGTCCACACCTCACAGAGATGAGGCGTTCCTGCTTTTCCGCCGGGGACGCCCCAGAGACACGGTGTCTAAAACAACCGTGGAACTTTCTCACACTGTAACCCAGTATTCCCAGGGAAAGGCTTTTGGGAGGAGGATCGTTTCCTACACCACTTTGCTGCGCCAATCCCAAGGAAGCTGGGTTCCTGCTGCTCCAGCTGAACATGGGCCCCCCTCTTTTTCTACTCCCCACATGGCCTGTGCAGGCTGCTGGGGAGACAAGCAAATGCTCAATAGAGCCTCTCATGTATCAATTAACTGAAATATCAAACAGCATGTGAGAGGGTGGTTGACTTGTTTATTTGACTTTGGTGGTCAGAAAGCCTTCTGGTAAAACTCCAAGATGTGCAAATAGAGAAAACGTTTATTTACCCCAGAGGATGTGTAAGGGAAGCTGGGTCATTTGTCGTCTGAATAACTTATCTCTGTCAAAATTCATCGCCCAGGAATCATAGAATAACTCTATGCTGTACAATACAGCCAGAAAATAATGAGCAAAGAATAAATCTTGTGAAAGAAAGTTCAACAAAGACAAAGCGTTGGTGCTGCTGTGAAGAGAAATAACGCAGTCAGGGTTCAGTTACTTTAGATTCATTGGATTCTGAGGTTCAAATGAAAAAAAATACTTACATAGGTTTATAATACATCATTTTGTTTGGCTACATTTGGTATGAGGCCTGCATTTGTGTCTTATCATGTCAACATCACAGGCGGGATTGCCAGAAACAATGCAGAGAGCTAACAGACACTGACTCCTGACAGGTTTTGAAAAGCAGCCCCATTGGGACTCTATAGGCAGTGTGAGGCAGGGGGAGCTGCTGACTACTTTTGTCATGATAACTAGGACTCTGAACCTTTGACATGCACATAGTATGGAGGGTGTCAATGGAAAAGAGTGATTTGCCAAAGTGCGGAAGAGGGAGTGGGGAGAATTTAAACAAATCTGCAAGCCTATAAAAAAGTAAGAATTAGTTAAACTAACAATGAGACCAGTGTCACGTCATCCTACATCTACACATGCTCCATAACTGCACCCAAAGACTTCAGAGGTCTGATTTACATGAAAAGTGGGGAGGAGGTGAAATGGCAACGTGATCAGTTACTAAACCAAACTCTCTTTACTAACCTTGTCTGCCCCCAGCCCTGGAAATTGCAATCCTGCATTGAAATGGCCTGATTGTCAGCAGACCGGGCTAGAGTGCAGCAGCTCTTTGATAGCAGAAATGGGGGGGGGTTAAAGAGGACAGGTAGGGAAGTGGCCACAAAAGCCTTCTGTTGCAGCCTGGGAGTGGGGTTACCTGCCCTGCTCTCTGCGGTGGGGTCTAATTTCACACATTGCATGTGCATGCATACTCATATGCAACCACATCCAAGCGCAAAACATCAGTTTCCCACACACGCAGCTGCTGCAGGAGTTTGAGGCGTGAGGAGTGTGCATGTGGTTCCTCAGGGGACAAATGAGGTTTGTTTGTCAGGCATTTAGAGCATGACACCGGGACAAAAGCAGCCACATAACCAAAGTACTGGGTGACAGATAGTCATTGTTCTGTAGGAAATGACATAGACAAGCTGCTGGAAACGGACAGAGATGTTTCCTGCTAAGTTAGTTTAAAAAAATGTGAACTAGGTCTCATTCTTGGTGGGAACACATTTAGCAGCACCACCTGAGGTACTGAAGAAGAACAGTGCATTGAAATGAAAATGTGGGGGGAAATCTTGTAAAAATAAGATGACGTGCAGAAGGAAAGAGCTTAAAGGAAAGTTTGTTTTCTTGTGAAGGGGAGTGGCGGGAGAGAAAACATAGCATTACATCGTCAGGTCAGAAAAGTCCAGTGGCAAGCAGACATAAAAATGACATCCCACGGAACAAAAGCTTCAAAGGTAAATGAATTACAAGCCCCCCCCCATCCCCCGTTCCTCAGACAAACGCAATGACAGTATGCTTCATCATTGATATTCCTCGTTGAATCCATCTGTCGTCACACCCATAATCTTTCTCTAACAACAGGGATACCGTACTATTCCTGAAAATGACATGAAGTAATAAATCATCAGTGAATAATCAACATTAGGTTCTCATAAGTACAACACAGTAAATATAATCTAATTAGGCCCACATAAAGTAAAATACACAAGTTATTCCAACAGTAATTCAACAGTCACTAAGAATGTTGCATTAGCTCCAGACAGCTACTTTAGTATCAATCAATTTATGTCACGTGATATCATAGAAAATACAATTTCAGTATGTAGTGGCTAGCTTCGGCAGTAACCTAATAATAGAAAAACTACATTCTACTAAATCACAAAACAGCTGTAATAAAAGAAGTAACTACATTTAAGACTTCAAAAAGGGGAGTTTGGGAATTAGATAACTGCCATGAAGTTGTTGCTATGGCAACATAACACCCAACTGAAACCTACTGCTGGTGGCAGAAAAAAAATAAAATAAAATCAGCCATGGAAATATCTACTGTTAGTTTTTAATTGTAAAATGTAAACTCTCCTAAGGACATTACTCCAGTGTCCTCAGAAGTGGCTACAGGCCTGACAAACAGGACAGGTTTTAAAAAGTATTCCGTGGCATTTGTCTGGACCCGTTTATTTCATTTTTTTCAATTAAGTTGGCTAATTTTGATTGTTCCATAGATTCCACAATCAGAAATTTTGACGCCTTGTTCACAGTAGATATTTTATCGTAGCAGGATAAGCACAGGTGTAAGTCATGACATTAAACTTGTGGGAAAAATACAGACACACTGTAGTGTTAAAATGGACCACTTTACTCTTGCACAACATCCATAGAGTACATTTTCAATAGAAAAATAAAAGTTGCCTGCTTTGGAGCACATTTGAATGTAACTGTGCCTCTTTTCTAGAACAACCTAAACCAACGCACACAAGTTCAGAGATTGATTTCTAAATGTTAATGTCATTGCAGCAAAGATTCCTTCAGCAGAACACACATTCATTGAGCTTATCTTTTGGTTCATGTGTAGTTTCCTTTTACAGAAAAGACAGATGCTCATCACAGTAAAACATGAAACAGTGCAGCAGTCGGTGGATACAGTCAGGAGGTCCCGACAGCAAAAAGGTCCAACAGAAGCAGGAACCATGCATAGCCATGTGTTTGAAAAACAGCACAAACCAGTTAAATCAGCTAAATAGAACAACTACGAACTGAATGTGTTTATTAAACACAGTTGTAGTTAAAGTGGATGGGACGATTTACAAAGAAATTCTGTCTGAACCACATGGAACCCCTTCCCATCCGTTTCTTTTAAATATAGTTTTTTTTAATGAATCATCTCGCACATAAATAGCATCATTATTGCTCATTAGAAAAACAAAACTCTCTGAAAAGTACAACTCACACAAACTGGCATGTAAATCTACAACATGGCATTTTATTGGCCATAACAAAGCTAAAGCAATGGCAAAAAGAAAAGTTTGCTACTGAACTTAAATTAAACTATGAAAATAAGCGTTTCAAAGCTTTGCAATAGTTCATATTATTCTAGGTAAGAAAGGTAAATCCTCAGAAACAAATCTATTGTACACAGAAAGTGAGGTCAAATTAACACAATGGAACTAATTAATGTATACATGTACTTGGGAGATAATGTGTCAAAATTAAACACTACCAAAGTATGCTTGTTTAGGGAATATTTACAATTTTTAAGATAATCAGTGTTACAGATTGGCTTCATTTATTTTAAATACGTCACTCATTTATCAGCGCCGTTTGTTTGAGACATTCGAATGTGATCGCCAGTAACTTCATCACCAGACTCTTCTACATCTTGATGCTGAGAGAGAGAGAGAGAGAGAGAGAGAGAGAGAGAGAGAGAGAGAGAGAGAGAGAGAGAGAGAGAGAGAGAGAGAGAGAGAGAGAATATCAGTGAATACAGCCGTTCCCATTTACGTTAATCTGATGGCAATATAACTAGTCAGTGTTATGTCTGAATAAGGCCCTGGTCACTTTTACGTAAAAGTCACGATGACAATCTTACTAGGTTGAACCTAGTAACATATTCGTTTCAGCTTCAACACAGCACAAGTCTGAATGAAATGCCGTCAGAATAATGTTAAGACTGCAGCAGTATAAGGTGAATCATGCAGTCTAAATGTCTTGGACCACCTTCTAAGATGACTAATATATTAATTATCTCAATCATCGTCTCTTATGCACACAATTAGTTTAATAAACTAAGAAACACTGAAAGAGCCAATTTGAAGGAGATTGATCGTCCCTCATGCTCCATGGAGTTTTAAGCCCCCAATGTCTCCTTCCAGGCAGTGCTGCCTGGAAGGAGACATTGGGGGCTTAAAACACCGATAAACGTCCCTCATATTCACGATGGTCATTAAGGCTTCAAAGGCAGTATACGTTTTTAAAATCAGTGATGCAGCCTGAGAGAGAACAGAAAACAATACTCTTCCTTGCATTTCTAACTTTATAACTATCCGTTGTTCTCTCCGTCTCTCACTAAAGGTAAAGATGAAATGGAGTAACAGCAATTGGATCTTTGTAAAAATGTTGAACCTTTTTTAGCACTGCCAGCAGCTCTTTGACAGTGGACGTCAAGGTGTTGGATGTCTTGCTAATCTGGTCGTGGTAGATGGTCTTCTGCTCCTCTGCAGCCTTCAGAATCTGCTCAGTTTGGCTCAGTGTGCTTTTCACCTCCTCCAGCTCCCTGGACAAGGCTTTGTTGGCTTGCTCCACCTGAGCTTTAACCTTTGCATCTTCATCTGAAATGTGACACAACACAGAGGATTAGAATGAAGGCAGATCAACGATTAAGCACAGGGTAAATGATAGAATGATGTCACCGAAAGTCAACACAGGCATACATAACGTGAGGCCAAACACAGCAATAATCTACTTTATAATTCATTATACATAAAGACGTGATTCACCTTATAAGAAACTAATTTTGGTGACATGTTCGGTGACTACATTCTAGCATCTACCCTCATGCTTGGAAAGGGAGGGGGGGCCAGGGGTATTCAGTTGGTTGCAGTCTGCAACCTCACCGCTAGATGCCACTAAAGCCTACACACTGCTTCTGTTAAGTATTAAATAGCACTTGAGAAAACAATGGTCGTCCGTTGAAATTAGGGATGCACTGATCTGACTTTTTCAGTCCCGATACGATGACTGGGCTTTGTGTATCTGTCGATACCCGATACCGTTGTTGAATTACTAATACACTGTATACCTTCCACCTTATACCTTCCTTCCACCATGTGGAAGAGACTAAAGGCACCAGACTTTCCTAACTAAACATTACTTTCCTAACTAAGACAAAATAACATAGATGTAATATATTGAATTCTTATTTATTTGTACACTCAACTCTTCCAGCATGCGACACACGTGCGACAGAGGGAAAAAAAACTAACAAAACTGGATCGGCCCGTGGATCTGTTAATTTTTCCGATCCCCGATCCAACTATTTTGTCAATATCAGGACCGATATGCGATCTTAATATCGGATTGGTGCACCCTTAGTTGAAATCAGAAAAATATACAAGATCTAAGGAAAATTTGTTTTTCAAGCTAAATAATATTAATCTTATCAACCAAAGTTAAACCTTTTTGTCATTTTTACAGCCAATATTTACATGTTTTTACAATTTGTTAAGCTAGCCTGCTAAATTATGTAAGTCCATTACCATCTCTACCCATCTGTGGAAGTTTGTGATTTTAAATATCTGGGAAACAGATACACATTGAATATCACAGACAATGTTAATGCTATATGCAGGAACGCCTGTCAGAGATGATTCCTTGTTATGAAATCAAAGGGTTTAGACTCAGAATGTCCTGTGTATGTCAACCTAACAGAAAACATCCTTGAGTTTAACATCATAACCTGGTACGGTATCCTGACTACCCCAAACAAGCTGACTGGGTTTGTCAAACAGCCGGGAACCCTGAAGGCGGCCAACAAAGATTACTGTGTAACACTGCTGTACACAGGAAAGCACCGTCTATTATATACAACACAAAACATCCCCTCTGTTCTGAACTTGAGAAAAGGCCTTCTGTACAACCCTATAGAACACCTCCTGTAAACCAAGACATATTCAAGGGATCATTTGTTTCAAGCACAGTTGATTGAATAAACAACCCCTTAAACACCCACATTTTGGGAGATGTAATTATATAAAATTGTAATAACTGTTAACAGTGTCAGGATTGTCTTTATTTGTGACATATGGACATTTATTCCTGCCCTGATAGGAGAAATAAGTTTAGTGTCTTAATTCTTTCCTATAAAGGCACTGTGCAACTGTACAGAACCGTTTAAAAACATTAAACATTTTTACCACTTTGAATATTCACAATGAAAAAACAATATTGCTGAATTCTATTTTATACTTTGTATGTGGCAGTCAGGGTGGGAAATTAGCACCCGCCACCAGCGGGTACTTTTTCGAAGTGGTGGGTGCCTTTGCCTTTGGCGGGTGGATTGTAAAACATTCCTTGTAACGGATTGTACACCTTTTGTCAAAGAACGCTGTTGCTAAGAAACAATGCACAATGCTTATAGGAGTCGCGTTACGTTACCACTAATGAATGTCCAACATTTCCGGATTTTGATGCTTCATAATAAAAACATTCAAATACGAAAATATCGGAGGACTTTTATTGTGAAGAACTTATAGGAAATGAAACTGTTCACAGCCGGGGATTTGACCACGCATATTTCCGTCAACTCCAGACTTTTGTCAAGTAGTTTTCAGCGCTAGTCCGTGACACCATGTAGCTGAGCTGAGGTACAGACGAAACGAAAATTATCGGTTAAAAACATGTGGCGACATATCCCCGGTGTTAAGAGGCCCGCCGCGGAGTCAGCGCTAGCTATCAATGTACAAACTGTTGAGGGCGAGGTAAAGAAAAAGAGAAGGTAGCCTACTTTTTGAACAAGTGGCGCATTGGCAAAACGTACAGCGAAAGACCATGCAAAACATTTCAGACCGTCCTGCCAACCTGCATTAAACATCAATGTACGCTGTAACGATTTTTCAGTCGCTGAAAGCTGCTGCTGTTTTAATCCTGTCTGCTCTCTGCTGCTCAGTTCCACACACACACACACACACACACCCACCCACACACACACACACCCACCCACACACCCACCCACCCACACGGTGGATGCAGGAAAAACCGGAGAGGAGACGTACAGGATGACCTAAATTGAGAACAGCTACGCTCGTTATTGTAAGTGCAATGGTAAGTTAAAGTCCAATAAGTAACATTACTTTATCAAACCATATGAATGTGTGTCCCAGGCCAGGATAGGAAATGAACTAACAATGTAAAGTTCAACAAGCCACTGACAGAAATGTTCAAATTTGATTCATTCAATAAATAATTTTTTGTCTTAAATCCACCAGCCATTTTCATATTATACCAACATTTGCAGCATCCTGAGCCTTTTTGGAAAGGTTACCAGGAAAACTCAGCCCAGAGTAATTTTATTCTCCCCAAAATAAGTTTCCTTTTTATTTTTAAAGAACTATACAAAAAAGCAACTTTCGCTGTCTCTCGCAACTTCATTGCAACAAAAATACAAAAGACATCGCAACTTTTAAATCGCATTTTTTTACAAAAGCTCCCGCAAAATCAGGCATTTTGGGCCGCAACAATCTCAAAAAAAGGCCGCAAAATCCTGGAGGGACTGGCTAATGCTATGTTACTGAGAGATGAGTCAATATTTTTCTTGTTCATTAAACATGTAGGCCTACAATTACTGTAGAATATGACCAAACACAATTTTACCATGGTCTCGCAGGCTTTTTTTCCACATCACTTTTTATTTGCCTATATTAATAAAATATGTATTGATAATAAATAAAAAATGATGTATGTAATGAATAATGTATTGTATCAAAATATGCTAGTGCACTCTTTTATAAATTTGAATTCCAGAAAAAGTGGCTGGTAAAAAAATATAAGCGGCTGGTAAAATTGGGCATCAAAAAAGTTAATTTCCCACCCTGGTGGCAGTTGTTAGTAATGTGCCAGTCCACGTTTCAGAAATCACAGAAGGAAGAATGCTGAATAACGTGAGACTGGGCTTCTTTGTAGCAAAGCTCAAATTGAGCCAGATCATTGTCCAGACAGACTACTGACACAGAGTGTAGCCTGCAACTCATGAGGCTATGAAAGCATTTTCAAAGACAGCATATACAGTATAATACAATTCAAATCATACCCATTTTGGCACCCTGCACCATAAGCTTCTGCTCTATCTCCTCCCTTGCTTTCTCACTCTTCTCCAGTTTCTGCATCATGCTGCCGATGTCGACCATGGCTCCGTTATACACGATCAGATTACCAGACTCAGTGGCTGCAGACTGCGCACAAACTTTTGGAGCAGGAAGTAGTCCTCGGTTACCTGACAGAAAGAGAGAGAAGAATTTCATAAAAAAAAAAAAAAAGCTTGCTACAACAGCCCTCTGCCATATGGCAGCTGTAGCTTATTTTTTAATCACACTTTCTAGGTCATCATAGATTTAAAAATTGTGCTTAATTGACAGTATTAAACTGATAGAAACATGTTTAACCATAAAGACCCATGTTAGCTCACCTATGAGGTTTTCTATCTGGGCTTCATTAAAGGAAGGAATGGGTTCATCCTTCCCCCTGTCTGTCAGTTTACGGTAGTAACAAGACTCTCTGACCACTGGCTTGTTCAACAGCTTCTTTATCTGCAAACAGACATGACAGACAGGTAATGAGTGAATAAGACTTAAGAATCTGAGATGCACAGATCCAAAAATTCACATTTTCAGTTAGTACAGTTCCACACACATTAAACACAGGGCTGAAAATACACACACATGCTTAGGACCTATACATGCTCTACACATTAATGAAGAGATGTCAGAGTGAGGGGACTGCACATGGATGAGCACCCTGAGCACTTGGGGTTCCAGTGCCTTGCTCAAGGGCACCTTGGCAGTGCCCAGGAGTTGAACTGGCACCTCTCCAGCTACCAGTCCACACTCCGTACGTTGGTCCGTATGGGGACTTGAACCAGCGACCTGCCGATTCCCAACCTCCTACGGACTGAGCTACAACCACCCTTAACAAAGCATGATGAGGATTAGGCTTGTGTCTGTTCACCTGAGCACGAGAAAGGTGCAGTCCCAGTGTGTACAGGATCTCCTCCAGGTCTCTCTCCAGCAAATAGCCACAGTGGCTCTGGTCAAAGTAGACAAATGCCATCAGTAGCTCCTTGTTGTGTGAGACCATCAGCTTCTTCTCCTGGTGTAACACAAACAACCACATTTATCAATAAATCAACCAATCAATGTATCATTTGTCACATGAAATCATTAAAAACCAATGAAATGTAATCTGTCAGTTCCTTCAATTTATGCATTAAAAACAGTAATAATAATAATAAATATGTTTGTGTATGATGCAGGGCAGTCTTAGGCAGTGTCCTCATTAAGGAGCCTAGTGGTGTCTTCCCCGCTTCAAACCAAAGTCCACTATCATTTATACCAACAACCATGATTATGCTACATCAATGTCTTAATAATATACCTACAACAATAACCAACCAACCTTGTCTTTTGAGGACCTCTCTTTCGACGACTTGCGGTCATCCTTGCGGTCTTTCCTGTCTTTGTCATTGGAGTCGTCATCATCCTTGTCTAAGGGATGGAAAAGGTTGGGAAATAAAAGTGCCAATACATCTTTAAATTTAATTATTATTACTCTGTGTTTAATTAGTGTAAAACAAGAAACATTTAAAGACAAAAAAAGCAATGTTTAAGACCTCAGAAACTGGAAATGTTATCGATCACAGGTTCAGTGTGGTACATGGTTTCTTGTCATTGACAAAATCATATTGTGGGAAACTCAAAAAAATAATTGATTGATTTGTATTTAAAGAAAGAGTGCAGTACCATCATCGTCATCATCCTCTGCATCTTCTGCCTCCATGGGGTCATATTCTTCAGCATTGGCCGTGCTGCCATTATCTTCGTTCTCCTCTTCATCTCGAGATGACTCCTTTTTCACAGCCTTTTCATCACACTAAAAACACAAGTCACACAACTGCATGAAAACACACATCAATTGTGGAGCAAATGACACACTGAAAAGACCATATAGTTTGAGAGGCTTGCCTTCCTCTTCTCCTCCTCATCCTCCTTAGTCTTTTTCACTACAGGTTCTTCATTATCATCTTCTTTTTCCTTCTTTATTTCACGCTTTTCAGCCTCCTTCTTTTCTGCTTCCTTTTTCACTTTCTTCTCCTTTTCCTTCTTTTCGTCTTTGGTAGGAAAAACAGCCAGGGCTTTATATATGCGGTAGCCAAAATCTCTCTGTAGCATCTCGTTAAACAGCTCAGCAAATAGGGAAACCTGGACAGAAAAAGAAGGCAGTGCCTGATTAACCTGAATAGACAAAAATGTCTGTTTGTGAAAGATAAACGCATTCAGTTGGTTTTCAAAAATCACTATAGTCGATTTCCTGTTTTGCTGGTCAGGTGTACGAGCTTTGATTTCACGCAAACCGGCGGAACCGGCATTTGCAATTATGACATGTTCTGACAAATTAAAAAAGTAGCCTACATCAGCAACCTGTGCCGACAGCGCCACATCACTAAATCCATCTTCAATTGCATTACTAATAAGCAGTGTCGAGCAGCAGCGTGAGAGCAGGGTTACTAGTTTACCCGTTTTAACATTTGAACACCGGCCCAAGCCTAATGTACACTGTAGACTTCTTACATCTTCTCTAACACTGTATAAAACTGTGACCAGTAACTCTTACCTCAAAAGAGTGCTCCTTGTTGTCCTCCAGTCTGTAGTCCAGCAGCACACTCAGGGACATGACACTGCAATCAAATTTGCCATTCTTGGCTGCCCAGTTGGGGTGTACAATGATGGTGGGCTCATCAGGGAGGATGTAGCGCCTTTCTCTCCGCTGGCGCTCAAGCTCCTCCTGCCTCTTCCTCTCCTCCTCCTAACAGGGAAGAACACTACAGTTAGAAGAGCACTTAAGATAAAACTCTTTTCTGAGGTTTTATAATATTGAAAAGACTGACAAAACTGTGAAATGCAATTCTTGCCTTTCAATAACAATTGCACAGCTGTTTTAGTACAACATATGGAGACAACTACTACTAAATTCTCTCTTATTTAATCAATAAAGATGTCTGTACCTCTCGGTCTTCCTCAGTGCGAGATGGTTCCTCTTCCTCAGCAGCTTTGCTTTCTGGTTTCTCAGGCTCTTTGGACTCCTCCACCTGCTCCTCAACCTTCAGCTGCTTGGTAAGGCGGGCGATCAGCTGTGACTTTAACCCCTTAGAGCTTAGAGAGCGACAATCAAGCTCTTTGCGCAGGTCGTTTACCTACAAGAGGAAAAAACGGGCACATGGGTAAAGCACATTTAACCTCGGGAAGAGAATTAATCTGAACATATTTACATGCACAATATACAACAAAGACTATTCATAAGGTGTAGCAAGTCCAAAGATAAATCTAATAAATTATACCTTGCCTGTTTTCCTAGCTCTACCAGTGCTGGAGGAGTTCTCCATGAATCTTACCTTCATTGATTTCGGGTCAAGTTTAGCCCAGTGAGTGGGACTACTAACGTCCTTCGATTCATCGTCATCCTTCTCCTCTTCCTCCTTCACAGGAGATCATTAAGATAGAGACATGCAGAGAGAAAGAAAGAGGTGGGATAGCAAACAGTCAGTACACCGCCCATGGTCTGTGTGAGCTTTAAAGTTGATCCGTGCAAGAAGCAAGGTCACATCTGTCTTTCATTGTCTCGTCCTAGTGAGCTCTCGACTGTGTTTAAGTCCAATGCTACTGAAGCGTACACAGGGAAGCTCTCTAGCTCTTATAAAACCAACAGAAATGCCCCCCAGCTGCCAATCAATCAATCTGTGGAACACAAAAAAAAGGTAAAAATCAATGAGAGGTGTGTCCAAAAGGTGTGTAGGTACATCAGGTGAACTGAAGCTGGTCTCCAAACGGAGTGAGGATAGGGTGGCCCTACCATGGTCTATGACTAGGGTATTGGGTATTGCCATTTATGGGTTTTATACACCTACGTCAGATAGGAGCCATCTGTCCAACCAACTGCCCTGGAAAAATCAAATTCTACATATAGCCCAAATCAGAATGTAGAATCCAACAAGAACAGACAAGGAACAGGACTTTGGGGAGGTTCTCTTTTTGAAGTCAGACCATATCAAATTGATGTGGAAAATCATATAAAAATACACATTTCTACAACAAACACATTATTTACATGCAACTGACTCCACAGATTCCAGCGTAAAGAAACATTTTAGATTCCAGTGTTAGAAAATCACCACTGGCACAAATTTGAGACCACTGCTTAAACCAATTTGCACACCCCCACATTCAAAGCAGGTTAAGCAAGTATTATTTGAAATAATGCACACAAAAAATGCCAGGATTAGCATGAATGACTATACCCAGATTAGCATAAATTATCAAGTGATGGAGGAGCTGGAAGCCGTTTTATCAGTTGCAATCCAGGCCTATACAACACAACCTAGTCTCACTGCTTCCACTGTATGTGTCTGCTGGATGTGAGGGAAGGTGAATGTGCTGATGGAGGAATGGAGGAGTTGGAGCAGAGGAGAAGGGACAGGTGGAGGAGTAAACAGAAGACGCCTAGGTAAGGTTTGGTGGAACAATAAACTGCCTGTATTCATGGCTGTCTGCGTGAATGGTGAGGTGTGCTTTGTGTCTGATGTGTATCTGGGGTTTGTTTTTTTTGTAATTCCTGTGCCTTCCTGTGAGAAGCGGAAATGAGAAGAGAGGGATTAGCGGTTCAGTGCCTGTTCTCCATCTGCCTCCTTTCGCTCGGCCGACAGCTTCTCAGCCAGCTGCTCCCGGAGTCGCCGTGACAGCACCTCCCACTCTGAGCGGGTAGGAAGACAATGCCAAACATCCGGAAGAAACAAAACCACTGTCTCCACATGAGCAGGGACTGTCCGCCCCTTGTGTGTCTCCTCCGGCCGATGATAGCGAATCTCTGCAAAACGATACCTGTCGCAAAGGAAGAAGGTGCATTGGAAAGAAACATTCTGGTCAGGGTACAGTATAAAAGGCAAGCCTTGCTAAGGCGAGCCTTCTACAGCTACTCCCTCCCATGAGCTCACTGAATGATTGTACATATCATTACAGTGACCCTTCTCCCACACAACACACAGTATAGACAAATGGACCCAGTCTGCAGCTCTCCAACTGTTGTCACAGGTTACGGCAGCCATTTTGAGAACGTTGACAGACAATCACAAAATAAATCACATCCCCAAATTCATCCCCATTATAGCTTCAGCCAATTATGGAAGAGTGATCTGCATTTAACCTAGGATACACTTAACGCACTACATTAGGGTTGTGCGAAGAGAGACAGAACCAACAGGACAGTGAAAGCCAGTTAAATATGTAAGATATTTAACAGGGAGAATAGAAATATAAATTAAAAGAACAACGTAATGGCAGTGTCTTCTGGTCCAGGCTACTGCTTCCAGCCACAGTCCATGCGTTTGGTTTTTCATCACAATGAAATATGCATATATACATATATGTATAGAGTGTGACAGAAAGAGAGAGCCAAGACGACAATACACAAAAAAACAAAAAGAACATTGCACAACACAATAAATAATAATGGTAAATAATAGGTAGCAAATTAACAATACAATAATCATTAATATAAAAAAAAGTTAACCAAAAAACATCACCCAACACGTCAAGGGTGAGATTTTGTATAGAAGTAGTAAAATTATACAGCATATTGTAGTTACTCAATTTGGGATTTTAGTACCAGCAGAGTTATTAGGTTTAAACACCATCAATGAGAAAAATAAATACTGATGTGAATAACCGCTCTTACCACTGAGTGCAGAGACTAAGATCTATGCCTGTGAGCGCCTTGCAACAGCGTATGGCTGTCTTTATAAGGACTGAAGGATCCTTCTCTGGGTCAGCTCCATCCAGAGAGGGAGACCAGTGACCACCAATGGCCATGGCCTCATCTTTGCCTCTCATTCCCACCAAAAACTAAAGGAGAAAGACAGACGGGTAGGAGAGACACAGAGTAGAATAGGTTAGATGGAAATGGGGAATGACAATATGGATAAGGGGTGTGGAGGGTGAACAGAGCACAAAAGAGGATACAGACAAAGAGGAAGACAAAAAGGTCAGCAGCATGTCCAAATAATCACACCTCTGAGGATCCACAACCAACGGAGAAAAAAAACACAAAGGCGAGCCAACATCAGTTAGGACTCTTCCACAGAGTGAGTACTCAGCAATGGAATAGGATCATTGCACCGCTGTCAGCTCACGAGCATGGCACAAGCATGGAAAATGTGTGATGTACCTTAATGAGTCTAGCAGGATGTTGGAAGGAGTCTTTGACTTCCTGGGAGTCCTCTGCCAGAGCACAGGACTTGTGATAGAGCTCCTCGATACTGGGGTTAGCCAGTAGCATCACCTAAACCATAAAGAGACCACATCACTTAATCCTTAAATATTAATGAAATCAAATCCTGTTTTGACGATATTTATGGTCTGCATTTTTTCTCCCAACAGCTTTTCAGTGTATTTACATTCAGTAATTATCTCTCTATATAGTAAGTTTTAATTAATGGCGTCTAGGGTTAGGCCGATGGACGCTGATGGCTGCATCAATTTGGTGCATCAATCTACGTACTGTGTATTGTGGGTGCGGCTTCATGCACCGTACTGTGACAGTTCGGCACAAACCGTTACAGCCCTACTGTCTGCTGCATCTTACTGAATACGAAAGACACACTGATGCTATGTATTCATCATTGGCAGTCATACCTTAGCACTGTAAGTGTGGTTGGCATCAGGAGGGTCCAGCACAGCTGTATTCTTGACTAGAGGATCCACCTCTTTGTGTAAGATGTGGAAGTTACAGGCATTACTAAACTGGAAGGGTCTTGTCAGAGGGAAGGCATCCACCCAGGTGAAGACAGCATTAAAGAAGTCGCTAGGAATGTAGAGGCTCTGATAGCGCCTTCTCAGCTCCATCATGTCACAGCTGGAACTGGAGAACCCACAGAAGACATAACAACACAAACTAAGACATACTGTTGACTATCACACCCCTGACGTGTTGACATACAATACAACACTTCAGTGATCTGTTTCCAACAAAACTCAATGCATGAAACACTGAAAAAACTGTACTCACCCATCTAAGCTGAACTTGGAAAACTGGACGGTGTAGCGAGGAACCACCCTGCGAGGCCGGCGAGGTGATCGGTCACGTCTCGGAGAGCGGTCTCTGGAACGTTTGCGTGTGGGCGAGCGTTCTCTTGACCGTCTGCGCTCTCGATCTCTGTCTCGACTAAAGAATTGATTACACACACTAAGATGAATAACTTATACTGAAAGCATATTTTAGTGACCAGATTATCTCAAGTGATATCTATCGGCATCTCACCTGCGTTCATCTTTAGTCCTGAGGATGAGCTCAGGGCCTCGATCATTGCGACTGGGGAAACGAGGTGGAGGCTCGATTCGTCGGACAGGCTGCGGCTGTGGCATCATTCTCACTGGAGGCTGAAGCAGACCCCCGGGGAACACATCTAGAGACAAGGGAAATAATGCTTGTTTAGCCACAAAGACAGGTTTGATTTTGTAGTCAATGGTGTGCCAAAACAGCTGCAAAGATAGTGGTGATAATCACCACTTATCTGCCTGCTTTCTATCCAATACTAGATAAATGCAATCCCACTGACTAGTATTTCACCTTTGGGTGGAGGCTGTGGCAGCAGAGGCTGAGGAGGGTTTTGGAGGAGAGGAGCCAGAGAGGCAGCAGACAGCTGGGCCTGCAGGAGGGAAGGAGGGGGAGCCTGGGTCGGAATACTGAATGTGGTTGGGGGAGGTAGCGACTGAAGCATGGTGGGGGCTGTCTTCATCATGTTAGGAGGTTGAGGCTGGCTCTAGAAAAAAAGGGGGGAAAAGATGAAAAGGAGAGATGAGCATATGTTTAAAAGCAGACCTGAAACAATCTTAACATGGCAATAATTGCTCAACAAGGTTAACTGTACAAAATCTTGTACAGTGGCTGCTTGAAAGAAAGAAGCTGGAAAAATATCTGAATGTCTGCTTGAATAAAAGAATTGTAGTTATCTTTTAGAGGTGTGCTGATATGCTGTCCTATTCAAAGAGTACCAGGTGTGAATATAGGCATATTTTGAGGATATTTCCTGCATAAAGTGAGCAGACAAGGTCGGCATGTTGCCCAGCACTTTCAACGGAAAAGATGGTGCTGAGTAGAGTCACTTGAACCAAAAGGCCACACTGCCACCTCCTTCAGGAATATTTACTCATCTAGAAATACCATTAGGACATGTTTCTCACTGCTTGGTAAGGCAATGATTCAATTGGTGAGGTACTGATTTGAGTGGTACTTCAAACAAAATCTTTATACCAAATATTACTGTTATCCAGCACAACCTCTTAACAATGTATTTGTCCTGTCATCTGCAATGTCCCCTGTAGAGAGATTTACTGATTTAAATATTAAGAAGCCAGAGTGTGAAAACAAATAAAAATAACAGCTCAAGAAACAGTTTGTTTTCCAAACAAAAAAAATGATATAACCTGGGTAAAAAGGTCGGAATCTGCCACAAAAAGCACATTCAAAGACGCATAATAAAGCAATAGTATAAAAATAGTCTTTCTACAAGACGAATAAATGTTCCTTAAAATAAAGAAATGTACAAAAATGTGGTTCTATCCATTTGGCAATGACAGCAAACTAAAAGAACAAGCAAAAATTGCGGTTAAGAATAGATGTAACTGGTTATAGTTAAACATGTATAGGTTAAGCAAGAAAGCCAGGAAACAAAGACAAAAAGTCAAAGAAAGAAACTGAGTAGGGAGAAGGACCAACAAAGTGTGTGATTCAGGGCTAGGGGTTACATTTTGTCTGTTGTCCAAAGTGGAGTGCATGTCTGAGTAGCGCAGCTGCATCCCTGGCTCATTGTAAAGGCTGCCGAGCTGTGGGGAAGCTTGAGGTAAAGGCTGCTGCTGATGCTAGGAGGGATTGAGAACACAACAGTCAATTAAAGACAGAGAGGTACAGGGAAAATCTGAAATCTGAAAAAAACATGATATATTAAGACTCTTCTCAGAATAAGCCAGATGAATTGTCCAGGATTTAAAATGAACCTGTGGATCTCACTTTTGGATATAATAAAAAACAGATACTGTTTTTTTTTGTTTTTTTTCCACCATTTAACTTCTGTCACACAGGTCAGAAGAGGCCAAAAGCCTGAAGCTAACTGAACAGACAGACAAATACAAAGTACAGAGCAACCACACAAGTTACGAAAATGTTTCCTATCTTTGAATGACTAGACTGGGGGCAGTTTCTTTGGAACCTTAGTTCACATTTTGTGCTCCCAGTATCATTGGGACTTTTTTTCAAATGTGAAGAAAGCTATGATTTGAATATTATTACATAATAAGGATGAATTAATTAAACAAAGTATGGGTCTATGCATTTTTAGGGCAATTTTAAAGCCATGAATAAATGTAGTGGAGAAACAGACATTGCGCTGATTGCATTTATACTGATACCAAAAATTTAAATGTGAATAAAAATTCAAGCAGAAAGTCCCCGTTTTTAATCAATGTGCCCAACAATGTTATTGTCTCCTTCCTGAGCCACCGTGTGTAACCTCTGAGTTTTCTCACCGACTGGTTTGCTAGCTGAGGTAACGTCTGGATGCGTTGGGCGTTCCACTTGAAGGGCATGTTCGGGTTGTACACAGCTTCCACTAGGACCCTGTCACCCACCTGAGGAGTCTTCCCCTTCACAGCACTGAAAAGATACAAAAAAAGCCACTAGAAATATCTATATGTCAAGTTACATCAGTTTCAAATTAAAAAAGGAACCTTAATCATTTGGAACTGTCTGTTATGAGTTCCAAATAATGGGTCTTGTATCACTCTCTTTTACCTTAGCTGAAAGAAGACATCTTCATCTACAAAGCCAAATGTGTCATGTAGCTTGTTGACAACACCAGTGAAGACTCGCTGCTTCTGTGGCTGCGTCTGCTGTTGATGGCTTGAACGTGGAGTTGGGTATGACACAGTAATCTGGGCTGTCTGCTGTGGGTTCGACAAGCTTAGGCTGGTAGGCAAGGCGACGGGGGGCTGAGGGACGAGAGAAGAAAAAAGGATCCAAAAAACTGCTACCATGAATACACTGTGGTTGCATGTAATCTGTAAATACAATAGCCACTCAAACTGTGCAAAAATGCAAAACATTTTCTCATATAAATAAACACAAAGTCATGAAGAAAACTGGCTCCATCCCCTTATGACCCTGAACATGATACACATGTATAAATTGATATACAGACAAAAAAGATTTATGTATGAGATCTTTGACAAAATCAGTAATTCAACCACAATGGACTGGCATTTCTTAAATGACTATATATATATAGAATAAATGTATGTTTTTGCAAATTACCTGAGAAAGCAATGCCTGTTGAGGCTGTGGAAGCTGTGAAAAAAAAGAACAAAAAGATACCAAGAGTGAGAACATTTTGTTGACTTGATATTAAAGATTTGCCCATATTTTCCCAATGCCACACTCTCATAACAGTTCTGTAATGCCCAGGGTAGTGTGTCTAAAATGAATTGCTAGGAGATGTATGTATGTATGTAGGCTACATCCACACTAATACGGTTTCGTTTTAAAAAGCATAACTTTTACTACGTTTACACCTTGCATCCACACTACTCTGGAGACCTTTGGAAATGATGACGCAGACACCCACGTTTGCTTTCTGATTGGGTCTTCACATGCCTGTTTGGAAGGGGCAGATTGCTTGCCCTCCTGCTTGTAGCTTTCTCCAGAACCAATGTACCCCAAAATTACTTACAGAAGACCCTAAAGCACTTAATATGCAACCCAACCATATACTACTGAATTACTGTGCACTTCTACTTCAAGTATTCTACCGCCAAGTGTGAAGTAAATCGGATGAACGGTTCTCGAGATATTTAAAAAGACTATGGACACACACAGCCAGCCCTCGATATATAGTTAGATAACAAATTACAGCCGTTTCTGACCTTGTTGTTGATGCCAGCAGCTGTTGTGCAATTCTGTATTTTATAATGCCACTACTGCTTACATGCGTGGGAGGCAAGCTATTATTCAAGCGATTTGTAACAATTCCTATGTCCAGCGGTATTATCAGCCTTATACAGTGTTTACACCAGTACATGCATGCCCGGTGTACGTGAATGGTCTGTGATACGGGTTTTCAGGCGTGTTTTTTGAAAAGAGATTAGTTCTGAAACAGTGCTAAAACGCTCGTGAGGACGGAGATGGTTTTCGTTATAAAACGTTGCATTAAAATTAAAATAATAGTAGTGTGGATGTAGTCTTAGTGCTATGTATACACACTGCCACTTGAGTAGTTGTATCCAATTAACCCAGCCCATTCACATGATCTGCCTCAAGAAAAAAATGCTAAGTTAATAAGAAATATAAAGCACTAAAGCATAAGGAAAAATGGATAAGAAAGATTCTACGAATCAATTTAATCTCAATTTAAAAGAGTACAAAAGGATATGACCCACTGACAAATCAAAGCTTAGACGATTATAAATTTAATGCTGTTTACTGCTGTTTGACCTGACCTTAGTTTCCTAACACTTGAGTCTTCTACTTTGCTGAAAGACAACAATCAATATGAAGCCATGAATCTTATTAAAAAGAATAATGTGTGTGATGTGATTTATTTTGTCTACTCTAAACCAACCAATATGTTTCCAGGGTTAGTATGAGCAGAGGACTATCCAAAATAAAGTGTGACACAAAGCAAAATAAACCTATGTTTCACCTGATGAGGTACATTGTACAGTTGCTGTTGAGGGGGTTGCTGCTGCTGCTGCTGCTGCTGTTGCTGCTGCTGTTGTTGTTGTTGCTGCTGCTGCTGCTGCTGCTGCTGCTGCTGTTGTTGCTGCTGATACTGCTGGAGGGCTGTATTGAGCTGAGACTATAAACATTACGAAGAACATGGGAGAGATAGTGGTTGATTACAGTGAAGAAAAGTGTTACCCACGACCATGGCAAGATGCATAGATTGCGCGTGTGCTTGGAACTGCTTCACTGTGACTGACCTGCTGTAGAGCTGCGGCAGCTGCTGCAGCTTGCTGCTGCAAGGCAGCAGTTTGCTGAGACAGCTGATAGTTTGCAGCAGACTGGTTGCTGAGAGAGGCTGCAGCCAATGCTGACTGTTGAGAGTAAACAGAGGGGGATGCTCCCAGAAGAGATTGCTGCTGCACACCAAGAGCTGCAAAGAGGGACATAAGACACCAGATTCAGAGGTGTGAAAAATAACACTGAATGGGGAATGTTGGCTTAAAAAAGGATGGGGGAGATGATTTTTTGATGGTAAAAGTCAGTAAGAAAAAGTCCATACACCCCATTTAGACAGTGTAAAGGAAATTTAACTTCTCAGACCCTCTGGTTTGCTATACTCACAGTGCAGGCTATTGAGGTCAAGAGACTGTCCCGAGTGGCCTGGTTGGGACACTGCTGAGGCAGCAAATTGAGTGGCCCATGGTGGGTTCTTCTGTCCCCCGAATTGGGCCATACCTCACTTAGTTAAGGGCAGTCTTTGCTCACCAGGCCGATGCTTGTCACTAAAAACAAAACAGAAACAAATACAAAATATGGTAATGATGTATATTAGTAAGAAGACCAGCACATTTTAAAGGAATAAAAGGAATTTTGATATTGTGTACACCCAAATAAACGTAACACAAACCGTGAAATGACAACTTTAACTGACCGACATATTTGACTTTATCCACATATCTCTGCTAATTTTGATAGCCCATAACTGTTTACTATCAAGTTCAGGATTCATTTTAAGGTTCTTGTTCTGACATACAGAGCCTAGCATGGTCAGGCACCTGTGTACAGATCTGACCTGACCTGCTCCATCCTTATATTACCAATAGGTCACTTAGGTCTTCTGACCAGGGCTTACTGGTTGTCCCAAGCGTTCGTCCAATGTAGCGTCAAAACTTAATTAGAAACACTGCCAAGGGTCACGACTAGATACATAAGTTAGATATAGCTAGGACTGCACAAGACACAACAGTCCCTACGGTTATATTACAATATGTTAACGCCATTGACCTAACACGAGGGATTGAAATAAGCAATTTGAGAGAACAAATTACTTATTCGTACGCACGAACTATCAAAAAATGTTACCCTTGATTTCTGCAGTGCTCCGTAGATCCGTAACTGCTGACACAGCAACCTCGACAAGCTAACGTAATGCTGCTGTTGTTGTTGTTGTTGTTGTGGTTAACATAAGCTCAGTAACGCTTTTTAGGCTAAGATATTATGACTTGATCAACATTATTAAAACGTGCCTTTGTGTTAGCTATCACCATAATAAAATGTAGCATGGTACTGTTAAGATATAACGCTATTAGCTAACAGGCTAACACTTAGCATTTGGACGTCGTTAGCTTTGTTGCCAGATTAGCCTCGTGCTGGATGTTATCGAAAGCGAGGCCCGTGCGGTGTCTCTGGCAGCTGGCACTGAATGACCAATGTTTAAAATAATAAAAACGCACATTCACTTATGGCAGCAACTCTCTTGTACGCAAGTATTAATTGCACATTAAATGCTCACAATAACTAATGTAACGTTAAAGGTTTTGATTAAAACAGTCACCAGTAAACACTGCTTACCGTTGTCCCCTGCGCCGGCCGATGTAGACATAAACTGCGCATGCGCTGACACTGTCCAGGCAGCCGAGATTTGGTGGCTCATGTACTTCATCTGTATCTACTTGTAAAATACATTATTGATGTCTAATACATTGTGCCTGTGCCTCCTAAGCATGAGTAAAAAAGATAAAATCTTAACTAAGCGTAATTCACATCCCTTTGCTTTACTTCCTGTACCAACAGTGAGTAGTCATTCCTTGTTTTTTCTCTACCCACATAGAACACAATGACAGGAGTCATAACTAAGAAAATAATAAAAGTAATACTAATGAAAAAAGGGAATCAACAACAAAGATTTGCTTTCAAACTGTGAACTTTGTTTGATACATTGATACAGTAAATCTGAAGAATGGAGCACAAAAAGCACATACATAGCATCTACATCTTATAGGTAGTTACACAGCAAACCTATTTCCACTTGATGAATAATTGTAGCCTAAATAACATTTTATTTAATTTATAGATGATGTATTTACTAGCAAAAACTGTTCAGTTGTGTTTCAGTAGGTATATGACACCAACAACCACTGAAATACCTCATCAAATCTTCATTCTGCTTGACCATATAAATTGTCAAAAAAAATTCACAATATTTTCCACCTATGAAAATATTCTTTAAAAATATTGAATATTTATAAGAAATAAATACATCACATTTACAGAAGAATTAAGGTATTTTCTGTATACAGGTATATTCCTGTATCTCCTTTTCTTGGTAACAGGGACATATGTACACATAAATTACAGCGGACACTCTTAACAGTATATAATATGCACACAAAATAGCAGGTAATACTTTCTCTTTTCATTCTTATGATTGTACAATGGTAACTAATTAGTGGAAAGTATGCATGTCTGTGTTTTTACACAATGGAATATTTGTGTTCCATGAATGTGAATGTGTTGGTCATGGACATTTTTATTCTTGTAATTTGCGTTCCAGCTCTAAGAAAACCTTTGCATTGATTTCATCCACCTCATCTTCCACCTGGGCAAAAAAGGCAATAGAAAAATGTTAAATGTGACTAAAAAGTCTGTAATTAATCATGACAAACACTTAACTCCGTATAATAGCAAGTAAGTAAGTAGCAAAACTGTACAGGCAGATTGAAAATGTACTGGCTGGCAGCACAATTTAAATGCTGCATATAATGTAAATATCCATATAAAAACTTCTGAAACCAATCCTGAAATGAAAACAGTGAAGCTTTGTCTCAAAATAATAACCTGCACAAATATCTTCTAATCTACAAAAACACATCCTACTAGAAAACTAATCTTGATAATCACCTGTTCCACATTGTCTACTTCTGGGATATAAAACTGCAGCATGTTCTGAATGCCATTCTTCAGGGTAACTGTAGAACTGGGACACCCTGTGCAGGAACCAACCAGTTTCAGCTTGACTGTGCCGTCCTGAAACCCCTTATAGATGACATCGCCTCCATCCTCCTGCACTGTAGGTCTTACAGTATGAGTGAAACAGACCATGTCATGTTGTTCAGAACAAAGCAGCACAAAGGACAGACAGATTAAGACTGCTATCTCAGCACGAGTGCCTTTTACTACACTGTGAGCATCATTGCTAGGAGTGCCGAGTAAAGAAATATATAGGAAATATTTGATAAGGATTGAAATATTTAAAATACATGAACTATCAGTGAGCTATTGCAACAGACAAACAAAGACTAAAATTATTACATAAGTTGCTCTCAAAGTTACTAGTTTGGTACCTGATTCTAGTGTCCAGAAGCTCCTTTATCATAGATACAATATCATCATCATCTTCAGAAACACCTACAAAAAAGAAAATGTACAGAGTGGAGATATTTACACAATATACATTAAAGCAGCTGCATTACTCCAAGATGACTAATATGGGCATGGTGCATACTCACTACTTTCATGGTGCACTGCCCCTACTGTTATTGGGTCACCACTCTCAAAGAACTTGGTAATGGCCTCCAAAGCCTGATGCTTAATGTCTGTCCATTCCACATCCTCATCTGTCTGACAAGAAAACAATGATCACACGTGTTGTCTTTCATAAGAATTTCATAGGAATATAATTTAATTATTTAATTAATTTAATACTTACTTTAGTGACTGTGATGAAGTCAGGGCCATAAAACACACTTTTTACTCCTTCAATTTCAAACAGGTCTCTGAAAGAAGCATGTTATGTTATTGATTATCAAAAAAACATACCAATGACAGCATGGAGTCTGTGTTCATGTTAGTTCATTTAGTGATAACAACATCCGCTCATGCTGGCTTTTATCAATAGTGTCACTGATGATTGCACTGCTTTTTATGATGTTGTCATTTTTATCAAGACAAGACAAAATGTATTAACAAACAAAACACATCTACACAATGCATTTATGCAGTCAGTTGCTTTAATTCACAGAAACCCTGCAGTATCACATAGTGTAATTTGGACAGGGTGCATTTTTCACATCTAATCTGTATGTACTCTTCTACCAAGCAACTCCATCACTGTCAGAAACTTAAGACACAACCATGAATAGCTCAATGAAGATAATATCCATTGTCAAACTATTATTTCTAAAAATAAAAAAAATATTTCAAATTCTTTTTTTTTTTTATTATGAGAATGGGAAATCCAAACACTCATGCCTCTAATGCATATATTTTAATGTATAAAGATCAACATTTTAGTAAACCAAAACATTTAAGTTCCTTTGCCGAAACAATCTTTATAAGCAAACATAAATACATCGGAGTTATGAGTGTGTAGCTTTTTGTAAGTGTATCTCTGCCTGCCTTACCTTATGAGAATAAGTGTGCATTTTCCCTCAGTTTCTTTTTTTTTACACTATGATTTCTAATGACACACACAATCAGTGTGCAAACTAAGGTTGTTACGATAACAGAATTTTCAAACTATTATTAAAAAAACAATACTCGATACCTCTTTCCATACCACGACAAAAAGTCCTAGGCACACAAAATATGACCATTATTATTTTTCAATTATTATTAACAATCTGCACACAGTGCTGGTAAAGGAAAAAGTCACTGTGGTTTTGTTGCTGGAAAGAATTCCGTAACAGTCACAGATCCTTTCTGATCCTGGTACTACAGTCCAATTGGATGTAACTGTTAATTCTATCAAATCAGAAGCAGTACAACGTTAACATGACAAAGTACAACATAAAACTTGGCACACAACCTGGCTAAAGATGAACATTCAGCTGAGCTTGAAGTGGGAAAGTCAAGCGTCCCACTTCCTAGAACAGGTTTACCAGGGAGAAACTTCAAGCTCCTGGGGTTTGGAGTGTCTTGAGTCTGGATGGACAGGTGCCTTACTGAAAGATATTGAAAGGCGTAGTAAAGATGTTTAATGTCTTTTTATTGTCTACATTAAGCCCCATTTAAGAAAAAAGATGGCAGGTAGTGAGTGAATGTATTAAGGTGTCAAACAAGGGTTTCTCACTTGAAAAGTGTATGGTTCCTGTCCCTGGCAGAGGCTGAACATGTCTGAAGATCTGGGTCGAGCACCGTGAGTGGTATGAGCTTCTGGTCTTGACTGGAAACCTTGAAACGTAAAGAATATTTGACCATATCCGTCATTCAACATGAGACATAAACTCGTTCGTTTTTTGAAGTGGGATTCAACAGTTAGGTGGCGTTGATGGATTAAAGTCAGCAGGTGTTTCCTTAGCTGTTATCTCAATGTTTTGATCAAACTGGTAACGTTATCCAGGAGATAATTTTACTGACATTAAAGTTTACACTTAGAACTAGCTGACATTAGCGTCAAAATCAAAGACGATAAAAAGTGGAAATAACTAAACCAGCTGTGTCGATATCTCCACCTTTATATGGATGGATGGATTAGAGTGTCGCAGTTTGCTAGCTAGCTACTTAGCTAAACGTATCATCTCAATCACACGTCGAAATGTCAAGTTCATGCTTTACATAAGGTTTACAGCGTATCATATCAGTACGAAATGTGTACAAAACGATGTGTCACAGCTGTAGAGGTTCAAACCTAGAGTTGGCCGTTTTTCTTGCCCGTAACAACTGCTGAAGACCCCATCTCATGTGCGCCGCCATTTTGTTTGTTTTGAAAATGAGGACCTCGTGTGGTGGACAGCAGCAGTAGCCCATTAGATACTTCACATATCCTCCTTTCTTTAGTTTATTTCCTCCGTGAAACAACGAAGTAATGTATTGGTCGTGGAGACAAACATAAGTAAAATGAATTGAAAAACTTAAATTAATTTAAAAGTTAATTATTGTGTATTCATAAATAGTGTGCCTTAAAGGGGAACACCACCTAAATTAATAAGTCCAAAGTTTTATTTCCATGGCCTCAGAAAGTTCAATCAATATTTGAGCTACTTTCTCAAAGCCAGAAACCAGAGAACTAAGTCTCAAACTTGTGATGTCATCGATGACCTGATCAGGTATAAAAATCTGGAGCTGCTCCATAGACAATGCATGGGAGACTGATTTTGTGGCCCAACAGAATGTTTTTCCCCCTTTTTTATACCCAAAATGAGCTTTATTTTATTGTAGTGTTCTCATTTCTGAAACAGAAAATGTACCCATTTAGACCGAATCACTGTGACGTCACACAGGCACAAAAATCACTTCCAGCAGTCAAATGGCACATTTGAGATATGTAAAATGGGCAAACTGTTTATTTCTGTTGTTATTTTCAGCTGTAACTGTAACATTTAAAGATATATAGTTAAAAACGGTGGTCCAACGTACCTGACGTTTCTGCTTTGCTTATTTTCTGTACTGTGTTGCTTTGCTAGCGTCTAAATCTAACGTTACGAACAGCAACATCTCACCGCCGGTCGGGCTGACTGCTAGTGTGGGTGGTGTCATTTCCTTTAGTCTGTGGCCCAACAGATAAATTAGGTCTCCAACGTAATGTTAGCCAAAGTGTTACATATAAAAGCATCATGCATTTTAAATGTATGAGATGAAAGTATGTCCAGTTGTTCCTAGTCCCCAATTGCTCAGTGCCATTAAAATGTATGTCCAGGGCGCAGGGGTTTTCTACCTGGAAGTTATTGTAAAAATTGTGATTGTGGGTCTATACTCAGAACATTCCCCTGGGTGTTCTCAGTGTCATCTTTAACATCTTTACCAATTATTTGTCCACACTTTATACTTGATGACATCACAAATTTGACTTTTAGCACTTTAGTTTTGGGATTTAGGAGAGAGTTGCTCATGTTAACTAATGTTTGTGGGCTGTCTTAGACCATAGGAATAACATGTATGAATTTGGAAAATGGGCGTAGTTCCCCTTTAAGGGTAGGCTACTAACCCAACATGTTTTCTTTATTTTATTTTATTGATCCATTTATTTACACTTTCAAAAAAATGTAAGCACATAAGACTATGTTCACTGGTTGTTTTTCTCTCAATAACAACACTTAAGACAATACAGCAGTTGTGAAAGGCCAATTCAGATTATTTACTTAAAGCGACAGTTCACTCCGAAATTAAATATACATATTTCTCCTCTTACCTGTAGTGCTATTCATCAGTCTAGATTGTTTTGGTGTGAGTTGCCGTTGTCGAGCAGTTGTTTGGATTAGAACAAACAATGTGATAGCATCAAGAAGGCCAACCCCATGTTTCTCAACATTTTTTTCTGACAGGGCAAGGTGGTGCTCCAAAGGTGTGGCAGAGAAAGACACTCTCCCATAAAAGCAGGGCTGCACTCTGGATGGTGGAAGACTATTGCTAACTGCAACAATGCAATTGTGTGGTGGAAGAACCTGAACTACACTTACATCATAAAGGGTTAGGACTTTTTGTTCCAGTACTAATCTTGCTCTGTAGGTATAAGGCTGGCTTTGTGAGGAACCCCTGAATAGGTCTACCATTAAGTGTTTTGAAGACACCTGGACTTAAGGAATCCCTGTGTTAATTTGTTACTTTGCCTTCTTCACCAACAAGACATGGTGCTTTGGATTATCTTCCCCATCTCCCTCTCCCTGGTGTCCTTCATTGGAACATGGACTGTGTAAGTTTATTAGAAATTCACATTTACTCATTTGTTTTTACACTCTGGTGAGAGAACATTTGTTTTTTTTACAACTGTTATTCTACCTCTGTCTGCGTGCTGTCATACAAATGCCAAGTTTATATTAGTTATACCTTGTGAACTTTCTCAGTAAATACCTCTGTTTATCAGTGTTATTCACATCTGAAAGTGTATAGTTTTAAGCTGATCAAGAAGCTGTAATTGTTTTTAAGGTTTCATAATAATGTAACACCTGATTAGCACTATTGACAACAACACACTTTATGATTACAGTATCAAGATCTGTATTTGAACTGTAACATTATATTCGTGGCTAAGGACATTGAGATTCCAGTACCGATAGTACAGATATCACTTGGCCTTGAACAGGAAATGCTGAAATGGTGACACATTATATTTGGCAGACGTGCG
Source organism: Sander vitreus (assembly GCF_031162955.1). NCBI lineage: Eukaryota > Metazoa > Chordata > Actinopteri > Perciformes > Percidae > Sander > Sander vitreus. Next base: position 16,804,847 of record NC_135871.1, on the reverse strand, counting down.
TATTGCATGATTTTATTATAATATTTTAACTCTAGGTATGTGCTATCTCTGAGAAGTGTATATGTAAAAGTCCACGTCAGAGCAGCATGTTAACTGCTGCCTACACAGGAATTTTGAAATATGTAATCCGGTTTGTCTGTCGCAAGGTGTGCACACCAGACTTTCAAGAAATACCAAGAGACAAAATTGTTGCTCAAATTGCTCCTTAAACTGAAACATGCATACCTGTACTGTAAACCTACTTGTTTTTCATATTCATGTTATGTTATTCTATTAGTCACTGCAGTCCATGCAGTGATGTTTTTTCTTATTCTACTTTGTCATCTACTTCCATTTAGTTTTATTTTTAACTGCAGAAGCTTATTCTTCAGACTGTAGTCATACATTCTTTCATTGCAATGTCAGTAATATTTGATGTATTGTACTGATGAATCAGCATAAGTTGTATAGTGATAGATGAACGCCAAAAACCAGGTGCTGGTCAAAATGTCAGTGGTACAATAAGATCATTGGAACTCAGTGGGCAGTCATTCTCTCTTCTAACTATTCTCCCTTTATTCTGAAAAAGTGGAAGATAATGTTTTTTAATTCAGTATTACAAACCTCAATTATACAACAGCTACCATACAGTGGTTTGAATCTTAATTGTTATCAAATCAAGAATGTTATAAAGGCCAAATATTAAAATGTTGTCATTATAGTTTTTCTTTTGCTTTATATTTCCAGATATGGCCTGGCTTTCACCAACAGTCATGTGTGCTCTCTGAGTGACTGGTGAGTAGTGTCTCATTAATGTAGATAATTGATCATCATGATGTGACAGATTCTCCAGAACGTCATTCATTTGTTTTCAGGGGGAGTGACAACTACTGCAAAGGGAATCAGTCCACTGGATGTTGCCTTGTTCCCACTATAAGGTGAGAATGCATTTCATTTCACCTCATTTCTACTTATCCTTTCCAATTGAATCACATAGTGAGACATAATTCATTGAACATATTTTGTGATTCTAGCTCAAGTGGAACTAGTGCACCAGAAAATTCACTTTTTACAGCCACAATCAACGCGGGATCCTTTCTGTGTGAGTTTTACCAGCTTAACTCCTAACACATTATACAAGATGTGAGTGATATGTGTTTTAACAACTGCAATCTCCTCTTTAGTTCTGCTGTTCAGTATATTCCACCATGCCCACATTATGGAGAGACACACATGTCATTCCATGCTGAGCAGATTTGCACTGGTATTTGGTGTGGTGGCAGCCTTGGGAGCATTCACAGCTGGAAACTGTAATGTGAGTACTGCACTTCCTGCTGAATGTTTAAATAAGTTTAAATAGCAGCTTTAAATTGCTATCAAAGGGCCCATATAATCTGTGAGAGAAATTCATCTCACAAAACAGCTTTGATTTTCACCTGTGCTTGAAACAGCAAACAAAGGTGTAACTATTTGTTTTATGTAATGATTACGAGCACACGCAAAGTTGGCCCAAGCTTGTTTTTAGTTTTTTTTTTAATATTTAACAGGAAGTCCCTTGAGATCAAAATTTCTTTGTCGAGGGAGACCTGGCCAAAATAGCACACCCTTACAAGGCTACAAAACTGTAAAATAGAGCTTGTCAAAACAGACAAGGGACAACAGATAGCTAATATAATCAGTTAATAGTTCAGTAGTACACACAGTTCAGTACACACATCTATCAATGTTTACAACTATCTATTCATCTGTTGACCCTGGAAACTACTGACTGCTCTCCACAGCCAGGTTACCTGGCACTCCTTCACTACCTCGGAGCTGCCATCAGTTTCATGTGCATCTGCTTCTACACTGTCCTGCTCACTGCGCTGACTGGGAAGTGTTTGCTGACAGGATATGAGAAGATTCTCTACCCGTTACGCATCGCCTCCACTGTGGTTCAAACAGTTGTCACCATCTGCTGTATCCTTTCATAAATCATGGAGCTAAATTAACTGTCATGTAATTATTCTATTTATAGACATTTTTGCACAAGTTATGATAATAGTTGTGCAGTGATGAGTTGTGGCTGGTAAAGCAGGCTGGATGATAGATAGTAAACATGTTAGGTTTCATATGGTGTGGCTTGAAACTGGACATTTCAGAAATTGATTCCAGCAGTGACGTCTGATTTACATTCTCCAGCTGCACTATATTCCCTTTGTGTCATATTTGGATCCGGTCTGCTGCTGTGTTTACAAAGTGGGACAGGCCAGTGAGGCCACAACCATCTCCATGACAGAAGTAGATATGAATTAATGGCATTTTTAGCTACATCAATCTTTAGCATTGTTTTCCTGTAACACTCTGTGACATTATTTACATCTGGAAGCTGCACAGTGACACAACATGAATCCTCTACTGGTGCAGTTTCGGGTTTAAGCTTAAAGGCACTAGTTGGTGTTGCACACCACAGAGTTTGGGGATTGAACCTGTAGGCCCCCAGTTTGAAGTGAGTCAAATCAAAATTATATACAGTATCTATATAGACACTAGCCTACAGTGTGTGTGCAAGAACATGACTACTATATTTCAGGATGATAAGAGCTGTCAAGCTGTAGCAATTGCATCCTTGTATTTTGTGCACTGATACATTTCCATTGTTTGTCTTACTGTCATGAAGTGTCTGACTACCACTAACTGTTCCACACATCCTTAACTTTAAACCCTTCAGATACCGTTTTGTTCGCCCAGGACAAGTACTTTTACGTTCACTTGTCGGCTATATTTGAGTGGATGCTCAGCATTAACCTGGAGCTGTTTGAGCTCAGCTTCGCCGTGGAGTTTTGCTTCTTCTCATCCTTCATGCTTTCAAATCTGTTGAGCAAACGTGAGGAAGAAAAACCTTTAATGATGACGATGTCCTGATATGAGGCCGCTAGGGTCCAGCTGAAGCACATAAGCAGTGAGGATGGACTGAGTAAGACATCTGTTAAGACATCTGTGGCTGGACTGGAGATGGAGGACAACGTTTTTTTTTTTTTTCCATCACTCTGCTGGGATGGTTCTATAGCAATTTGTAGATTATGACCACTTTTATTCCACCCTCTTGATACTGCTGCCTAAAATTATGATTTTCTTTACTAGGCATTTCTCTTCCCCATTCCTTATTCCTTATTTATTGAAACAAACTTCTTGTACAGCAAATGAACAAAACATATCAGCCGTAGCATAAGCTAGGACAACAGAACAATTAACCTGTTTCATACTCCTAATTTATATTAATCATTTTTTGCGTGCAATTACTTACGTTAATATAAGTTACACTAATAAGGATTTTAGCTTCACATTGAGGTTCTTTGATCACTTCCACTTAATAGAAAATGACCACTATACTCAGTGAGAAGTCCTGTTATTCTGCTGATACAGCTTTTACTTTATAGCTCTACCAGAAGTTGGAGGATGTTGCAATACACCATTCAGATAGATTAGTCCCTGTGACGTCACAAGAGCCTGTTTGACTGGATGACTGAGTGACAGTCAGAAAATAACAGTACAAGGACAACAGCATATTATTCAACAGGTTACTGATCTAGAAGCATTGAGTACAGCGTTATGTACAGTGGTTGTCTGTAAGCTTTCCATTACGTTTTTAGGTGTGGTCAATGCGTGTGAGTCAGAGGACAGCAACTTAAAAGCCCTGAAAAAGTATTTTCTATTTTGAGTGTTGTGAATACAATAAGTGCTTTGAATTACATCTCTTGTATCAAAAGTGCTCTATAAATAAAATATTATTTTGTGTCAAAGTTAAAACAGGTTGCTAGAAGTAATTAGCAGGTTTGTAAAACCATAAATGTAATGACAAAACAAGACAACATGGTTCTGGTTTTAATGCAAAGCACTTAACCTTTACTTGAAAGAAGGTAATATACATCCTGGAATTACAGATAGATACATTATCAGCAAAATCATTTCACAATGAATATCTTTTCTTTGCATTAAACAAGAGAGGAGTGTGACATTATCTACAGTTTTTGTTAGGAAGAAAACAGTGAAAAGCACACCTAATTCTTTCAGCATCTTTACTTTATGGTAAAAAAATTCATCTATATGCAGTACTCTATATATAAAAAAAAAAAAAAAACACATTTCATGGTTGTCTTTCAACTAAGTAATTCAACTGCAATGCATACATTATAAATAAATGTAAGGGGAAGAAAAAAGTTTAAAAAGTTCTACAAGCAATATTCCACAATTCCAGCATGGCTGAAACAATAAGTGGCCTCAAATCCAAACCATATACTTTGGAGTGCGACCACAGCTTTTACAAACCTTTAAGATACTGTAGATTCTTCAAGCGGGTGTGTCTGAAAACCCAACTCATGCGTAACACTTATGGAAAAATCAAGTTAAAATTGCCATTAAAAATTGTTCAGTGAAAGGATAAGTTGACTTTCCTCTTTACCTGTGAGGTGAGAAACAGTTTTTGTACTTAGTGAGAACTCAGCATAAGAAAAACGCAAGACTGTATAGTTTTAGTTATTAAGTACTGAAAAAAAAAAAAAAAAAAAACATTTTTCTTAGCTAAGCTAGGGGAGGCCACTGGTATTAATCACAGAACTCTTCAACTCTAAAAAGGAAATAATTTGTATTATCTCGCTCACCTGTTACATTTTGAACCAAATACTCCTTTCTGGCCTCCTCCCTATTTATAACTATCACCCCACTGGTTTCTCATGTTGCAGGAAGCGCCAGCTGTATACACTATGAACAATTCTCTTTTCAATAAAAAGGAAAAGACACTTGACAACTCAACATTATTATTGTGATGATGTGGTCTCTAATTGTTTAAATCTACAGCAAGATGAAATGGGGGTGGTGGAGTTTTTCAAACGGAGTACATGTTCTTGGTGGTGGACCCACTCTTGCTGGATGTGTCGTCATGCGACTGGTAGCCAATCAAGGCTTTGATGGGGACGCTCAGGCGCTCTTTATAATTTTGCCTGTGGAAAGAAAAACGGTGAGTGCTGTGTGAAGAGTGAAGAGTGTGTCTCCATCTAGTGGTCAGCTACAGTACTTTCCACCACTTGCGTTATTTCCTGTCGACGATGTGAATTTTCAACTTACCCTATCGTCATGATGGCTTCCCTGTTTTGGCAGTTGCTCGTCCAGATGGCTATTTTGTCACCTTTAGGTCTGACGTTGACCACAGCTCCACACACATCTTCACTTGCCTCATCAAATGACTCACCGACTAAACACAAGAGCTGCAAAATACACAAAACATGACACACTATGAATCATATTTGTTGTATGTTGTTTGTATCATGAATCCCAATCGTTGAGAAGAAATAGGTTTATCTGGGAACTGCTCCATGAAAACAGTTGTCTTACCGTCTCCATCCAGTAGCGGTCAAGGTCATTGTGTCTCTGTTGCTTATTGAGAGTCATCAGCCATCGACCCCCCAGCTTGTTCCTGTCGTCCTCCCACATCGGCTTGATCCCATCCTGACGCACAAAGTGAAAACGCCATTAAATCTTAATTAATAGTTTCACTACTATGAATTTGCAGTCATACGTTTAACTCTGCTGCTCGAATGAGTCCAATTTTACATGCTGCAAACTTAAAAAAAGATTATTTTTAAAGGCCTTACCTTAAATAAACAATAATCGCAGCCAAAGCCAAGTTTGCTTGGTTGCTGTATGTGGTTGTATAATCTGTAAGAAACACAGAATAGTGTTGGAAGTACAGTATTCCAACATTTTGACTACAGTGACAGTATGAGCTTCATCGGACATAGTTTCATTCATTGGTACAGTGAAGAATTAATTCAATAGCGATAAAAGGCTACATATTGAGCCCCTTTTACACAAGCACTTAAAAGGGACAATTACGTGATTTTCAACCTTATATCTATGTATCTGAATAAGGGATATGGTGTGAAAAAGGTCTGCGGTCCTTTAAGTGTGTTCCGTGTCCCTGGGGATCAGCTGGACGCAGCGGCAAAATCTGCTCTAATTAAGGACACCAGTGATATCATTGGTGTCTAGAAGAACTACAAGCTACTTTAGCTTTGGTAGCTGGGAACACAATGCCGTTCACAAACTTCTTAGGGGTGCACGATATTGAAAAAAAGTTGATATTGCGATATCGATAATGAATATTGCGATATCGATATTAATTTAAATATTTTTAAACATATGTAAAATTACCAAAATTATGGGAAAACGCATCAAAATAGATTTATAACAAAAAGTTCTTACAACACAAGGTTTATTTCAACTGACTCATATTGGACTGGTACAACATGTGTCTACAGAACAGGACATGTTTTACTGGTTGTACAGTATAAAATAAATAAAGAGCACGTCTAAAGAACAGGACATGTTCACTCTCTCTTTAGGTCCTTTCTTTCACTTCGTTTTGTTGTCTCTGTCTATTTCTTCACTGATTTATGGTTCTGCGGAGGCTCCACGCAGTTGATGTTTATACTTGTGCGTCGAGCCGGCGTGTGTGTGTGGAGTGTGTGGTAGAGCGGGAGTGTGTGGTAGAGTGAGGAAGAAGTGAGAGAGTGACGGCGATTTTCTTCGGAGTGAGTAGTGACTCTAGAGTCCTAGTGAGAGAAACAAAGTGTCTCCCCCGTTCTTTCTGACCATGGTGGGAAATCTGGAGCAGGAAAAGTTAACCCTCTCCTTGATTTCATGTTGTTTATGGAGAAGGAGAACGAGGAAATGAGTCGGGGGAAATGCAACGCTACCAAGTGATGTGTATTATTTGAGAGGTGCATCAAAGAGTATAGACGTAACAAGAGGCGAAACTCAATAGAACGTTGTGCTGCAGCTTGCAATGGAACATTCTATTGAGTGCGAGTGCAGCTCCGCCATCTTGGACTGAATGCAACACAACGTTCCATTGAGTTTCGCCTCTTGTTGCTTCTATACTCGTTGGGTACATGTCGGGCGGGATGCAATGCTTCACAAATAAAACTACATATTGCATAATTATCGTGAGACTTTCGGTATAATATCGCGCAACACGATATCGTGATAACGATATTGAGTCGATATATCCTGCACCCCTAAAACTTCTATTGTATTACAAACTAACCAGGGGAGCCGGCATATTTTCAGATCTTACTGTGAATTAAGATTAAAAAAAAAAAACAACAAAAAAAAACAGATGCCGATTGTTGAAACAGTGGAAAGACTTAACTAAGACGGATTCAGTGAGTTTTATTTTTTTTGTGTCCCGTTTGAATAAGGTGTGTTTTATGATGAGTTAACAATGTAACGTTAATTAATCTCGTCGGAGAAAGGGACAAACTTGAACTCAAAAGGTGTACGGTTGTATTTTTAATTTTCTTCTCATTTAGTGAGTTTATTTTGTTAACTAAGAAAGCTAAGAGAGTTTAGCGCTGCTCGCGCAAAGCAATGGTAAATGTAGGCACAGCTGCCATGGCTCCACAAGCAGGACAACTCCAACTCAATGGACATCCAAAGTAAAGGTGCCAAATTTCCCCTTTAACCTGTAAATTCCCTTGTGTTTTACATGTCATATGTGAAAAGGTGCCAGTCGCTTTCCAGTAAAAGTTGTTCTGCTACTTTAAATATTACAGATGCACATAAAATGAGAAAATAGAAGAAAATGTAAGCATAAACAAAGTTGTTGCATACTCAAGTTGCCTGCATGTTAATTTAATGCACACCACTATTTCAACGATCTGTGCCCCCATCTGCGTTAGAAATAATTTAATGACTTTAATTTAATGCTAATTTCTCTAAATCTGCATAAAAATAAGTGTTTCCCTTCTTATCTTCACGTGTATCACTGAGTAAGACACTTGCTTTTCAATATGCCTTCTTCTGAGGTTTATAAAGTGACAAAAGCATAACATTACAGGATTAGTAGAGAAAACTTACGCCCAAAAGTCTTCCACTGTGTCAAACTTGGAAATGAGACGCAAGTTCTCTGTCCAGCTTTTGCTCTTGTCGTTTTTGAAATACCACAGGGCCCATCTGAGAGGAAAAAACAAGAATCAAAACACCCAGCAAGTAACGGACTGTAGGGAAATTACTAAAGTACAATCATACACACACACATTAGGGCTGTCAAAATAACGCGTTAATTTCGATTAATTAATCTGAGAACAAATAACGCGTTAAAAAAATAACGCAGATTAATCCATTCGATATTGACGTTTGACCCGGAGCCATTCTAGCCACCATTGGACTGTAAAATGAAGGAGGGAGATGAGAACGTTCTGCCTGGATCATTAATTGGAACATTTACTTTTAAAATCTTCTTCCTGCCAACCCTGGCTACCGAAATATGGTGCCACCGATATGTCTGCGCTTCTCTCTGATGCTCTGAAACACAAACACCGCTGCACATGACGCTAGTTAACACTATACTCGACAGCAGCTAACGTTAGCCTACCGCTAGCTAGTAGCTGGATTAAACACGGTTAAAATGCTGACAGCTAACGCTAAACGGTGTAAAGTTTGACTGTGTTTTACTGTAGAGGATTCAACACTGGGATGTAACAATCTGCAGCTGCCGTCGGAGAAACAACACAGACGGTGCGTTCAATGAAACTGGTAAACTACAGCCTCGTGGTGCATTTGAAGTTATTGTAAATGTCCTTTTCCCATCTGATGGTTCAACAGCAATTTACTACTGAAATTAGTTATCGTTATACATTATTAAATCATTTTGACCATATGGCCTTGCAATAAACAAGCCGTTCTTTAATGTCTGTTTAGTACCCTTTTTTTTTTTTTTTTTTTTTTTTTACTTTCTTAAAAAGTATCGGTTCAGGCACCGTTAATTATGTATGCGATTAATTTCGATTAATTAATCACAGAGTATGTAATTAATTAGATTAAATTTTTTAATCGATTGACAGCCCTAATATATATATAAAAAATGAGCACCTTGTTCAATTGTATTTGTCTGTTCAAAAATATAAAACAAAGTTGATCTAATAAAAAAACCAGCAAAAACAACCACAAGATGGGAAAAGGGTATTTTGCAATAACTTTGAATGCACCACGAGGCTGGCGAGGCTGAGTCTGTGTTTTTCCAGACAGCGGCAGCTACAGTCTGGTGTTAGAATCGTCTACAGTGAAATACAGTCACACTTTTACACTGTTTAGCTGTCAGCATTTTAACCGTGTTTACTCCAGCTGCTAGCTAACTGTAGGTTAATGTTAGCTGCTGCTAAGTGTAGTGTTAACTAGCGTCCCGTGCGGCAATGTTTCAGTTCCCTCTAACGTCCGTTTTCGGAGCATCAGAGAGAAGTAAAAATAAAAACTCTTTGGATCTACACGATTCACGTGGATGACATTTTCCCATTCAAAACGGCGATTTTCGCGACTAGTTTGCAGGTATGTACTACTCTTTGGCCAGCTCGCAAGCCCAAACAAGTGTGTCTGTTGTTTTGTTTCCAGTCTAGCTAGATCCGGTGTTTAGTTTTTCTAACATTACTAGTTGTTGCAACAGCATGTGAAGAAAACAACATAGTTTGCTAGGCCAAAAAGAACGCTAATCTCGCGATAAAAAAATTGACGCTGTTAAAATGGGTTTGCGTTAACGCCGTTAACGCTTTTAACTGACAGCACTAATATATACATATATAGTTTTTTTTGAACAGCAAAACAAGAATATTCTTAAATCTCAGTAGTCTGAGGAAATGTCTAAAAAGTAATTTACTGTGAGTACTATTGTATGAAAAACAAAATATCCTTAAGTTAAAGTCCTAATAACAGATATGCACCCTATTTCACAACAGAACAGCTTGTTGCAAAAGCATGCATATTGATGCAAAAGAACAGAGAAAGCTGGCCATCATCAGTACTACAAGTGCAGCCTTTGTTTGTGACAGACGCTGTTATTCTTTCATCCATTCCCAGGAGTGATGGGGCTAGCAGGGGAGGCACGAGGGCAATGAGAGGCGGTAGCCGAACCCTGCGCTCTCCACCACCCCGAACCACCACAACAACAACAACAGTAGTAATCATCAACCACACCCATGTGCCATAAACACTGATGTTAATTCACTGAATGAAGACAAATCAGAGCATTAAACTGTACTCCTGTCATGTAGAAACTGCACTTGCACATATTATTACACAAGAGTGGTGGAAATACTAGACAGCATACAAGGGCGGACCAATTAAAAAAGCCTTTAAAATCCTAATTCATTCAACCGTTTCCTCAGGCGTGGGTGGTGGATTGTATTGCCAAACACAGGTGTAGCTATCTTGGCTAACTGTGCTCTTGTTTTGACATAAAGGCACCACAAATGGAGAGACATAAGAATCAACAGAGTGGCTCAAAGAGGCCTTTTACTGTATGTCAACATTTAATGAATGAGGAATGGTATGAGAACCTTGTGTTATCTAAAATCATGACACACTTCAACTAAATTACAGTATTAAAACTTATGTAAATTATTGTTATGTTGCCAACATATGGGCAGATATTAGCTTATTGCAGATAAATTGTTTCAGTGAACGTGTGCGTCGTCAATGAGTAACAAGAAATGGTCATTTTGGAGGTTGTGAAAAGTATTAGAAAGCAATAGTTTTAGATAGGTGTTCCTAATACACTGGAAACTGTATTAGGTTTATATATATATATAAAAAAAACACACCAGTCTTACAAAATTCTAATTAATTCAACAAGCCAGGACTTCCTTATAGTGAAGGACAGTTGTGAGGCAAGACGGAAGCGACAACATCTAGCCCTCTAGATGAGCAGTTTACCATTGACTGTGACAGTGGACGCTTCCAAATTCAAAAACTCGACCACAGTTTACATCAAATCTGAGCGCCTAAAACCAGAATAGCTAGAGCAGCAGATGTGGACAACCTTGACCTCTGAGGCTGGGCTGAACAAGCAGAATGGCCTAGAAGTGACTTACTAAGTGAACTATTCAGCATTTCCTAAACCAACTGTACAATGCTCCTGAATAGCTCGTCACTTCCACAGAACTATGATAACATTTCTAAAAGGACAATAGTGAACAACAATTGCAACACTGACATGCAGAGTAGGAAGCAGAACGTTTCATTCTGTACTTCTGATTTAAACCTAAAAACAGCCTCCACTTACATGATATATACCTGTAAATTTACTATCAAGATTTTCTTGTGACTTTTCTTTGCTTTGGCACTCTTCAACAAAACACAAATATCCACCAGTTAAAAACATATTAACACAAAATACCAGTTTACAAGTCACAGTTGTGGAGAAGCACTTGACTACTTTCTCTACTCAGCTGGTATCGAAACCAGCAGTACCCAATCATTGTTGGTATTAAGTCTAAGTACCTAAAGTTAAAATTCAACGGCAGCTTTACATTTTTAAAGGACTGAAAAATCAGTAAATGACCTTCCATTTGCTCTTCAGTGCAAAACTGAATTTATGCAACCTCTCAAATGTGTAATTAATACATACTGCAATAAAAATACTATTGACCTTATTCTAAAAAGGGGACAATAAACAGTACTAACAATTCAGTTTTACTGCCTTTGACTTTATACAGAGCATACATGGTTTAGACTGAAGAGCCCTCCTCCATGTTGTGTGTTACATTAGTGGTTTCCTTCTAGTAATTAGCCTTTGTCCCATTATTTTTGTTATGTTGTGACTATGTGTATATATATTGCAAAAACCCATTTTGGGTCCTTTTTAACAGCAGTAGACCATATGTTATCAAGCAGATGGCTTACAGTATTTATCGCAAAATGCCATAAAAACTTTATCATTAATGTCAAAGTTTTGAGGATCCACAAATGCTGTTTAAATGACACATTCTGTATTACAATTAGTGTCTAAATATCAATTAATATCAGAATACTGTAGTCTGTATGAGCACAAGCACCTTTCGGTTGAAATATCCTGTCAAACACAGCAGCTGTTTTATTCTCACCTGTTTTGCAAGGGGTGCTTGATATACTGCTCAGGATTTGCAACGACTTGGCTTTCAGTTGGTGGTTCTACAGTTTCGGGTGCCTTCTGCGGGGACACACACAAACACATCCCATCTTTGAATACAAAAGACATTTATTCATAAATATCTATGTCAGTCTCCTCCCTGTGTGTTCATTGATCGCCACCAAAATGTGCAACGTTTGTACAGGTTTTCATGCAAAGCTGAGGAGGGAGATGTATTAATATTTTACTAATCTTGTGATATATTTTTAGTATATAGCCTAAACTATTAGAGTTGTTCCGAAACCGATACCAGTATCAGAAATGCCTCCGATACTGCATAAAATGCTGGTATTGGTGAGTATGTGGGTCTATGCACCGATGCGATACCACGTCATTTATCACTGAAAAGTATATTACTTTAAAGTAGTTTAATCTTTTTCCATTATGACTGTCAAATTAGATAATAAAAAAGTTATATGACATTGATTCTCTGTATGTATTTCATGTATGTAGTTAATGTTTTAAAAAGGGTTTAACCTAAACCAGAGCATGACAAAGATAGCAATTATATCACATCCATAAGGGGTTAGTAGTATACCGCAGTTAAGAAATCGGTACTCAGTATTGGTCGATTCGAAAGTTCAGGTATCAGGGTATCTGAAAGGAAAAGATCGTTTTGCAACATCTCTATAAACTATTATAAAAATCATCTACCTAATAGGCCATCACATCCACATCACAGTTATTGATTTTTCTCAGGGACCATAGCTATCACACACACTATTAAATATGTTATGAAACATAACGTCACACTGCCAGACTATAGACATGTAAGTTAATGTTATGTGTTAATTTGAAGGTAATGTTAACTCATTGTAGTGTTAATTATTTTACAGTAGTGTGCAGCTCTACAACGTCAAACACTTCTAACCATTATACGTTTACAGCTCACAAAAAAACAGCTATCATTTGGTTGGTAAAAAACGTTAATAATCAATTGGTAAAATACACGCTAACGCTACAGTTAGGTAAGTTAACATCGCTAGCACTAGTTTTAGCAGACATGCTAAGCTAGCTACAAGCTAGCTAGATACACACGTGTCAAGATTGTCAAACATTTAATCAATATTAACATCGTATGAGCATTTAAAAGGTGCTAATAGTTCATTATGATCACCAGGATATTAACTAATATCGAAGTAGATTAAAACAAATCATTGATTGGAGTTTGAATGAACGACGTGGAGTGAGTCCCTCCCTTGCCTTTTATCCATCACATTGCTGTGCATGCTAACTGCTAACTGTGGTCCACATCAGGGAGCCGAAACACAATCATTTCCCAAATATTGGAGATGTCGTTTCAAAGAAGCAGGATTATATAACAAAGTCGCAAGATACAGTGAAGATTTAGCTAGTTTTTCCATGAATATTAGTCGATTTTTTTTCACCATCTCTTACCTCTCTTACCGGCTCGGATGTCGCCATCTTGACAGTAGAAACGTTCTGCCTGTTCAGCGCTTCTGCGTCACACTGGTCACACTCCAGCCACTCTCACACACCTACGGAAGCCACCGAAGTCCACAATCAAATTCAATAATTTTGATGTAGATAGATCAAATCTAAGTATAATAGTTATGGAAGCCCATTTTCACCAAGGTCATGAATATGAATATATATATATTATAAAAGTCATTAAATGAGTTAGTAGGCTATTTCAAAAATAGTGAGAACATTTCTCAAAATAATGATCAGCATTTCAAAATAATGACTATATTTTGAGAAAGCTTCTCATTTTTTTCAAAAAGCTTCATATTATTTTGAGATACTAAGTCATTATTTTCAGAAACTCTAATTATTTGGAGATATTATCTCAATATTTTCAGAAACTAAGTCATTATTTTTTAGACTTACAGGATCTTTTTTTTTTCATCAAATTGGCAGAAATGGGCTTCAATAGATAATGTAGATGCAGGTAGAATTAAAACAAAAATGTATCAAAGTCCCAGAATCACATGGCCCAAGATGCATCCAAGGGGCCCATGTTACTGTCTGTATGTGAACATCCTTATTGCACCTATTAATGCGAAAAAGGTGTATTATGATAAATCCTCCGTCATGGTACTGGTCATTTTATTCATGGAAAAATGAAAAAGTGAAGTGCATGTACAAGTGTCCTTTCCAAATATTTCAGTATTTATATTTCAGGCATTTAAGCATGACAGGTAACTCCACAGAGAAGCTGTGGTATATGTAGAAGATATTATTTGAATAAGAGAAACAGTGTTTCATTTGTGTAAGAGTGGCAAGTTGGATGGACACCTGAGCTGTTTTTTGTTGACAGACTAGCCCATCCTGTGTAATGTCAAATCAAAGCTAGTGTGACAGTACATATGATTGATGATGTACACGGGATTTCTAATTTGCCTGAATCCTCACTATGACTTTTTTGTTTCTCTAGTAGTCCATACATTATTGACCTTTCAATGAATTTACCGTAAAGAGTAAGGTTATATAACTCTGTTTAAATTCTTCACAGATTGCCTTCATGGTGTAATTACTTCAACGCCATCACTCCAATGGTAGCTAAATCCAATTTCACTGTCACTCCCTTCCAATTCCTTATAGTTTAGTCTATAATGAGCTGTAAATGAGATTTCAGACAGTTATGAATCATTGATTAATGAAAATTCACAAACTACCCAGCAGTAAATACAATCACCCTACCAGTTGCAACATTAAATTAATGAACACATTATTGCATCAATAATTATAATCCATTAGGTATTTTTAGATGGTAATACTTGTGTAATGTACTTATGCACCAGCATTTTGATGGCATTACTTTTACTTGTAATAAAGAGAATTAAAGGTGCAGTAGGTAAGCCTTATAAAACTAACTTTCTGTCATATTTGCTGTTCCAGTAGAACTACATGAAGCAGGTAATTTAAAAAAAATCCAGCTCCTCTGGCACCACCTACAGCCTGTAGTGTGATTTGCAAAAATCCACCACTCCCTGTTCAGATGCACCAATCAGGGCCAGAGGGGGTGTCGAACTGCGTGTCAATCACTGCTCATTCACACGCATTCCTTCTCCCTTGTGGGGGGAGGGGCTTAGGAGACCGTTTTGGGCTCTAGCGGGGGGGACTGAGAAGTTGTCGATGTTCAAATCTTTTGGCTAAGTCTTCGCAATCCTACCTACGGCACCTTTAAGTAAAAGATCTGAGTACTTCTTGCACCGCTGCTTTCATTAAGTCACCGCAGGCTGCCCTACTCAGTCTTTAATGCCACAGCAATGCCTGAACTCTATCTATATGTATTTATCTAACATAAAAAAAATAATAATTCCACGCCCTCCTGTATACAAATCTTAAATGTGGAAATAAAAGAGAGTATCAGAAAAGGCATCGGTGGAGAGAAGGTTGGATCGGTCCATCCCTGCTTAAAAATGCTTGTCCAACTACAATAGTGTAAATATAGACAGAATTGTAAAAACTGCTTCTAAAAAGAAAACTGATTGATTCAGTATGATACTTTGACTTGAGCTTGACATTAAGTTTAATTAAACTTAAAAAAATATAGACAAACACCTTTCTTCCACTTGTGTGTTTATGTTCTTCCATGTGTCTTTTTGAATTGTTGTAAGATTCAAAAAGGCCAGTGCAGTTGTGTGAAAATGGTTAAATTTATGATTCACATTTTCTTTAAATTTCACTAAACTCCTGAAGCACTCTTGTGTTTGTTGAAGTTATTAAATTATTCATCTCAGTTAGCAGTAAATGATTTTCTTACATCTTCAATGTCATTTGAGAGGAGAAAAAAACATAAATCATATTACCAGTTCTGGCAACAAAAACAAAGTACAAAAACAAGTAGTGATTCATCCCCAGACAGAGATAAAGAAGACTCTAAATGACTTAACTGAAATTCCACAGCAGTGAGTCATACAGAATGCCAGTGTGGGAAATCTAGAGAGAAAAAAGTTTTTTTGGCTTTTTTTTAATGAAAATTAACTCATAAAATGTGTTCTGTTAATAACTAACATGATGCAAGTGTTTAGAAAATAAATGCTTAAAAAAAACCTTACATATAACTTAACAGTTAACTGTCCAAGGTTGTATCTTTATCTTTATCACACACATATGCACGCACACACAACAAATCAGGACAGAGGAAATACTGATCAGGTCCAAAATATAAATATGACTTTATTTCACAATCCAAAAAAGAGATCAGACTTCCATATAAGGAAAGCTAAATTTAATCTCTTCTCAAGTCTAAACTGGATATACTTTGAGCAACGTACAGTAATTCAGTTTCAAAATAAGCAAGATCATCTTTGTCTAAACACCATTAACAGTACAGTAAAAACAAAATGGTTCACATTCATATTTACACATTTTCTACTAATACAAGGTTTTTTTTTCAGATTTTTCAATGCTGGTGCTAGTTGTTAGTTCCTCGTTGATACAAAGACTTTCATGGTGGACTGAGAATGTGCCCCACAGTAAATCAAAAGAAACTTTACAACTGTAACTTTGTTATGTTGTGTTAAAATATGTTAAATCAAGTGATTTAAAAAAAGTTTACATTCATTTTATTTTGTGTGTATGATGCGATTTTTGCAGTTTGGTTATCCGTGGAAGACATTTGAACTCTAAATGGACATCTGCACAATAATTTTTACTTGAAAAACATCATGATCAATGATGGACATACCAACGCATCTCAGTCTGTCAGCCAGTAATCATCCAAACAAATTATAAAACTACCAAGGTATTGATTCATATACCAGATAAGTGTGTGCTGAGTTTTATAAAAGCACCATGCCATCACTGTACAGTATATAACCAAATCAAATCAATGCATGTATCTTGACATATTTAGCTATTAGCACCAAAAGGAAACATTATACCACCAGTGTTAGTGTGAATATCAGTGAAAGGTCTGTTATTGGTTGTGCTGAAATGTCATTGATGTGTTCTTAAAATGAGGAGCTTCTCATTCATGTGTAATACAAAATAAAGATCATGATTTACGAAGAGTTGACACCAACCCTAGACCCTGTATAAAAGATTCTGTAAACGCTCTTCACAAGGGTCGAGCACCTTTGAGTGGGGATTGTCTGAGTGGGATCTGATGTTTGAGTGGTTGACCAACAAAAGCACAGAGAAGGAAAAAGAAGAAATAGTTTGATTATTTAGGATCGGCTGACACAGTTTTGTTTTCAAATTCAGAGAATGGACATTAAAACTAGTAATATTCTGTTGACATATCTGACACTTCTTCGTCTTATTAGCACCATCAAAATGTACAGTACGTTTTTGAAATCCTATAGTCACACTTGTGCCCTGTGAAATACTTTTTAAATTCCTATTTTTCAGAAGATGAACATAAGTTAAGAGCCATCAATGCTAAGCACTTCATTGTTGCAGCATTTCACGATTCCTCATTGTGCTAAGTTTTGAATTGCATGAGATATGTATGCCATTTTCAATCAAATGGATGAAAATCAAATAAATGCAGAAATACTGTAAAAATAAAACCGTGTTCATGCTAGACTGTCATATATATATATATCTCTATCTGTACATACATATTCAGGCCTATGGATTGGGACCTTTTTCAAGTTAGGTTTTGGGAAATAAAAAAGTGCTTCTTAATATGCCATACATATCTGTGAATAAAAGACAAACCATCCAGACAAAAATTAAAGAAATTAACAAAACAACAAACCGAAGAGGTACATTTCTTTCATTGACTGCCAACAGAAGTCAGAGGCAGCAGAAGGAAAAGCACAATGCTACAAGTGACAACCTATAGTAAATATATGCACAATATTAGTCTTATTTTATACATTATGTGATGTAATGAGTTTAACAGAGGTTACGGTGAGAATGGCACCAACGTAAAAGCCAATGAGATTCATCTTATAAAAAGCGAACTATGGGCTGAAATAAAGAGCATAGTCCTACTGTACAACATCAATTCTGAGTGTCAACACATAATGAAGGTTATCATAGAAATCTTGCAGTAAACAGGCTTACACCAGGAATTAAATAGAAATCGTTATGATCAGAATAAATAATCAATGCTTTTTTGTTCGTAATCATGTATATAAAACCAGTTTAAAAATCTTTAAAATGCTTCAAAGCACCATCTCTTTACAATAAAAACACAGAAACTCACAGTTAAGAAGCCAACAAACTTTGGTCTTCCTCATCACTTTGAAGGCAGAGATGAAGAAGGGCAAAGTCAACAAACAGATACTAGAAAAGCACAATGACAACGACGTAAAAATGAGAGTCGCAGTTTGAAGTTGATTGAGGTAAGGCAGAAGTACAGGGTGTATGAGTTTTCTGTGTGTGTGTGTGTGTGTGTGTGTGTGTGTGTGTGTGTGTGTTTGTGTAAAACATGTTGACTAAGTCCAGCGATTGTAAGGGCCCGTCACTTGGGTAAGAGCATAAGGGGACACAGTGATGACACCATCCCTCGGGAGAGTCCACGCTAGCCGTGTGGGGACATTCATCATCCTCCTGGTCTCCTCTGCCTCCTCCCCAGTTTCCTCCTCTAGTTCCACACCTCCAGCTCCGGTGCCATTCTTCCCAACACATTTGCTCGGGCAGTCCTCCATCCTTAACCTTTCTGCCTCCTCCTCCTCCCGTTCCCGTTCCCGCTTGGCCATTTTGGCGTCCCACATAGCCATCCCGTGGCCTGGTTCATTTAGAGACTTGTGCTGGTAGAAGACCAGGGAGATGCGGGTCGGGTGGCTGCGGTTTGGCCTGAGGATAGGGGTGGTGGCATGAAGCTCCCGCCGTGCACACTCTATCAGGATGGAGCCGTGTGACGGTGCCACGGCGACTCCGCCTATATCACGGTCCAGGAAGTTGTGTTCGCTGTCTGACCACACCTCTTCCTGCTTAACTTCCTCAGGTTCAAGCGGGGGAGCTTGTGGGGGAAGGGGGAGAGATGAGAGCGGAGGGAGACCATGACCTCTGACCTCTGCTGCGACATCTCCTGCAGCCCTGTGGAGTCCATTGAGCCTGCTGAAGAGGCCCTCAGAGGTAGGTCTGGGGGAGAAGGAGGAGGGAGGAGGAGCACTCCCACTGGGGGAGGGTCTGTGCAGAGGAGAGCAGTGCACCGTATTGGGCTCAGTTTTAAAAGTATGGGAGTAGTCACTAAGGGCATTATGTGGAGTTATACGAACACTCTGGTCACCAGACGCTGGAGAATAACCATTCACAGTCTCACTTACTGTCTTATAATTAAGAGCTGAGCCATTCTGTCCAAACTGCAGGCCAGGCAGGCCATGGTAGTTGGGGGAGATGACCTCCTTCTGTGGGGTGACCCCTGCACCCAGAATGGGGTAGCTGCTGGTGCTCTGGTTGTAAGTGCTGGGTTGAATCCTCTCTGGTGGGTACCTTCCAACGCTGGCAGGTCTGGGTGGTAGACTGTATGAGCTGTAGAAGCCCTGTGGCTCTGTTTTAGATGTAGAAAATATGCATATATATATATACATATAACACTGATGTAATCATCAAAAAACATTTATACTTTCAGACCTCAACATTTTACTTTTTAAAACAGATTAACAACATGATTAGAGACTTGGATTTACTACCTTTGTTGGGTGTTTCGCTTTTTACTTTCCCAGGAGTGAGAGGAGTGAGAGTCAAGCCAAGCTTCTTCTCCATTTTCTCTGCTTGAGCCCTCAGACGAGCTTCTTGCCTAATCTTACGGGCTGATTTCACTGGCTCAGCCAGTAGACGCACCTGATAAATACAAAGAATCAATGATTTAAAACGCGATACATGTTTAGAATTTTATTTAGAATTTTTGCGACAAAGGACTCAAACCACTGACCTTGATAATAATAATAAATAACACTTATGATAAACATAACAATAAATAAAAAATAAAATAAATAGCAAAAGCTGCTTTCCTGTTCACTCACCTCTCGAGGAAAGGCAGACAGAACTTGCAAAGCACCACTTCGGATCTTGGCCCACTGGCCCTCAACCTGACCAAACTCATCCCTGTCAGAGATCTTGTAAAGTGGCAGAACATGGAGCTGCTCATCTTCTGGTATGTTACGCACTGCACGGTTATCTTCCTTGGTTAAAGTGCACACCTAAAAAAGGACATCAACAAAAGGTGTTCAACCAAACAGTACCAATCAATACTTTAAGGAGGTAGACACATGATATAGAAGTAGATAGCATGGTGTCACACTTGTAGCTTGCTTACCACAGTGCTGCCGTTATTCATGTTGTGAGTGTCCTTGTGAGCGTGGGCACAGAAATCCACACATGCTGTTACCCCAGAAAAAGGACGTCCCTCCCTCCCACCCAGCCGACAGTCACTCCCTGCTGCCTCATTTTCCACCTATGAGAGGTCAAAGGATAAATAGAAGTGTTTGGTTTGGGGTGAAGACGGTTAAAAATTAAAAGTAAGTAGTTCAAGAACAAAGAGAAGAAAATTAAAATCACCTCTATTGGAATTCTATTAAGTATTAGCCTAGAAAGCTCGGGCTCATCAGAGGCAAGTGTGGCAGCTGTTTAATGTTTCATACCTGGTTTTGGAAGGCCTCAGGAGCCAATCTTTTGTAGAGTGGTGCGAGGTCAGTGGCGAGACTGTGAAGGTTGTTCTCTATCTTCTCCTCCTAAAAGTAATAGACAGATTTACGAGTTTCGGGGTGAATAACAGCTGATTGAAAAAAATACAGGTTTAATTGTCATAGCCAACATAAGCCACTAGAAGGCAAATGTTTGGCAAAAATCTGCCTTTTTTGCAGATAAAATGCAGAGAAAGAACACAACTTGTAAGCACAAAATATCCTCTTACATCACTATAACAACAGGTAAAACAACTATGAGAGATTATAACAGATGATTTCTTCTAGGATTTTTGGAAGATGACCACTCCCTCACCTCCTCCCGGTAGTCTCCAAGCAGGCGAAACTTGCGGGGCACTTTGCTGCGGGCAAACTTACAGCCATTGAAGTACATACTCCAGGAGCAGCCAAAAGAAAATGAAGCTCCACAGGTGTCTGGGTCCAAACCCTGGCATGCACATGTACGACTGTGGAGATGGAGTGGCGAGAGGAAGATAAAAAATCGAACAAAAACTGGGAAGAAATAGTGTCATTGCAAAACAAAGGAAGAGGTACTCACTCTTCATTGAGGGCACAGCGACGGCTGGTGGGGGAGCCGTATTTAAAGAGGGTCTGTGTAAGATCCTGGTAGAGATTGTCCGCCACCGGCCGAGGGATTCCCTCCCACGCCAGGATGAGGATCACCAACACGGCAGTGTCACAGTAGTGCCCTGGCCTCCGGCGAACCAAACACAGCAGCTTCTCCTGTTCACTGTCACGCCGGATTACCTGTCAGATGATTGTCACACAAAAAAACAAGCAGATGAATGACAGCACTGTAACAGACAAATAACAATATATTTTTTTAAATATCACAAAATGATGTAACCCTATGGGTTAAGATGGTCATGTTTAGGTGTAAGCCTCGACATGTTTATGTTTAGGAATAAAGGTGGAAATTATTATATTTAGGTTATGGTTGAATGGTTGGGGGAAGGAAAGGGTTTGTTGTGGTAAGGGTAAGAATCTGGGAGTGACTTCCGTCTCTGCCCCTACTATGGTGGGATCCACAAGAACACTTCAATACACAGAAGACATATTCAGGACATTTAGGTAACTACCATAGAGAAGCACCAGCCACCTACCCATTTAGCTATTGGACACCCCTGGGAGCTCTTTCCTTCTTTCCCAGTGTAAACAACAACTTCCACCCTTACGGCATTTCCTTTGGCACCGTATCTGTAACACACATACGTTTGTGCTATTGACCACAGAGCACATATCACTGACAACACATACTGTATTAAACAGCATTACATACCCATACCTTAGGGCAACTGACAATACATACATCCAATCAATAAAATGCACAGACTGTAGAGATCTGTTAATATACTCCAATGCACAGCACATTAGCCCACACTGTTTAGTACAAAATAAATACCCAAATTGCTTTGATTAGAAAAATTTGTCATCGAATAGAATTACATTGTTTCAGTTAAATGTGGTTGTCAGATGGACTGTGATGGACCTCAAGATGTTTTAAACAGGCTGACATCTTGGTTTATGGGCCCCTTGTCTCAGCTCTAGGGGTTTCCTGTTTCAACATGTTGTGTTTATCTGGGACGGAGGGTACACGTGTTGAGCTAGCTCAGCAATGCTTCCTTTTAACGACAGACTCTTTTTTTTTTTTTTTTTACTAGAATGCTCTCAGCATGTTTGGTAGAAAACACATCCGCATATACACAGTGTAAACAGAGTGGTAGTAGTCACTCTACCTGTTCTCCATCAGTTCTCTCACTGCAGGAACACTAGGTCCTGCTCCAAGGTGAGTATAGTAAGGGCCTTCCTCCTTTTCAATGAATTGATCTGTTGGAAAAAAACACACTATTTAAAACACTATTAGTAGAACTATCCTACAAATACTGATATGATGCTGGTATATGTTTGAGAAAAACTCTGATGCCCTTGATTAAGGAGAGTGATTAATGTAAATGCCATATACACAGTAAATGTAGCTGGATCTCAGTTCAGGGGCCACCACCTTGGCTGTCTGAATTTCAAGACCAGTTTATAAAGGGTCAACAATGCTCCACATAGCATCCCAAAGCCTTCTCCAAATATGGCATAGAAATGCAGCCTCCTTTTGCTTGAATTGGCCCTTGAATTAGGACACAGCTTGTGTGTGTGTGTGTGTGTGTGTGTGTGTGTGTGTGTGTGTGTGTGTGTGTGCGTGCGTGCGTGCGTGCGTGTGTTGGCATCAGAGAGAGAGAAACCAAAGACATTAGTTTGAGGACTGCCGTTTTACTCAAAAACCAAACTTTTAGGGTAGATTTAGTCACAAAGTGGAATATATCAAATGTGACACCAATGTAGATGCGACACACTTGTCTTCCTCTGAAAGATGTTAAGTAGCATCAACTCACCCACGCATTGACAGGATGGAAGATCAGCCATTTTTTTGGAAGGTGTATTGAGCAAGTTCTTGGTAGGGGTATCCAGAAAACTCATAGGAGACTCCAGAAAGCTGTTGATGCTGTTCTTGGATGGAGTTGACTCTGCAGAGTGGGCCAGATCCCCATCAGTAGCTGTGGACAGGACAGTGACAGGTCCTGCCCTTTCCAGCTTGTAGTAGCCCTGCTGGCTCGGAGGTGGGGACTGCCGAGCCCCTGAGAAGCCATTAGCCAGACCATGATGACCAGTGTTGTGGCTGAGGAAAGTGGTATTGGCTGGGCTGGTGTTAGGATCAGCATCGTGCTGCAGCCCACCACAGGGCTGCGCTACCTGAGATAACAAATGCTTTTCACACTCCTGCCCCGGTCCTGCATCATGACCATTGCATGGATTGTGTTGGTGGAGTGGACCATTTGAAAGTGACCATAGATGGTTTTCTTGACCACGAGTATGGTTGATCCTTGTGAGAGTGTTGTAGTTCTGAGTCTGCGGCCTTAACAGGGCTGTATTGTGTGCGTTACTGTGATGGATGAGTTGCCTCCTATCCTCCTGAGCCTCAGCCAAGTATCTCTTCAAGTCAATTTGAGCCTGAGGCAGAAACAGGTTCCTCTTGTGGGATTTCCCCTGCAGTTGATTCTTCTGGCCTCTGCTCCTGTGGGCCGTCTCTCCATTTGGCATGCGTTTTGAGAGCGGGGTCCTGCAGTTGGTTCTGTCATTAGGTCCATCACTTTTCTTCTTCCTGGGCTTGATAGGCGTAGCTCTTGTTTTTTTCACAATGGGCTTTTTCTGACTGGGGGGTAGCTGGGAGTTGTAGTTGTATTTGATGGCCGACACAGGTGTTCCTTTTGGAGGGTTGTTCCTTGACTGCTGGTTGTGTCGAGACTGGATGATGAAGGCCAGGTCTGCCAGCTGAGCTGCCACCTCCTCCTCCTCTCTGTTTCTCCTCACTTTAGCAACAACCCTGTCTCTGTCTTCCCCAAACAACCGTTCATGATCTTTACTGAAATTCATGTCACTGGGATCTTTATAGCTGCATTCCGACTTGATGACATGAGAACCAAAGCCCGGCTCTGGTCTCCTGCAGGGTGCTTTATCACTGTCTGAGCTGGCTTCTAAAAGATACTGCAGAGACAGCTTTGTGTTCGAGCTCAGCCCCTGAGAGCACTGGGTAACATTCCCTTGTCTGGCCACAGGAGGGCGTATGACTGACGTCTGGTGCAGTGGTGAGCTAATGACCGAGACTTTGTTGTAGCGGATAGCTGCTGTGGGTTTGGCTTCTTGCAGGTTTGTATTTGTATCGGAGGTTGAAAATGGGGCAGCAGTAGAAATGGGATGTTCACACTTACTTTCAACTTTAATGGACCCTGGGGTGCTTTGAGGTATAGCTGCCAGTTGGGTCAAGGCCTCAATTGCAATAGCCTGATCAAAACTAAGATTTCTTCTCTCTGCCAAAGTCTGTACGCTTGGTTGCAAGACACTTGGAGGAGGTTCACTTTTGATAGGCTGGGGAGTCCTTTGCAGGCTAATAGGAGTGCTTTTCTGACTGTCATTTTTTAAGTCCTCTGGCTCTTTTTTGACGAAGTGCAAATCTGGTGGCTCTGTTTTGATGGAGCAAAGAATGGAAGAACGTGAGCTGAAAAGTTTCTCCTCCAGTCCCTTCCTCTCTGTGACAGAAAGACACACCACGGCCGCCAGCGTGGACAGTGGGTCTTCGCAGACCTCATCTTCATCACTCAGCTGTGTGGTGGCCTGTTCAGTGATCCACATCCACGGCTCCTCGAGTTTGATCTTCTTTAGTGGAACTGACATGTCGTCTGGAGGAGTCTTGGGTCCATTCTGAGGGCAGTCGTTAGGGATTGCAGTTATTATAGTCCTTTGAGGCTCAGATGCAATCGTAGTCCTTTTATATGCAGACTTCAGATCAGAGTGTGACCCAGTGGTCATATTAGCACCGTTGGGTTTTGTTAGGTTCTCAGCAGAACCATTCTGAAAAGTCACAGAAGAGCATAAGTGTTGGTGAAGTGCAATGCTGGTCAGCTCCAGCCCTGGCTCTCTTTTAACAAGTGCCAGCCGTCTGCCTTGGTCCGAGGCCAGGTTGTGGGTGAGCAAGTGGGTGATAAGGGGAGCTTGTTTATGAGGTATGTGGCCTTCCTCCCCCTCATCCTCCTCTGTTGCCGTGTGGGTTTCATCCATCTGTGTTTTGCCTTTGCCATTTACTGAACCACTTTCTGGAACCACCTGAGACAAATATATATATATATATATATATATATATATATATATATATAGAGAGAGAGAGAGAGAGAGAGAGGTGACTCAACAAGCTCTGGCAGTATACAGTGATTCAGCTTGTTCTAAACAGTCACGGCACACAGCACAACAGATTGCCTCCCAGCATGGCATAAGCATCTGCTGCAGCCACTATTGAGACTGTGGAAAATATTATGACATATGAAAACAAAAAATCTACTCTCTATAAATATTGCCGAAACCGATCTCTAAAAAAAGCAAATAAAAAGTTAAACTGAGCTAGTTCACAGTTGAGGCTTCAATCAAGACTAGATTCCTGCATGAGCTGTTGAGAGCCACGCACCCACAGGTAGCTGAGAGCCAACAAGTAAACATTTAGAGTCACGCATAGTTCATGATTCCGTCACTACTGCTGGATCACTGAGGGCATGTGTTCAACGTGCAAGTACATGTTGCGTTTGTGCCGGGTTTGTAGTTGTGTTCCTGGGCATGCATGCATGTGTATGCAAGCACATGTAATCATTAACACAGCAGCCCTGCATGTTAACCCCTGTGAATTGTTAAGTGAATAATTAACCTACGCAGGGTCTTATCCAGACACAGTGCAGCTTGACCCATTGGCTAAGACGGATTCTGACTGCCTGCGGAGTTACGGCCATTTTAAAGGTCCACAGTTTTGACATATTGATTCCTCCAAAAGCCTTGTTTTAAACACACTACCACAGATTAAGTGCAGACAATCATAGTAATAACACCGTAAACAGGAATAACATCCATTGATTTAGAAGGAAATTTAGGGGGAAATAGAAGTTAAGGCAGTTTTATCAAAGCTTTGACGATGATCCTTTGGCCAGAATATTGTAGTTTACAGGTTATCTTAGAAACTAAAAGGGCACAAAGCCAAATTATTCTGATAGAAATATAGCTTATATACAGTGTTTCGACAACTGAATCTGTAAAAGCCTTCTTTATTTTTCATCATCTTGAGTAAGCATATGATCAACTGAAGTAAAGCTGCTTCTTATTTTAGGATTTAACCCCACATCACTAGTCTACTTGCCTATTACAGAACTACAGCCTCAGCTGACAAAAGGATCTTTAACGCGTTTGCAGGAGCTGGAGGATATGTGTGAATTACTATGCGCTGTGTTTATTGTATGTGAATGTGTATGTCTGTGTGTGTCTTTGTGTGTGTGTGTGTGTGTGTGTGTGTGTGCGTGCGTGCGTGCGTGCGTGCGTGCGTGCGTGCGTGCGTGCGTGCGTGCGTGTGTGTGTGTGTGTGAGGCATCCCATTTTCCCTCTAATGAACTAGCGCAACTGCAGGGTAGCTGGAAATTTGTTCTTTATCACTGTTTACCTGGCATAAACACCCATTAAACTCCATCACTGCCACAGTTTTAATGCATTTTACAGCAGGAGATGTGCACTCCAAGCTGACAGATCAAGCAACAGTACTTCAATATAAACCAGACTCCTATGAACCCACAGACCAAGCAGAAAACACTTTATCAGTTACATGTGCTCTATTCAACTTTGTTCTCTCTATTTCCATCAAACATGGCGGCTGGGGTTGGTCCACTTAAAAGGTTCTGAGACATCCTGGATAAAATGGTAACAGTTTGTTTGACTTCCAAGTACGTACAGTGAAAACAGAGTTGAGCCTTGTGACATCCCACATGTTATAGCTGCTGAGCAAGGGCATTAACTGTCATTTATGAGGAAGAAGGCATTGAAAAATAAGAGATGAAGAGTTGGTTAAACTACTTTCTCAAAATCCTTTATTTAGCATGGAGATTGGTATACAATATATTTAGTTTTATTACATATCATATTATTAATCTTTATTTGTATACTGACTGAATCTCAACCTAGACTGTATTTCTGATAAGGAGATTTGACCCCCAGAAGCTGCTGTGTGAATTGTGTTGCATTTAGTGTTTGATTGCAAATGTGCAAGCAAAAGAGAGCAAAACCAAGATTATGTAGTCAAGGAAAGAGAGTGATGGCTGAGATAGCTTAAAATGTTTCTCAAATTTAACTCCATTTTTGCTGTGCTGGAAATATTTCAACACGGCACCACTTTGTGTCTGTTCTTGGCCGGTTATCCACAGGAATTCAAGGCACAGTGCCAAAAGCTTTATTAAAACAATGTTAAAGAGGTGTAGGGAGGATTTGACTTTAGGTAGAGGTCGTTTGACAATGCAAGGGAGAGTTCACTGACTATAGATATATTCATGGTTAATAAAATGCTGAGATCACACATTATTAGTATGGTGGAAGTGATTTATTACTATGTTTTTTCCCTCTCTGATCCATTGCCCTTTTCCACAGTCCACTACACTCTCTGTGACTGTCAGGACTCTTCCGTACTACTAGAAAGACGCTGCTGATGGAACAGATAGCTGGAGTTCAGCAACAGCCGTTGCAACAGGGTGAGATACCAGCTCCACAAAGTATGTGGAAATGAGCCACCGCAACGTCCAAATGTAGAAAGAAAAGCAAGTGAGAGAAAGAGGGAAAAAGATGGGGAGCAGGGAGAGAGTGGAGAAAGGCAGTGTGTCTGTCACAATAAACTGCTTTCAATGACAAAGCAACTCTGGCCGGCTTCCAGCACTGCACCAGACACACGCGTGTCTCTATGCATGTGAATGCATGTGCATCCAATTGTGCATGCAAGTGTTCATGATCCAAAGCTGACATCAAAGTACAGCCTCTGTTTTTAATCATGTTGCATTTAGCCTTGTGATAACAAAAAGCCTAATGCAGGATGTAAATGCAGAGTCATGTGCTCTCATTTAGCCGCTGGGTCTCTGGAGAGAGCCGGGTCTGTGATGTGTTAGGGCTGTGTCTTTGTATTGTGCTTGTTGTGTCTGCCTCAGGGTGTCTAAAGTCACTCATATGTTACTGTACTGTTTTAACACAGTCTTCTTCTTTTCTGTTAGACAAACACAAACCGACTGCTGTGCCTGTCAAAGCTTTGAAAATCAACAAAACATATGTTAGAGTAGCTAAGGGTGATAGCTTTACACACAAACACACGTTCAGAAACCAACCTTAGCAACAGAAGTGTAACCATTGCTTGAATCCTAACAACCCTCTCTCTCTCTCTCTCTCTCTCTCTGGGTCTCCAAGGAAGTTCAAAGGAGTGTGTATATATTCTTCACTCAACAACACAGACATACAAACACACTCATATACATATAAACAAGTCTATTCCAATAAAAAAGTGTTCCAAATTCATGAAATAAATAATAAGTAACTTTCAGCTGTTGTTCACTTTGTGGCTGTGCAGAAATCATACACCGTTAGGATCTTCACCTTACAGAACTCTTAGAAATGATACACAGAAGAATTGAGTAAAAGTCACAGTAAAAGCATGCTTACTTCCTGGCTAAGAGTGTAAGTATAGTGTTAGTAGTGGTTTATGTGTGTTTCTCTGTGCACGTGAGAATTTCCTTCATTCATTGAGTGAGTGTTTCCTGTCTGCGCTAAACTCAATGTCACATAATCAACACTACATTAAAAAGAAAACAGTGACAAAATGGACCTTATAGGTGGCAATAAACCTAATGAACTTGAATGAACGGGCTCCTGGTACACCAGTATGAATTAGAGCTTAATAAACTATCAAATTATACAGATTAAGACAACATCAGCAACAGAAGGACCTTTCCTACAAACCACACATTAATAATGCTGTCACTACTGCAGCCAAACTAGTATAGCCTGTCAAAATTAAGTTACGACCCACGGCTTAACAAGCACTTCACTTCTCTGCTAAGCAGTCAGATAACAGCAGGTCCAGAAACATGGCTGTCAAAACCACTGCTAGAAAGAAAAGGGGAAGCAAAGGGGCTCTTCATACATTATAACGGCTAAAAAAGCCATGCAACAGGAAAAGAGAAGAGGGGTGTCTGTTACCGTGGAAACTGACCTCTTTATTGCTGACTTTGTTGTTACATCCTTTAAACCCACATGGAAAAGACAAGCCAAACACTCACACACAGAAGCCCGGTTCTCAGTCATTCAGTAGGAACATAACAACACCAGCTTCCAAATAAAGCGCACCAATCAGCTAAATGCAGGGTGGCACAGGGAGAGAAAACGGAGGATAACCTATAGATGAGCTCCATTGTAGCTGACCCATCTGCAGCGAGACAATAGACCCTAGGGTGAACACTCCGGTTGCCTTTACCTTGTCTGTCCTCGGAGGAAGCCCTTCAGGTTTAGGGCAGCATATCCCTAAAAGATATTGGTGGCCATCTTGCTTTGCCTTCTTTCAGCCTCAAAAGAGAACGCTGGCTACAGTAGCCGTGTGCAGGGCAAGCTCCTGGGTGTCATGAGTAGGGTGACTGTGAGCCGCTGGAGCAAAGTGCTGCTACAGCAGACATGCACACACTCGCCACACACACACATATATATAGACACACACATACGGGATGCCTTTCGCAGACGCAGACAGAGCCTCATCAGCCAATGGCGTGAGGACCTTAGCGGCTTGTAAATTATCTTCCATGCCTAGACTCTCCTAAACAAAGGATCCCCTATGTGGGCTTTTTACTCCAGCCCTACACACATGGATTGGTGGCAAGCTGTGGAACGGATACTGCACACATGCTGGATCTGGATCACAGAAAAACAACTCCACCACCGCTGAGATATTAAACTCTGAAGCAGCTCACTAACACTGCTTTTGGGCTCTTGGTCATTTTCACTGAATTCCTTGCACAACTGCTGAAACAATTAGTCCATTAATTCATTTGCAGAAAATATTATCTTCAACTGATACATATTATTTATTTCAAATCTTTTATTTGAGGATAAATTGATGAAAATGTATTACTTGTTTAAGTCCTATATCAAGAAAAAAATGCTAAACATTTGCTTGTCCCACCCTATCACATGCTTATTTTACCTTCTCTATATCAACGTAAACTGCATATCTTTGGTCGGTTGTTTCAAGGACTGTTGGTTGGATGAAACAATTTGAAGACTTCAACTTGGGCTCTGTTAAATTTTGATGGTCACTCTTTAGCATTTCCTGACATTTTATAGACAGAACAATTCATAAGCTAATTAAAAAAATGGCCAACAGATTAATTGTTAATGGAAATAAGCCCACCTGCTAACTGTTAGTTAAACGTACGCCTATGGCTGAAGGATGATCAGGGGTGACTCATTGAGTCCATCACTGCAGAGAAAAGCTGGACTATGACAATGTGTGTGAATGCAGATGTTGTTAAAATGCTCATGAGTAAAATACTTCTTTTCTTAAGCAGAAGCCAGCATCACATGACATTGAAATTTGCAGTTATGAGCATGTCTTTGTGTGTATTTGATGATCTTTATATTGAATATATGTGTATGCGTTGCAGTCTGTCCTAGTAAACAAGTGGCAGCATCATTTTCTGAAGAACGTTTAATTCCCACATGATCGAGATGACTACGTGGAAGACTGTGGTGTGAGCAGAAAAGAGGATGTTCACAGCATCCATACTGTCTCAACAACCCCTCCCCTCATTCTCTCTCATCCAACCCCCAAAGCCTTTTTCTCTTTATAAACAATTCCCTGAGGAAAAGCTGTCGTCAGAGAAAAAAACACAGAGACAGAAATCAAAAGACAAAAAGGGAAATATGTTATGAGAGAGTAAAGTACTCCCCTTTTTAAAAGGCAACCATGTGGCCAAGATGCTGAGGTCAAACCAGGACAAGGAAACATGAAGACAGCCTGAGCCAGTGCCTGTCGTTAACACTCTAGAAACCGATCTCATTGTGGAAGCAGAGAGCGTGCAGCTTCATTCAGACACAACAATGAAAACTATATCAGCGTAGTGTCCATGTAATAAACATGACAATATCAGGATGAATAGAAATAATGGACAAGCATGCCATGGTGGGAGATGAAGTCATTATTAAGGGACTTAGAAGTAAACCATGTCAAAATCTCAAACGGTATTCATAAGGATGTTACACCTGCTAGGCCTGAATTATAGCCAATATAGCACATGATTAAATGTGTTTAGGAAAAGGATAGGTTGAGTCCTCTACGACCTTAACATGTCACAGTTCATTTATAAAAATGTACCTATTCACACCATATTAACATTTAACTACACTGTTTTAAATACTATGGTGCCATTTTTGAGAATGAAAAACTATACTAAAGATTTGCATGTTTTTATCTGGTTTTTATCACACTGAGTCAGTCAGTCAGTTAGTCAGTTAGATGCTTATAACTTATCATAGTCAAACTCCTGCAGGCTGTGGCTTCATGCGTATGTTGTCTCACGGCAAACATTTTCAAAACCAGTAACATCACACAGGCTGTGTTCAGATATCATATCCTTTGCTACGTGTTAGCAGGCAGCTGGTAATTTATTGTACATCTATATGTACACGATTAGCATAAAAAACAAGTAACATTCAACAGAGGTCATTTTCCCCTACAGTTATAATCACAAGTTTCCTGACACACTGTAAAACAAACACAGATGTAGACTAAACACTTCAAATATACACAAGGCATGTGTGTGCTGGAGCATACTTCATCCCCACAAAAAGAATATTTCCCAAGCACTGTCAGTAACAGAAAACCTCAGTCCACATTACAACAAAATATTCTCAGCTATTTTAATTACGAAGTGGATCAGTGTCTGCAGATTCAGAATCCGTATTGCCTATCCATGAGGACATACTGTAGCTTTTACGGTAGTTTAACCCTGAACTGGACATAATAAACTTGTATGGACATCTGAAAAATCAATGTGGATTCACATAAGAGCATTTCACTACCATTTACACCTGCTGAAATATGCATAATTAAATTTTTCAGTCATATAAATCAAGAATAACTTCCTGACTAACAGTAATGAATGCACTGGACCCACCTTACATCTGGATATGTTTATGATGGTAACTAGTGTACTCCAGTTTTCACACTTACCAAATTGGGGAGAGATATTAGATATTTTCAGATTGATTGTGGCAGTTATAGCTGATCTCTCCTCTTAATGGTAATATCTCAGGTAGTCTGACAGGTTTGTGGCAAAGTCTACAAACTAAACTGTCAAACAGGTTAAACCAACCTAAACAATAAGATACACACCTACCAACCGCTACCATTTAACTATCAACTGGCATGTGCCGCTGAACCTGCTGAACACAAAATGGTGAACTACACAATTTAACAGCTAGATAAATTGAAATGGTACATATAAACTGTGACTTCACTCCCCTATGATACAGTGTGTAAAGAATAGAAAAAATAAACAAATTTTCCTCTGGCTGTAACATTAGTTTAAACAAACAGCTCAACATTTATTGGCTAATGTAACCTTTGATTCTCTGGTATAAAGACTAACAAATACACTATTACATTATTCCACAATGTTGAATTATTTTTATGACAATATAATTTATAAAAACATGCACATTACAGTACTTCTCTATTATAAAAATATAGTTTAAATTAAGCATGAACTGTGTTGGTTATACTGTCCTTCTCTGCCTTCATAGCAGTCCTCCTACTGCAGCCACTCCATTCCTGCACCCAAAAATACTCCACAACAACCAACAATATTGCACCACACCCTTAATTTTCAGCTCTTTAAGTGTCCCATATGTTTTTTTCCCTTTAACGAGCTACCCAGCTCTTGTTAGGAACAAGTAATCTGGACATTAATCACCCTAAGCTATAGTAAATGAGCATGCAAGTGAGGTAAAGAAAGTTGTTCTGCACCACAGTCGTAAACTGTCTCTGACACATCTGGAGGCTGACCCATGGAGACCGGCCCGGTGATGGAGCTGTGCCAAGCGTGATTGTTGCCAATAGTTGTCACTACTGCCATTACTGCTTACGCTAATGTAAACTTGTCCCTCATTTGCATGGAAAAGCTACAGATCTGTACAGCTGTAGTTTAAGGAAGTTTCTCCTATTCTTTCTTCTTTATTTAAGTTGTGACTTTTTTCCTTCAGTGAAAGATAACAGTGGGAATAGCGGTAACAACCATGGGAAAATGTGAAAACATAACGATGTGCTTAGTCCCCATGCTGCTCATCCAGTCCATTAATGCACAAGTTACCTCCCACACAATCACAGACTCAAACATCTATTTGACCAGGCCAAAGCCCAAAAGACCAATACACACATAAACATTTAGAAACTAAGTATATGCAGTACTAATCTATATACATTAGCATTTGGATCCTGTGAAGCCAGACCGAGACAGTTTGAAAGCAGATTTTCCTTGAAGAGAGAACCTTGAAACCATAAAGTCAGTTACCTGAGAGGAGGCAGCAGTATGGCTCACATTCAGCAGAATCACGAATCACACTATTACCTTTTCCAAAAGAACATCTGTGGACTCGAGCCTTTGACTGAATGTCTACACAATGGCTTTCTGCACTCTCTTCTACATGCTCTCTGCTTCCTCAACAAACACACATAAATACAAATGCATGTTTGCAGCTTTCAAACTTCCTGTATGGGTAGTTTGTAACCCATGGGGGAGCCTATTTTGGACACAATGGAGTCACATTCACAATTCCATTTAGCACACAAACACAGAGTGTGTTATATAACATACTACAATCCCACTTTGGAAGAAAATGTGCACCATTCAACACCACACCCTAAACCCACATGGACTTAATTTTAGGGCCGACAGTGGTTGGTCAGCATGAGGGGATGGCGGGTCACTCAAACTCTCACACCTCCAGCCAGGAGAGGAGGGAGGAATTTTAAAACCTGTATGCATCAACGAAATGTCCTCTTTAATCTTGTGCCTGTACTATCCAATGTGTTTGTACCTGCTGATTTTGGTCAGAAGGTATAAGACAAACATCTGTACAAACACACAATGAAGTATTAACTCATCATAGTTCTGTGGTGTTATGTTTTGGAGTTGCTGTGGCTAAATATGGCAAAGTGTTTCACCTTAGGAAGGAGAGAAGAGGAAGGTGGGCGGGTCCTCAGTTTATGTAAACAATGACAAACACACACACACACACACACACACACACACACTGACCCAACTATACACACAAACAGTATGCAGGCAGAGCAGCACAGGGGCCCCAGATCCTCTAACAATGAGACAGGAAAAGGCTTACTTAAGTTTGCGCTAGTACAACGTGCTGAGTAGGCACGTTGGCCATATGACTGCACGTGTGTGTGCATGCACTCACACAAAATATGTGTGTAGACAGATGCATTCAAAATCCAGTGTTGCATTAGTGACTACACATACTGTACAGACAGATAAACGAGCACATGAGTTCATTACAGCTCAGTGGATGGAATTCTGGGGTAGAGAAATAATGACAGGAGGGAGCAAGAATACAAGAGTTTTTATCCTCCTCAGGTAAATGAGCTATTTAGGCTAAGTTAGGCAAGTCAGGTTGATGCATGAATAAGCTCTGGTTTCTCCAGAAGGAGGCCATTGTGTGCCCTTGGTAGGATTTGAGTGGCATTTCTATTGGGGGGCAAAGTGAGGATTTCTTTTCACCCAGAGAAACCAAGTGGCACGACTTCAAAGCTTATCCAGGGACTTAGAGCCTTACAACAGTCAGGACACGGCACAAACTCACAGATGCAAAGAACTCAGCTGACTCAGGAGTGGAACAATAGTGGTATACAAGTTTAACGCTACAAATATCTTGCTGAATTATAACCATTAAAGATACTACAACACATAATCCAAATCTTTGCATTGTTGTTGAAGAAACCAAATTGTTGCTGAGCTGCTACACCTGAATGTACATTAAAGCAAACTGAGTGGAGTTCCCCGTCATTACAGTAAATCATTGTCTTGGGTTGGATGTAAGCCTTCAACCTGGCACAGCCTGGGCCATACATCTGCTCTGATGTATAGTGGGCTCTGGTCAAATAACAGAGCCCCCAAATCACATACAACAGACATTTCTCCTTGAGTCTTTTTTGGGCCACTACCCAAGCCCTGCAACTATTATAGAAAACTACCTCACAGGGTTGTTTTAAATTTAATTGGCTTTGAACAGGTTAACAGCAAATACAAAGCAACCCTAATCAGAGGCAAGCTAATATAATAAAATGTGTGTCTATGCAGAGGAAGAGGTGAAGTCAGAGGAGAGAGTAGGCTAAAGCACAACACAATGTGCTTCGTCATAATGACTTGGCTCTGATAAAATGTTGGCAGTGTCTCTGACATTTCATGAACTTTCCTCACTACCTCGGCCCTCTTCTGTCCCACACATTTATGTAATAAGAAAGGAAAAAAAAGACTGTGGATATGTGTGTCCTTCGGCTTATTGCCAGAGTGCCCACGTGCATATGTGGGAGAACCTTTACTCATTTTTGTGAAAGGAGAGTGACGCACCAAACTCTAGCATGGCCTAGAAAATACATTTGGGAAAATTCACACTTATCACTGCTGACAATTTTCTACAAGGTTTTTTACCTTCCAGGCTGCCAGTTGTTTCATTTCACTTCAATACAATATACCAATCACCTTGAAGAGGCTTGAAACTTGTGTGAGATAGATAATGCATAACAGTGAACATCATGTTTACTTTAATGATAGTAGATGTTGCAGCATGTAATTACTGTGTGGTAATGTAGATCAGTGCAGACTCAGATCAATCTGCACTTGTAATTGCATATATTTCTTCCTCTTAAGAGTTGTGGTTTTATAGTTTTTATGTTGTCAGTGAAAGATATGTCTAGAATAGATACATTAAATGTTTTGTATATTCTGTGTATATTATATTCTTCTTATGTATTTTCAAGAGAAATGTGAAATCTGTGTCAAATTCTTGCTCCAAAACAGTATAACACAGTGCCACAACATATATTGATAGTGTAACTGTGTTATATATATATAGTAGTGCATACAAGTAT
Organism: Sander vitreus; assembly: GCF_031162955.1. Classification (NCBI taxonomy): domain Eukaryota; kingdom Metazoa; phylum Chordata; class Actinopteri; order Perciformes; family Percidae; genus Sander; species Sander vitreus. Next base: position 16,768,780 of record NC_135871.1, on the reverse strand, counting down.
TTTAAAAAGAATATAGCTCGTTATTTCGTCCCAATTATAAAAAGAAGCTTACTTAATAATTACAGTTTATTAGCAACAAAAACAAGTGCAATTACCTCACTGAATTTACAGAGGCAATTTTGCCATGTCTAAGGCATTCATCCCTTGCAGACAGCCATAGCTTGTTGCTGACCCACTATGAGCAGGACAATCTGAGTAGTTTAACCTAATTACCTGCATATAGGTTACAGAGTTCACAGCCTTAAACCAATAGTGCGTGTCTGCTGATTATCTCCACTAATCCTCCTTACGACCCAGAGAATACTCCACCAGACAACAGTGGCAGGTGAAAGGTCAGTATCAGACAAAGAGGTCGCCATAGCAACCGTTGGTGCTGAAGACTTCCATTGCTGTGTGTGTGTGTGTGTGTGTGTGTGTGTGTGAGAGAGAGAGAGAGAGAGAGAGAGAGAGAGAGAGAGAGAGAGAGAGAGAGAGGGGGAAGAGGAGCTCACACCTGACAGGAGTGTCTGCTGGAACAAACCACTCTCACTTTACATTAAGCTAGTTCCATTTGAGAACAATGAGTGTGTTTTGCTGCATGATGGCCTGAACTACAAGCCGTAAAAAACCTTCATGCACCACACACACACACACACACACACACACACACATGCATACAGCCATGTCCATGGACATTCTCCTTTGACACAAAAATACAGGTAATATTCATTCATATGCACACAGACACACAGCTTTCAATATCTGCTACAAAGCAAACAGTCACCGTTGGGTGCTGCAGGCTGCCTGTCCTCCCTACCAGAGTGCTGTCTGAGGGATGGCAAGTGTTTTCCTGATATACGTGTTGTGACAGCTGGGCTACTTTTCTGGCAAATGCGTTGCAGCAGAACAAAAAGGAGTGGAAGAAGTGCGAGAGATAAATTAGTTCCAGGCGGAGCTGGGCGCTGAGCTGGCTAGCTGACTGGAAGCCTGCAGGCTACTATTTGTAAAAAGTAGAGTCCCCCTGCAGCTGTATTGTGCCGAACTGAATGCTTCCTTTGCTATGTAATTATGGTGAAACCTCAAACTTACCAAAGTGTACCTCTACAGGTGCATGGTCTCGATAAATGCAGTGACAGAAGGAGACACAAGCACTCAAGGATAATAGTTATACTAAAATGTGGGCGCAGTGTCTGCACCAGTTGGAATCGGTGAATGGAGCTCTGGCTGATATCAACATTAGGCGCATTATAGTAGTCCAGGCCAGAAATATGAAAAGCATGTATAACCTTATGTAAATCGAAAGGAGACAAAAAAAACAAACAGAGATCTGCATCAAATATTACGCCAAGATTTATAGCAGCCTGCTTCTTTTCACATTTTTATTTACAGCAATATTGATATTTATATCATAATAGGCTGTATATTAACATATTGGGAGAAAACAGGCAGTTCTATGTAAAATCAGACATTGAGCACCCCCCCATATAGCCAAAACAGCATGATCCTTGTTTCATAACTATAGAAATAAAATGATCCATAATAATACATTTTATTTCTATGCTACAAACTGTCAACTGGTCAAAATGGCAGAGTTTGGGCCGGAGGCTGGCTGAAGCATCAACGAGGGCCCGCAAGCACAGTAATGTGTTCGAGCGAGCTAGAGTGTGACTAAAAAGAGCCAGCGGCGTTAATACAAAGCAGTGAATTAGAGAAATTAAATGGTTTTGTCGTTTAATCACTAGAAATGTAACTGACTATTCAGGGTCACCCCTAATAACCTCGTTATATTTCAAAAAGTTTTCCGACATCCAGTATCAGGATGTTGAGGCAGGCAAGGAGGTTATCCAAGCTGCTTGAGTTATTGGACTGGAGAGGGACATATAACTGTGTGTCTTCCGCATAACAATAGTGGGAGACACCGTGCATGTATAAAAACAACAGAGGCCCAAGAATGGACCCTTGAGGAACCCCACAATCAAAATGAGCAACAGAGGAACAGGCATATAATAACAGAGAAGTAGCGGTTAAATAATAGCATGTTTGAAACCATTTGGAAATTATGCCAGAAGTCAGAGAACTATTAATAATCAATACAAAAAAACTCTTTAAAAACTTTGTGGTTGGGATACTATCTAAAACAGTAGAGCAGGGATCTTCAACGGGGGGTCCTCAGAGTCAATGCAGGGGGGCCTCCAAATTATTATTATTTTTTTTTCAAAAATGAAAAAGTCTTAACATGAAACCAACTTATTATTAGCAAATATAAGTACCCACTGCTTACTGGCCTATAGGTAAGGTAGTCACTAAGGCCATCCATAGATACAGTTAACTCTACGGGTTCCCTGTGCCACATGTATGTTTAACATTAAAACATGATTTATAAAATCATGCCAACAATTATTAGGCTATTTTAATAGCTTAGTATTCTATGCAAAAAAGGTACAGTATGTATAAAGGTTTTAGGCCGCCCTACATGTTATTGTAGGCCCATTTTAATATGCAACTTCATTTTATACACTATATGTAGTAAGGGGGTCCCTGCTCCATCTCTCTTTAAGTTAAGGGGTCCTTGGCTTAAAAAACATTGACTAGCCCTGCAGTAGAGGATTTAATTTGAGAAATTAATTATATGCATATCACCGCTACAGTGTAATGATAGGAAAAATGAACTAGTAGAAGCAAGACACATGGTGGTACTACACACTCAAATCTTAAATACTGTATCAGCTGATTACAATGGAAATTTACAGAACTGCAAAAACATCTTGCATCCATTTATGAATTTCATTCCATATTTAAAAGCCTATGCTAGTTTAAGTCAAATAAACTGCCAGCACTGATTGACAGAGGGGCAATTTGTTTGTACTATTTTGCAGAGAAGTGAATGTTAAAAACATTATCTATGAGTGCTGACATCTGCCTTGTTAGGCCGTAAAAAAGTGAGTCAGTTATGCAGCCTGAGCCTACAGCTCTAAACATGTCAGGACTGTTACAGTCTAATTCATTCTACAAAAAGTGGAGCTTTTGCACTCAATGAACTGTAGTATTTTCTTTCTGGTGTGTACGTGTTAGTGTGTGTTGGTGTGTTCAGGGCCAGGTCAGACAAGGCAGTGAGCCCTGTCCTCACTGCCCAATACATAGCAAGGCCACGAGGGGGACATCAAGCCTGAGTGAAACCAGACATTTTTAAAAGGAAAACGCCACGCTCACTCTCTTTCTTACAAACACACAAACCTTAAAAACTCAAAGGTTTACATTTTTAAACAGTTTTAGTGTTTTTGTATGTTGTCTCAAATATATCAGCCTTACACTGTTCAATCTGTGTTCTGTCTTGTGTGTTTTTTTGCAAGTATGTTATGTATATAAGGTTTTATGATCAAAATAAATCACAGCCACACCAACCATAGTAGCTCACTAAAACCATGAACAGAATCCACATGCCACTACATGAACTCTTCTTTGGCCTCTGCCCCTTTTTTCACAATCTCGTGGGGTGGAAATTAGTCGTTGGAAGGGTGTGTGAGCTTGATCAACAAGACCGGCCAGCAAGTAAGTACACATAAAGTAAACCCTCATACACTCACAGTGTGGTTTCTTGAGTTATATATTTAAATACAAGACAAGAGGTAAAGTTGCTCACCCTGTTCTGCATCTAGAATTAAGCAAAGGATGGATTTGGGAATATGACCTACAGTACAGTTCATCATGATGATAGCTGTCCTGAAAGTGCAAGCTTGAAGCACCTGGTGCAGGCTCCAAACTTGCAGTTGCATATAATCAAACAAAAACCTGTTCCCAAACCACAAACACAGGCATTGCTATAAATATGTGTATGGCAATGTGATGTCAGTTGAGAGAAATGGGGAAACAGCAATTGGCTATGTTGCTTGAATAAGAGTGGATCTGCAGTTCTGTCATCTTATCTTCAGTGTCACTCTGTCTACTGTCCAGCAGCATGCACGGATCACGCAAATACGTAGGCCTGTCACAATAACAAATTTTGCTGGACAATAAATTGTCCCAGAAAGTATTGCGATAAACGATAATATTGTTGTTCTGAGACCATTTTCATCTAATATAATGATAATGGCATAATAATGCAGGTACACCTTTTCAAAGATCAATAAACTTTTATTTCTAAAGAATATTTAACACTGGAACTGGAAGACATTTTAAATATCCACAATATGTCTTTGATCTCCTTTAGCATGTCGTCTTTCACGCTGTTGTACAGTTGTGGAATTGCCGTTTGTGACATGTATGTTCTCCCAGGCAATTCGTACTGGCTGTCAAATGTTTGCAGCATTCGTCGAGTGTTTGTGCGATAGACTACAGACTCTGTACTACATTTACTAATTATGTATTAAACACTAAATATTAAATTTAAATAATATATAATTAATAAATTATATCTATGTGGCTATCTGCCACATGGCGAAAAATGTTTGTATCAAAATAGTTCTATTTTTCAGTCTTCAAGGCGAAGGCTTAAGGCGAAGGTGCAGCTACTTTTTTCTGCTCCTCTGCTGTCTGCAGGTCGGAGCTTCGCGGGGACGGGCCGACACCCCCCCACACACACACACACACACACACACACACACCCCCACACACATACACAAACACTGGCGCACACACCAGACGCCAACCACCACGTCACTTCTGTTTACTGATAGCTATCGTTTACCTCAGGCTAATTAATTAGCTAGTAAGTGGCGATTTTTGGCAGCCAGCCTTCCAAAAGAAAGCACAATGAAATTAAATAACCGATCATTAACTGTTGACTGACAAGCAGGTAACGGAGTCCCAGTTCACCGTCTGGGAGCCTCTGACACACTTTCCGCACTCCGTGTCCGCGGACAGCTGTAGGCTTGTACCGGTTAATGTTCTGTGCATTGTCGGACACATGCAGCCACTTTCCTGAAACCGCTTGCAAGACTGACAAGTCCACAGCGGCGTGTATGTCCGAGCCTGTCTCCACCTGCAGGTTGTCAACTGTGTGCTTTGGAATGAAAGGGAGAAAACAGGACGCAGAGTAACACGGCGGATATCGCTCATATACTTTTTTTTTTTTTTTTTTGACAGCGCCTTAACTGCAAAGTGCTGCGGGAAACCCTGCTCCAACAACTAGCGTTTTCTCTGTCTCTCTCTCTCTCCACCAGGAGTCCCGCCTCCCCCCACACAAAGACCATGCGACTGACAAGAGGGTTCACTCCTCGTTACGCTAAGAAACCGAGAGTGGTCATCCAGTCTCTTTGGTAGAGAGAGAGAGAGAGAGAGAGAGAGAGAGAGAGAGAGACAAGGAAAACAAACAAGCATGCAAATGGAAATTATCGTGGCTGGAAAAATTATCGAGCTCATTTTTTTTATCGTGCGATTAATTGATTTATTGACTATCGCGACAGGCCTACAAATACGTATTCTATGTAATAACAAAAGTCACAACAACCACATATACTGTAAATGTGTATTTGGGCTACATGCACTGACCCACATTTCAGGGTATTCCAAAAAATATGTTTATAAATCTCTTCCTCCTCGCCCCCTCTTACACTTACATAGAAATAGTGCACAAAGGTCGTCACTACTAATACCGCAGGTGTTATATAATCAGCCCTAATCTGCTACTGCCACTGCTACGACTCTGAGGACTCGGCCAGTGTATGCATGCACGCTTGCAGGCACAAGATTGCACAGCCACATGGACCCTCACTCACAGTTGTTCACACAGAGCCCTCCCCCAGCCACATGGACACCACTGAACTATGTACTATTGTGTAGCTCTGGTAGCCAACTGCTATAAGGAACTCTTATTTCCACCAACCAAAATGATTGAGAAAATGTCCATTAGCCGTCTGTCCCTACATAAGCATGTTATAGATAAAGCACCATAATCAGAAATGCTTTTTAACACCTCGTCTAAATAATTTTACTACTACTTTATAAACTTTCATGCTCAAACAATTAAACATAGAACCCTACATTAATCATTTTTGGCCACAAGGTGGTAGAATAACTCCGAAACAAGCTGACAACCACACAGACCTGACACAATATTGGTATTGCTAAAGTATTAGCAAACAGTTGCCTTCTTCTTCCACATGCAACATTATAACTTCATTGGAGTTGTGTTTCTGGGCACTTGCCAAATCAAAGTCCAACATTCAATAGCCTTTTAGCTCTGTTTTGGTCTCAACTGAGTACTGAGAAAAAATATGGGTCAGTAGGCTACTTGATAAATTTGTCTGCCACTTGTTGCTGGGCAGGTAAGTATAATGTTTTGTTTGCTGAAAACAGCTAAAACATTTAAGTTTCAGGCTGAACAGCTAAACAATGCTCTGAAACTCGCTATAGAGCTCTGTAGAGCTGAGAGTTGCAGATTCAAGAGATAATTATCTGTAGGTTCTTCACTATTAGCGTGATAGTGACACCCTTTTCACATTGTGTCAGTTTTCATATCGTCATCGATTATAGCTGTTTTAAAATTGACTGGGGAAAAAAATCCTGGGTGTTCATTGTCTTAATGGGTTCTAAAATATGTATTCACAATGCCATTCAGTGCCACTGTGCAAAAACATCCGGCTCAAATTGGCCTTAATTACTACCCATACCCATTCACACACATAAGCATGCACATACACAGTCACCATGTGGAACTCATAAAATGGCTTATTCTCTTGCTTGCACCATGGATGGCGCACACACACACACACACACACACACACACACACACACACACACACACACATTTTCCAAGCACGTGCTGAGATGCTGCTAGTCATGTGACAGAGCTTCCCCTCTAACACAATACATCATCAACACTGAAGTTGTGCATTCACACCTGATCTCTATTCTCTAAACAGGTGCACACACACACACACACACAGCACTTCCTCTTTTATCACTCAACACATTTCCCAACATTTAACGGGAAGACGCCATGAAGTAGAGTGTACAGCATCTGTTGAAACCGACCGAGACAAATGTGAAACGCAAAGTAACAACGTTAAAGTGAAACCTTCTGTTTGTCTAATTCAATGCTCGATCATTGCTGCTACCAGTGGGCGGCTGGGAAACCTCGGAGATCAAAAGCTATGCTGTCAGACAATAACCTTTTTTCAGTTTCTTCAGATCATCTGTTTGTAGATCGCATAAAGAAGCTCCAGTAAATTCCCACTCAAATCATTGTCTACATTTACCTCGTTGTGAGAATGAACTGAAGACCTGACTGCAATAAAAAAAAAAACTGCAATGTCTTACTATTACATGTAATTAAATGCACATGTGCAGTGTAATAATAAGCCTCACCTGTGCAGCAGAGAGCATGAGCAGAGATGAAGGTCTTCTCCTCCTCAGTTCTACGCACTTCCTCATCTTACAGATCTGGTGGCCAGTCCTGCGGTTGAGGCAGCAACTGCACTGGCCACAGCTGATCTTCCTCAGGCATGGCTCACACGTCCCACACCTGCTCCGCTTCTTCCTCTCCTTCTTCTGTGGTTTCCAGGAGGGCAAGCAGGCCTCCTCTGGCCCACAGGATCCAGGTAGAATAGAGGGGCTGGATTCTCCATACCCTGCCTCTGATTCTGTGTCAAAAGAAAAAGAGGAGCGTGTGCTTTCTGAGCTGCAGGAGAAGGTGAAGCTACCGTCCAGAGAAGGAGTCGAGATCTTTGGCACTGTGCCTGGCTCTGGCACTGCTACCACAACACTGTCCTTGCTAAGGTTTGGTTCACACTCAGCTGTAAGGGCATCTGTGCTCAACTGAGGAACAAGTGACAATGACAGCGAAGATGTCACTTTCTGGCTGTGGCGCTCCAATGCCTCTCGATTGAATTCACTATCTTTGGTCTTCGTCTCTGCTAGTGTGCAAGCATGTTTCTCTCCCTGAGGAGAGGGGATCGCTAGGCTTTGCAGTTGGTGTGGTTCCCCCTGGCTTGAATCCCTCAAGCTCCTGGGTTTGAAGGAGTCACTATGTATAATAACCGGCATATTTCGTTTTACTAGAACAGTCTGCACCCTCAGGGCAGTTTCAGCGACAGCTGAGGACCCTGTGAATTGAGGTTTAGCACCATGAACGGTAGGTTGCATGTCTGTCTTACCCTGGCTCAGAACCTCTGGCTTAAGTGCCTCTGAGGTGAAGAGGGCTTTGGTGGGATTTGAGGTAGCTGCGTTGGAGACTGATAGCTCACTTACAGGTGATTCTGACTGTGCTGTCAGTCCATTGTTAGAGTGAGGTGGATCTGGACATTGAGAGGCTTCTACTTCACAATTACCCAGCCTCTCAACAATCTCCTCCATCACTTCCACAGTCTCATTTTGTCTCTCAACGGCTTTCTCTGCCTCTAAACTCTCTCCTCTCTCATGATGTATCTTCTCTTTTCTCTCGTTGACAAGTATCACTCTTTCATCTGTCCTATTCTCTTTCACGTCTGAAATGTTACCTTCCTCTTGATATACAGTACACACATCATCTTGCTTACTATCACTGGCAAGGCGATCAAACTTATTTCCGAGGATAGATGAACTGTCATTTCCCTCGCTGCTGCCCTGCACCCCTGGTGAGCCACTATTCATTAGCACAGAGGGGCTATCTTTACTTCTGTCACTGCAGAGTTTTAGCTGTCCATCAACATCATCACAAACTCTAATCACACACCTCAGGTCACCTTCACTGTTATGACTGACAGTCTTTTTGTCTTGTTGGGTTATAGTACTGTCACAGCTGCACTGCACACAGTCTTCCAGCATATCGTTACACGGTGGTGAATCCGCTTTAAGAGGGCTACACTCTTTAGCATTGTTGACTCCTAAAACCGGATCTATGATACTCGCAGGAACTTCAAAATCAGTTTTTAGAGAAACTGGAAGTGTTTCTTCAGCAGCACAGGCCTCCAGATTCTCATTTTCGTCATCGTCAGGAGTTAAATCGTTGATGCTGGTGCCTGAGTGCTGGTTCCTTGTGTTTCCTTGCTGTGATGCTTCTTGTCTCCCTGCGCCCCTCCTGCTGTTTCTCCCCCCTCTGCAAGGTTTAGGAAGCTGGCAAAGAGTAACAGACATCTGTGTGCCCCGCAGGGACTTCCTTCGCCCTAGGGGGTCTTGTAACTCGCCACAGTGGTCAAGCGGATTGCTTGGCCGTCTAAGTCTTGCAGATCCTGTTACATTTAGGGCATGGTTAACTCTGCCAGAGGACCTCCCAGGGCCCTGACTTGCAGGCCTGCTAACCCCTCTTCCACGGGGGCTTTGGCCTGACTGTGCCTTGGCCCTGGCTGTTGACCTTTTGGGTTCTGCAGGTGTTTTCTGGGGCCTCGCTGTGGCTCTTCCTCTGGGTTTATTTGAGTTACAAGTTTGCTTCTTGGTGCTAATCACTTTCTGGCCATTTTTTCTCTCAGCAGGTGTCTGTCTCCTGGTGGGTTTGGTAGTAGCAGGCATGGCTGAGGGTGTGGAGAGGAGGATTTCTGGCAGACAGCATGGGAGCCAGTTGAATGTTTATCTTTTGTTCAGCACACAATTTTTTTTCTTCTTTTTAAAACCTTCCTCTTCTGCGTTTTATTCTTATCTATTATATTCTGATCTCTTTATAATGTCATTGCAGTGCATGTCCTATAAAGACAGAGTAAACAGGAAAAGAAAATCAAAATACAAATAGTCTCACCTTTAAATGCATTTTCAGTGTAATAAAGAAAAACTGTTAGCGCAGTACAAACAATCAAAGACACCAGGTACAATTCGATGACTGACATCATGTAGTACAATAGCTATAAAGCTAAATCTATACAAATTTTGTTATTCTTTACTTTGCTGGAAATGACACTTTTGCCCCGCCTGAAATATCTACTCTGACGCGCAAATGCTGTAAGGTTGACGTCAATAAAGAGAATCCAATGCACTTATACATAATACAATATTTCGATATAAGAAATATATGAAGCCTTTTGCTTTAGGAATGGCTAACAGGGCTCAAACAGTTTAAAGGGCAGGCACGTTGAGGAGTGGGCTCTAGCCGGAGGTCGGATCCTGTTTTCGTCTTTCTGACTGGCGGAAGAGGGGGTTATTACCGTGTAAAAACGCCTTCAGGGTCGCTGTTTATTATTATTTTTGCACTTGACCGCTGTAAAATAAAGTGCCGTGTAGATATAGGTTGTTTTGTTGCCCGTGAGGTTTTATTTACACGTTTACGGTTGAAATGCTTTACATACCAGAGAGCGACAGTTGCACTGCCTGAACTGCTAATAATACTCCGCTCCAGGGAGACAGCGAGACCTTGTATTGGTTTCCCTCCTCGGCAAATATAGACTGCTGGCAAGTTCAATCCTCTCTCGACGATGACATATATACATGATAAAAGCACCAACATGAACATACATCGAGCGGAATAGTTGGTTTTCAACTTGTACCGTTTAGTTTTACCGGAGCACGACAACCGTTAAAATATAAATCCCCTCTTATGTCAGTCCATTCGGGGCAGCCCCGCTCACTCTCCCTCCACCAGACGCAACTCCGGTCTCTGCTGGCCAAAAACTCGTCGTCGGCAGTGGAGGGAAGCGTGGAAAAGAAAACCTGGAATGGAGTAGGCTACTGTCGTTTCTCCCAGTGTTGCCAGCACTGTGTGGTTTCAAGTAGCAAGTGGACGCAAGGGTGTGCTAAAAATGATTGGAACGGATTACCAAGGCAACACCAGTTTGTAAGGATAATAAATAATTTATTGTACGTTAATTTTAGCACGCTAGCTTTTTTAAAGACAGGATTTAAATTGAGTAGAGTATTGTGTATATATATATATATATATATATATATATATATATATATATATATCAAATAATATGTGATTTGTAAACTGCAGTCGGTACTTCGCAATATGTCAAGGCTGCGCCCCCGTTTGGGGGAAAGAAAACAGAAGCGCATAGCTAGCTAGATGTCAATGCTTGACGCGTTTGGATCATAATTTTGACAAATGTGTATGGATTTATTTCTTGTTGAACAAACGTTTGTTTTATATAGCAAGCTACATGTATAATACTTAATTTGTGACCTTGCCTGAATCTGAGGGTTCGTAAAGCACCGTCAGTCTTTCCCCGTCTAAGTAGCTAGCTAGCTAGCTAGCTATGTGGATCAATGACTCAACACGGTGGCCAGATATCGCTTATCTGGACACCTTTATCGTTAGGATAACTATTATATGTACTGTACATAATCAACATCTTATTAAAGACTAACAGTTTGATTTTGACAGTCTGCCGCTGCTGTAACGTTAGCAGCCTCTCGTTAATGTTAGATAGCTAGCTGTTACTGTCACCACCAGTTATTTAACGTAAAGTCTCGATTAACCCGCTACACAACAGCTTTTCTGCATTTTCCTGTTTCTCTCCTGATGTGAAAGCGCGATTATTTCCCCCAAAGCCAAATACCATCTAACAGGCTCTTTTTTAGGACATGGCAGGGGAACAAATCAGGGTTTTTGGATGTATTGTTGGTGCAACCAACTAGCTAACGTTACACAGTAACTCTTCGGCATAGCGTTATTAATTTAAAACGGTTTGTAGATTTTTGTAGATAAGTTCAACTTCCTCTTTTTAAGCTGTGGCCGTTTATACGGATTGTTTTCCCTCAGAAAGAGCATAGACAGTTAAAGAGGCGGGGTGATGAGCCTCCCCTGGATGACGTTTTGCCGCTCTGAACAACGTCATCCTGCGACATCAACATGCGACTGTTTTCGGTCAGAGCAGTTTTGTCAGCGGGCGAAGGACATGAATGCGGTTATGTGAATCTTGACAGCTCCTCATCTTCTTTCATTACTTCAGTATTTTGTCCGTTTTCTTTTACTGGAACAGTTAACGACAACCTTCTCGGTGCGGGACCACCAGGTGTCCATGGTAACGGACAACAGCCACGATTACGAGAGAAAGAGATTTTTGAAAGATATTTCATCGGAAGGACCCTTTACTTTGCCGTTTCTTTGCCTCTAACAGTTTTGATTATCTTGTGAGTATGAACCAGGGGTGTCCTTCTCTTTCAGCTAAATATGCCCACTACTCCACTGGTTGTGGCTCTTAACCCTAACAGTTATGTCCCATTGCAAAGGAAGACTTATAATCAACCTTACACCAGCCTTAAGTCATTAAAAAACTGACAATTGACAGAAGGTTGACAGTCTGGTTTGCCCATAGAGATATTTGCCAGGATGATGATACATACTCATAACGTGCATTTACAGTATTTTCTTCAAATTGCAGTCATGGATGTGGCAGATTCTTGATCAGGAAGGATGACATCAGAGGCTGCGGTCTCCACATCTCCTGCCATAAGCAGCACCCCTGTCAAGACGGACTACTACTTTCTTCGCTCCTTTGTGGCTGGAGGTAGGATCTGACACATCAGTTTATACCATCAGTTTCAGGTCTGTGATGATTCACACAAGGGGACACAGTTCCAAGCCTCTGTGTGTTTGCAGGATTGCTTCCCTTTACCAAAGAAACACTTTCTTATTTGCTTTACTCCCCTTCTTTCTTTTGTGACCTATAAACTTATGTCTGTGCATGTTTAAATAAGTTGCTTCAACAAAACCTTAACAGCAGCTTTGGAGAAACCATGTCTCTGCTGTTACTGATCGCTCACCTCCCTGTGGAGCTTGGCAAGCAAACATGGAATGATCCTTAAATAAATAATGATTACTAAATAAATCATTATTCACATACTTATCCCTATACCCTTGTTCTTAAAGCCTGCTGTGCTACCTTTAGCACACCCTGCTTTATGTTTCCCTACACGTGATAGACATTTTTTTAGTTTGTACAGTATTTGTTTCCTATATTGCACTGGTATTTACAGTTTAAGACAGTTATAAGTAAATATTAGTATGTTTCTGTGTCATTGTTTGTGATTCTTCCTTTATTTTATTATGAAATGTGTTACATGAAAATCTGAGTAGTTGACTGTTTCACTTGTTCCCTTTTCTCTGACTTTTCTACAGCTACTTTTGTATGATGACCAACGTTGAACTATTCAACTGTTCAACTATCTTTAAATGATGGGCCTGTTTAATTGCCAGATTCACTCAAGATAAAACAAAACAAAGACATTACCAACCATTCTACTATAGTTACATGAAAAGTTCCATATTTAATAATAAATGCATTGATGCCGTGTTTTTCTGTTTTTGTTTAGGTGTTGCAGGATGCTGCGCCAAGACTACCATCGCTCCTCTGGACAGAATCAAGATTCTTCTTCAAGCGCAGAACCCCCATTACAAACATCTAGGTAAAAACAAGACATGGAAAGCCAATAAGTGTTTGTTTTTACACATCTGCGCCACATGAGGGAAACTCTGATCTATCTTTGCAGGAGTGTGGTCCACTCTCAAGGCTGTGCCAAAGAAAGAAGGCTTCCTTGGCTTGTACAAGGGTAATGGGGCAATGATGGTCAGGATATTTCCTTATGGAGCCATCCAGTTTATGTCCTTTGACAAATATAAAAAGGTACAGTTACAGTATATACTTTACTGTGGAATAATTCTTTCAAAGAGCAATGTTATAATAATAACGGTGTCGTAGTAAAACGAACAATAGCAGTTTTCTAGGGAACTGTAATCAGCTTTCACGTTGTTACTGTATGTGTTTTTTGCTGCATTTTGCTACAATTCAATTAAAAAAAACTTTAGTTGTACCCGGGTAGAGTAGTTAGAAAAAAAAAAAGTTGAAGTAAAACAAGAAGAATTTCAGTGCATTGTTTTTATTGGTTGACTTTTGTTTCCTCCCTTTACAGCTGCTAAGTAAAAAGATTGGGATCTCTGGACACATTCACCGCCTTGTGGCCGGATCAATGGCAGGTAATATATCTTTCCCACTTGCCTTTTCAGTCTGTGCCAGCTTAATATCATGTCCTCTTGAATCATGTCCTCTTGAATCATGTTTAAATTTGTCACCTCAGGACACACTTTCTCATAATGTGACATCACTACGATGCAAGTAGGCGTCATGCCTTGTTACTGTGTGCCAGACAAAAAGAAGAAAAAAACTTGTTATTGTGTGTTATTAAATCATCAGTCTGCCATCATCAGTATAAAAAGATTGAGTAACAAAGTGGAAAGTCAGTCACATGGAATTAAATACAGCTACAATGTGTGACTGTGTCTTAGTGTTTAATCTCAGTAAATTATTTTGAAGCATAACTATAGTCATAAACTGTGTGTTTTTACAACGTGTGTTCTTATGTTGTGTGTTTTCAGGGATGACAGCGGTGATCTGCACCTACCCTCTGGATGTGATCCGAGCCAGACTGGCCTTCCAGGTGACAGGAGAGCATCGATACACTGGAATTGCCAATGCCTTCCACACTATCTACCTTAAGGTAGTGGGCTAGGGTTCAACTTCTTAAACAAACAACACAGTCTTCACAAACATTTTATCCCTTCATTAAAAAATGCATTACATTTTTTTTTGTCAAGGTTGTTAATAATATATACAGTATCTACCTCTTACTACAGACCTGTTTCTCTTTTTTTTGCAAAGGAGGGGGGCATCTTGGGCTTCTATAGGGGACTAACACCAACACTTATTGGAATGGCCCCTTATGCAGGTGATTATTATGATTATTTTGCATAGTTTGATTGTGCTCCACGATCATTGAGCAGAACAACATTATATGTCCTCCTTCACATATGTAACCAGTGTTCTTTTGGGTTGCGTTAGCCTGAATCTTTGTCTCCCACTTCTATCCTTCAGGTTTCTCATTCTACACCTTTGGCACCCTGAAGAGCCTTGGCTTGAAACATTTCCCAGAGCTGCTGGCACGCCCCTCCTCAAACAACCCTGATGTCCTCATTCTGAAAACCCATGCAAACCTGCTCTGTGGGGGGGTTGCTGGTGCCATCGCTCAGTCAATATCGTAAGTGCTGAGGGCAGGCAGCCAACAAGCCTCGAGCTGACTGTGACTGGAGTTTGCTATATCAATACAGTGATTTATTGATGATTCTGTCAAATTGTGTTTATTATCACTAGGTACCCATTGGATGTTGCTAGAAGAAGAATGCAGTTAGGAGCCGTGCTTCCTGACTCTGAGAAATGTGTGTAAGTATCACCAATGTTCCTACTCTCTATATTCTGTTATACTATGATGTACTGCTGTGCATTATACATGTCAGTGTATGCAGTGTACTTCATCAGACAAATATTTTGCTCCTGGATTCCTAATCTCATTTAAGAATTGTGTTGTGAAAAAACAAAACAAAGAAGCATACAGTATAGTTCCAGTATTGTGTTCTGTTTTTGCAGTGAAACGTATGGGTGAACATTTAAAGGAGAAATGAAGGAGAAATAATTGTAAGGGTGATACTGAGGGTAATAATTGAGATGAAAACTGCTCATCTGGCAAGGTGTCCATGTTTTAAAAAACAAAAATCTGTGTTTGAATTCAAGTGTTTGGGACATAAATTGAGGAGTTTCCTCTTAAAATAGTTGATTCCACATTTGGCTTTATAAGCAGAGTTTGATGAGGACGTGCGTGCTCACAACTGGAGAGAAAATTCCAGAGGTCGGTGGGTTGTTTACATTAGCCTAAAACTTCAAGGAGCACAATAGCTACTGAGCTGTAAAACTACAGCAACATACCGTTCGTACCTGTACACGTTTACACAATGCCAGTCCAAACACTGCTCATTGTTCTTGCATTATGTGCTTATCCTTGATATTTAAGAAGAACACATTCATAAGGTCCAGTCAATACATCAGTGCCCAAGAAGGTCATTTGTCTCCTACCCAAGGTTTGTTTTAGATAGATAGATAGATATTTTATTGATCCCCAAGGGGAAATTCAAGGTCCTAGTAGCTTACAGACATCACACACAACATACACATACATCATAAACAGGATGATAAAATAAAAAATCCACATGAATGTACTAAGAGATGTATAAGCATGAGATGCT
The DNA here is from genome assembly GCF_031162955.1 of Sander vitreus. Classification (NCBI taxonomy): domain Eukaryota; kingdom Metazoa; phylum Chordata; class Actinopteri; order Perciformes; family Percidae; genus Sander; species Sander vitreus. The sequence goes on along the minus strand of NC_135871.1, from coordinate 16,752,888 downwards.
TACAGTGACAGGGCAGAGACTGACCCTGTGATTTAGTATGAGGGTGTGTGTCATGGTGGTAGTGCAAATAGGTCCAATAGTGCAAGGATAAAGTGTAGACACCAGCATTAAATAAAATAAAATATGGACAATATAAGAGAATAATAATAAAAACTATAGCAGTGCAAGGATAAAGTTTAAAAAAGACAGCATTAAATATGGGCATTATAAGCATTAAGCATTACATATGGGTATTATAAGGGAATAAAGTAGACAGTAGGATAGACACAAGTCAACAGTCAATGTTAGAGTTTTGAAGTAATAGGGTTACAGCCATTGTTCAAGTATTAAGTTAAACCTCAGTCCATGCTGGGGGAAGGAGGGAGGGAGGGGTTGTGCATATGGGCTAATATAGCCAGTAAACAGTGTAACAGTATAAACAGTAAGCAGTAAAAAGTGGGCCAGTGGACAGTCAGTACATAACTGTTGTTGTAGGAGGTAGTGGAAGTGGTGGAGAGGGAGGAGAGGCAGACAGATTATGCAGAGAAGTCCCTCTTTCCTCTTCCCTTTTGTGAAACATTGTAGAGTTGTATGGCCCGACAAATGACTTTCTCAGTCTGTCTGTTGTGCATGGCAGTGTGCGTAGTCTTGAGCTGATCATGCTCTTCTGCTTTGTGAAAGTGGAGTGGATGACAGTCATTGTCCAAAATGTTGAGCAGTTTTTTCAGGGTCCTTTTATCTGATATTGAAGTGATGCACTCCAGTTCAACGCCCACGACAGAGCCAGCTTTCCTTACCAGTCTATCCAGTCGCCCAGCATCCGTCTTCTTAGTGCTTCCTCCCCAGCATACCACAGCATAGAGGAGGATGCTGGCAACAACAGACTGGTAAAACATCCAGAGGAGCTTGCTGCAGACATTAAAGGACTGCAGCCTCCTCAGGAAGTACAGCCGGCTCTGCCCTTTCTTGTAGAGTGCTTCAGTGTTGGATGACCAGTCCAGTTTATTGTCCAGGTGTATCCCCAGATACTTGTAGGTGTTTACCACCTCCACATTGACCCCCTCAATGGAGACTGGCAGCAGGGTGGGCTTAGACCTACGGAAGTCCACCACCATCTCCTTGGTCTTTGAAGTGTTGAGTTGTAGGTGGTTGAGATTGCACCATTGTACAAAGTCATCCACCAGGCCCCTGTACTCCTCCTCCTGTCCATCCCTAATACACCCCAAAATTGCAGTATTTTGTGTTTATATGGCTGCTGTTCACCAACAGGGTTTAGTTCCCCACAGCACAGGCAAACCTCAAGAACAAACAAATTGATTTATCATGCCTGTAAAGTCAATAATAAAACTGTACATTGTTGTCATATGCAAGATTTAATACTTAATTGTCAGCTCAACATAGTTAGGAATTAGCTTTAGGGGAGCTAATAAACAAAACCTCAGGACACATACTGTATCATGACCACAGAAACAGTGGATTTCTTTTCTAAAAAGTGTATGATTTCTTGTCTTGCACCTTAACAGATCACTGAGCAAGACCCTGACGTACGTGTATAATGAGTACGGGGTCAAGAAGGGATTATACCGAGGCCTTTCTCTCAACTACATCCGCTGTATCCCCTCCCAGGCCGTGGCCTTTACCACCTATGAGTTCATGAAGCAGACCCTTCACCTCAACTAGCCACTGTTTTCATTTCTTCCGAGTCATTAAGGGATCGACCTCAATGCTTCCATCATAGAGTGATCTGAGGCTCACTCGCTACGTCTTAAACTCTTCAATGTGGGAATCACCTTTTCCTTGAGTTCACTGAAGGCAACAGAGAAGTCAGTTAACGTGAAAAAAGGAAACTGGATATCAGACAATAAGGCACTCCTCGTCTGTCCTATTTCATTCCCTCTTCCTGCTTTTGTGAGTCACCGCCTCTTAAGAGAAGATTTGCTCAAACACACGACATGTGGCTTGAATTTGAGCAACTCCCTCATCAGTGTCTCCATGGATACAGCAGGTCAGCGGCTCGGTTGGTTGGATGGCTCGGGGCAAAGATATGTTCTTTAAAAATGTTGTTGGCAACACCACAACAACCCTTTGATTGTGTAGAAGCCCCCTCATTCACACAGATGTCCTCATACTCTCTTTTTCTGTCTATCTCATGACCCAAAGCGATATTAAGATGGACACCATCTTAAAATGATCACATTAGCTGTTTTTTTCAAAACAGTTTCTTTACAAAGTCAACTCGGTACAACTCAGTGCTATGCATTTATTTGAATAGTGTATCACCCCTAAGCACTTCAATTCTACAGCTACACTTTTTTTTTTTATAGTTTAATTTATTCTTTTTTCCAAATATTGTTGAAGAGTGGCTGGAGTTTTAAAATAATCTGATCTATAAGGTTTTGTTCATTCACAGCTTAGCTTGTCTTTTAATCTACAGTGCAGGTTTGGGGTGCAGTAACTTTAGGCGAAGTTGCTGTTTGTGTGTCTTTGCCTTTGTTCTCGCCAAATCTAAAATCAATTTAATAATAATAATAATAATAAAAAAAGATGCAGTGGCCAGGGTGGCACATAATTTCAGTTTAAGACATTAACATTTTATTGCTAATCTTTCAATAGTGCAGTTACTGTATGCATTTTCAGTTTTATGTTGGTTAATGTGCACTCAGTTTTTGTTTAGCCTGTAGCTTTGATGATATTGAATTATGTGTATCTTTTCTCAGCTGTGATCAGAAAGATATTTTGAGTTTAAGATGTCAGCATTTTGATATAATATGGATTTAGGTCTGACATGTCTGGAGGGAGGTGAAGGGACTCAGGAGAAATTTGCACTTCATCACTGTAGCTTTTTCTTCATTTATGTATTGTTTTAGCGACCTATTGCCACTGGGTGGCAGCATTGAATTTAAATTGTATTGTTTACCATCAGAGCTGGACACAACATTCATTTCATACATCTCTTATCAAATACAAGTCAGATTCAACAAGTCAACAAAAGAAAGTTGACTATATAATAGTAATATATAGCAGATAGTGAGTATATAATAGTAATATATGCAGCGTTTTTAACCTAGTTCAGCTAAAATGTTTGACTACCCACCAGAGCTCGTGCAGGTAGGCTGAACATTAATAACTGAATAGAAAAATGTCCCACTGGCCTTTAATTAAAGGCTGCATTCACACCAAATCAGGCTTATTGCTGCAATGCCGGATTTGGTGTGAATGCAGCCACCACCACTAGTCACCACCAATGTTTACGTATGCCTCATTAGTTGTACAAGCATCCGTCTTTTTTCAGCCTGTTGCCTTTCTCTGCGTTTAATGTCTTACTTCACCAGAGTGATTACTGTGTTTTATTGAATTTTCTTCACAAGTTTCAGTTGATGCCTCAGGTTTTAGATCACTTTATATGAATAGGGGGGAAATTGCAAAGAGCAGATGGTTTCCAACTTGGCTTGTGACCGCTTAAAATGAAGCATGACTACGTACAACCACTCATCACAGTTAACATCTATCCACCAACATTCTGATGTTTCATTTGAATGATTGTGGGAGGACTGAAGAGGTAAAACTTTACTCTTAATATTTCACAAAAAAAGCAGATATTTGAGGAAAGTCCAAACACACAAACACAAAATTGTGTCAGAGACAGTCCTCTTGACCCTACCAAAATCTGTGAATTTTTTTACATACCCTGGTATTCCCCATCCCCGGATTACAAGGTGATGTCACTTTCACCCCACACACCCACCCCACCCTCCGACTCACTGTATAGATGCAGCAGTCAACTGTCAGTAGTGTGGACAGTGTGGAGTAATGAAAGATCTGTCAGAGCAGTGGGGTGGAGCGGCTGCAGGCTGCTGCGGAGGCAGGGGTGGTAGCGTGTGTGGTTCAAATGCAAATTTTTTTTAATTTGTAAAGGTAAGCATGTTTAAGCTAAAACGGAGTGTTAAGTTGCTCTTTGATAATATTGTGATCGCTGAGATTCGTTTTGTGTGAGGTTGGGAACTACTGCTAGTATACTAATACTAGAATATTGTGTGTGTGCGCAAAGGTGTTGTTGAACAAAAGTCTGAACATATAATTCTCCCAAATCACAAGCGAGATGAATAAGAGACCTCTATGTAACTCTTGATTAAAGTGCATCGAACAATGAATAAGCTACAGTATCTGTAACTGCACCGCCCTGCTGTGCATAAGAGCTTAATCACACACAATCTCACTGGTGATAAGTGGGAAACAAAATATAGTATTCAGTAACATTTCTGCTTTTCATGGTTCAACTCATTCATCTACAGTACGGCTGTGCTTTAATTTACGCTTGTTTTTATTTCCATGTTTTTTTTTTTGTTTTACGAAGTCTCCTATCAATCCTTCAAGAGCAGATCAGCTATGTTCCTGCTGCTCACTGCAACACCTGATTATGTACCGTAGGAGAAGGACGATATTTCTATATGTAAATGTCTATAATAGTACGCTGTACTACTTTATCAAACTATATTAGATGTGACTGAGACAAGATGCATAGTTTTGAGAATGATTGAACAATGAAAATGCCTTTTTTTTTTTGTCAGTTATTTCCTCAATTTGTACATGTACATGTTTGCCTGCCTGCTTTTCATAAGAAGTGTCTGAATTAAATGTCGCCTTCGTAAAACGGTACCAATGCTTGTGTCTTTATTTTGTCTGTAAGTGTGATCATGTGAATGTATTTTTTTTAAATTTTTTTTTTATCAAACTTGTGAAGCAGGAACAAGTAACTTCCAGTTCTCACTTTAAGTTTTACTCGCACAGACCCCTGTTAATGTTACAGTTTCAGCTGTAAAACCACAGATATATTTGCATTTATTTCCCCGAAACTAGAATACACTATGTGTTGTTGTCCAGTGTCACGTACTGATTTGACTGGTAAATGTGATGTGTAAAAGATGTGTATGGACAAATATTCCATTTCCACATCAGTCAAATAAAACATTCTCCGTTACGGCCTGTAATACAGGAATTTATTCCATTATCCTTTTATTAATCACCCTCCTGTTTGCAGACAAAGGCAATGAATTTGATATCAACCCCCTGGACACCTTTACCTGCACCCACATTCGTGTCTGTACACCGATAACACATCTAGGAAGGACAGTTGTATTATGTTCTGACCTCATTTATAGTGGGTGGAGAGCCGTGTCTTGCACCTCCCTCTTCTGCCTGATTACACTTGTTATTGTTTGTGCAAGGGTAATGGGGAGAAGTAGACATCAGTGAAAGAAATAGTTAGAAGGGGAAACTTGCCTTTGCTAAAATCTACAGAGGGCGTTTGGACCTGTGGGACCGCCATGCCTACTTACACAGTGACTGTTTCCACAGGGAGCCAGTGGTTCGCAGGGACAGATGATTATATCTACATTACACTGGTGGGCACGGAGGGATGCAGCGAGAGAACGCTGCTGGACAAAGCTCTGTACAATGACTTTGAGAGGGGGGCGGTAAGTGATGTTACACTGCTGTAGAGCTGTGAGGAAGACTGTGTGACTGTGTGAAGGCTGTGTATTTAAAATTTCTGATGAATGGTGAGAATGGTTTCAACAACTACAACACTGGGTTAGATTGTTTGCATGTTGATGGAAAAGAGGAAGAAGTTACGACAGAGATGTTCTGTTTTTTTTTTAACAAGTTAATTCTGGATGGAAAACAAAAATAAACAGAAAAAAAGAAGTCTACTCTAAACAATTTGCTGCTGTTAACATAAAGCAGATTTTAATTGAAAATATAAGCAGCTTTTTTCATTTTATCTTTTATAATATACTGTACACTGTTCAGTGATTCAACATTAGCAAAGTAGAGGTCCTTCTACAATGTCACTAAAATGTATTCTTGAGATCAATGCTTCTATCAGTTGATATTAAAATATTTAAAACTAATTCTAAAGAAGTGGGTCTTGAGGTCGCTGAGGTCTGATCCGGTATCAAAACAAAATTTTGCATCCACTTAGCATTCTTCATACAATGTTTTAAGTTAAAACGTAATTTGCCATTGGAATTGAGATGCCAGTTTTAGCTGTTGTCCAATGTAAGCCTGAAATTTCATTTTAGAAAAGACATTTTATTGAGCTAAATAATGTTTTATTACAACATAATACAAAATGTTAAAGTCACATACAGTATATGTTAGCTTCCTACAACTTTCTCTTTATTGCATATTTCAAACTTGTTTTTAGGACTGCACGATATGAGAACAATATGTAATTGCGATTATTTTGACAGATATTGCAATTGCAATATAATTCACTTTGCAATATTTTTGCATCATTATTCTTATTTTCATTCAAATTTCATTGATCATTGTGTGATTTTGCGAGGATCTGTACCAAACAAAAAGATTTTTCTTAAGTCTGTATAATTAAATAGGCTGGGATATCTCTGCAGTACCACAATACTTAGTTCAGAATGGTATTTGGAAACATATTTTACCTTTAACAAATTGTGCTCCTTCCTGCAGTTTGGACATTGCACCAGTCCATATTGCGATTTCGACAAAAAGCACGTGGTGACATGTGAAATGTGTTTCACCCACGACAAAACTTTAACTACACTTAAATACACACCTGATTCCTTTTTTTTCCATCTTATTTATTTAGCCGCTGGATTTAATTGCAGGTGGACTCCTATGACGTGAGGGTTGGGGAGGACCTGGGTGAGATAGTGTTTGTAAAGATTGAGAAGAATAAGTACTGGGTGCAGGATGACTGGTACTGCAGGTACATCACAGTCAAGACTCCATCTGGAGACTATGTGGAGTTCCCCTGCTTCCGATGGCTGGTGGATGACAAAGAAGTTGTGCTGCGGGATGGAAGAGGTACATCAGTTCATTTTTTTTTTTTTTGCAAAACAGACTGCCTGTATCCTTCTTTGTCATTAGTCAGAGTCTGAAAGTACAAGCCATCCCCTTTGTCTTGTGTCTGCTGCAGCACACCTGCCTCAGGATGATAAGACGAGCATGGTCAAGCTGCACAGACAAAAAGAGCTGGAAAAAAGGAGAAAAACCTACAGGCTAGTTCACTCTACACATGCAGTTTGTGCTTGTGTTGTGTGTTACAGAAGGCTGAGGCTGCTCACTAACATCTCTGCTATCCTTTATAGATGGAAGGAGTGGCAGCCAGGCTTTCCCATGAGCATAGATGCTAACAGACACAAGGATTTGCCCCGGGACATCCAGTTTGACACTGAAAAGGGAGTGGACTTTGTACTGAACTACAGTAAAGCGTACGTGCTCCCTCTAAAAGCCTGCTGTAGTAAAGCTTTAACAGGTTCACAGTAGTTGTGAGGACAGTTGCTGCCCCTCGGTCAGTGGAGCTTTAACCTCAGGGTGTTTTTCAATGCAAAGTTTTCATGATCAGATGTTAAACTCCAGCCTGATAACATGCTTCTATTTTCTGTACTCATGATTTCCTGGAAAAACAGAGGCGTCATTGTGTGTTTATCACCAGGGAACATTTGCATTTAGTTTTTATGCAGGCTTGATAGCTTGCACATAAACATAATAACACAAAACTGATCCACAATGCAACTGTTTGCATCATGTAGTAGTATTGCTAAAAATCGCAACAAATGACAAAGCTTTGAAAATGATGTATGATAATGATTTGTGGACTGGAGAAGTAGGTGAGATGGAGAAAAATGAGTCACACAATTTGGCAAAGGGAGCTTCAAAAGTTTTAAGGCTGATTCTTGCTGCAAAAATCATCGTAACTACACATGCAGTATAACACAACTCTCTTTTCCAAAATACATTTTTAATTGCAGTGTTTAATTGAGATTCAGATTTCAGATACTTTGATCGCTTTGACATGAATATAGTGACAAATATGATGATGATGATGATGATGATGATGATAACGATGAATTTCCAGAATAGAGAACCTGTTTGTGAACCAGTTCATGCACATGTTCCAGTCCTCCTGGAGCGACTTCGCTGACTTTGAGAAGATCTTTGTGAGAATCAAAAACACAATCTCAGGTCAGCCTCATATATTATATTTATTATATTATATTATATTATATTATATTATATTATATATTATATATTATCCAGAGTATGTGATGCAACACTGGAAGGAGGACTTCATGTTTGGGTACCAATTTCTAAACGGTTGCAACCCGGTAATGATCCAAAAGTGCACCAAACTTCCCGACAAGTTTCCCGTCACTCATGAGATGGTTTCTGTCAGCCTGGAGAGGGAGCTGACTCTGGAGCAGGAGATAGAGGTAGACATTGTTGTGTCTGTTTCTGTGAATCTATTTATAAGTTATATGTCTCTCCTGAATTCTCCTACTGAAGTACAATGTGAATCAATGTTCTGTCTCCAGGCAGGTAACGTGTACATAGTGGACTACGAGGTGTTGGACGGCATCAGTCCTAACAGAACAGACCCATGCACGCTGCAGTACCTGACAGCCCCGATGTGTCTGCTCTACAAGACCACTCAGAACAAGATCCTGCCCATAGCCATACAGGTACGGTGATGTTGAGCAGCAGCAAGTGTGTGTTACACAACGAGGGGGACATTTCTCTTCTTCTACCTGCTTCTCCCTCATCCTCCATCTTTTCCCAGCTTGGGCAGACTCCAGGTGAAGACAATCCAATCTTTCTGCCCACTGATGGTCAGTACGACTGGCTGCTGGCTAAGATCTGGGTCCGCTCAGCTGACTTCCAGTACCACCAGAACATCACACACCTGCTCAGGACTCATCTGATGACAGAGGTGTTTGCTATTGCCATGTACAGGCAGCTCTCTGCTGTTCACCCTGTGTACAAGGTAAAACATAGACTCATTAACTGATTAGTTGATTAATTGATTAATTAAACGATTGATTGATTTATGGATTGATGTTCCTTCTAGCTGCTTATCCCACACATTCGTTTTACCATCGCTATCAACACCAAGGCCAGAGAACAGCTCATCTGCGAGTGTGGCATCTTTGACAAGGTGAGTTTGTGAATACAAAATAAAGGGACAAACTTTACAAACTCAACTCAGTCTTTTTTTTTTAACCTTCAGTTAATTTGGGCTTTTTTATTTTTTTATTTGGGCTTTTTAGTTTTTGTTTTAGTTAGAAAGCAAGATAAAAGCAAATAATGTGCTGGATAAGAAGGAAAAAAGCCAATTCCCTTCCATTAACTAAATTATAATCTAGATGCTTTGTTTTAAATTGACACTCAAAAGCACAATCATTAGCTGCAGGAATAATGAGTGACATGTGATGATGCTGTATCTTCTCCATCCTCGTCAAGGCTAACGCAACAGGTGGAGGTGGTCACATCCAGCTGATCCAGAAGGCCGTGAAGTCTCTGACCTTCAGGTCTCTGTGCTTCCCGGACATCATTCAAGCCCGCGGTGTGGACAACAAGGAGGAGCTGCCCACCTACTTCTACAGAGACGACGGCTACAAGGTGTGGGAGGCTACCAAGAGGTGAGAAACAACTCTTTTTAAGAGTTTTTACGGACGCCACTAAGGAATAGTTTGTGTGTCTGAGGGAGTGAAAACATAACAGTCATAACAAAGTATAAATAGTGTGGGAACATTTCTATTATTGTGTGTGAGAAAGAGAAGTTGCAGCATTTTTTCCCCCCTCTATATGTGACTGTTGTCCTGTTTTCTGTCTGGCAGTTTTGTGTCTGATGTGGTGCATATTTACTACGCTAGCGATGAGACGTTGCAGGAAGACGAAGAAATCCAGGCCTTCATTAAAGATGTGTGCAGCTTCGGTATGCAGGACTTTGATTACTGTGGTGGGTACACATTACAGATGTCCTGTTCAAAATGCAGCACCTAACCAATATGTAAAGCTTCTTTTCCCAAGGAGAGAAGCAGCTCACTCAACCTTCAATATTTTTTATTAGTGTAGAAGTTTTTTGGTGAAGACCGTTACGACAGGAAACTGACAGTGTTACAAATTCAAATCTGCTCTGTCATAGACGAATGGTTTGAAAGTTTGGACAGGAAGCCACAGGAGTGTGATGGTGTCACTGCTTCAGTGTTGTAATAACCTTTCCGCATTTCTCTATTACCTGCATTGTGCAAGGGTCTTTTTTGTAAAAGCTTACTTTGTCAATTCTATCCGTGCACAGAGTTTCCAAAGTCCCTGAAAACACGTAAGGAGCTGATAGAGTATCTGACCGCCATTGTGTTCACTGCTTCATCTCAGCATGCAGCGATCAACTTTGGACAGGTAAGTAATAGATTAGCAGGAACCTGACATTCATATAATATATAATATAATCAAAATATAAAGTAACAGAACTTGGAAAACAGAAAAATGGTCCCTGGGACTGATATATTATTATCTGACACTATTGGATTGCTAATACTGATGCATAGATAAATAGCATTTCACTGTAGCTAGTTTAGACTACTTTATATACAGTAAGGTAGTTTCGTCCAGTGCTTCCCGACATAGTGGTTGACAAAAACAAATGGTTGCATTCCACTGGTTTCTTCTTTAATGATGCATTGCATTTAAAAAAAAGAAGTAAACTGTTAACCTGTAATGTAACTAGTAATTATAGCTGTCAGATAAATGCTGTACTGCATGCACGTACTGTATATCTTTGTGTACATTGTGTAGTATGACTGGTATTCCTGGATCCCCAATGCTCCATCTACCATGAGAAGGCCCCCGCCCAACAAGAAGGGCCTGGCAAATGTGAACTTGATCATCGAGAGCCTCCCTGATCGTGGACGTTCCAGCTGGCACCTGGGGGCCGTCTGGGCCCTCAGCCAGTACCAGGAGGGCGAGGTACGGAAAGGGCACACTGTGTGTGACACACACACACACACACACACACACACACACACACACGTCTCAGTACAGACTGGGCTGTTTTAAGGAACAGTCAAAACTATAAATTTCTAATTTCAAAATAAACCTCCTGGCTGAATGGCCCGTCTCCCTGCAGCTGTACCTGGGCATGTATCCCGATGAGCATTTCATAGAGAAGCCGGTAAAGGCGGCCATGGAGAGGTTCAGGATTCAGCTGGCAGAGATAAACAGCTCCATCAAGAAGAGGAACGACGGAAAGAAGCTGCCTTACTACAACATGACCCCAGACAAAATCCCCAACAGTGTCGCTACTTGATATTTTGCAAATAGCACCTTGAAGTTATGCTATTACTGAGCTGGGTACATATGCTGTTAGAAAATGGTTTGTCACATGAGTGTGTGAATTTGATACTTCTATAGATGCAAATGCATATGTGCTGCCCAAAAAGTCAATTTGCAAACCTCAACTTTGCTTCTAAATTATTTTTTTTTGTCACTTATTGGGGTGAAAATGAGTCAGCAATTAAAATGTTTTCATTTCAAGCTGCAGTGTGTCATTTCTATGTGCTCCTTTTTCATAGTATAGTAGTAGAGTATATAACAGAACATGAAGTCCCGTTACCTTCCCATTTAAATTCAGAACACATTATTTTAATTGACAAAGACGCAAAACATTAAAAGTAACGTAATTTTTATTTGGTTGTTCTTTTTAAGTCTACATACTTTGTTTGATAATGGCAAATTAAACTGAAAACACATCAATATTTCTTTTAAAAACACAAGTACTTTTACCAATTTTTTTACAGTTACTATTCCAAAGTAAATTCACAGACAAATGTGGAATGATATCATAAGACAGGGGAACAGTCATATAGGTTCAAGTCCAGTCAGTAGTAAACAAATGTAGCTTTATGCAAGTTACACTATTCCCAGACATGATAAAATGTAAGCGGCAGGGTAAAGATAGACAGAAAAATCTAGACTTAGACCTCAAATACTGGGACAGCAAGGCAGAGAAAGTACCTTCACTTCTCAGTCGATGTGCTGCTCAAATGGGATTATAAAATTAAGAAATCAGTTCATGATTAGACACTACGAAAAAAAAGAAAACGCTGCTATCAGAGAGGAACATGCCTGCTTGTAAAGTTGTCCTAAAGTGGCCTCAAAACTTCTGTCTCAGACTTCATGAAAGGAGCCAGCTCCTATGAGTAGAAAATAAAAAAGAAGCACAATTTACATCTTTAATCTTCCATCTCAAAGAAACTACATGCCTAAATATCCCATGTTGTTTATGTGAAGAACATGAAATGTTTAAATGTGATGCTGTGGTTAAATGTCTAAATTCTGCATATTTAAAACAAAATTTATCAAGCAATTTAAAAAGCGAGATTGAGGAGCAGATGTTCACATTACGTTCTGGGAATCAAGGTATCTGAAGTGCAAAACAAAGAGTGAAAGTGATGTTCTGGCATTTATGCCTGGGAGAAAAAAAGTGTAAGTTGCATAAAACTACTAATGAAAGGATTTTTTTTTCTTTTTTAAATGAACAAATTGTACTCGGTTTTCTTTTAAAAATAAATACAACACAAAATGAAGAAATAATCATTTTATACCCAGAAGACACCCTGGACATTAAACACCATTACATAACTATATAATAGAATATCAACAAAAGGGTAATTGCACTTTTTATCTGTCTAATTGCACTGAGCCTCGCAGGTATCAAAGTTTCAGAGAAGCTTCTCATTACTAGGTCTTAATCCAACTTGACACACAACTCCCTTGGCTCATATTATGTATTAAAATTATATTAGACTCCAGATCTCAAGTCACCGTGGGGCATATACACAAATACGCTATGAACTGTTGCAAAAACAAAGCACAGATTTCATTTATTGCTGCTGCTGCTGAGCAGTAATTGTCACATATGTTGTTGGACCATCATTGTTCACAGACCGTATACTGGTATCAAAGACATTTTAAAAATGTGGGTGTTGTTGGAATGGCTGTGAGGCTCAACATGAGCCTGGCATCACTGTGCTCCCACATACACAAAAGCACTTACAATGACTGTAAGCCCAAAAACACATCGCTCTGAGAAATCAACAGCTGCCTACTTCAGACCGCACCTTCAGCTTCTCACCAGCAGGCGGCGCTCCAGTCAGCTCATCAATAAAAGATGATGCATACTGTCACAGGCAGCAAATGTCGGGATGTATTGCATTGCTTTTATAGCAAATTAAACTGATTGTTAATAAATGTGACAACCCAAAATGTTAAGAGTATTTAGTTAGAGTAGAGTTAGAGTATTTAAGCTGTGCTTCGCTGTGCTTCCTTTTAGAAACGAAAAAAGGTGTTCGAGCAATTTGTTTTATTTGAGCCACACAATGACAGATGTGAGAAAAAAACTAAACACTAAAATAGACACACCATGTGATAAGAGTCTGGCAAGAAGAAAGAAGACACTTTCGCTGAAACAGACTTCTGCTTGCCTGAAATGCTGAGCAATTATCCTATAAAGTACATCATGTGCAAACATCCAATCTTTCACCTTATATTCAGGAGTGTGTTAATCTAACTGAAGGAATGGACTGTAAATGTGCAGGTCCTGCAGAGCAAAAATGTGCTTATTTTGAGCAGCCAAATCAAATACACATAGTCAGCCTGCTTCTAAATCAAAACTATCCATGAAGCAATGGGAGGACCGACTAAAAATAGGCAGCTGTGTATTTCTCAGGGCACATCCTGTGACTAAGCAAACAAATCAACATATTAAAAACTGCACAAGGAATATCACACTGGAAATACTGTCATTCGCATGATAGAAAAACATGAGCGGCGCTGTTTATGCCCAAAGGCTCTTGTAATGTTCTCAAGACATGGAAATGATCTCGCAATTTCCTGTGAACAGTAAAAAAAAATTGTTTTTCTTTATATATATATATATATATATATATATATATATATATATATATATATATATATATATATATATATATACTATATACACATTTTTAATCATTTAAAAAAAGTTTACATTCTCAAAGCCTTCAGAAAGTTCATGTTGGGGTAGAGAAGTTATGTGGCTGGATTTTCCATGATCTGCATTAGAGCTTTGAGCCTGACGTCATATTCAAAACTCATTTTGTCTATTTTAACTAAAACACTCAAATGTTTCTTTCAGCATGATTCCATTTTTAACCCCCAATTCCTTTTTTTGTCATCCATGGGAGGGGTTATTATATATATATATATATATATATATATATATATATATATATATATATATATATATATATATATACATACATATATATATGTTTATGTGTGTTTGAGGAAATGTCAAATAAAACCGGAGTTCAAAGTTTGAATATGCTCTCCCCCATGTACAACATATACAGTAAGACTTGATTCATATTACAAGGAAAAAAAGAGTAGCAAGAGGAAGGGAGGGGATTTGTTGTGGGAACTAAAAAACAAAAGTGCTTCGATGCATGTCCAGATCAAGGCCTGGTCGGATCCAGACCAGCTCAGAGCTGACAGATTACAGCAACCGAGATGGCAGTAGCTGTAATGTTCCAGAGATCCTATGTGTGGCGCTACATACTGATCCATGGCAGGTTTGCCCAAGACGACTCACAGGAGGTATAAACAAACAAATCTAAAACAACACAAGCAAAGAAACCACGCATTAGAGACACGTCGACATCCAGAGCCGTTTGTGAGTCCATTTGTCTCAGTCCTGCTCTCACAAGTGTGTGTGTGTGTGTGTGTGTGTGTGTGTGTGTGTGTGTGTGTGTGTGTGTGTGTGTGTGTGTGTGTGTGTGTGTGTGTGTGTGTGTGTGTGTGTGTGTGTGTGTGTGTGTGTGTGTGTGTGTAGTGGTATCTCTCTCTGTAGAGTGGTATGCTCCAGGCCTCTTCAGACATTTACAGAAGTCAATAAAAAAGAAAGTCCGGTCCTGGCAAATATGAGAGGCGAAGTGTGGATTGAGGGTACAGGTGGAGGGAGGAATATGGTCTGATAGGAGGAATGTGGATAGAAGAAAATCTGTCATGGTCTGTCAGTCTCTGTGGATGGAGTTTTGGAAATATAAGACGACAAGAGGAGGACAGTGGGTCAGTCTGAGATCAGAAGAAAGGGGGTGTGTGGTCGTTCCTCGGTCACCGAGCATTTTCATGACGGCTGCTCTTCACTATGGGCCTGCTTGTGTGTGTAGGATACGTAGGACAACCAATGGCATGGACTGAGTGGTCAGACATGGAGCACCTCCATGCTGTAGTCCTCTGTCTCTGTGTACTGGGAGGCGTTTGTGTCCGACTGGTTGGGCGCCAGAGCTTCCTTGCTCTCCAGATTTGGCTCCATGAGAGGCGGCTTCTCCAGCGCCAGCTTTTTACACGTGTCTGGCCGGTTCTGGACGTATATGACCCGGTTGTAAGCCTTCAGTCTCCTCCATAGATGGATGTAGACTTTGCACTGGACGTACATGAACACTAGTCCACCCGTAAAGCCGATAGCCACCACCACCAGCTTGGTCCAGAAAGACCATTCTAGGATCCCTGAGGAACAGAGAGCAGACAAAAAAGAACACATGCACCAGTCAAACACACACTGCAAATAGGGAAATAGTTGCATTAATTACTTTATACTTTTACATCAATGTGATAAAGATTTTTCAGATATTCAATTCACTGAATTAGATAGACATGTTCCTTGATTGATTTTCCAGACAATGCACTACTTACATACAGCACATTGATAATGTGACATAAAACTACACATACCGTGATAGAGGATTTTATCGATACCGCCCATTAATTTTCAGATCAGTCGGCACAACAATTTTTTATAAACAATAAGAAACAAATGATTGCTTGAAAAGCGGGAACACCACCACTAAAAAACTACAACACTACAGCAGGCTTTAGAGAATGATGATTTGTAGTAAATTTGCTAAACCGTGCAAAAACATTTCTATGGTCCCTGAGGCAGTTGTAGCATTTCTGAAAATTGCAAAACCCCTGAAACATAGGGCTTCAAGTAAAAGGTAAAAGATGTGCAATTATGGAAAGTGTAAATATTGGTAACGAGCTGCAGCACTAAGAGGCAGAAAAAGGATCTTCAAAAACAAAAAGGAGAAAAAACAAAAAAAGTATCTATAGAAGTACTTTGAAAATACACAGCTGACCTGCAACTGTTCAGTCTTTTCATGTTGGCCATTATATTTCAGGTAGTTTGAGATATTAAGGCAAGGAAGGTCCACAACTGAATGACATAATAAAGTCATAATAGAAGTAGGTATAAGGAATGAAATACAAAAATGCCTCTTATAATGGGAAGAATACTAATTCACACAAGGTGGACATAGTATAATTTATATGGTAATGGTAACTTACTATGCTTATACAAGTTTATGAGAAGAGATTAGAGTGTTTGTTGTGTAAGGTTTGAAGGTTTGTTTTAATCATAAGTCACAAAGTACAACACAGACAATAAATCACAGCATGTTGATCGGTCATTGTCTGTCTGCGTTATTATGTTGGAACATTCAGTGAAGCGGTGTGAATATAACCGGCCTTTAAGGGTGAAGAAGCATTTTTATCCTGAAATCAAGGCAGACAAGGGAAGGAAAGGGGTGTAAAGTGAGGTTGGAAAAGAACTGAACACAGCTGACAGAAAAGCTGACGGGGAAAACACAATTGGAAAGTCAAAAAGTCAAAGTTGAAATGTTTACCTGGGATTCTTCCGGCTGCATGAGTAAAGAAAGTGTAAGTATCATGTAAGACACACAAACAGATTGATAGAAAAGCGCAGAAATTGAAAGTAAAGTCCAATATTACAGTTGTATGAAATTCATCATGCAATCCTAAACATTACATCTGCTTCACAAATCAAAGTAGACAATGGAATACATTTCAAGGCGTATTAGATCTAACTCTGTTGCAATATTTGCGAGCAAATTGAGAGAAAAACATAACCGTGGCAGAGGACAAACAGGACTGGTGAGCAGCTACTTGGCATCACCATGGTGATTGGACCTGACAGCCCTCAGGGACTCTAATAAGTCTGAATCATCAGGTTGGGCTTAACAGACACAGCCTGCTCTTCCATCTGCATGCTGTCTCAGAAGCACTGAATATGCCAGAGAGGAGTGAGTGGCAGCAGACGTAGTGCCAGCGGAAGATACAACAGGTCATCATTCAAGCAGCCTTCTCCATTTTCAGCCCTGATAGCGAGAGCACGGCCTATCTGTCTGTAACTCAGTGCTGCTGACCACTTTGGTCATTATAGATGTAAGGAGCAGCCTAGGCGCTAGGTGCCGCTAAAGGGGCTTTTTAAACTCCTACTGTAGTCACAATTTCCTCTAACGCTTTAAAAGACCACTAACGCCCTACTGACCACTTGTTTTTACAGTGTATGGTCAGCAGCAGGTCAAAGTTTGGCCAAACTGCCAACCGGCTGTAGCTTCATATCTACACACTGATGAAGGCCATATATTCAGACAAATGATCAAGTAAACTTTTTTAATGATATGTTTGCGACTCTCTCTTCTTTATATGTATACATGCATCTAGGATAACGCATCAGTTGGTCAAAGCGCAGTGGCAACCCTACAAATAGGCTTCATATTTAGTACGAAGACATGAGAGTGGTGTCAAGTCTCTCATCTAACTCTCGGCAATAAAGCAAATAAGAGTATTACCCAAAATGTCAAATTATTTCTTTAAATTGCTTCACAGAAATAAAATATTAATATCATTGTGTGTTCAGATTTGTGCTGTCTTTGCCACAAACATGCATGCACCAAGCTGTTACTAACTGCTGTCACATTATGATGCCGGTCCTCATATGTACCAAGTCAGTTTCTGTGACACACACACACACACACACATGCTGATAATACACATACAGTCGTAAAAACAACCACACAAACTTACACACACTTTTAAAGGTAAGGGTCACCTCACTTTGCAGTAATAACCTCTCTCTGAAAGTCTCAATCTCAAATTGGATCTTAGAATGATAGATGTAAATATATCTATTTTTAAATGTCTTTTCTTTTATGTCTTTACTTTCTTTTTTATGGACTTACAGATCAAAGGGAACTGAACTTCCCAAAAAATCATATAGCCAAAAAATCATCTTGAAGAATCACAGGCTCAGCACACTCTTCTACACATTTGTTCGTGACTTAGATGTCCACTGAGCTTCTGCAAGTGAATTACGCCCACATCTATTCCAGTCTTAGGGAAAAGTTCACACTATTTTCACTCAATACTCACACAGCTGAAAATAACACTACAGTTATGCAGATCTGTCATAAATACCGTATATGAATGATGGAAGACTGTGGATAAATGGTCGACATCTAACAACACTACATCCAACACAGACAACGGCGTTACATCAATGCTTTTGTGTATGTTTGTGTGTGTGTCCGAGTCTTTGCTGACCTTGTTTGATTTCCTCTGCTGTTCTGTCGATGAGGACGTAGAGCGACCATACCACGCAGGTAATGGCGATAACATGGAAGGTGACCGAACACATGATCTTCCTTCTCTCGCTCGCCGTCATCTGTAGCTTCTCCCACTGCGGCAGAGAGAAGGAGAGGACAAAGGAAGGACATTAAAGGAGGTCAACAATACATTTACACACAAAGACAAAAGCTTTCAAACACACTTTAAACTTAAAGCAATTCAATTGCTGGCTCTCTTTTCTGGAGTAGCTCGGAGTGTGGGCAAAAATAATGGATGGAGAGCATTCACCTTCTGTGATCAAGATCCAATGCTACATAACATTTCTTGGCACGGCGAGTAAGACTGAAGAAAAGTGGCATACAGCCGGCAGCACACAGAGGCCTGGTGCCTTGTCTGTCACTGGCTTCACAATACATAATCAGGAAATGAGCCCAGGGATACAAAGAAAACACAAAATACTAAATCAGTTTTGGAAATGAGCTGTACAGGCTGTCCCAACATCCAAAATGCATTCCTCTGTATTTAGTGATGAAATGATTGCAGGGTCACTTTGATAAGAAGCGGGCGTTGCAGTGCGAGATGGAACCAAGCATCTTTTGATAAACACTTCACGCCAAGACCGAAATACTCACCTCATCTTTGTGTGCTCATACGTGAACAATTTCAATGTTGACCAGTAGGATTCAGAAGCTATTAACAGCGTTTGTTTAGGGCCCTTTGTGCAGCTAATGAAGGTTGGAGGAATTTTAATTAGAGTGTCCTACTATCTCCAGGCCACAGCGATTGATAAGAGTCTTTATTGGGAGTGTACTGCCTCTGAACCATTTCAGTTAAGTTTGGACATTCTGAGCTGCAACGACACCCTGAATTTATCAACTGAGGCTGAACTAATGAACATGTGCATTAATTGACTTCAGACAAATATGTGCACATCCAAATGGTCTTACCTTGCGCAGTGGTTTCAGCTTGGTCTCCATTATGAACTCATATTTACAGAGCTCACAGCAGCGAGTGTCGGAGCTCTTGATCCACTGCTGTAGACAGGACTGGTGGACGAAGCGCAGGCTCCCTGTGCAGTGGCATGGTGTGATCAGAGGACTCTCGTCATCCCCTTCACAGTGACAAATCCTACGGGAGCCAAAGAATACAGTCAACACAAAGCTAGAGGCTAGACAGCTGTAATAGGAGGAAGACAGGGGAGAAGAAAGATCAAAAAGAGAAAAGTTGGCAGGCAAAGCTGACATATATTTCCCTGAACTCCAGCAAACAGAGTTTTGGAAGATGTGTCAGCAAACTTGTAGCATTATCTAGTAGTACTTTTTTTTTTTTAAGTTTAGAAAATGCTAAATTATTCCACACATGCTACAGATCTAGAAAAGCAAGGTGGGAACATTATTTCACAAATATTAAGACCCTGAACGCAGAAGACAATACATGTCCCACATGAATAAATTCAATCAAGTCAAACTCATTTGATTCAAAGCGCTTGATTTGCAAATCAAAATGACATTTTAAGAAAATAACGCTGTGTTCTTGCAAGGTCGCAGAGCAAAATTGGACACAGCGAATCTAATCTCAAATACCCTGAAGTTGTAGCAGCTGCAATCTTAAAGGGTTGGAAGAAGTGATACAAGTTGCCTGTAATCATAAATATATTAGACACATACAAGGAGTGTAGACAATATAATCAACAACATGGCATCCAATACACCAACACAAATGTTGCAATGCTACTGCATTCAATTTAGCAGGTGTTTGTGATATTATGTTCATCCCCCGTAGATGCGTCTTCTGTACAATATTCTGGCAAAGATGCGGAGAGCTGGAACATTCGATAAGGTGTCTGCTACCGCTAAGGACTGCTGGACAGGCTTTTCTCAGTGAGAGGAACCAATCAGATTTTGATATCAGACTAAAGCGGTCCCCCACTCCTCCTCAAGATCACATGTCGGACACGGTCTGACAGGTTAAAGGGCAGGAGCTGTTGGTCACCCATGCTAAAGAGGAGTGTATTTGTCACTGAGATAGATTGTGTGAAATAATCCAGACAACTTTGTACACACTTTTACCTGTAAGCAAGTCACAGTTTTGTTTCAGTGGTAAGAGACAAAATGAAGGGTTAGAGAAGGTAATTAGAGCACACACACATGACATTGAATGAGCAATAAGCCCAAAAATCAGCCACTGCGTTTTACACCACAACAAGCTACACAGAGGAAGGCACAAGCAGTTATTTAAACCTATACTTCAAATCAACTTTTTTTACCGATTGCATACACCAGGAAAAGCTTTGACTGTGTTTTCCCCTGAGTGAAATGCAGAGAGCAGTGGCTCTTCTCTCTCGGGAAGAACAGACGAGTAAACAAAAGCATCTAAAGAAGATGCAGAAGGAGAAGAGAGCAGGGTGTTCAAATGGGTCTGTCTTTATCCTGATTCAGGGGCGGAAAATAACACATTAAGACACACATGCACACCCACACGTTAGAAAGTGAGCAAGCAAGTTAAGGTCTATTTCCAGACTACACTGATCTGGCCAAAGCGTTACAAGATTAAAAGACAAAGTGAACAAAGAAGGATAAAAATAGGTCATTTCTACAGGTTTCTCAAATAGAAAAGGAGGTGGAGGGAGTGGAATGAGGAGGGATTAAGGGATAGTGGAGGCACAATTAACGTCTCTGGAAGAGCGTATTTTCTCTTGGTTATGGCTGCTAGAGAGCTGTTTTGATTGTGTTTTTTTGTATGGATCACAATATGAACTGCAGATTATGTCCCCACACATACTGTTGTGTACAAACTAAACAAAAACCAGCCTCAAGACCTGGGGCCTGTTTCACAAAAGCAGAATATATACATCCAGGATAACTGATAAAGCGAGGCTTGACCTAGTCTAATCTGTGCAGCCTGGCTTGGTGCGTTTCACGAAGGCCAAGCCAGGCTGAGGAGGAGCGACTAGGTTGAGCCAGGCAATAGTAATTCAGATAGATGCGCGTCCACGGCTTTTCTCAAAAGACCGCGAGGTCGATCACAGATTTACTGATGCCAAAATGGAGAATACGCATTGTACATACTTTATACAGAGGGAGCAGCAGCTTCTTGTGGAAGTATGATGACGTGAAACACATCATTTGTATAAAAAGAAAAACATGGCCGCTGTAATGAAACAGCGAGAGAAAGCGTAGCAGACGATCACGGACCGACTGAATGCGTAAGCAGCCTAAATATATACATTAACTGACCACTGCTCTGATAATCATAATCATTCCATTCAAGGATTAGGCTACTAATCATTTGCACAAATTAACAGTTGTACTCTTAGCCTTAAAAGTAAGCAGAAGATAATGTTACTCAGGAAATTTACCATGAAGATCAATTTTCTACAACGCTAGAGTATGATGCGTAAATATCTCTTTCACTCTGTTCCTCCCTCTCTCTCATGGGCTAAAATATACATTTCCTAAGTCATATTAACTTCCACTGCTCGCTTTTAATTCAAAGTGTACAACTGTTCGTTTTTGCAAATGACAGTGACTTATTGAATGGTTTCAGTTAAGAGCAGTAGTTCATAAATGTATATTTTTAGACTATCATTCAGTCTGTCTGCTATTATCTGCCACGCGTTTTCTCGCGTTTTTTTATTTTTTATAGAGGACGAGTTTCCTTCTCTACATATTATATGCCTTGCTCCCTTGTATATATGGACATAGAAAATAAAGACACTGAAGAAATTGGACACTATAAAGATAATTAAGTGATAAATCCCATGCACACTGTAAACATGAATGGAACAGAGTATATTCATCAGTTATTTCCCCCCCAGCAAAATATAAGGTCAAAAACCATTGAGGTGTCCTCCCCCTGTTGTTACATGAATGTACAGTAGCCTACATTACTAGATAGTTACTGGTCCGTGAACTAAGACTATAATTTGGGAGGATTGTACAATTAGGATATGTTCTTTAAATTGTACAATCCTCCCAAGTTATAGTCCCAGTTTACTGGACAACACAAATTGTGTGCTAAGAATGCCAAATACAATGCACATGGAAGCTGAACAAACATGATCCTTATTGTTAAAGAATTAAAAACAAATGAATCAACTAAAATAATTCAAGGTGCATTAGTCAACTATAGAAATGTACAGCGTTGTATGTATTGCCCTTAGTAACAGACTTCATTTAAAACACATTTGAAATTGTATCAGCCTTTTCTAATTATCTCAACAACTGCCATAATATATTCATCAAACTTCTAACAACAATATGAACAGCAGTCTTCATACAGCAATATAATTAACAATGACTTTTACACAACTTTAAATAATAACAGTACTTAAAGTAACAGCAATATGCACCTGTTGTATTTTAATCCAGGCTGATGACAATAAGGTAAAACCACTGCTGGGTGATCAGAAAAGGCTCCAGGATTAAATACATCCTGGCTGTTAGCCTGGTCGGGAGCAGGCTAGCTGCACAGAATAAATCTCCATGGTGATTTATGTGCCTCCACTTTCGTGAAACCGAGTCAAGGCTAAATTCATCCAGGATAACGGGGAAATCCCGGCTTAATCCCTTATCTTGGTTTTGTGAAACAGGCCCATGGACTCTCTTGGTGCTCATATCAAGGGTTGGCTCCTGCTGACATAGGCAGATTTGACAAAGGATTCTAATGTTGATGTGGATTTGTTTTTAAACACAGGAGGGCACAACAACAGAAAAATCACTACACCTCCACATGGAGCCACGGTGGAAATAAAGTGATCAGTAAACAACATGAGTGGAAGAAGACTGTAGGGATCTTGAGCTGAGAAATTTAGGTTTCAAGCTAGATGCCTGCTAGATTGTCTTTAAACTGCTGCAAAAAGGCACTTAAGAGATAGAAATCAGAGCACACATACCATACATTTAACAGAATAATCCAAACCGCTATTTACTGTATCTGTTTCGGAAGCTGCACATTCCAAGCACGTTAGGCATGGGAAGTTAAAATTTAATTTGCATCGCTTTAGCAGCCAAAACCCACCCTGTTAAACAGTAATTTCGGGATGGCAGAGGCGCCGTTACAGTATGTCAACATTAAAATGTGAGAAGAAAAACAGAGTCGGGAAATCACAAACACCACAAGATGAGAGAGAAACGAGCTCAACAACATTACAGCCCTGGCGAGGCATTCACTTTTTCGCGGTTTGCCTGTCAGTTACCTCGTACTTTTCCTGTGGCATTCAGCTGATCTTTGCACTCATAACTCTCTATGTGTCGCTTTAAGATTCACTCCCTCCAGCTATTCCTTGCTCTGCCCTGGACCTGAAATGTTTATGTATTTATTTTCAAATTAATTTTTCAACACCATCTGTTTTTTATCTTTCTTTTTTTTTTTTGCGTTTGTGCTAAACAGATTTTCTTCGGGGTGGTATGGGGCAGAGTGTGACATCCAAGGCATTTTGTTCTCTCCTGTTCTCAATTCAATTAGAGGCAGCACCACCTTTTTTACTCCTTTCCCCTCTGTACATGCCTTAAGAGGTTACTTCTCTCTTTCTGTGGCCATGCTTGCCTTAAAAGAGAATATGAAATGTGCTGAGAAGAAACTTATCTTTCGGAGGAAGGTTAAGGAATTAGACTCTTGTGGTTTATATTGTTAGACGTAAAAGCTTAAAAAGATACTCTTTGGAGTTTTTAAATACTAGAGGCCCTATGCAGCCATGTTTGTGTCCCTGTTTTGTTAGTAAAGTATATGGTGTACACAATGTGTTTAGTTGAGAAACACTAAATGTAAACATGTGTTTGTACCTTTAGGTTTCTCTAACATGGCTAATAATTAACATGCCTGTTCAAACAACCACGCACCCACACAGACTTTTACAGGTGAGGTCAGGTTCTGCGCTCACGCTCCAAGCCACCTGACGGAAAGCTGCCACGATGTGTTTGTTAGTCAGAGACTACGCAGGCTATTTGAAGCTAATAATCTGTCTCCTGATCTCTGAATCTGGTCACCTTGCCAATTCTAAGCTCATGTATCTCTTAGCCCACAGCTGACGTATAAAACGTATAATCTGGAACGGACTACATGCACAGACCACAGCCCAGGGGCCAAAAAACAAGAGACGTATATAATTGACATTCCTTTGTGTTTAAGACACAAGAGGGCCTAAAAGCGATTGATGTAGGGCTAAAAAGAAATCTACCGCTACCAAGCCTCATCTGTAGGGGCCACGCAGCCATGACCTAGTCTGTAATCAAATATTACTTACAATCTGTCCTTCCTAACATAGCCTGGATCTGATCAGATCAGATTGCACACAGACTGCCATGTGAAGAAGACTGATGATGGCCCTGTTAACCCAGTCGTTTATTGTGCCCTGTCTGCTTCTTTTACACTATTTCTAAGACGGACACACACTTCATTCCTCAATACTATTAAATGTTTCACCCTAACCTCTGGCCCTACATCTTTTCCTTAACATTGCCATTGCTCCCTATTACTGCAAAGATTAAAGCTTGCAGGCAAAATCAATCACAAATTTTCGCAGCCTACGTAAGACACTGAAATGCCTCATCGATCTAGTAACAATGAAAAATGATTTAAAAAACACAGCTTGACAGCACAGTAAAACACATGGCACATATACTGAGATAACTGTAAAGTGAAATGAAATAGTATGAAATGAAATGAAATCATGTTTCCTCTAGAAACACTAGTGGCTGAATCAGGAAATCTCATGATGCTGCAGTGTGTGTAGACTAAAGCACCTACGTGTCAGGTTCTCCTGATTAACAGCTCCACTCCGAGCAGCGGTTTTGAGGACAAATACTGCTGTGGTGCAAGATATTTGCTGGGTAGTTACATAACAGGATGAGAAGCTCTCCACTACTCCACAGGGCTCTGGGGTTCACTGCCACGTTACGGCACAGGGATGGTCTGGGCTCTACCAAGTCACAGGAAGGGTGGATTATACCATCCAGAAAGTCACCCACCTGCACCAGTCTTCAGATAGCGAATAGGGTGACAGTGGCCCAGTTTTCTCTGACAAAGGGGACGGGCAGCAGTCCAAGTCGCTGTCCTCATCCATAAAGCACAGGGGGGCAAGAGGAGCACCTGTCCCAGCCATGGTGACTGTTTCTGGGGTGGCCAGCTGAACCTTTCCCCTTGAAACTAGACTGGGCTGGTCCTCCTCAAACACGTCATCATCTCCCAGTAGATCCTCGACCGGGTAGCCTAACTCACTGCCTTCCAGAAGGACACTAGAGGACTTGGTGATGTGGAGATGAGAGGTGTAGCTGCCCAGCTCAGAGCACTGCAGGCTGGCCGAGGTAGAGGATCGAGAGAAGGGGAGTAGGAGATGGAGAAAGTTGGCGCTCGGAGAGTGATGAGGGTGGAGGTGGGTGTTGGAAAGAGGAGGAGGGGTGCGGATGGCAGGGTCAGATGGGAGACAATTGGAGGGAGGGATGCCCAACATGTATTTGTAGTTGTTGGTGAAGGAGGGGACGAGGTGGGGGTTGGTGCGTGTTGAGCAGGCCAGATGGTTCTGGTTCTGGTGTGTGGGTGCTGCAGCCAGCTTGCCGCTGAGCATGTGCGCCCTTTGATCTGAGCCGGGTGGCTGAGCGGGCTTGGGCTTCAGCTCCAGCTCTCCCTCCGAGCAGGTGCGGTCTATAAAGTGCAGGCCACGACAAAGACTGTCCACGCGTTGACCCACATCGTTCAGAGACACCGAAAACCTGAGCGAGCCGTTTGGGCGGATGTTGACGGAGGAGGGGCGGAGCAGGGAGAGCCAGTCTCGTTGTTTGGTGTGTTTGGAGGCTGGTAGGGCATCTGTGCAGAGGGTGGTCACTGAAATACCTCCTGAACCTTGACAAGTTTTACCGTTTGAATTCAGCAGAACCACTGCTGTCTGCTTCTGACAGTCCTGATCCTGACTGCTGGTGTGAACGTGTTTTATGCATGTGCGTTTATGAAAAAGGAAGTAATTGACAGCAGTGGTAAAGGACAGCAGGAAAAGGAATGAGAAAAGACAAAAAAGAGAAATGGAAAAGACATCATGCATTTGAAAACAAAGGAACTTGAAAGAAGGAGATACAAGGTTTCGGGGGCTTTACCTCTGCATGAAAATACCAAAACACTGGATGACCCATTTTACTATATAATCCATTTAACAGCAGGTTACACGCAACAAAGGCTACTTCAAACAGTGACAGTGTATTGCTCAAGGGTAAAGGATAAACATCACCCAGTGATTACCATTAATGGACTGATAAATAGATTCAATTTATTTAAGTTTTCATATCATTGTGGACTGAGGAGTGAAATGGAGGTGGTTTGTACCTGCAGATATCCTGGCTAGAGGGGGAAACCGACGTCCTGGAGAAACTGCATGGAGCGTTGACTGAAGTTGGGCTCCCCGCCTAAAGGAACAAAACAAAGATATAACTAAAGAAATAACTACTGTATTATTCAACAGGCAGGATCAAATCATATTTCCTCTGTTTCCAGTAAAGGTCCTGTGTGGTGAGAATGATAAATTAATTATAAATCTGATCTTTACAGAAAGAGTAAGCACTTCACGCACTGATGCACAGGATGATAAAAAGGAAAAAAACAATACTGGCTGTTAATCTGTCTGATTAAAGTAGAGCCAGGCAAAATCTGTCTCACGAAAACACCAGGCTGCCACGGAGCGGAGCGCTCAGGAGACAGACTGCGAGACAGAGGGAGAGTTATGAAGAATGAGGCGCTGAGAGAGGCACAGCTGGAGGACTTGAGGCTATAGACTTGTTCAGCCTCAACAGAGAATTTTTAAACAGATGCAACAGATTACTAAAAATGGTTCAAAAGGAAACTTCTGGTTCATTACAACTTGGGCTTTATTCACAAACACAAAAATATATATTTTTGCCCTTCATTATATGGTTTATAGATTACTCAAATTCATTAATAATACATTCTATTTCCTTTTTATACTGTACTATCTTATACATTGGCTGCTATAACTTCTCATAGACTGACACCTACCAAATTAGCCAGCACAGTAATCTCAAATCGCAGTCACTGCAATATGGTTGTGCACACCGCACGCAGCGCTCCACTGTTTTAGAGTTTGAGTGTGGATGGATGAACGTGGTATTTCCAGCATTTCTGTCACATGGAAAAACTAAAACTTTTTGGAGCAACTACAGTATCAGCTTTTAGAAGTTATGGCACCTCTTTCCTCTTATCCAGCCATGGCCACAACAGTTGAAGGCCAACCTTTTCCAGGAAAGTATGTCACTTGTGAAATGTACTGGCTTCCAAAATTAGAATTTGGCCAAAAGAACTACTTAAGGCTTTCTGCAGTCTCCGCTCACAGTGACTCCTGGACATTTTTTTAAAACTTTGGACAGAGCGTGGCTAGCTGTTCCCCCCTGCACACGGTCTTGCTAAGATGGTTCTACTTTTATTTTTAGCATACAGTCATGAGAGCGGCATCAATCTTCTCATCTAACTTTAAACAAGAAAGCGAATACGTGTATTTCACAAAATGTTGAACTATTCCTATAACAATGTATAAAACGTGTGACACCAATCACAATGGGTAAAAGAACGGATCAGATGATGTTTGGGTTGCAAATGTTAAGACACGGGGGGGCCTGGTAATTTCAATGAGAAACTAATTACCTATTGATTTCATTTCTAACTAAGGGGAAATTTATAGCTCATGAGCCCTGACACCAATCAATAGAAAATTCAATGCCCAGCTATGCCCTTCGGTCTGTTTTTCTGAACAGCTCTTTTCTGTCTTTTTTCACTCCCACACAAAAGACACAAACATGCTGTCCCTCTCTTTTCTATCGTCCTTCTTTAATAGTTCATCCAAGATTGCTTGAATGTCTCTTTAATATTTAATTTTCTTAATTTAATAAGAAGTGCGTAAGAAACAAAAAGATCAGATCAAAGCAATAAAACATAGCAACCAGCACTATATGTATGCTGCTTCAGCTCTACAACATTGACAAAAGAAACAAAAAACTGATGACATATGCTGAGCTAAAGCATCATGTAAATGAAATCTGAGTGTAAACTTATAAAAAAAGAGGTTAGTCATGCTTACACTGATAACACTGGATGGTACAGTATCTTTATTCCTTATTTTAATATAGGTGTGTGAACAATGTTCCAGTGCCGTCTTGCCTCCGTTAATCATTCGTGTTGTGATCTCGTGTGAGTTGGCGCATAGATAACCAACTCTGTCTCTGAGCAGACTGAAACAGCATGATGCTATGAGTGATGATAACATAGTTGAGATAGTAATGATTAACATCCTAACGGCCTGTATGACTCTTCAGACATCAGCTCTCTCAAAACTGCCCTCTCTTACGACAAGGACCTTTGATGAGCAAATGAGTGCCAGCATTTAATGGAGAAGCAAAACACTGTGGGCGATATCTCAACAACTACTGAAAGATTGTGTCATATTTTACTTTAGAAGTTAGAAACTATGAAAATAATGTATAACTATTGGATGTATTAGTGGATGTATAATGTATCCACTCAGTTCTTGTTTCATTCAGTTCTTTGGCTCTGATTTGCTAATTCATTATAATCCAGCCTTACATCATACTCTGACTGTAATGAACCTGTTTATTTTGCTTGGAAACAGTCTCTTAAGTCATTATCATAACTAATTATTTAACCTCTCTCCTTGAGAACTCCCACTCTCCACACACACACACACACACACACACAAATCATCCTCTTGCCACTTGTTATACCTTTCATTCATTTTCTTATTTCTTCTCCTTTATCACATCTGCAATTACCACGGCCTTCATTCTTCTTTAACCGTCTCCATCTGTACCTGTAGAGAACTATAGCGCTCATTTTCTAAGCCACAGGGGCCTTTTAAAAGAACAACCTTTAAAATCCAACTTGTAAGGAGCTTCTCACTGGGAGGCAGTGATTCATTGTTACTGTTAGACACATCGTTGAACAGAACGCATGACTGGACCAGATCTTGACAAGGTGCCAATAGAAAAGCAACATAGAAGATAACCATCAAAATGCATTATTTACCTTGAAAACAGAACAAAACAAACCCAAGGTGTCAACATCCACTTATCCTCATCAACATCACTTTCGCCCTGAATGTTTTTTATATATATTCTATTATTAAAAACGTTTTATGTTTGACAATCCAATCCAAATTCAAGTCCCACTTACTACAGTACATGTAGCTTTTCCCCAAGTTTTTGACCACATCACATAATCTTTATCAGTTTGTGATGGAGGTTGAACTGTTGACATGTTTCTAAGGTCAATAATCAACTTTAAAGGGTAGGTTTTCTTTCACTTTCTTGCCAAGGAAGATTGATGTTTGTTGTCTCATGTTTCTCTGGGAACTTTAATGTTAAAGTACATGCTAGAGGTTTTTAATAGCTGCAGAGCTGACATGATCAGTTGATTAATCGATTAGTAAATCAACAGACAATACTCTTGTTTCAGCTTCTCCAATGTGAACATATGCTGCTTTTCTCTGTTGTATGTGATAGTAAACAGAATATCTGATTTTGGATGCTGGACATTTTTCAGAAAGAATAAATAATAAATAAAGGAATGATCTGCAGATTAATCTATTATTTTCAATATAGTTGCAGCACCGGAGCCAGCTTCAGCAAAAAAACAGTAAAGAGCAATGCTGCTAGATTGAGCAATTTAACAAACAAAACTAGGGTGTGTTCCAAGAAATTAATAATTAACTTTCAAAATAGTGGCTTGGCTCAGTGCCTGGTTTTAACATTAGTGGTCTGCCAAGCTGAACTGGTCCAGTAGATATCTGGTAGACAGATCCGGTTTGTGTACTGTAGCAATGGGCATGAAGCTGAAGCAGCTTGAATTTCCCCAAACATCCCCAGATGTTTGGCTGACTGTCAACAGCTGCCCACTGAACGGTGGGTCGCTGCTTTGTGTCTTTTTAAGGACTGTAATAGTTTAATTCCTTCCCAAACAGTGTAGGAGGCATCACACAGCCCCCTGGCACGGTGCTAAAGAGAGAAACGGCTACAGCTATGCTTCCTGACCTCGCTGAGTGGAAAATCAACTCCTGCCAAATCACCGGGCAATCCTCAGCCCACTAAAGCTTTCAGAGCTGCTTTTATAAATATTCTACACTGACCATTCCTTCATTTAACAAAAATGCTGAGTATTTGCCCTCAACTCCACCTTTCTTTCACGAATCTCCAGACACAAACAGCTCAATAAAAGTCACCTTCTGAATACATGAATCAATGAACAAACAAATACACAGCAGAAGAGAGATAATGAGGTTTTGGCTTTGAATACATGCGTACATTTATCTCTAAGACCATATACCTTAATCCCCCACAGTGACAAGCTCACTAATGGAGGCAATATTATCTTTATGAAACAATTTACCCCCTGGCTAAATGCTGCAACTAGTTTTCCTGTTTCTGTCCTGTGTATTATCTTGTGTATTACATATACATATAGAGGTCCTGGTGTGTGTGTGTCCCATGACAGGTATTCCAGCGAGTGTTACACGTAACTGGATACCTGGAGAGGCAATGTTTTTCGGAGTCGATTAAAGAAAATACCAACAGTTCAGTTGTCTACACCACAAAGGGACCACAAATATCCTGCCAGGTTATCAGTAAAACTAGAGCAGATGCTTTGACAGAATGAACAAATTCCTCTGACATACAAATGATCCACACTGTATTTCCGTGCCAAACTGGAAATGTTATGAAATGTTCCTCTCAGGCCAATGCTGTGGTTGTTTATGTAGAGAGATATCTTTTAAGCAGGTCGACAATTGGATACGTGCACATTCACTTTTGATTTGATCTGACACAAGCCAATGTGATTGTGTGTGATTAAGCTTGAATCTGTGCCATGTGAAGCAATGTGGGGTATGTTTTTGTGTCCTTATTTTGAGTCTGGCTGGAGCTTGTGTAGAAATGAATAAAAACGAAACACGTGTCAGTCAAGATCCACCGTTTAACGGTCATCAGCTGTGGCACATGTGTAAATGAACTTAAGTTCTTAACAGCTGTGCATTTTACTGTGATCCATAAAAGTGCTTTCATCTTTCATTTTATGGAGCTTTGCATCATATATGAACTTGACCTACATATTATATTCTTTCAGCAAAAGGAATGTTTGAAAATAGGAAAACTGCAGAGTGGGGAAACTGCATTTATGCATAAAATAATCTTCTGTAGTCTCTCAGATCATATTCTGATTCAAGCAGCTTCCAAGGAGAGTGGTTTCAGGAAGGAAAAATATATATAACACCTCTATAACAGTCCTCTGTTGAATCATGTCTTTTTAGTTTAAGTCTGTGACAATATCTGTCAAGAGTTTGAAGAGGACTTCTTCTATTTCCTTGCTTAAGTATTCCAAACTGGTCTAGCAATCCCAACCAGCAACCTTTCCAGTCACAAGCCTTTTGTTGAGATTACCGGCAGACCAGAGAACAATTAAAATAGATTTAAAACCTGCCAGTCAGTGGTATTTCCCTTTAGGAAGGAGCAGGAAACACCAGCTGACAGGCAGACTGCTGGTTATTAATTATAGCTGTCAAACTTAAGAGCCTTGTTAATACTTTATTTCTATCACTCCATTAAACACACATTTGTTAGAGGAACGGTGGTCTACGTAGGACATTCAATGACAATGCGCAGTGTCTAGAAACTACTAACTAATTAAATCCACCCCTCCATTTACGCACAAGATACCTGGCACTACAATTATTGGCCATCTCATTTGTGTGTGTGTGTGTGTGTGTGTGTGTGTGTGTGTGTGTGGAAAGCAGGTGCAACAAGAGAAACACTTACTACGACTCCAGACTTTTCAGATGTGACTAAACTATCACCATGTATCACCATATCGTTACCATTGTACATTCAGTTGTAATGTTCAACCTAGACTAAATGTTTGAAATAACCAGGATGTTCTTGAGCATGTTTAAATGAATCGGTTTCACCTATTTTAAGCCCCAACAAGCCATTAAACCAAAATATCCTGCCACAGCAGCTCCAGTCTGATACGCCTGTCTCCATTGACACAAAAAAAAAACCTGCTGGAAACAAATGGACATTTTGGGAAATCGCCTATTCGCTCTTTTTGCTGAGAGTTTGATACCACTCTCATATCTGTCTGGTACATAAATATGAAGCTACCGCCTGCAGCTGGTTAGCCGAGTATAGCAGAAAGACTGGAAACAGTGGAAACAGCTTGCCTGGCTCTGTCCAAAGGTAACAGAATCTGCCTACAAGCATCTCTAAAGCTCACTAATAACATGATGAATCTTCTTTCTTTAATCTCTATAAAAAGTGTAAAAACTTCAAATCATAGTTTTACAGAATGTTATGTGCATGATTATTTTATCAGCTACCATAGGCAATTTACATAGAGGTAATGACTTAGCTTTCCACAGAACTCAATCACATGAGCAAGTCCACAAGTCCATAATCCTTATATCACTGTTTTGTATTTGTACTTTAAAGTTCTTACCCAACTTGAGTTGGAAACATTTGATACTGCAGGCGTACGCCCTGGTTCAACTTTGTACTCAGTGCTGTTGTGCACACAACACACCCTTACAAAACAATGTGTGTACTGTACTGACTGTAGTGAACATTTTGGGTCTGTTCACGTTTGGTTTCACTATGGAATCAGTGATAAGATAAGCCTTTATTGATCACTAGAGGGGAAATTCAGGTGTCGCAGCAGCACAATCACCGAAATAAGTATAGATGAATAGAGAAGAGTAAAAGTAAAGTACTCATTGTTCAGCTGTATTGCACAGAAAAATGTGAATATTGTGTCATGATTCTGTGTATTAAATACACATTAAATATATTGCATTCAATACGATACAATAGATGACTCAGGCCATGATCAGGTGCATGAAGGTATTAGTGTGTACAGTCTATACACATGAAAGCCTTCCTGGTTTCACCACATCTGTTATCTGCCATCAAATTGAAATAGAGGTAAAATATGAGTTCAATTAAATAAATCAATAACGTGAGCCAGTTTATGTAAAGTGGTCAGTGTTTGTTTTACTGAGGCCATACAGTATACACCTCTCCAGTCTGAGAGTGGCACATTATCTTAGAAAACAGTATATTTTAACCATATATGTGACCCTGAAAATGATTGTGCTATAATGATAAAAAAAAATGATAATATGCTATAATGATTGTGGTATATTTGTACCTCAGGTGCAAAACCTTCCATCCCTCACGTTTTAAAATAACTGGCCTGTGGATCAAACATTATTGCAGGATTGGTCCCATGGTGATGTAGCGACCCTGACACATATTAGCACAAGTAAAGGGTTTATCCTTATAAGAGGCTCAGGAGAAAAAGGATTTAATCCCTGGAGTCAGATTCAATGCAGGGTGTATCTTTGCCTGAGAGAACGAAGAAGAGAAGAGGGAGGAAGGAAGGGAGAAAATAGAGAGACGAGTCAGAGAAACATCCTGTCTTACAAAGAACAGTGAGCTGAGAAGCTGAGTTGAAAGCCATGTCTACTCTCTGGAGATCTCTTGATCAGAGGAGAAGCTCCGATTGTGGTGATGTGATTCGAGAGAGGCAGGTTATCAGCTACTCTCACTCCACTCTGTGTCTGTCTCTGCTGTCAATCTCTGCTCACCTCCAAAGCTCACATCACCGCCGTCCTCCTGTCTTTATGTTCTCGCTTTCTCTCTCTGTGGCGGAGGAAGGCCACACATCATTCATTAAAAAAAAAATCCATTTGTTTTGCTCACCTTTGATATATTGCTGGACCTGCTTGCAGAATGACCCAGAGGCTTTTCATTCTGTAAAAGAGGAGAAGAAAGACAGCTCATATCTGCACATGCATTCTGCACAGTGAAAACTGACATATTTACTATTGGCATCACACTAAATGTGTAATGAATGGTGCTGTATTTGACCATTTGAAAAGATAGAAAAATAGAGATTCAGATCTATCACTTGATAAGTGACATTTTGACCTGCTGGTGGCACTACAGTAAACATCAGGGGTTCACCAAAGTCAGTAGGATTTGTCCTCCTTGCAACATGCAAATTTCATGCCAATCCATACAATAGTTGTTGAGATATTTCACTCTGGACAAAGTGGTGGACTGACCAACAGACCAACACTGCCATGCCTAGAGCCATGCTGCTAGCATGTATACAAATTACAATGAAAAGCAGATTTACGTCATAATGCAAAGGTTTTTTATGGTGTAAAAATAGCTATGCCTGTTAATATGAATGAAGAACTCTATAGCAGGAATAGGAAGGACTGATTCATGGTTTGTCTCCTAACGAGCACAGCAAAGCTACATTTCTCAGCAGCTGAGCCTAAGCTGTTTGGCCTCTTAAGTTGGTAAACAAAGTTCTTCTGGTGTGAGACGAAAGGAGGACAAGCCGATTACATAACACATCCATCCAAACTCCAAATCAAATGGTGTCAGAATATGTGTATCATTACCCAGGGAGCGAAACAGGCCAATACCGTCAGCACTCCACACAGTCCAGTATTGTTCTGAGACTGTAATGATCCTCGATTCCCACTAAGTGTTCTTGGCTTGCATCAGAGACTCGGATAAACAGCCACTGGGGTTTTGTACTGCCTTCAGTATTGGTATTTAAGCGTTGCGTGGTTTTCTAATGAGTAATCAATCATAGTTACATAATGCTGAGTTCACACCGGCTCTGACAGGACTGTGGTGCTTTGGGTTACTCAGTATGTCTCAGACTATATGTAGATCTATATGGGATTAAATGTGGTTTTAAATATGGAGGATAGTTAAAGAAAATGGATTTAAAAATGAACTGCAGCCAGTGAAAATGCCTTTTAGACTTAGGTGGTAACCAAGCGACTCATATATACAACCAGTGTCCCAGAAATCAACAAGTATTCCTATGCAGGAATAACACAACCTGACCCAAAATTTCAAGTGTGTCAATTAGTTTGTGATATTTTGATTACATTTCAATGTAATTAAGCATAAGAATATGTGAGCACATGAGAAACTAATTAAGTTGATTTTGAACACTGGAACCCTAGAGGTCTGGGGCCAGTTGGTAATCCAGCCTTGCAGAGAACACCAAGAGACACACACACACACACACACACACACACACACACACACACACACACACACACACACACACACACACACACACACACACACTCCACTGCTGCAGACCTCTGTTCACAGATACACACAAACACTCGGAGAGGAATATTTTCCACAGCTCTTTATTCAATGACCGTATCAGCAGTGAATTGTCCCACAGTTCATCTGGAGCTCCCTCGCTCCCGCCTGACCCGAGGCTCTCGGTCCCGAGGGTAAGAATTCACTCTGTTCAGCTTATCACACAGTGTCCACGTCTTTTCTCTCACAGTCAGCCACAAAGCTCTTCCTCTGCTCCGGCTCGCTACTGCTTTTAAAAAAAGGAGAGCATGATTAGACAACTTGCTACAGCTGTGACAATCAGTCCCTCCCCACCTGCTCACCTGAGCCACCACCTCCTCCCCACACTGAGACAGAGACAGAGACAGAGAGAGAGAGAGAGACACAAGAGTACCCAACGTGCTTCTAAATTCTTAATTACTTCAGCGCTTCACTCTTGTCCTCGTCATGACTAGTTGTCATGGTGATAGAGGACCACTGTGTGTGCCAAGATATAGATAGATAGATAGATAGATAGATAGATAGATAGATATATATATATATATCTCAGAGACTTGGCACACTCACTCTCTGCTTCCTTCCATCTCAATAACTCCTGAGGACATTTATTTAAACACACACACACACACACACACACACACACACACACACCTTGAAAATAGTTTCTGAGAATGCAAACACAGCTGAACTCACATCCAAACTTACAAATTATTGGCCTTTGAACTACTGTCACACACTCATCTAGTCTTGCTAGGAGCAAAGGGCCAATAATTTGTGGTCAGTGCAGAGAGTGCAATTAAACACATCTTACGTCTCCCTTCAAATTTTCTTAGTCAGCTGGTCACAGAGCAATAGCAAAAGTGTTCATTATCTGATAAGGCAAAGAGCTGACATTTTATCAGAAGAAAAACACAATTCTGAATAAACAACTATAGGCAATTTCCTGTCACTTTGACAAACTAAAATACCATCTGCAGCGTGTGGCCATTATCTTCAATCTCAAACTGTATTCATCTCCTGTTTTAATCTGCCAACCTCCTGTGAGATGCACTTCCTAGCTGATGAATTGACAACTTGAAGGCTTGGATTCCCATGCAAAAATATAGAAAGGAGAACAAACAAAGTCTAGGAAAACATCACCAGGGATTTTGCAGATATAACTCTCCTACTCCGTACTAGTGGATTAAAGTGAAGCAGTTCTCCTCCATCTCCATGTTATTACTTCTTCAATGCCTTTAATACACTATCACACAATGATAAATACAGCTCTCAACGGGTGCAATTTGTGCAGCAAATCTATTGTCAGATTGTCGAAGAACATACACAACATGTAGTTGTTTTTTGTTTTTTTTTACAGGAGATGACAGACAGGGATAACAGGCACTGCGAAAGAATAGAACAAAGTGATGATCCTTCCCCTCAATCCTCCTTTCTTGGCCAAAAATGGAAAAACAAGCAGATATGCCCAGACCGAGGGTTTCTGGGAAATAACAAGGCCACAAATGGACCGATGACTTTCATAGACAGCAGTGCTTAGAGCAGAGAGGCTGCAGACAGATGACAAAAGATGAGAAAGGAAATAGATCAACACCATTTCCATGCGTCTTCTCTTTCTTTCTAACCCCGTTTCTCTAAAATTCCCCTCAAACTGTGCAACCTGTACAGGCTCTGGGAGTCACCTTCACTGCTGCCATGACTGTAGACTATAAAGAGCCTTATTCTCTGGGCTCATGCATAATTCTGATAAAGAAGGGTTCAGGTTTCACACACCGCTGTGTCCGTCTTTCTTCACCTCCTCTGTGGGTTCGTCTGCAGCCCCAGCCTTTGATAACACAACTTTCAGACTGGACTCAAGGCTTGTAAGAAAACGAGGCAGGAGAGTACAACAGAAGAGGGTCATATTCAGAGGGATCGCTGTGTCTTTCAGGGCTCTGTTCTTGGCCCACAGAGGGGGAGGGCTCAGCTCTTTTTTATGCAAAAATCAAAA
The DNA here is from genome assembly GCF_031162955.1 of Sander vitreus. Lineage (NCBI taxonomy): Eukaryota > Metazoa > Chordata > Actinopteri > Perciformes > Percidae > Sander > Sander vitreus. The sequence goes on along the minus strand of NC_135871.1, from coordinate 16,715,457 downwards.
AAGATAAAACCTCAAAAAGGCAGGGTTGAATTCACAAAGTTTTATCCTCAACAGAACTTTTTAAATGTAAGGGTAATGATTGGGGAATAGATTATATAAACAGGCTTTTTTAATCAATTGGCAACCATTTTATAATCAATTAATTATTTCAGTTGTTTAATCAAGCACTCAAGCAATCAATACCAAACATTCTAATTATTTGTTATTTCCCACAGCCCAATATGACAGTCTCATAGCTCGTTTTGTCTGACCAAAAGTCCTAATAGAGATATTCAATTTACTAATATGACGAAGATAGCATAACATCCTCAAGAAGCTGAACCAGTTTACTAGTTTTCAGTTCATCGACTTATTGTTGCAGCTTTAATATTATTTATCGGATTTTACATGAAAACACTTAATGTGACCACAAAGAATGTAAATGCTTGTGGAATATGAAAGTAAAATAACTGATCAAATACTGCTGTAGGACTGATTGTGAAAACTGTAAAACACTGAAAAGAGCCGTAAACCTTGAAAATTACATAAACCAGCCTAAGGTTAATCTCTCTTCTTTTGTTGACAAACTAGAATTAGAGAAATTAATATTGCTACTAGATTCTTCCTCCTGGCTTCTGCACCATTTCCCACCAGCATCATAAAAGTATGTTTGTGTTTGAGGTCAACAGCTTCATAGAATACAGTACTTATTAGTATATATGTATATCAGTATTATACTGTAATAACAAACCACCTGTTTCCAGAGGTTTTTGGAATCACACAGAGGAAGAAAATAGTGCTTTTGGAATTATAATTGGTGGGATGTGTGAAAGCATCTATTTTCAGGGTGCCAGGAGGCAGAACATTGATTATGGGCAATCAATGGCATTTTAACAGATGTCCTGGAAAACACAATGTTCAACAATGGCACCTCTGTACAGGATATGCAAAATACATCAGGTTTTCTTACAATAAGCAGCTCCTTGCTGTGCGTCCCAGACACTGACAGAGAGTTGTTTAATGTGACAGTTACACAGTTGAAAAAAGGGCCAAAGACTTCACTTTATCATCTCTTATACAAATAGCTAACATCGTAAAAAGACCAGGAGGGTGTGACTGAGAGATTGTAGAGACAGAGGAAGAGACATCAAGTAAGAGACCGAGAAGTCAAATGAACGATAGCTATCAGACAGTGGTAATGAGGGGACTGTCGAAAGAATTAAATCAGGGAAATTAATGGAGGTCTTTTCCTTTGTTCCTTCTCTGTAAATCCTCTGCATGTATAAGTGACCTTTGCAAGCTGCTTAACTCTTCAGTCAACAGAAGAGTATTATTTCATAATCATCACAGTTAAATGTCCAGCAGCTTACTGTACCTACACCTTTGTCTATGCATGTAGTGTGTTGAACATTTACCACCAACTGCTCCACCAACTTCTACTACTAAGAAAAGTATTAAACATGTATGTATCAATAGATTAAACTAACTAATCTTCAGTCACTTTGGTAGTATTCAAAAGGACGAATGGATGTTATACAACTGAAACCTTGGGTGTTTAAGGATTAAAGGAAAAAAAATAATAGAAGAAATACATAAAAATATAAATAGATTCACTGTCCTAATTTAAACATGATAGGAACAAGAAGAATGCATGTAATCTCACACAATGCATGTAGAATTTAAATATGTGTTACCAACAAGTGAAAACACCTGTCCAGGTGAACAGGGCCTTTCACTAATTGGTGAGAGAACTGGATTTAATACAGATACAGTAGAATGTTATTTGATTATGTAAGGTTGTCTTTCCATGGTTATTTGTTGGAAATCAATAAACTGAACTAACTTTTTGGAAAATTCCCTGGTGAGGGATGTGTGCTTTATGAAATTGTGAAGTAGATGAAATGGTCAATTTCATGTCAGCTTTCACTTCACATGAAACCATTAAATGGCTTTACACTGCACTTTCACTTTCAGACTGCTTGCAGCATTTTGTGGGTTCTGGTGTCAGTAAAACACAAACATATGCAGGGATGCACATATAGCCTACATCTTTAATTCAAGTTGCCAAAGTCTACTTTAAAATGAGCACTACGATAAAAATGTTTATGAAATAATTTCTGCAGAAACAACACCACACTTAAGCAGAAAACCATAACCACTTTGTTTTCAGTTAAACACAATAAAGCTAAAGATAAACAGACAGTAGATTGACAGGGTAGGGAGTAAAGCTTGTGGATCTGCAGGTATGACATCAGAAAGCCTGTGGCAGACTGCACAAGGTGGTGTTTACATCAGAATATCTTTCCCTGAAATATATGGCATAAGCATACCATGATCTGCTTAGGGCTGATCATTCTGCCAAATGTAGATCAAAAAATTAGGCCATGCTGCTTTTCTTTTTTCTTCTTCCTTTTTTTTTTTAAAATGCACAAGTTGCTGCAGACAAGCAGACACAAATTTTCCTTCCCAGACAGAGAAAACAGATTCCTCCGCATAGTCTTAGCTCCTCAGAGAAATCTCCCAAATCACATAAATCAAATGCCAGTGATGTCAAGTAGGCCATTGCAAACACACTTAGTCTGAAAATACAGCTGACATGCACTAAAATGCACACAGACATATTAAAGTAAATATTGCATTGACTAGCTCTACCCCCTCAGAGGTCCCAGGCACAAATACTTGCAGCAAGTGCGATATCAAACCTCCTCAACAAAGAGTCCCTTGAGGAAAAAAGTTGGCCTTTTTTCTCTCTTTCAATGTCCAGCGGCCACTTCAGGAGGAAATGCAGGAGAGGGCAGCAGGGCAGGAGAGTGTCAGCAGATACGAAATCTCAACTATGCACAGTAACAACCATCAGTAAAGAGCTTGGCTGACCACAGACGTCTAACCAGACCCAGGATAACTGTCTGGGGAAGGGAAAGGAGGCTGAAATCATGCTATACAGAGATGTCAAGCACTTTGTTTAGATTCCAACAAAGCTAAGCAAAGTTTTTGAACATTTACCTTACGTGGCAGTCTTATTTGAGGGCATTTTCTTTTTACACGAGAGGCATTGGCTCAGCAAAACAACAGCCTCACAGTGTCAGCCTGCAGCATCTGTGTGTGTGTTTCGGTGTGTATCATAAAACCACATTAAACTGAGATGGCATGTAAAGTGAGAATGCAGGGGAGGCACGAAACACCCCCAGACTCTGTGTTTGCACACAGCATTTGTTTGTGTGTGAATAAGCATGTCTGTCTGTGCTCTCATGGGCAGGATGTGAGCTTGTGGTTTCCCCTCCTCCTCCTCTTCTTCTTCTTCCTCATCCTCCTCCTGCTCTATCCGTGCCTCATCTTTCTTCATTCCAGGGATAATTACATCAGTATGTCCAAACAGGATATGGAAGAGGAGAGACAGTGACCATCACATTCAGTGCAGGACCATGTGGACAGCGACCTATTCTGGCTGTGCGTCTATGAAGGCTATATGGCAGTATTATAGATGCAATACCAGAGTCTAATCTAACAATAATGAGAGCTACAGTAGGAAACTACCAGAGGAACATGAAGGAGAATGGAAAGATGACAGTACCAGTAGGGTGTGATTGCTTTATAAAGAGAGCAAGAGATCCAAAGATATGGTAAAGTATTTTTGTCCCTCACATTTCCTCATTAGCTGCACTTGGGGTCAGGCTCTTCTTCCCAATGACATAAGTAATTATTTATGACTTGTGGGAAAAAGTGAAGCTACAGATAATTAGATAATCAGCGCAGTGCCTCCTATTATATTAGCTCCGTTATTAGTGTTTGAACCCTCAGTCCCCTTTTCATATAATCCTTCAATAACTCAGAAACAATGACATGCTTACAGACGACCAAGTGGTCACCTTGGTATAGACAAGAGAGGAACGAGTGAATTATTGATCAAGATTCATATTAAATGACTAAAAAACTTCAGTTAAGAAGGGACTCGCAGACTCTATCACTGACTGTAAAAGCAAGAGTCCTTTCTAGGGCTGGGCATCGTTCAAAATCTTTCGATCTGGTGCCAATTTCGATACCTCAGTTTCGATGCCGGTTCCTTAACGATACTTTTTTTCGATACCATATGTTTTAAAATCCATTTCAACATCAACAAAAATACATTAAACACAAAACTTTTATTTTCCACCTGATTTGTGAATCAAAGCAGTTATCAAAATTAAAAAATTCTGGTAACACTGCTCACTCAGAGTAACATTAATAAAACTGGTTGTGCTTTTGGATAGGGGTGCGCCAAATGACATTGTGTACAGGCTAATATTGAACTAACTAAAATGCAAAGGAATGTAAACAACAAAGACTTTTTAGTGCAAACTGCATAATGACACAAACCTTTAACAATAAACTTGGTGACTGCCCTGTTGTCAACATTGAACTAATGGAGAACTAACTTAAGTGCAAAGGAATGTAACTGAATTACCGTGTTGCTGAAAGGCGCTGTAGAAATAAAGTTGTCTTGCCTTACAACCTTAGCCTGTCAGTCAGTCACCAGGGCATAGAAACCACTGTTGTGCCTGCTTGTCTCAGAGGAAGTGTAACGTCAACAGCACCACGACCGCTTTCGCCTCGCCATTAATATCACATTGCAGCAAACGCTGTCTGCCTTAAGTTTTGAAAAACTGTAACCACACTTGAAACCACTTCATAGGCATTGCTGTGAGTCACTGTGACTTCAACAAAACTGCAGAGCTGACGTAGTTTGCTCGAGTTTACTCCGTCCGCACCTCTGCGTGTGTGCGTGTATGTCGGAGCTCCGCTCTCTGTCAATATGCAGAGAGGATGGATAAGCTTGCGCTTACACGCTCTCAGGTACCAAAATGTGGTACCGTTTGATGTCCTCGGTAGTACCGACGTAATTCAGTCGATACCCAAAAAAGTACAGCATTCGGTACTCAACCCTAGTCCTTTCTGTAACAACTTGAGGCCTGAGGCCACCAAGAGCCTGAGCCCTTCTTATAGCTAGCAGCAGCTGCTTAGAGAAGCATTAGCTCTGGCACACTTTGGGAATATGAACACCCTATCTGAAGTGTAGGAACATTTGAAACAAGTTCCTCTTTAAATAAAAAAATATATAAAATATTCAGATTTAGCGTGCTGAATACTAAGTGCATGAGTTCTCAGCACTGTTGGATGTTAAAACCACGAAAGGGTTTTTTAAAAGTGAACTCTTCCGAGGAAAAACAAGACGACTACGACAACAACGCTGTTAATGGAGGTGCTCTGTGGGCATGTTGCAAAATTCCCAACTTATGAGTGAAACCACGATACGCTGCAGGAAAACCACACCATCTATCTATAAATCGGGAACTCTCTGCGTGTCCCCACACATGCGCAGTATGTGCAAGCATTTCTGTCCTCTGCATGTTGGCAGAGAGTGGGGCTCCGACACACACACACACACACACACACACACACACACACACACACACACACACACACGCAGAGGTGCGGGCAGAGCGAAGCTACGTCGCCTCTGCCTCGTTTGAGTCATGGCTATGCCGGTAAAGCGGTTCTAAGTGTAGTTACACGTTGGGTACTGGAACCGAATTTCAGGTACCAGTAAAAATGTGAACAGTACCCAACCCTACCTGCCGGGCCACATCGTTACGTGCTGTAGCGGCTTCTCTGGCAGGCTGAGCCACATCGCTACCTGGATGTGTTGGTTAGACAGAACAAAAGGGGACATGCCGAATCTCTACATGAGCCGCGACTGAGTAAACCGCGCTTATAGTTATATAAAGTTGTGGGAAAAAAATACTGGAAACCAAATAATCGGCCCTTTCTGAACAGGCACGCGCTCAAAACGGGCACTGCACTAGTATATCACCAACTCCTGCCTTACTGTCTACTCCTGTCCGGTCACATCTCATTCTTTCTTCCCTCCTCTTTCTCATTTCTCCCTCTCATTACCTCCTCCCCTCTCCCAACAGGTTTTAAGCTCTGCCATGACATGTTACTGCATTAATCTCTCCCCCCCCCCAGCTGCAGATTTGACACAAAGCTCTGATTTGGTGCATCAGTCGATGATGTGATATGCTAAGCTGTAGACCCGAGAGGGGAAAATGTATATCAGGTCACTCTGCCACTAAGGCCTTTTGTGTTAGTCTGGAGTTTGTGTGTGCACCCATTAACAGACAATCGCACTCCACACAGTGCGTTTAAAATGCACTGCAGGTTAAGTGAATTACCGGGTTATGCCAGTTCTCCCCGTATACATGAGCGGGGAAGAATGTGAAGAATTACGGGTGTAACTCTACCTCCGGTACAGCAGGTGTAGCTCTGCCAACGCACAACAGAATAATAAGGTTTTTTCTTCCTGTTGATCTATGTCAAAATTACACCGACCGGCCACTAAATTAGTCAAATTTAACTTAATGTTTCATTCACACACTCTTGAAACAGCGTAGGAAAGCACCACCCTGGCCAGATAAGATAGCCGGCGGTCGCATCAGGCTAGTCGGTCCCTCCACTTACACAGCGTTGGACAGCCCCAGAGTTGGACAATCCCCCGGTGTCCGCTGCTCGGCGCATGGACCGTAGGCTGCTGCTGCTGCTGATCTGAGCAACGCTGTTTTGTTTGGATGCATCATAGCAACAGGTTGCGCTGACGGATTATTTCCGAGTCAAATCCACTCCAGCGGAGCTGGGAGGTGCAGTACGAGGCATGCGCAGACGCTTAACTGGACCATACTCCGGTTAAGGTATATACATGCAGGAATACCCCAGTTACTAAAGGAGTTCTCTAGGTCTGTTAACTGGGTTATGAGAACTCTTTTAACCGGGATAAGGTGTATACATGGCGTTTCAGAAACCGGGGTATTGCCTTAACTCAAATATTTTCGTTTTTTTAAAGTGCATGTAAACGTTGCCCTTTCACACCAGAAGTAGAGTTGTGTGCCAGAGCACATGAGCAAAAAGACAATAGAAAAAAACTCAAGATGACAGAGCAGATGGGTTAGTGAGTTCATATGTGCTGAATCTGACCAGATATGGTATTTTAGAATGTCCTGTACTTTAGCAATCTATCACTGTGACAGCACGCAAATAGCCTGAAGAGATTAAAAACAAGAATACTCATAGGGCGTTCAAGTTCACGAGTCACATACAGTATTTCTGTGCACCCGAACAAAGGGCAGAGGCACAGGAGAAAGTGGGTCAACCTTTCACCCTGAAGAGGTGGCAGATGCTCCTCTGAACCACACAAACAAACATGTACAGTAACGTCATGCATGCACGCCCAGGCACATGCACCGACTGCAAAAAACTACATCCAGGATTTAGAGTCTCCAATAAATAGCAAATAATACACAAAAACACATGCAGATATGCATCTTTGCAAAACAAACATAATGGGGACAGGAGGGACAAACGACCATTTCTGACAATCTCTGCTCATTTTGCTCTCCATTTATTCCCTCTCCCTCTCTCTCTCACAAACACACACACAAATAGAAAAGAACCACACATTCCTGGCAACTCTTTCATCTCTCGGCTACTGCAGCAGAAGAGCTCTGCCATCACCACGGAGACAGAAGGCCTCACCATAACAACCACTGAATGGAAAAAGCAATGAGCCCCTTTCCTTTCATTGCCATCTTCTTTTCTTCATATACGCCTTATAGAGGATTGACTATGCATCTAGATATGATGTAAAGCTATGTTTTTTTAAACATGATGTAGAGCTTACACCCTGCAGCGTTGAAAATAATCACAACATCGACATCAACACCATCAACAAACACAAGAGACAAACATCCACAAGAGCAACACAACTAAGAACAAAATATCTGTACCTGAATCTTCATTTTCCAACAGGAATTCATGTCTGGATCCTGAAGCCACCTCACCTCTCTCTCTTTCACACACACCCTTACGCAGACAATGGTTCCTCAGGGAGGTTACATGCCCCCTCTGTAAATCCTCGAGGTGAGCCGAGACAGAGAGAGAGAGAGAGAGAGAGAGAGAGAGAGAGAGAGAGAGAGAGAAAAAAAACACTAACAAACCAATGTAGTGGAAGTGGAGCTACAGCAGCACAACGCGGAAACAAAGACAGACACAGGAAAGATACGGAGAGAAATGGCAGAGGGAGGGAGAACAAGCAGCTGCCCTACATTTTCTTCACACACACACACACACACACACACACACACACACACACACACACACACACACACACACACACACACACACACACACACACACACACACACACACACACACACACACACAGCTGCTGCTGCTACTTGTCCAGGCTTGCTCTCTCTCTCTACGCACAGACACACAATACGGTACTGTAATCCCATTGGCTGAGCAACCACTTCCTCCAGCTGATCTTGTTGGGAGGTGGGGGAGGGGCAAACTGTTGTTGAATCATTCATGAGAGGGAGGTGCTGTCCTTTAAATAGACTCCCTCTGCTCTGCACACTGAGCTTAACCTTAAAGTACCTTTCTCTAACCCAACTTATGCCTGCCACACACACACACGTTTTAAGACAAAGAGTCAGCCACCATTGTCCACCAATCAGAGAGGCCGTTACTGCTGGCTCCACCAATCCCCAGCAGGAACAGAGGGACACGAGGTGGAGCAGAGATAACAGAGAGTAATTTATTACACACATCCTCACAGCTGTATTCAAGGGCAAAGTAACAGCACAGCACAATCATTCAAATACTGAGCAATACTACAGGCCATTACAGGCTGAAGTCCACAAATTAACGAACCAATTAAACCTTTTAAAACAGCTATAATTCACTTAGGGTAATGATGCTTGTTTGTTAAGAAAGTAAGATGATAAGGAGCAAGATTCTACCAACTTTTGATGGATAGGAATGTTGGATATGAAGGACAGGGATTAACAAACCTCAAACATGGTGTGTTAATTGCAGCCGCCAGTCGTCTATGTTAAACACATTGAAACGTGAACATTCCCTGGTCACGAGCACATGTCACATACAGTATGTACAGGCATGTGAGGAATCCATTCAGACCCCCAGGTTATTGTGGAGTATAAAGTCATGCTGGGTATATATTTTTTTTCACCAAATGTTACAGTATTGACCTTGTTTGAAGGGTCAATATTGATGATAAAAAAAACAACAACTTTGGATTCATAGAATGCTCAATATGGACTTTGATATGAAAGTCATCTTATAATGTTTGCTTGTCCTTGACGATGTCACTCTTCTCTAGTGACAATAATCTTTTATTTGACACCTGATGTTTTTTTTCCAGGTCATTCTGCTTCGATTTATGTCATTTATAGCCAAAGACATAGATGAAGCAGTGAGAGTTACTGTTCTCTATCTACACACTTCCATTGGATAATGAGCTGAGCAGCACTTTACTTTCATAGAGTTACACTGCTTGAACGGCTTTGGCCTCTAAATACAGTCTTACAGCAGGTCCACTGGCTCGTGGACTTTGGCCAGCTAACACAACAAAGCGATTTTACATTTTAAACACAACAACTTTAAAGCAGTGTAGTATAAACAGTGTTTATACTAGAATCTAACTTTGAGTGGTGGAAAGTATATTTACGCAAATGCAGATTTGAGGTATTTGTACTTTACTTCCATTTTATGCAACTTGATACTTCCACTACATTTCGGATGAAAATATTGTATTTCTTACTCCACTTCATTTATTTTACAGCTATTAGTTACTACTTACTTTGCAGATTAAGATTTTACATATGTTACTAACTCACTTTATGAACAGTATATCAAATACTACAATGTGTAAAACATATTGTGTGGCTATATGTAATTTTCAGTTTGTGTTGATTCTAGCGGCCGCTTTGGACAAAAGCGGTAGTGTTTTTACCACGCCTGCTGTGAGATTGTTGTAGCAACGAACATAATAATAACTTAGAGTTATATAGCGCAGTTCATGTAACCCACGGACGCTTTACACAAGTACAGAGGGTGGACAAGGGAAAAGAAAATAGTAGGCCAACACAAACACTGACTAAAATGAATAAAACGTCCGCGCTAAATGGAAGGGAGATGTAATTTAAGTTATTTTATGAATGAAATAGACTTATTACATACCTGAGAGTCAATTTGGGGATGTTTTTGAATAATTTAAAATCCCATAATTGTCTCCATCTGTTGAAAGCCCGACCGGGATAGACCCGGGGTTTCGCCGTTGTCTTTCACTTTTCCTTTTAGCTTTTAGTTGTTCTTCTTTTAATTTCCTTTTTTCTGTGATGGTCCTGCCCCAGTATCAGCCATAACTACATCAGATAACTTCTAAAATAAAATTTTAATACAATTAGGCCTATATAAAAGATCTCCTGCTACCTTTTACCTGGCTAGATACTCACTAACACAGGCTTTTCCGGTGTTACACCGAAATCTGTGACCCATCAAAATGTGTGCTCTGTAGCCCCGTCTACCTGCCGTAAATCATTTTGTGACTTTGTGGGAAAAATCGGACCTGGGCAAAGGCACTAATAAAAACTAGATAAAAATAGCGTTCTTTTCACTGTAAGTCTCGTTTCCTGGTACAGTTCATTTATGATCATCAGATGAAAAATTACAGTTTTAGAAACATTTAAAAGTTATATATAGTCACTTTAAAAAAGTTCAACTGAGCTGAACACTTATCAGTAATAATATAATATGATAAAACACTTTGTGCATAATGAGAGAGAACTTATTTTGTTTATAATTCTTCTGTACTTTTATTGAAGTACTATTTTGAATGCAGAACTTTTACTTGTAATGGAATTGTTTCCACAATTGATGACTCTCTCTCCCTGAAACCAATTCCTCTGCTGATACAGATTCCCAATCTAATATCAATGCTCTCTTTTCCCCAAATGTTACAGTTTTTCTCGATTGCTAAGACACATTTCTTGAAAGCTGCTCTCCTTTTCTCTAAACTGTGAACACAAAACCCAATTTTCAAGCTACATTCACAAAACCTCAGACTCTTCTTGCAAAACCAAACTTTCACCTCAAAACAGTTCAATCTGTGCTCAAAACTGAACTATGTTGTCAAATCGTGCCCCGATTCAATCAAAATTAAAAACACTACTGAACAGTCACTAAACACTACGTAGAAAAATAGAAAACACAATGCTCAGGACATGAAGCTGGAGAAATAAATGTTTATTGTTCACTGTAGGCTAAATGCATGTTGCAAAACAAAAAAAACTTGTGCATTTAGCACTTGTACAAAAAGATGTGGTGTCACCACAGGCAAGTCCCATGGCTTGCAGGAGATTTACCCTGAAGTAAGGTTGGCGTTCATATACCTTCCACTGCCATGAGGAGAAGAATTCCTCAATGGGGTTTAGGAAAGGGGAGTACGGTGGAAGATTGATAAAACCTTGGTTCATATTGAACCACTCTCTAACCTGGAGGGCTCTGTGAAAACTCACATTGTCCCAAACAACAACATAGATGGGATGCTCATCCTGCTGCCCTAACAGAGCATCTCACATGTGATTGAGGGAAATGAGGAGCTGGTGAGTGTTGTAGGGCCCCAGGTTGGCATGATGGTGGACAACCCCATGATTGCTGATGGCAGCACATAATGTGACATTGCCACCACGCTGCCCAGGAACACCAACAATGGCCCGATGGCCAATCACATTACGGCCTCTCCTCCTTTTGGTGAGATTAAACCCAGCTTCATCCATGCAGATGTATTCATGAGGTCTTTCCATTGCATCCAGTTGAAAAACCCTCTATAGAAATAGATATAGTAAGTGATACGGAAAAAGTGATTTAGGCCACTACAGTAAATCACTACTTAGAGTAATCAACATTGAATGTGTCTGGATATATGCCAACATGTACATACTGGAATCTTTGCTCTTTGACTCTGTCTGAGTTGCGATCAAAGGGCACTCTGTATAGCTGTTTCATGCGCAGTCTGTTGCGTTTGAGGACACGATCAACAGTAGAGAGGCTGACACTGTTGATACCCTAAATTTACATGGTCCTCAATGATCTTCTGCTGAATTTCACTCAGTTTAATGGCATTGTTCTCATGGACCATATCAACAATTAGGGTCTCTTGGTGTGGAGAGAACATACCTGTCCTCCCACCCCCATGTGGCAGTCTTTCAATTCTACAAAAAGAGAACATGGAGTTACAAAAAATATACATGGAATACTAGGCCTACAAACAGTTAGACCAACCCTCCATTACAATACTACAGTACACTGGTACAGTGATGTACTGAAACATATATTTACTTACAGTATACTGTGGTACAGTATATAGTATGTCATACAGTAATTGCTGTCAACATTTACATACTGTACTATAATGTCAAAAAAAGGTAATTACCTGTTCTCTTCTCTAAATCTTCGGATTATGGTGGACACAGTGAATCTACTGATGTTTGGTTGTACCCTTTGTCCAGCCTCCCTCATGCTCATACCATGGACAAGAACATGGTCAATCACAGTAGCTCTGATTTCATCAGATATAACTGTTCTTTGTCTTCGCTGACCACCTTGACCACCTCGACCTCCTCTCACACGAACTCTTCCTCTCAGATTTCTATCCATTGTAGGGCCTCACAAACCAGTGCTCTCTGAACTGGCTTACTGTATATGTTCCCTCACATCATTAGCCACAAGTGTGATCAATTTTGAGTTGTTGTGTTCAAGTGGTGACACCTGTGCTTTAATTGTGTTTGACTTTTGTCACCTGTGCTCACCATTATGCAGCACGGGTGCATCACAATGAAAATGTGTTGGCAAGTTGTGTCTAAACAGGTGAAAAGTGCTTATGGTTTTGCCAAAAGAGTGATTGATTCAATCAGTGGGTTCGGGCAACTGAGCATTTGGTTCAGACAATAGGGTTTAGTGTTTTAGCAATTGAGAAAAACTGTAAATGCCCTATGTATACAACATTACAACTTATTGGATAATGTTTGACTTAATGAATGCAATGGATAGTGACAAGGAAACTGTATTTGATGTGGAACGGCCTTGTCTGACCAATAACCAATCTGCCTTACAGGATCAGTATCGGCAGCGATACAGATCAGGCTGATCTTTGCAACTCTACTCTACACAAGCCTTTTTGCACGAAGCAAAATTCTCTCTCTGGTATTCGAGCATGCCATTTTCTCTGGTGTACTTCAAAATCATAAGCTCATGAGCTAAACGAGAGCTGGTACAAACCCTGGCAGTTTGTCGTTGTAAATGAACAGTGTGAAATTGGACCCAGGCAGCAGTTAAGTGATGAAGCAACAGTCAGCAAAAAGAGAGCGAATGAGCTACTGATTTGTGACTGATTGAGTGAGGAGGTTTGTATAACTAGCTTCTGAATCCATTTAGAATAACATGATTTCTAAAAGGTGAAGATAATGCATCTAATTTACAGTACATCAACACAATGTGTCCAATCCTGTCACTTCAGCAACACTAATAATTTGCATGTGGATGGTTGGAGTGATAACCAGTCCATCCAGAAAAATGTGATTATGCAATTGCATAATTCAATGCATAATCAGCCAAAGTCCACATATTTATGCGGGGGTTGCATTTTTTAAAATACGGCGCACTTTCGCCAATTTCCGCGCAAAATATGCGGGGATTGCATTATTTCATCATCCCCGCATTTTTGTTGCAAAAAAGTCACATATATCCTAGCAGAAAGTTGAAAAATGTTGCGTATACTTCACACAAGAGCAGCCATTTTCTCCTGTTGCCATGGGAACGTTATGAAGTGACGTAATTATGTGACGTGAACATCGAAAAGCTGCAAACCCCGCGATGAAGCCATGATGAAACCGCAGTTTTTGCAAGTTCCCGCAATTTTTGCAAGTTCCCGCAATTTCATAGCATAAAATTGCATAAATATCCCGCATATTCCATCGCATTTTTTAAGAAAACGTGCTGCATAATCAAGAATTTTTGCCCGCAACAATCACACAATTATTTTTTACAAATAACAGTAACAGCCATCAAGGGAACAAAGCAGGACAAAAAAGCAGAGATCGCTAAGCCGAGGTGAGAACATGCTATAACTGCAGATGATGCAAGTGTAGCTTTCCGGTCACTCAGCCAGCTAAGAGCCTCGTCACATTAACAACACATAATGAGCTGGTGATCTTTCAGCACAGGTTGACAGCACCACTGGCTTTCTAATGTATAGCTACGGAAAAATGTGGGTTATTGAGAACAGCAGTTTGACCGATCACAGCCCCTGTCAGAAAATATCAATCACAGCTTAAGTGTAACAGCCTGATTTTAAGGCAGGAAAGCGGAGCCTTACAAACTCAGAGACCTGAGAGGAGGTGAAATATTAGTATTATTATTATATAGAAAGTTGGATGGAGGGGTAAAGACAGAAATGTAAGGTAAAGTGTGAAGGGACAGAGAAAGAAGGAAAGAGAAAACTCTGACAGTCTGATTTCTACTGAGGGAGAAACATGTACGATATCCCACAGGGCGTGAAATTGAGCTGTAATAGCCTTCTCAGTTCATATTCAAATACAGTCATGCATACTGATAACTACAACACTACAGCTTGTCTGCCTGCTGCACATTTCAATCAAATCTACCTCAAATTAAGAAAATAAGATGAAGGGAGAGAGACAGAAATAAAGAAGGAGAGAGATGGTCCGTGAGAAAAAACAAAAAATTCTATTCATTATTCATTATTATTTCAAGCACTTTTACTTGTTTAATATTCTGTAAAATGTTGAATAACTGCACAGGGATCCTTTGCTACTTATCTGCTGTAACCGTATACAACGCTTTGATCTGGAGCTTTGCTTTTCATTTATATATCACTGTGTAATGCAGTGGAGGATGGTTTCTGAGCCTTGTGTATTCATGGTACATAATCTGCAGACCAAAATACACAAGCAGAAACATTGAGTGGGCCGTCTCTGCAGCAGCACGACCACGGCACAATGCCAGCAATTCACCGTCCCAAAATAACAAGGGGGTGACTGAAGTAGCTTTATTGATTTGTGGCTCTCCTCACCACTGTCCTCTTGCCCAATATCTCACCCAATATGACACCCAATGGATCCATGTCGACCTGTGAAAGTCGATGAATTTGTAGAATGGGGATGCGAGTACTTTCAGCGGGGCGGGCGGGTGGAGGGGGGAACAAACTATAAAATGACCTCTTTCTGGGAGCCACACTTTCAAAGGCTATTTCTGGCCAGGCTGCAAGGCTGCAAACTGGACTGTGGAGCGTGCCAGTATATGCATCCAATTACTGTGTTTAACAGACAAAATTCAGGAATTCACACTGGTGGCAAGATGACGTTGCGTTATTGGTGACTCCATCACCCGGGATATACGGTTTTTTAACGCTGTCACACACTGCTTTCCTGGAGCCAAAGTTGCCAGCATCTACGCAAATCTACGTACCTGTGCGTGGAGGACCGCACATTTTCTATGAGTAGTACACATTATAGCTTCAGGCTAACGCCAGCTCCATGGCTACCTCCACACCTGGCGAGTCCCCATTTCCTTACAGGATTTCCTCGTTGCTTGAAAATGCAAACAAAGAAATTTCTGACCTTAGGGAAGAAGTTCGTCGGCTCTCAGGACTTAAAAACCAAAGATGCCTTGTTAACAGCCTATGGCGGCTTTCCAGGATATTGCGCTTTGGGACCCATCCGCCTGCCCACATCCATCTTCTTGCTCGACACCGACCATCAGGCCATCCTGGACTAAAGTGGTTTGCGGCCGAAAGAGAGCCTCGGGTAGGGCTCCATCGCCTCCTGCCCTCAGCCTCTCCAGTCGCTTCGATGCCCTGTTGAAGCCGAATGTTCCCCCGGTAACGGCCAATGTGGTTACCCGGGCTTGCCCCGCTTCAAAGCCAACTGACCAGCTGTCATCACGGGAGAGGACCGCTGCCTCGCGGCGAAAACTTCTGAGGGATGCGGTAGTCAGACGGTCCGATGGCCTCCCTTGCCTGAACCGGCCAAATGACAACGTTCCTCAAAAACAATCTCCCCCACCGAATGGTAAGCAATATTCCTCTTCTTTTCCTTGTCCATCTGAAACCGATACTGGCTGTTTTGTTCCTGCCACCGGCCATTCACGCCCACTCCTCCTCCGCTCTTCCCCCCAACCACAATAATTATTGGTGACTCCATCACCCGGGATATACGGTTTTTTTTAATGTATAGCTACGGAAAAATGTGGGTTATTGAGAACAGCAGTTTCGACCGATCACAGCCCCTGTCAGAAAAATATCAATCACAGCTTAAGTGTAACAGCCTGATTTTAAGGCAGGAAAGCGGAGCCTTTACAAAACTCAGAGACCTGAGAGAGAGGTAGTAATATTATTATACAGAAAGGATCTATAAAAGATAGAAACATATAAGTGATGGACTGAAGAGAGAAAACTCTTACAGTCACTGATGAGGAGAAACATGAAACGATATCCCACAGGGCGTGAAATTGAGCTGTAATAGCCTTCTCAGTTCATATTCAACATACAGTCATGCATACTGATAACCACAACGACTACAGCAGTTGTCTGCCTGCTGCACATTTCAATCAAATCCACCTCAAATCAAGAAAATAAGATGAAGGGAGAGAGACAGAAATAAAGAAGGAGAGAGATGGTCCGTGAGAAAAGAGCATTCTATTCCATGTCATTATGTCAAGCACTTTTTATCATGTTTAGATTCTGTAAAATGTTGAATAACTGCACAGGGATCCTTTTGCTACTTATCTGCTGTAACCGTATACAACGCTTTTGATCTGGAGCTTTGCTTTCTTCTAGTATACATCACTGTGTAATGCAGTGGAGGATGAGTTTCCTGAGCCTTGTGTATTCATGGCACATAATCTGGCAGACCAAAATACACACAAGCAGAAACATTGAGTGATGCCGTCTCTGCAGCAGCACCCACCACGGCACAATGCCAGCAATTCACCGTCCCAAAATAACAAGGGGGTGACTGAAGTAGCTGCTTTATTGATTTGTGGCTCTCCTCACCACTGTCAAGCCCAATATCTCACCCAATATGACACCCAATGGATCCATGTCGACCTGTGAAAGTCGGCGAATTTGTAGAATGGGGATGCGAGTACTTTCAGCGCGGGCGCTGGCAGGGAACAAACCCAGCAAAATGACCTCTTTCTGGGAGCCACACTTTCACAGCGCTATTTCTGGCCAGGCTGCAAGGCTGCAAACTGGACTGCGAGCGTGCCAGTATAGCGCATCCAATTACTGCGCTGGTCACAGACAAAATTCAGAGAATTCACACTGGTGGCAAGATGACACACACATGCAAACGTAACTAAAGATGTAGGAGGGAACCATA
Source organism: Sander vitreus (assembly GCF_031162955.1). NCBI lineage: Eukaryota > Metazoa > Chordata > Actinopteri > Perciformes > Percidae > Sander > Sander vitreus. The sequence goes on along the minus strand of NC_135871.1, from coordinate 16,698,187 downwards.
ACAATACGGAGCAGCACGTTTACAATTCCCCAAGGAAATTTCACAATAAATGATTCATCAAAGCAAAAGAGTGGGGAGTTTAATCAAGCTGATGAAACACTGCATAACTCAAAGATTAATTATAATCTTGATTTGGCCAACTCATTTTGAAGTCCAGAAAGATAGAGGTGTGCTCAAAGGGTAACTCTGATGTACAAACTTGCAAATAACTTCAGGCACACATGTGTATGTAAAAGTTACAATAATAACAAAAAGCTACATGGCCTATTCATGGGGGAAATTGTAAAAAAATGAGTTTTGCTATATAAATTGATTAAAAAATTTGATTTGAATTGGGTAAAACAGGTGGATATCAAGAGTGTCATTCCCCCAAACCCAAACTTTATTAGCCCAAGTGTTGCACGTACTGTATTATCCATGAAAAACAAACTAGACAGATTGTGCTCACATGATGCATATTCTAAATTCCTAATAAAGTTGTGCAGTATTTAATCCATTTACCTCAATCCAACACAAATTAAGTTTTTATTTCAGCATAGGAGTACCGGATATACCGGATGTAATGGGAAGTTAGAGGTGACGGGGCATGTGATAGGTAGAGAGGCCAACATGGCATCAACATCTGGCCATGATAAAAAACAATTTAAATCAGTTGTTCTGTGTTAAAATAAATGTTTCATAAGTTAAAAAAAAAAGTTTGAAATAAATGTTCTCATTCACGCTTGGGTATACTTTTGTCTAACGTTTGATTTTTGTACATTTGATCAGGTCAGCATAAGCATAAGTTACAGTATGTTGTAGTGTTCAAGGACTAGGGATTTGAATCTCTCACTTCCTGGTTTTGCCACAAACACGTCTGATCTGCCACCTTTATGTCAGGCATATTTAGTTTAATACGACTGGAGCCCAATCAGTCCACTCTGAGGAAAATATGAACGCAGTGTTCTTCTCTGAGAGCGCAATCTGCAAATAGACGTAATGCAGAGTCATTTCAGTCTCCTAGTGTTTTCCCGGGCTGAAGACATCAGTACAGAGCAGAAGAAGCTCTGTATCACTAATGAGTGACTCACTGTCATGTCATCGAGCAGAACACACTGTACTTAATATGGTCATAGACAGGGTCAGTGTCCTATCAGAGTAGCAGCTGTAGTACGATACAGTGGTACAATAGTAGAGACTGCATGTGATTGAACTATAATATCACAAAGACAATATTTACTCAAGAGTCACATTCAAAATGTCATGAGTGTGAGGAAGTTAGAGCCAGAGTACCCTAGAATACTGTAGTACATTCCCCCCAACTGTTCAGAGTAATTATTTAATAAGCTGCAACAACATTCAAAAGTGCCAGCAGGTTTGGATCATATTACTACTTTATGTAATAAAATCCTTTTCTCCTTAACTCATCCAGGGACGTTTCACATTCTCACTGTTACACACATTTACATCTGGAACCAGTCCAACCACAGTCTGGTCTGTCTGTGATTCAGCAGTTCCACCGAAGCAGTTGGGGATTAGGGCTTTGTTCAAGGGTGTCTCAGTGGTACTAATGAACTAGAAGCTCTTTCTCTTTACCCACCCACATTTATCCTGCTGCTTCAGTCACAGTATGCTGTATTGTAAACCGCAGCAAATATAGAGGGTATAAAGCACCACAAACTGATGGTCAATCGTTGAAAGACTGATCTTGGGCTCTTTAATGATTTCCTTACAGAGAGTTGCGGTGTTGGCTCATGTTTGTTATCTAATATGCACTAACTTCCACACACACACATATCACATTGAAGATGTGCAATAGCCAGCAGCCCCACAGCCCTCTATTTAACGTCTGACAGCATCTGGGTTTATCAGCGTTTAAGCACCTTCAGCATTCACTGTGTTGTGTCTGTTGTCTCCACATCAGCACCTGGGGCTAGTGATAACCTTCTAAATTAGATAAGTATTTTACCAGTGCATTAGGCTTTATGAGGAGCACGGGACGACAGCAGAAGCTGACGACAGACGTAGATCCTGTGCAACACTCTCAGCAGGATGGATCAATGAATCCTAAATGCTTCTCAAGTTGCAGCAGAGTGCTACTAGGTATGACCAGAATCTCTCTCACTTAATTAAACCACCACTGTATGCATGCGAGCGTTTGATGAGACGAGTCATCAAAAGCTATTGAGATGCAGACAGTAGCACAGAGCCACGAGGGCCGAGCTCATTGTGCTTTTCAACTATCGACCTGGCTGATCTGATGTCTCCGGCATCAGACAATTCGTCTCTAACCACTGATGAACAGAAAAGGCTTAAACAACAGCACAGATATTCAAATTTAAAACTGAATGGCCACAAATGTACACGGTTTGCTAAGTTCTTCTTACTGACAGAGAAGTAATTACAGTAGTTGTGTGCATTCTTTGAAGTAAAATCAATGAGCAGGCTAAGTCCGGCTTTAGCTCTGTCTCCTATAAACATCAGCAGCCTGATGGAGGTAATTAGGATTGCTATCGTGTCTTTCTCAGATAAGAAGGTAGCAATAACAGTTTTTAGGCTCTGGTGTTTATATTCCCAGACTTCAGACTTTGCAGGAAAGGAGAACAGAGGATTTTTCAAAGGCTATGTGAAAATGATTGGCATACTCCATCCAGCCATCTCTTCAAAAACTCTCTTTAGAACCATCATCTTTTGCTGAAATGTGCATCACTGCAGGAAAGACCTAAGTACATATGTACATAAATAAGAAACACTAGTGTATCCCCCTCCTCAGTACCCACCTCACTCGCTTTTGGCCCTTGTCCACTTGCTATGACATCATCAACCATCACCTGCTGTTAAACAGATGGCGCCCCATTACTGACCCTGGACATTTGGAGAAGTCTGCATTGCAAAATTACAGGTTAGGGAATTTTAAACACCATCACACACTCAGAATGCAATAATATCCTCTTCAACCACAGCAGCACTATTCCTGTCCTTCAAAAATCTGATCAGGATTTTGGGGTTGTAAGCAGCTTCCCTGCAGTATTCAAATCCTCAGCAGGGGGGCTGCTGGCACACACACATGCCTAGGGTTACAAAGCTACCTCTCCCACATCTAAACCTTCCATCTGTGCCTTTACCCACAGCAAACAACAGGTCAAAATAACCTGTGAAGTGAAGAGTCTTAGCTATTAGACCCTGTTTAATGACAGTGTGGAGTGATATAATGTTGAAATGGCACGAAGTTGAACTGCTTTACCTCTGATCTAGCTGAATAGAAACACAGCATGCATGTCTTCACACAAAAGCAAACTACACAAACAGAAAGTATAAATAATTCATCTAAGAGCTACCATCAGAGCACAGCATCCTCAGAGGTGTGTTGTTTTGCCGATGTACAAAAGGCTACAGTAAACAGAAACTCTTCAGACATGTTCTGTGTACCAGCGGGCTGCAACACTATTCACTCCTTTACACTACAGCTAGCTGAGGCGAGTAACCTTGAATTTACACACCCTCTTCCTCTCCCCCCTCTGTGTACTGACGATGAAGGATGGAACAATAAATCTGTCCCCCACCCACCTATTCCAATCGCCATTTTAAAGTCCGGCCTCATTTGGCTCCCAGATAAATACAGTCCAGAGCAGCAGCAGCAATTTGCATTTAAAGGCTGTTCGTCTTACATGCCTCATGCCTGCAATTTACTGAAAGGTACATTTGCATTTTGAATGCCTAAAAATGCTCAAAAGTTCAGAAGGGGAAACCAGGGAGATAAAATATTTTGAATTTGAGTGCTGTTATTGCTTGTAATTAACACACAAAAAAAAGTTAGATTCAAGTTCACAAAGTTTGAATAGAAAACCGGTCACGTTTAGTACAAAATCTCTCTTGAGGCTGCACCACAGATAAGATAAGAACCCATTGTACTGGTTTGGAGGCTGGTTGCCAGCTAGTTTTACCGAAAACAAGAAGAGAGATGAAACAAGTGAGTGTTGTGATGCATCAAAAAAAACTTCCTGGTTCAAATCCACTGGTCTTGCGTTAAGGCTTGTAGGAATGCAGTGAGATAAGAAGTTGCCTTGTCAAATACTAATGTCTGTATTTGTTTGTTATATATTCTTGTTTAATAAAGTGGAACATAAAGCTACACTCTAAGCTCAGATACACTGGTTTATCTGTGTTTTAAGCCCCCAACGTCTCCTTCCAGGCAGCGCTGCCTGAAAGCCACTAGGATTAGGCAATGGTTATGGTTAAGGTTAGAGTTAGGTGCCTTGAAGTCAATGGTCGTGGCGCTGCCTGGAAGGAGACGTTCCAGGCAAGCCAGGTTCTAGGCTTAAAACACCATGGAGCAATACACTCTTTGCTCTACTGCTCCCTGCTGACCCCTATTGGTCCTGCACATACCCTCAACTCAACTTCAAAACAAAACAATAAAACTTTCTTTGGGGTCAAAGGAGTGAGGCTAACTTTTTATTTTATGGGTCAATTGTTTTCCTAATAATTCTTCTAAATATTTATTGAAGGTTTCCTGAAAAGAACTATACCATTTGGGACTAATGATAGAAATAATAGTTACAAAGGTCTGACTGTTTTTTTCTTCTTTTTTTTCTCGTTTGTTTAGATAGTGGAGTTTAAAAAGAAGTTGCTATTTTACAGAGGAATTTTCTTTGAAAGAACGCTGCGTTTAATATTCTTCACACATGTTGAATTGTGTGACTGATTAAATAGTTTGTTTAAGAAAACTAAGTAGGAAATTATTAGGGATTTAACAAAAAAAATAGCATGTTCAAGAGTGAAATGCAATGACTAATGTAATGTAATTCGGTTATTTCAACATGATTACAGCATTGATGGTTTCTGTTGACACATGCTTGCTTCTCAGACGCCTCCATGCTCTCTAAACTCATCATTCTCCTTTACTGCGATCTCTAACATCCCTTTACCACAACCCTATTGGCCAACTAGACCACTATTCATCAACAAGTGTGCCCCATATTTTCATCTCCATATGGCTGAAACTCTTACGGGGTCAGGGTTGCCCGTGCCACATCACACAGCTGTGAGGAGCTCACAATGAGGCTGCAGCAAGCTGTGACGGTGAAATGGATGAGAGGCACATCATAGAGTAAAAAACAAAAAACAAAGCCGGATTTGAAACAAATATGTTGCATTTTGATTGTCTCAAATGCCACCTGTCCCCCTGGAGGATTGCTTCAACTGTTACAGCAGCAATGTCACACTCAAAAAATGCTGTAATCCATGACCACTGCTGTGCATAGTAAGTAGAGGGGAGCGCATAGCCGAAGCTTACATGCAGCGCTGAATGAGCTAGTTCCCCAGGACATAGGTTGTGTCTGTGAAAGAAAACTGCACAGCATATCAAACCAAAACTATTAGGCCTCACATTCTCCAAAAGGGTCACCTCAGGTTAGAAAGAGATAAACGGAGAGAAAGATGGAGGAAGGTGTGCAGAGGAGCAGACTGCAGACTGCATTTTACAGCTTTTTGAAGTGATAAGCATGAAGTTAAAATCCCATCGCTCCAAGCTGCTCTACACCAACATTCATTTCCATCTCCCACTGCTGCCATCTGAAATACATTCTGCGTTTCCTCATCCTCCTCTACATTTTCTCTCTCTATGTTTCATCTTAATTTTCCACCGATTCTATTTATTCAAACCTCCTTCCAATCACTGCTACAATCTCACCCCACCCTGTCAATATTTTTCTGGTCAGCTCTCCGTCTGTGCGCGCTTCCACATGAAATGAGACTGAAATCAGCTCTCAAAGAGGGAGCAGATGGTGATACTTTCCTGATGACATCTTTTGGCTTTTACAGCATTTCTCCACCACTTGTTTCACCCCTTACTCTTTCATGACACTAGAGGCCTTACAACAAGTTCAACAACCTTTCCTGAAAGTATAGAGCCTCATGAGCTGCTTGCTTTATATCTCAGCCCTCAGTCAACAGCGTTATACAAGTGAAGTGGCTTTTAATAAACAAAGGAATTACTTTTCATGCTACAACTTAAACTGACTGTGGACTGCTCGGCTCCAAGCTCAAAAACCAATAATGCATTATTTACATGTCACAGTAAATTTACTAAGTGGTGATTACACATTCATTCCACTTAGATAAGCATGCTTGCTTTGCACATTTCAGAGGCATAAGCATCTTTTTAGGATTTGTGAGAGATGGCAGGGAGAAAAGACACCAATTAGCTAATAAAAGATATCAAATGTCCCGCTGAAACAAACAATGGGCGCATGTGCAAAGCATTCCCGGACATTAGTGCTAATATAAGCAGCGTGTGTGTGTGTGTGTGTGTGTGTGTGTGTGTGTGTGTGTGTGTGTGTGTGTGTGTGTGTGTCAAAAAAACAATTATAGTCAATTTGAGTCTATTAACCTTAAACTGGATAATGGTTAAGAGATGGTCCTTTGGAGGTAAGCCTGAGGGAGGTCACAGCCCTACAAGAGGAAAAAAAAGTATTTGTGCATATAAGCATTCAAAAAGACACAGTCTGATTGCTGTCACACCTGGCAGCGTGACCTGAGAAAGAATAATGGAGTAGCTACCAGCCTCCTTAGGCATGTGTGGAAGGTGCTGTGGGTTCAAATAAACACATCAATCAAAATGACGGAGGACTGACAGCGAAAATCCACAGCTCCTGCTCTTACAAATAGGCTTCACCTCGATTTCACTGAGAAGACATTTTTCTGAGTCAGGTGACCATTGCAAAAGGCTTGAGCTCAGGACATTGGTTTAGATGGCGGATGGCATTGGTCCTCGGAGGGACCACTACCTGAATGATCACTCATCAATGTGGCAAAACGGAAAACCACAGCGCACCTGGCACAAAAACTATTTGACAGCTCTGACAGAAGCAAAGCTGAGGCATGTTGGGGTGAACAGCAAGCTGCTTCTCCACAGTCTGCACGTTTTGCTTCGGTCCTGCCAATAGTACTCTTATTCAGTCTTGCCTTTGCTCCGTTTCTACGGCAACAACATGCTCCTCACCCGCTCCCTTTCAAGTTGTTTACAACAGAGTGTAACTGTGCTCTCTTTCACCTTATATTTTTATTCTTTCACCTAGACCCTGTCTCTGTGCTTGTTCAGTGCACTCTACCAGTACTCAATTTCTCCTCATGGTAGACGGAGGTGAATGTCAATGTCGGGCAACAGTCATCTGCACTCTGCAGAGCTCATTGAAAGCCTCATCAAGAAACCAGCTACTAGTGCATTCATGCAGCTGTGCCATCCAGAGGCTGAGGAGTGATAAGATAAACACCGCAAACACAATTTCATGGGTTCAAGAGTGGCTTATGACCCGTGATACATGGCATCATGACTCTAGCTGCCTATTATCTTTATCAGTCACTCTTGTCTTGAACTGGTCTAGCGGCGCAATAACGGCAAAATACTATATTCACTTCCCAGGGTTAAGAGGCAACGTTTGTCTCAAACGACATTATACCTGCAATAGCAATTAATTTACATAAAAACGTCTGTGTCTAAAAATGTCTGAAAGTAAAGCACCGATCTAAGACAGTAGATTACTTCTCTCTAAACAAGCCTCAAAAGATGAATCTTTGTTGAGACACTTGCTGTACGCCTGCTGAAGATGGATCGTTAGATTTCAAAATGTGCTCTGGGCTTCAAGCTGCAGACATTTCCAAGCAACAAACATCTGGTATTCTACTCTTCCTATGGGAGCTCTTTGTGAATGCTGTCTTTCTTCTTTCTTTTCAACATAACAAGAACAGATTTCCCCCCTCCTGTAAAGCATAATAGGGGAAAAGTAGCAGCCTTGTCCATTAGTTAAATGTTCTCGGTGTACACTGGGCTCTCACCTTTGATTTTGAAACAAAGCTAATGGATCTGTCAATCATTTAAATCAGAGAAGATTTCAACATTTTTGAAAGGGATGAACGCTTATTTGGCTCTTTAGCAGCTCTCCCATGACAATAGTAAACAACTGATCTCACACGGTTATAAAATGTTCTAATTGACACAGATTAAGATCAGCTGTAAATTATAGTTGTAAAGTTGTAAATTACGTATCGTTAACATAAAATGCGCATGCAGGCAATTATAGCGAGGAATGTTCCCAACCCTGATCAAGATAATTTAATATTATCTTCCAATACCATGTTCTCATGTGATATTTTTTTTTACATCAAATAGCTGCACCCCACCATGAACACTTAAAAAAGGGAGTGAAAGCAACTACGCTTATGAAGATATTCTTCAAAAGTGAAAACATGTTGTGCAGCTTTTAAAGCTTTGATGCTTTTGATGCTGACGTTTCATTTTCTAAAACAGCACAAACCAATTAAAATAGCATAGGAGTCACTAATACAAAAACCAAAAGCGCAGAACATCCTAAAACGTTGGTAAAATATTTATTACCCTCTGTATTGTTTTCTTTTCTGTCATGTCAGGAGGGAAAACAATACACCAGTGTTTTTGTCTTAGTGACGTGTGAAAACTTGATGTTTTATTTTTAGGCAACTTATTATAGTGGTATTGTTGAAAGTAACTCTTAACACCACCGCTCTAAACACTGGTTGCGCAAGTGGCCATCAGACTGCTTTCAGATTCCATTTTAAAATAGTTCCAGACTTTAGCTGCCTTAACTTCTGAAAATGTGTCTTGTTGACAAAAGTCAAGTATAATGTACATCTGTGACGCCCATGTGGAAGCCTACACAGACATGCTGCAATGTGGTAATTTACTCAGAGGATGGGAATTACATCGGGCTAAGTTTAACGGATATCTTGAAATTCAAAGATGTCTAAATCAGGCCTTATTCCAGTCTCTCAGACAGAGTCTGGACATACCCATTATAGCCTCCATTCTTGGCTCTCTGGCTACAGTATAAACAACTGGAGCAAATCTGTCCTATTTTGTTCCATCCTGAGAAAAAGTCCATAAAGCCTAAATCAAATGTAATGACCGTTTACTCCACTGTGCCATTTAAGGCTCTCAGTATTGTGGTTTAAGGTCACAGTCAAGTCATTCTGGTCATACACGGGGGGAAAAACTGAGGCAGAAACAGGTTATGACAACTTGAGTCTCATTTGATTAGTTCTGGCCATCATTTGTATTGGTAATAATAATCACACTCATCACCTTAATTGTTGAGATCTTGGAGCATGTTTACATCACCAGAAACAAGTCAGACTGTGGGCAGGTTGACCAACTTACTTGTTGGAGAAAACAAAAGTGAATGGTAAAAGAGTGGTCTTCCATCAACCAACTTTCTGCTTCAACTATGACCTGCTGCCCTACTTGCTATGGTTGTGCATTCAAACCATTTTGTGCTATAAATAATTATATCAAACATTGCCAACCTGTCTGATGATCTGACTACTAGTCTCTTGCCACCGTCAGTACTTGTACAGATGTTGCTGCGTTCCCAGAACTCAAGAGTAACTTTGGTGAGCATATTTCTATCATAACCAATAGAAATGATGGATAAAACTCTGAACCAGATTTATTATTTAACCAGCCACACTGATGGTTCTGTAAGGATAGGCACAGTGGTGCATTGAGCTAAATGCTAATGTGTCAAGCAGGTATAATGTTTACCATCTCTAGTTCAGCGTGTTAGCATGCAAACATTTGCTGAATCACAGTGAACACAAAGTACAGCTAAGGCTGATAGGAATAGTTTTGCAGGTATTTAGTCATAAAACAAAGTATTGGACAAAAATTAAAATTTTGACCTGATGATGGCGCTAGATATAAAGTCAGTGGATCACCAAAGTCACTAGGATCGACGGACCGACATTGCCATATCTAGAGGCATGCTTCTGGCACGGCTAAAATGTTCTTCCTCATACACAGGTCAGGTGACTAAAATGGCACTTTTTACAACAAAATAATACACAAGCATGGGTTGACTGAGGTGATGATCCCACTATGTGCTCACTATAGCTCATGGCAGCACAATTACAGTATGAGCAGTCATAGCATTTTATAGAGTCAAGTTCGTCCGAGTTGAGTCAACATCTGCCTCCCCAGACAACAATAAGGAGAAGTTCACAGCGTGGTCACACAAGTGAATCCATAGGCAGAGAGATTAACTGCTAATCTTCCACTGCATAACACCATGGAGGATGAAAAAGAGGAGGTGGTGGGAGGAGAGAGAAAAGGAGAACATATGGGAGAGACATTTAAGGAGACGGTGATTGGAGAAAAGTTTGATGCAGTCTCAGTGTTAAGAGACTCTAGTGTGTATTTGTGCCTAAACTTCCTCCTCCTCAAAATGATCAACAATTTGGAATCTCATTATCATATCTTATTGGAAAGTGTCTGACTGCCCACTATTTTTCACTGAATGCACAAGAGCCTTATTATGTGCCTGTGCTCTCACCACATACTGGCCACCATAATGGAGTATGGCAGAACTATGAGTCATATCAGACTCATTATACAGCTGGGGTGTACGGCTGCATATGAATAGCGTACATCAGGCAGCCATTGTGCGTCAGACTTCACAGAACCAAAAGACAGGCTGCAGCGAGGGAAACATCGACAGTGACTTCTCAGGAAGATGAATGTGGCCGCTGTGGGAAAGCCCAAAGAGCCTCCACCATTGACCTGGCTGGCAGTGGCTGAATGTTTAGGGCGAGTCACAGGAGTCAGGTCAGCAAGTCACTGGAAATTAAAGACACCCCGCAGAGACACCTTACAGTGAACAGAAGTGCGAAAATAGCACTCTAGATGGAAAACATAGCAAAGACTGAGGCAGCAGCGTGCTCTCTCTTGGAAATAACTTCATCTGTGTTTTGTCCATCTCTCTCTACATTTCTGTCTCTGGTTATCTGCAGGCTCTTCACTTGTGTCTGTATATGTGTGCACTATAACTACAGTCGCTCCTATAAATAAGACATTCAAAATCTGAGAAATGCACCTTGGCAAAAATAAATTAGTTCCTTTAAATTCATTTTGGCAAAATTGGTGGCTTTCACAGCTGAGAGCTTTTTTTGAGTTCAGGTGTACTTTCTGTTCCTGCAGTGTGAGACAGGCTGAACACATTTCTGTAAGTTAGTAGGTTATTAGCTATAGATCTGTTGGATTAGGTTATACAACAGCCTACAAAATATGTAAATTATGCGATCATTTGAAAATGTGTTTTAACTAAAAGAACATCTGACAGCAGCCAAGTCTTCTTATGCAACATTAAAGTGTTAATATTGAGCTGTGAAAGTGTATCTATATGTGGGTGGAGGGCGATGGGGCAGGGGTTAATTAGAAGACACTATCTCCTCTGCATGTCTCGCCCTCTGCTAAAAGCTGCTCTTCTAAAACCAAGAGCTGAAATACACACAGTGCCCCCTCACACTGAAGACAAAGCAAACTCACCTGCAACTAACATACAACATTATGCCATGTCTACTAGAATATAGAGCAGGTAATCACATATATAAATCTTAATATCGCACAGGGTGACACAACTACCAAAGAAAGTAAAATAAGTCATCACAATGGCTAATGAAAAAAAGGTGAAGCATTGTCCTTCCTTACAACCATCAAGGCAATCAAAAGGCCCGGCCGTCGTGTCGGCCCTTCCACATTTAATTATGTGTTTTAGCACTTCAACCTCAAGTGGCTCCGAGAAACTCGGGCAAGTCCTGCACAGACGGGCTGACAAACACCACCAGCTGCTGGCATGTGGGTTTGTTTGTGTGTACCTGCACGTCCTCGCATGTGTGTTTTCACTAAGATAACGATTAGTGAGATAGAGAGAGGCAAGAGGCAGAAAAATAACAGCAGCAGGGTAATGTGGGCAGCAAATGACGACCTGTCACATTCACACAGTCATACCTGGAAGTTGCCCAGCCAACCACAGTCTGATCTGCTGGCCACTGAGGAGCGCCACTGGACCTTGCTCAAGGGTATCTCAGTGACAGACAAGTACTGTTCTTTCACTTTCCCCCACCCAGATTTTATCATGCCAGTCTGGGGATTAAACCAGTGACATCCTGGTCCCAAGCTCGCTTCTTTAACCTTTAGGCCACCACTAGACTACAAGCCAGCAGCTCCTCTTCCTCTGCAGGCTGAGGAGGTTAACCCTTGTGTTGTCTTCCCGTCACCCTTGAAAAAAACACTTTTTACTTTTGACATTTTTTCAGTTTGTTTTTGCTTTTTCCAACGTTTTAAATTGTAAAATTTTTCTTCTACACATTTTCAGCGCTTATTTCTACGTCCCATTTTTTCTGATATAAAACAAAAATTAAAAACGAAGTCAACACAAGGGTTAAACAAGGATTGCAAGATACTCTGCATCTTCTACAGGTGCACCATCAAAATAATCCTAACTGGCTGCATTAACCCCTGGTATGGAAGTTGCCCCGCCCTCAACCGTAAGGCATTACAGAGGGTGGTGAAAACTGCCCAGCACATCACCAGGACGGAGCTGCCATCCATGGAGGACCTCTACACCCAGCAGTGCAGTAAGAAGGCCAACAGGATTATCAGAAACCCAAATCACCTAAGGCACAAACTGTTCTGCCTGCTGCCGTCCGGCAGACGGTACCGCAGCTTCGGGTCCCGCACCACCGGGCTCAGGGACAGCTCAATCCCACAGGACTATAATACTTTTGAACTCATCACTTATCATTATGCATATACATTCCTTTTTACATTCAGTTTCTTAATTTGCAAATTATTTATAGTACGCATTTCATTTGTTATATTTTAGCGCTTATTTTAACTTGCACTATTTTATGTTTAGTTTCTCGTTTTGTTTCGATACTTGTGTGATCTTCTTTTTCATACATATTTAATTGGCATTGTTGGGGGGAGCCTGAGACTTAGATTTTTATTGCCAACGACTGCTTCTCTGTTGCATTAAATAACTTGAACTAGTTGGGCATTTAAGTTATTTATCAAGCAAAAATGGTAAACATTTGGTGGTTTCAGCTTCTCAATGTGAGAATTTGTTGCTTTTCACTGTATCTATCATTGTTGGGATCATGATGGGCATTTTTACTATGTTTTTGATATTAAATAGACTAAAATATAAATCAAAAAGATAAAAGACAAAGATAAAAGATCTCTTAAATGCTAATATATAGTTATAGCCCTACTGCCTGAAACCAGTGCACAGAAGCACCACAGAAAAACATTTAATCTCTCTGCACTTCTCAGTAAGTAATGACTTCATATTTACTGTATAAGCAGCTAAAGACAGGGTGTTTGCCAAGTTTGTGAAATCTTTCAGAATTCCATGAGTGGCATATGCAAAGTAGGTTAGTTTGCTGACACACACAACATTCATACCTTTATGAAAACATCTGCCAGACTACAGAGAATCCCATTCTGCCTAAGTGTTATCTTCTCTCTCCAGCTTCTGCTTTGTAGACAGGCTGGGGGAACCGGTGTGGCCTCAGAACATCTACACCAGCATGAACATACAGGTTGTGTGCTTGTGTATGAGAAAGAAAAAGAGAAATTATGTGCACACGTGTCCACTTCCATTTGTGTAACATACAGTGAATATTAACTGGGAACACTGGATAATTTGTTTATGTACCAAACATGCAGCAGGGAAAACACAAAGATGACAGAATCTTTTGTACTCTCACCTCAAAAGTCTGCAAAATACACCAATCACATTCTTTGCTTCAGACTAGAAGTGACCACCTTATGTACTCCAGTCAGACATGTAAACACGCTTTTCCTGATAATTCAGAATGTCATGCCTAGTTTACCCAGCCCCAAGGCTTTCTGTGTGACTATCATGGCATTACCATTTGCATGCCCTTCAGCACAGCAATCTGGAGGGAACTGATTTGGACAGTTTACTGTAGAGCCACAAAATGTTTGGAAAATGTTTCTCTGCCTCAAGGCTGAGAAAGGTATTTCAAATATTTTTCAACCAATTTTATCAAACAGTATTTTTTGTGAAAATATTTTACAGATTAAGTCATACTGGGTGTAAACACAGCTATCTGCCATCTCAGCCAAAATGCTTCAACTATACCAAAAGTGAAAGAACGCTGTTTAAAGTAAACAAGTAATGTCACTATACTAGAAGTGCTTTGTTAAATCAGCAAAGAAAGCAACATTGAACAGTCCCTGTTCAGCCTGGAGGCTGTGTTCAAAGATTTTTCTATGGTGGTCAATGTTTGAGGGAGCCGGGCTTTGTGGAGTCCAAAATCAGTGCCCGGGAGCTCTACGGCGGCAGTTATTATCAAACCACCAAACATCAGAGGAGAGACAGGGAGTCTCGACTGTCCTTGGACTCCGACACACGCTTCTTGAAGGACAAAGCTTCCAGCGCTTTCATTAAAAAAAGAAATACATGCAGCATCAGAAAGGCGGGTATCAAGTATCACAGTGCTCAGTACGTGCACAGTCACCGAGATATACTGCCAAATATAATACCCTTGTAAGCGAGGCCATGTATGTTGGTGTGAATACATGTGTTATGTGAAAGTAAAAGCTACAGCTGTTTCCACTGAAACCTTGCTATATTTCTGAACTCTGCTGGATGTACACTAACCACATGCTGCTCATGTCATTAACTATATTTACAGTAAAAAGACACACCACAAGACTTTCTCCTTCCCTATCTGCCAGAGCTTACTTTATTGTCAACTCATGCATAATCCATTCACTGCTCGCCTTATCAGACTCAAATAAATCTGACCGTATTATTTGCCAAAGCTGAGAACTGTAAGAGAACTTTTCTTTTTTCCCACAAAATAAAACTCTTCCTCTCCAAGTCTTTTGAAGCTGTAACATTATTTCTTAAACCTCAATTTTTCTATACAAACACGAGTTCAAATAGTGGCCCACTAGCACATACACAAAGAGGAGTCCGAAGAAGACAAATGAACTTGAGTGGAGCTGGAGGAGAGAGGCTAGTGAGGGGCCAGCAACAGTTAAAGATGTGTTGCTCTCTGAAGGAGCAGCTGACTAACTCAGAATTCTAAATAGAGGAACGTTCTGCTTTTTTTTCCCTTGAGGCGCTAAAAGACCAGTTGTGTTGTCTAAGAGGCCAGATGGGCTTGTTCACACACACACACACACACACACACACACCTCTTTTCCTACACTCTGTTTGTCCTTTCTCTACTCTGCTGATGGTTCCACAGGGAAGACGGGAGTCGCTGGCGTTTATCCACTTATTCCTCAGGGGAAAAAAGGAGGCTCAGCCAGCAGGAGACACACAGAGGGAGAGAGTGATTCTGAGCAGGGAGATGCAGGGGTGGATCTTTACACTTAGCAAACATGGCGGCGGGGAGACCAAATGCCCTCTAGACATTATACAGCTTATAGTTTCACTTTTATTCCCCAGCAGACTAAGGTAACCTTGCTAACAACTAAGTTTAAACCCCTTAATCCTGTTAACCATGCATTGTACAAAAAAGGTATTTCAGCAACACAAATGCACACCTTTATATAACTTTGGAATTTGTACAAAATAAAACCAGTTCAAAGTGAATCCCAGTTCAGTATTTCACCTCTGCAATGACAAGGCATGATTTTGAGCTTCATAGTGAACACAGATTAGGCTAGCGCATGAATCATTGGTGAGGTGTGTGTGTGTGTGTGTGTGTGTGTGTGTGTCTGTGTGTGTGTGTGTGTGTGTAAAGTAAAAACACATATGTCAGTGGCAGTTTACAGTTTGTGTGTACCATCACTTCTAAAGCACAGGAGGCTGAAACACAGCACCAAATGCAACATGAAGAACCCTCTTAAGAACACCTGCGCCCAGGATCTATTGTGAGCTGATGAGGCAGAGGGAAAAGGGCATGCCACGGACATATTGTCTTAGCACCTTGCTTTGTTCATGAGCTCAAAAAAGCAACTCCACTCTGAGAGCACTTCACTGTGGAGTTTGATGCTGCTGGAGTACAGAGACCGAAAGAAAGTAAAGATTGATGAGCTGCTTGTGAGACTGAGAACAGATTTTTGGTAATGATCTTGCACCTGACCTTTGTTTTTATTGACAAATCAAAAGATAACAATCTCAGACATGAGAAACATCCTGATAACTCATAATAACATTCAGATGTGAAAGGTTTAAGAATTTCTGAGAGTAATCTTTGAATTCTGAGAAAAGTCAAATCCTCCTCAAATCAGAAATCTGTGATTGGCTCAAATTAACTTTTCAGATGTGGCAGGTCTGGTTTCCAAATCACAGGTTTTTGTGTGTGACTATCCTGAGTGTGTAAAATAAAACTTTCAAAGCAGCAGATATGATAAAATAAAAGTGTTCTCGTTGGCGTTGGTGATTTTACTGAGTAGTTTTGTAAATTTGAAGTAGAAACGATTTACAAAATGCAGCAAAGGTACCAAATCCTGTATTTGACCCACTATTCAACTGCAAAACCAGATGGCCTACAGGTGGTTTTAGGCACAAATGGAAAAGCAGACCAGACTCTGACCAGCCTCATTAGATGCAAAACCTCTGCTGAAGCCACAGGCAACACAGAAATCATTTGTTGGTGAGAGAAACATCGTAATGCAGAATTTATATTGCTGTGTTAGGATTGACACCATTGGCGTTAGAAAATAACTTATTTTTAATTGTTCTCTGGTGAATGACTATAGTACAGCTGGGTTAACTTTCTCCACCTGCATTTAACTTATGTAATTTAGATCTACAGTCAGGTCCATAAATATTGGGACATCGACACAATTCTAATCTTTTTGGCTCTATACACCACCACAATGGAGTTGAAATGAAACGAACAAGATGTGCTTTAACTGCAGACTTTCAGCTTTAATTTGAGGGTATTTACATCCAAATCAGGTGAACGGTGTAGGAATTACAACAGTTTGTATATGTGCCTCCCACTTTTTAAGGGACCAAAAGTAATGGGACAGATTAACAATCATAAATCAAACTTTCACTTTTTAATACTTGGTTGCAAATCCTTTGCAATCAATTACAGCCTGAAGTCTGGAACGCATAGACATCACCAGACGCTGGGTTTCATCCCTGGTGATGCTCTGCCAGGCCTCTACTGCAACTGTCTTCAGTTCCTGCTTGTTCTTGGGGCATTTTCCCTTCAGTTTTGTCTTCAGCAAGTGAAATGCATGCTCAATCGGGTTCAGGTCAGGTGATTGACTTGGCCATTGCATAACATTCCACTTCTTTCCCTTAAAAAACTCTTTGGTTGCTTTCGCAGTATGCTTCGGGTCATTGTCCATCTGAACTGTGAAGCGCCGTCCAATGAGTTCTGAAGCATTTGGCTGAATATGAGCAGATAATATTGCCCGAAACACTTCAGAATTCATCCTGCTGCTTTTGTCATCATCAATAAATACAAGAGAACCAGTTCCATTGGCAGCCATACATGCCCACGCCATGACACTACCACCACCATACTTCACTGATGAGGTGGTATGCTTTGGATCATGAGCAGTTCCTTTCCTTCTCCATACTCTTCTCTTCCCATCACTCTGGTACAAGTTGATCTTTGTCTCATCTGTCCATAGGATGTTGTTCCAGAAATGTGAAGGCTTTTTTAGATGTTGTTTGGCAAACTCTAATCTGGCCTTCCTGTTTTTGAGGCTCACCAATGGTTTACATCTTGTAGTGAACCCTCTGTATTCACTCTGGTGAAGTCTTCTCTTGATTGTTGACTTTGACACACATACACCTACCTCCTGGAGAGTGTTCTTGATCTGGCCAACTGTTGTGAAGGGTGTTTTCTTCACCAGGAAAGTATTCTTCGGTCATCCACCACAGTTTTCCGTGGTCTTCCGGGTCTTTTGGTGTTGCTGAGCTCACCGGTGCGTTCTTTCTTTTTAAGAATGTTCCAAACAGTTGATTTGGCCACACCTAATGTTTTTGCTATCTCTCTGATGGGTTTGTTTAGATTTTTCAGCCTAATGATGGCTTGCTTCACTGATAGTGACAGCTCTTTGGATCTCATATTGAGAGTTGACAGCAACAGATTCCAAATGTAAATAGCACACTTGAAATGAACTCTGGACCTTTTATCTGCTCCTTGTAAATGGGATAATGAGGGAATAACACACACCTGGCCATGGAACAGCTGAGTAGCCAATTGTCCCATTACTTTTGGTCCCTTAAAAAGTGGGAGGCACATATACAAACTGTTGTAATTCCTACACCGTTCACCTGATTTGGATGTAAATACCCTCAAATTAAAGCTGAAAGTCTGCAGTTAAAGCACATCTTGTTCGTTTCATTTCAACTCCATTGTGGTGGTGTATAGAGCCAAAAAGATTAGAATTGTGTCGATGTCCCAATATTTATGGACCTGACTGTATATTGTTTTGCTTTTGTCTATATCTAGTTGACATTTCCCCTGATCTTTGTGCATTCAATTAGGTTCTTTTCTTTCTATGTAACAAAGAATTGTTTTTTGAAATACAAATTTCTCACTGTCAAATCGAGTTTATAACAATGACACAATAAACAAAAAAAGGGAACAGACAGACATTAAAACGTTTTTAAGGCATCTGGCAAATGTTTTGTTCCTGTGGGTGTGAGTGACGGTAAACAGAGCATGACTTAATGTGGAGCTGGTACGAAAAGAGTCATTTCTGCCACTTGAAACAATGACAAAACAAAAACCAAATTTAGGTTTTGTTTGCTGTGGTAAAAACTGAGGTTGTGATGGTTATAGTTAGGTTTAGGCACAAAACTCTACTGGATTTGTTTGGGGCATGTGCAGATGTTAAGTAAATACATGTGTGTGGTATAAGATTAGCCTGCAACTCAGTTTGCAAAGCTAAGATCAGAATGCCCCCTTGCTATTGTAGATCCCTATAAGATTAAAACTACACTTTATGGGATGAATCCACCCCATAATAATCTGCTGTGTCCCCAGCCTTTTAACTCTTCACATACCTGCTTGTCCTTGTCCTTAGCTTTCCCACTGCCTGACACCCGCGATGAGGTAACATCACGGGGGATGACAGAGATTTGGTGCAGTGGCATGTTCATCCCAGCAGAGCCAACCAGGGGCGCTTACACACACACTTCCTGTCCTGCTGCAAGAGCAAAGGGCATGATGGTCTGAACTGTGACACCTTGCCCGGGCTGCCCTACAGAGGAGGCACAGAGAACAGACAGATTAGCTACGAGATAATCACATTCAAATAAGAATATACTGTGTATAATATATATATATATATATATATATATATATATATATATATATATATATATATATATACATATAAACACACACACACAGTTCAGTATGTGATCAGCAGACCAGATAAAACCTAAAATGCAGCTGTGTCACTTTCATTTCTTGTTTCTTATTGTGAATTTTGTGTGTGTGTGTGTGTGTGTGTATATATATATATATATATATATATATATATATATATATATATATATATATATATATATATATATATATATATATATAATGTATGTATAAATGAAAGTCATGAAAGTGACACAGCTGCATTTTATGTTTTATCTGGTCTGCTGATCACATACTGAACTATGCCATTATAATAATTTGAGTGATAATCACAAAAAATTTATAGCCACCTGGGTTGTTTTTCTTTTGGCAGCTTTATTCTGTTAAATTGACAAAATGATAAGTCAGTTATAGATGAGTTTGGGCTAAAAAAAAAAAAAGGGAATGCCATACATGTGGGGCGACAACAGTTTAAAGGGGTTGCAAACTCACATTGCAACCTCTACAAAAGCAGGCCCATTAACATTTCCTGGTGCTGACCTACAGTACACTGGAAGAAAACTTTGAGCCACTCTCAAACAACCAAATGCACGTGATTTTCCCCAAAGAGAGCAGAAGTCTGTCTCAGAATAGCACAAGCACAGACTGTAATAAATTATCACAGAGGTGAAGGCCAAAGTGTGTAATAAATCTCTACAGGAGGTGAATATGTGTGTGCAGGAATTCTTGTTTCCAACAACCTGGAGATTCAGGGCCATGATTTCCACAAAAGGGAGAGCGACGGTCCATGTGGTTCCCTGTTGTTCTTGGATAGATTCAGACAGACAAGAGTCATGAAAGCTGCAGCAGTATGGGGCTGTCCTGGGGAGTTACACAAGAGGTTTTACATAAGGGTCGTCTTAACTTCAGTTAATGCAGCCATCTGTACTGCCACTGACAGCAATTAAGCTTTAGCTCCTTCTCACCACTAGGCTGTGTGTGTGTGTGTGTGTGTGTGTGTGTGTGTGTGTGTGTGTGTGTGTGTGTGTGTGTGTGCACGCAGACCTGTTTTGCCAAGCAAACCCTCAAGCTCCGCAGTATGAAAATGACAGGATTAAGAAACCGAAAAGCAAGCAGACAGATGGGAGGTCAGTGAAATGACAGTAATCAGAAACCAGCGTTGATGGCGGGAGGGGGGGTAGGTGTAGAGTTTAGACTGAGAATGCCACACAGGTCCACTAAGAAGCTTCCGACCAGCACAGTCAGAGCTGCCACCTCAGTTCATCACTTCTCTGTCTCTGATAAGTATGGTATTTATCAAGGTGATGATTATTCTGATCAAACACAAATAGTTAGCGGCCATATGAGCTTCTTGTGAAACAGCTGGCAGTCTCAGGTCAGTGCCAAAGAGGACGGGGGATCACGCGTTAAAGACCAACCATAAAGCACCTCAGCACTCAAATACATTTCTCAGTCAACCTAAATTGTAAACTAGTCGATTACATGTTGGAAGAATCAGCGACGCAGTCGAGGGTGAATGAGAATCACAAGAAAAACTAATTTAAAACAAATAGAATAAGTATTGTTAATTTAGCGCATTAGTCACCACTTTATTTGCTCACAGATAAACATTTTAGCAAATCAATTTTGATTATCCTCACAGACTACTAAAAAGACAATGACTTAATACAACGTGACTTGAAAACAACTCCTACTTGATGATGCCTTTAGATATCCAGCAATATCCTGTTGGTAACTCTAACTGAAAAGGAACAAAAATGAAAACACTATCAGTATACTATCAGAAATTGCATGCATTGTGGCTGCAACTAATTAGCATTTCTTTTAATTATCAATTAATCTAATCTGGTTACATTTTTGATGAAAGCTTTTCTTATCCAAAATTATCTCATACCAATTATGGGAGGTATATAAATATTTAGTAAACGGTTGACAGCTTCAGAGACTTGGAGAGTGTATGCTAAGGAGCACTAAAGCTTTTCTGGATGCTTGTGGTGTTCTTTTCTTTTATTTGTCACCCATTTCTACATCTGATGAAGTAGCTAATCTAATGAGTTTATAGAGTGGCAAGGTTTACTCAATACCAAAATATGTGTGTGTGTGTGTGTGTGTGTGTGTGTGTGTGTGTGTGTGTGTGTGTGTGTGTGTATGTATATATATATATATATATATATATATATATATATATATATATATATATATGTATATATATATATATATATATATATTATAGACAATTCTATATTATTCTACATACTATATGTCGAGGTGGAGGACAGAGTTCTTCCGAATGCTGGTGAAAAGATGACACTTTGTTTTTTAAAGCGTGTTATGATGCTACTGTAGCTGCATGTGTTGGCAACTAGAAATGAATAAAAACTTGGGGATGGCCTGTTTACATCCAGTCTATAATTATTCAACTCTTTTGTCTGCATGCCTTGATTCCTTACTTCCGAAGACATCGGTGAAAGTGAAGTGGATTTTGGGAGTTGAATGCAAAGCCAGTGAAGTAATTTACTCCCTTTTGGTAATTCTAACTGTATCATCAGTGTGACCTCACTGTGAATTGGTGAGATATGGCTGCAGAACACAGGTCACTTTGATGGGCAGAGAGCACCAGTGTTGTAGTCGAGACCACCTAAACCGAGACCAAGTCATCACCAAGAGCAGAGTGTATCGAGAACGAAACAAGACCATGACTTTGAGGGTTTGAGCCCGAGTCAAGACCAAGGCAGGGTGAGACCGAGTCAAGACCAAGACCAGATTTGTGTTATACAGCCAGAGCTTCATCACCATATGCCTCAATCAGGCTGTCAGAAGGTCCCTTGGATGTGAGATCACCACTTTAGTGTGTGTGTGTGTGTGTGTGTGTGTGTGTGTGTGTGTGTGTGTGTGTGTGTGTGTGTGTGTGTGTGTGTGTCCCCTCCGGGCTTGCTGCCAGTCAGTTCACTGCAACAATATTAATAGTTACAAATCCAACTGCACTCCAACCAATCACAGGCCTCGTGTGGTTCCAATTTGACACTAACCTGTTGCCATGGCAGCAGCTCCAGGGGTCAGTTTAAGGTGTTAGGAGACAACAGCTTCAAATAAACAGATGCACCGCTGACTGGTTATAAGAAACTGTCAAACTAAGAGTGAAGGTGGGTTTAAAGGGATAGTTCGGATTTTTGAAGTAGGGTTGTATGAGGCACTTATCCATCAGTCAGTGTATTACCTACAGTAGATGGTGGTCTGCTGCTAGCTTAACACATCTGAATCTCTCACCAAACTGATGGCGGTCAAGTTGCATTGTGGTAATGCAGGCATCCCGTATTATTATGAGGTTATTGTTATATTGAAGTCAGGGCCCATTTCATTGCCCAGCCCTAGTTAATCATCATTAAGATGTTAACATCATTAACATCTGCCAAAGGAGAGTCCTGACAACAGGAGGTCTACAGAGAGACAAGCCCATCAAAATAATACAGGAGCTCCTATTATCTCACTGAAGTCAATTTATTCTAAAGAAACACAATTCTGCCCTTCTCCCCAGCTCTTCCCCCCTCTGCTCCTGCGCCAGGTAAATGACAGTCCTGTCTCCTCTACGTTCTGCTCAGCTGAGCTCTGCTGTTACTCAGTTTGCCAAGAAGCCCCTCTGTGTCCCTGCTGTCAGATCAGACCTGAGATATGGCTGAGAACCCATTCTCTGGTACTGATGCGCAACCAGGCAGAAAAACTTGGCTCTGTACCAATCAATCCTAGCATTACACACAAATCAAAAAGATTAAGAATAGGAAAAAAAAAAAACGTTGGGTTGAAGAGATATTGCAACAATATTTTGGACACACACACACACACACTTTGGCATCGCAGTTCCTCATGAGTTTGGATGAATTGTTAAACATATTTAACTGTCAAATTTGTTGTAAATTGGTAGATAATTTAACCGTCACTGACATTGTATAATTTCATAAATATGCACACACAAACACACAGGCTGGTGATTACTTGAACAGTTTTTCATAACACACTGGGAATACATTATCATGTTTTTTTAGCTCATTGTCATTTCAAATGTGGCTGCATCATACATCAGCACTAGTGCGGTTGGACTATTACTGTGACTTCTTCTCTGCCTCCTAAATGTCTCCATGCCTATTTACCCTATATGCAGGATTAATCAAAAGCATATGATGTTTCAGTTAACTGCATTCATAATGCCTCTGTTAACTGTCCCATTTGATAATACCGTGAGTCCCAGTTTGGTTGTGATTAATTGTGTGGTTGGCAAAAAGAGCTCTGAACAGACTTGGGGGGGAAACGCGAGAGTGGATGCTTTCTACACACGCCAACAGCTCTGGGATTTTACCAACATTTAACACAATTACTTTAACTTTTTACACTCTCTCAGCTGCTAAGGAGGTGTGAAGGGCAGCCAGAGCAAAAATAGACCAAAAAGGGCTGACACAGTACTACCAAATATACACATAAGATCCTGTGAAACTTCTTTTACTCTAAATCTCAAAAAAAGGAAGGAGGATTCATTCATTTACAGTAAACCTTTCATTGTCAGTAAACGTTTCATTTTCAGTACCGCTACCAGAATAAACAGTGATACTGCCCTGGGTGCACAGAAATCAGTTTCTTGCTCTCTGCCCCCAACAGAGTGTGACAAGTGGCTCGGGGTCAATGTGGAGCAATTCTTTCAATGAATCCTTGTTGAATTCCCCAGATTAGGGTAGTGCCGGGAAGAAACTTGATCACTGAAATTCCAGACACATGAAGAAATGATTGAACTGCCTTCAACCTTCAGCTCACCATTGATTTCCCAAAAGGCCAGAGAAGAGCGGTTTCATTCGTTAGTTTCTGTTTCAGCATGACACAAGAAGAAGTTATATACCTGCATAACATCATGCAGGTATAGAACTTCATTAAGCCACTCCTCCAGCTTGAGCCCCAATATTTGGTGATGCATTTTTATGTGTTAACTTCTATGTGTTGCTTTCCCCCCCCCACACCCGCAACCAGACATCACCTTGGGGTGGCCAATCATCTAACTGGCAATCAGACTTGTCAGTTCGTTTTGAGGCCGTTTGAGAGTCCTGTACAGTACACAGGAAACATCACTGCCTCTTATTGTTTCCAAACAAGCACTGAACTGCCCAGGAGTTTCTGTAACAGCTGACTGTTTTCTTGCAACTAGCTCCAGAACAAAGCAGTCCCTCCATCTCTTTTCTTTCTCACTTTCTCAGTGAAATAAAGCTGCCTTCAAGAGCGGTCGGAAATGTCGAGATCCATAAACGATCTGACCGAAAACAATAATTGTGAAATACAAAGTCTAACTGTGCCACATTTGGTGGTTAAAGAACAGCACAGAGTCACGCAAATGGGCCATTTAAGTGAATCGCCAGATCGCTTTTTCTGGTCTGAATGGGCCCTTATTATTACATGTAAAGCATTTGGTCCATCCCACTTAACAGTGACTTCCTGGACTGCCAGCAGAGAATCCAGGTTGACACTGCTTGCCAAAGACATTTTACGTTACCCCCAATAAAAACCCAGCTTGTTGTTTTTAGTACAGATTAAGCAAACAAGATATGTGGTAAATTAGTGAACATGAAAAAGGTGCTGGTCACTAGATTTGGTTACCTATGGACAGAGCCAGGCTGTTTCCAGCCTTTTGGCTAAACTAAGCTTATTGATAACAGTGTAGCAAGCTTATCGGACTCTCGACAAAAAGGCAACTAGACGGACTTCCCCAAAATGTGAGGTCGCAGGCCTTTCTACCGGCAATGTCAGTTTCACCAGTTGAAATGACAAACATTGCCAGCAGCAGATTATATCAGCTGCAGCCTGTAGTTGATCAACAGTAATTCCCTAAGTACCTTACCCAAATGCCAAACTGAAAGTTTGGTTATTGTTTATTGTTGTGAACACAAAACTGCAGTGTTTATGTCTTCACGTCTAACAAAAGGTGATTACAAATTTAAAATCAGTTTTGGTTAATCATAACTTTTATTTTTTAGAAATGTTGAAAGCTGAACCTAAATAGATTTTATAAGGGATTTGAATTCAGATTCAATAAAATGTTATAGAACCCTATTCCTAACCATTACAGATAAATATGGTGTTCACACAACATGGCAAACAGAAGATTGTACAGTAGTATGGGCATAACGCCACCAGACCAGCTGTAAGTCAAAGAGGAAAAGTAGGGTTCTTTCTGTCTGCCATTTTTCTTGGAAAGGAAAATGTCCTTTTCTATCCACAGGGAAATGTTATTTTCTCTCTGATAACCTCACAAGATGCCATGGCAGAAAAGAAATTTAAATACTTAAAAAAAAATAACACCATATCAATGTGTGGCAGACTTAAAGAGAACTTGATTAGAGTTTTGACAGGATGTGTGTGTGTGTGTGTGTGTGTGTGTGTGTGTGTGTGTAAGTAAAGCAGTGAACAGAAAATGCAAGAAGGATGCGTATGGATTTTGCTGGAGTAGCAAAATAATATATCTGGAAAGCTAAAGAGAGAAGTCCAAACGCATAAAACAAATCCAGGAACTGAAATTGTTAAGACACCTGCATTGTAGACACACTCCACAAAACACACACACCGAGTAGATCTTTTTTACATGTAATAGGCTACTGTGAAGGGGAAGTAGAACACAGCATAGAGGAAGCCAGAGATGCTAACTGTATGCAGGCAAACTTGATTAACCTCATACGGACCTCAATTTCAAAAGATTTTCTTTCCTGCACTTCTAATCCCAATTAGCTTGTATTTAGAGGACATTTATGCGATCATGAGGCAGACACATACACAGGTAGGCACAGATGCAAACTTAAACCCACAGGTTAAACCCACAGATTTACATTTACATGTTGGGATTTTAGCCAAAGCTGAGCTCCAAATTGAGTGACGGAAAGTAAGCAGGTGCAGCCTCTGGATGTCGAACATCGGCTGTTGCGAAAGTCAAAAAAGCAAGTGGCTTTCATTACTGAGACATATTCGCAGCAGCATTGAAGACTAGACTGCACTGAGCCCCTTGATTTGGCTGCGTGTTCCCTTCCAGTGCACTGGCTCCGTTTTGAATCGATTAATCATTTGGTCTATAAAACACCAGAAAAATGCGATAAATGCTCATCACAATTTCCTAGACCCCAAGGTTACTTCTTCAGATGTCTTGTTTCATGCAAACAAAACCCAAATATATTAAATTCATTATCATTTAAAATGCCCATAGTATATTTTTTTAGTGAAACAAAAAAAAACTTTATTATTTTGTGTCTCTGGTGCTTCTTGTTTTTGCCTTGCTGTAAAGTCCGTAACAACGGTTAAAAAAAATACAGACTGCACTGTTAGAAGATGTTTCACTTTTATTATGAACATGATCATGACTAATTCAATTTTATCATGATCTGCGGTACCTTCCCAAAAACAGTACAGTCATGCTACTTCGGGGAAATGAAAGTGACCGGCATAGCCACCATAACTATTTCTACTTTCATGAAAATCTACTAAACATTTTGATGGTCTTGCAATAATTTTAGGACTTGCTTCCTGAATTTTCCCATTTTTGCTTGTGCAGCTGAATTGCTTTACTCCGAAGGGTGTCGGTAATATGAAATACCCAGGAAAATGTTAGATTTTACAGTATGTGAAAACAACAGTCTAAAAACAAGATAGATGATGTCCATACTGCATATTTAGTATTGCAATGAGGCCAAAGAAGCAATTTTTAACCTCCAAGCTCTTCAAGTCTTTATAAACAGGATAAAGCAAAAGACTAAATGCTCACTGTACAGACTTTAACAAGAGTCACAGCGATCTATTTCTTTTGTCACAGCTGGAGATTACTAATACAGTTGGAACTTTTCCGAGACCAGTCACAATGGTTACTTCAAACCTACTGTATTACAGTCACAAAGGGTTTCCACATTTCCTCATACCTGCTGTTACATGAGATGACCAAGTCTTATCCATGACTCTAGGGAGGCTAAAGCGAGATTTATGCTTCTGCGTTAAATCCCCGCCGCAGGTACGTACGTGACAATACGGACCCTACGCCGTACACTGACAACTTAGCCACTTAGGTAAGCTGCGGCGTAAGACCCCGCAGAAGCATAAATGAAAAATGTCACAACTTAGTTGAGGATTAATGGCGCATTCATCCACAACAATATGTGACAATACAATTTGTTTTGGTTAAAATCAACAAATAATCGTGAAAATTAATCGTGATCAATATATTGATCAAAATAATCATGATTGTCATTTTGGCCATAATCGTGCAGCCCTAGTTGGTTTGACTAAAGCGCCCCAGCATCCTCCACATACACCCCTCATCTCTTTGTAATGGGGATAATAAGACATGGCTCCAAAATAACCCACTGTGCACCCTGACAAAACAAAAGCTATCAATGTGCACAATGTTACACAAGTTTGTCTCATGCAAATACAATGTGTGTTGGTCAAACAAAAGAACATTTTTAAGCAGGAGGCTAAAAGGGCTGGTTGTTGCATAGCACCACATTTGTCTGTGTGAGTTCCTTAAAATGTCACATAGGTAGCGTCATGTCAGCCTCATAACCCGAGACCTGATAGATTTAAGTCATGAATACAAGTCTAAAATACTTCCTTCTACCTCCTCTGGCAATGCAAACACCTCCAGCAGAAACAAATCGATGGGGAACAAAAACGTCATTAGTAATACAAACTCAATTCATAATGAAATGACAGAAGGGACTCTGCTGTTATGATCTTCTTGTTGATTCGCAGAAATCCACATCAAAAGCAGTCGATTATAGCTGTTCTGTTTACATCGCTCGAGTAAATTACACATATAAATGGTGGATTGATATGTTCCAAGGAAAACGCCCAAAAATGTTCCAGAGGTCGCACGCCACTTCCCAAAGATCGCATGACAATTGGTGATTCAAATTCAATGACATGTAAACTATTTTCTTTGTCTGCCATGCAGCCACAGTGGCTGCTGCTGCTCAGGCCAATTACAGTTTTTCCTCTAGTTAGTCCAAACAAAACACTGCTGCCGATGCCCCGTGTTTAGAGCAAACTTTAAACTTTCATGAGATGCATATAGGACGAGTCGCTACTGCATAATATCAGTGGGACAGGCAGTGGCTAAAAAAAGAAATGCATTTACACAGAAAGGTCACAGATGATCAATCAAGCATACCATACTTTCTTTAATCCAAGACAACATTTAGTCAAAGCTATTCACTTTTTACGTGACGCACCAGAAGACATTAACACTTTTGATCAGTGTGTATCAATTAAGTTGCAGCTTTGACAAAAAATTATTTCTGGAAGCAAGTTTGCTCTGATGGATTAGCTATCAAAAGCATTTCTACAAGTAGAGTTTTTACTCCAACAAAAGTAATGAAAATGAATGGCTGACTGGCTTTTTAGAAATATAAGAAAGATAGAAAATAGACTTTAGATTTTAGAGTCCCCCAAGGAGAAAATCTTCTCACAACATTGTACATTATGGGCAGCATGCTTACAGAAAAACAGAAGTACAAACATAACAGAACATGCAGGAAAATAACACAGAGTGATAACACAGACAAAGTGGCACTGATGTGTTTAATCTGGGTGTTTTGTTAAGAGCTGCTATGGCTGCAAGCACCAGGCTTTTGCCATCGCAAAGCTCTCTTGCACCTCAGGGACCTGAACCTGCGTCCAGAGGGCAGAATAGTTAAATAGCAGTTGAGTGGGTGTGTGTTGTCCTGTGCTATTGTGGTTGCAATGTGTGTAATGGCCTTTAACCCTCTGAGGGACGAAAAGACACACCGCGCGCAATATTTGACAAAACTCACACTCAAAAAGCGATATTATAAAAATTTCATTTCAGACATTCATCTACTATTTTAAATCATAACCTAAGACTTTGGTAAACTCATTTCAAGCATCGAAACAATTCGTACAACACATTTGTAATTTTCAAAAGGAGATTTGCAGGAATTTCAAAAAGCCAACATCAACAGTTCAGCTTTAGCACCAAATTATCTCCTTACACATTGCTCTGGGACAGATTTGGGTCTCATTGTAGGGAAAGCTGAGTTTGTTCTGAACGTTGTGATGTGAAACACATGGGGATTAGTTATATGTAAACATACCTTAAAGGGGTGGTTCAGAATTTTGGACATAGGACTTCATTTCCAAGTTAGCCAGTGTGTTATTTATCAGGAGACCGTTTAACACTTTTCATCCAGTCCTTCCAGTTGCAGAGTTCGCTGGTGCTAGGCTAGCGCAAGTCAACAGTAACTGCTAGCCTGCCATTAAAAACTGTCTTACCCACTCCACAGTACACCCGAGGTAGAGCTGGGCGATAAATCGATTTTATCGATTAACTCGAATGTGTAGTTAAAGTTGATTTGTTTAAATGAAAATCGATTTTCTCAAAGTCGTCTGGTCTAAAATGATCACTAGAAATTCACAACTTGAGTAGAGTCTCGGCCGGTTTCTTCTTGTTTCAAATATTTTTTTATTATGAAGTTTAATTTAAAAAATCTAGTTACAAAATTGTTATTACAGTGCTTCTTTTTTACAGTATAAAAACAAAAATAAGGAATGGAAATAAGGATAAATAAAAACAAATTTTTTTTACAAGGCCCTAATCCCTACCCGCAATACCCCACCCCGGACTGCAATCAGGAAACTACTTGTCCTGTAAGATAAGATTCCAAAGGTCGCCAAATGTTCTCAAAGTCTTTTAGTTGGTCCTTAAGGATGTACCGGATCCTCTCAAGGTGGAGTGTGTCCATCATCTCCCTGAGCCATATCTTCAGTGTTGGTCCCTCTATTTTTTTCCAGAATAAGAGGATGCACTTCTTTGCAGTGAGAATTCCATATGCCAAGAAGCGCTGTTGGACCAGTGTCAGTCTCTTTGCTTCATTGGATATCCCTAAGATTACTAAAACTGGATCTGGGACAATTTGAATATTTAAACACCTTGGACATGAAACTAAAGACATCACTCCAGTAACCTTGTATTTTGCAACAGAGAACGTAACTATGAAGTAAATCACCCACATGAGTGTCACATTTTTCACACAGAGGAGAGAGCTCAGGGAAGATCCTATGAAGTCTTTCTTTGGAATAATGTAGCCTATGTAGGATTTTAAGTTGTATTAGACCATGACGTGCATTTATGGAGCACTTGTGGATATATACTAAACTCTCGTCCCATAGGTCATTTTGTATGTTCGTACCCAATTCCTTTTCCCAATCCGCTTTAACAGTAGCAGTAGTTGGACAGCTTATCTCTTGCAATTTATCACATAAACAGGATATATTATGATCTGACCTCCCTAACTCACTTAGGCAATCATCCAGCTTATCTGGTCCTGCTTTCTCAAACTGAGGAAGATGTGTTCTTACGTACTTTCTTACTTGAAAGAATCTGAATAAATGGTGTTTGGGTAAACCATATTTTTGTTGTAGCTGATGAAAAGATGCAAATGATCCTTCCAAATATAAATCCCCTACGTTACGTACACCGAGCTCTTTCCACATATCAAAGGCCGTGTCTAGACAAGGAGGAGGGAAGAAAGGGTTTGCTGCTATTGACAACCAGATAGAGATTGCTCTGAGTTGTAAGTTCTTTGATATCTGTTTCCAAGTCCTTATTGTGTCATGTATTACCGGGTTGTGCTTGTAACATGTTTTGTTAAGAGGAATCGGAGATAAAATTACAGCACCGATTGAGTATGGCAGACAGTCCTCTCGCTCAATCTCCAGCCCATTCGACAACAAAGCAGTATCATCTAACACTGATGCAATGGAAAAGATAGATGTAGCCCAATAATAATTTATAAAATTTGGAAGTGCAAGTCCTCCATGTGATCTGGACTTACACAAATGTTCTTTTTTTTTAATAATTTCTATGGGATTTATAATTCCAGACAAAGGGAAGAACTATTGAGTCTAACTTTTTGAAGTATGACTTTGAGAGAAATATTAGTATGATCTGGAGGAGGTAAAGTAGTTGTGGGAGAAAAACCATCTTAATTGTATTCACCCTGCCCACTAGGGATAATGGAAGAGTCCTCCAGAACTGAATTCTAGTTTTGAGTTTGTCTAAAAGGGGAAGAAAACTTTCTTTGAATATAGAGCTTAATTTTTTAGTAATGACGATTCCCAGATAGGTGAATTTTTCTGATGTTATCTTAAAAGGGAGGGACCTGAGCCAATTATAGTCTTCTAGCTTTAAGGGCATCAGTTCGCTTTTACCCCAATTGATCCTATATCCAGCGAAAGTGCCGAATAGCTTAATAACTGCTAAAACATTTGGCATAGTAACTTTCGGTTGGGATATAAATAATAGAATATCATCAGCGTACAAGGATATTTTGTTTGCCGTGTACTCTGTGTTATATCCATGTATATCAGGATGGCATCTAATGGTCTCCGCTAGTGGTTCCAAAGCCAGAGCAAACAATAAAGGGCTTAGCACGCAACCTTGCCTTGTGCCTCTGTGGAGTCGGAACTGGGCCGAAAGCGTTTGATTTGTGAGTATTCTAGCAGTGGGGCTCCTGTACAGTAATCGGATCCATGTAGCAAACTCATCACCCATCTGAAAACCAAGACACCGCGGAAGACTCGAGCGGTTGCGGTTACATTCGTTCTCGACATACTATTTACACAGTCATACTGACCGACACTAGACTCACGCACTGGCCACGGTTACATTCTGTAGCCTGGTGCGCGGTCTTCTCGTGACATTCTAACTACCATGTAGCAACATTCACTTCTAACATTTAACTTAACATAACTACCGAGATAACATTACGTGTATTTGTATGTGATATAATACTTTCCCCTTGGTAATGTAGCCTATGAATTTCCATCAACACAACTCTAAAATGCACGAGACATAAAGGTTTCTGCTATCGGTTGATAACTCAAACTTGCCGAGAACCTAGACACCCGTTTGAATATAGACTCATGCAGTACCCTCGGTTACGGTCCTTACGGTCTCATTCAGTAGCCTGGTGCGCAGTCTCCTCGTGACAGCCTACCTACCATGTAGCAACATTCACTTCTCTAACATTTAACTTAACATAACTACCAAGATAACATGACGTGTATTTGTATGTGATGTACTTATTGTGATGTACATCGATAATGTGTGAATTGCCATGAACACAATCATCTAAGATGCACCAGAAACAAGGCTTGGTTAATAACTCAAACTTGCCGAGAACCAAGACACCGCTTGATTACATGACTCGAGCGGGCCGGCCGGTTGCACGGTTACATTCGGTCTCCTTCAGTAGCCTAGTGTGCGGTCTAGGTAGCTCATTTCCTGATTAATTCTACCACCACCACTCCAGTAGAGGCGCTAATGAGCTAGATTACCACACACACACACACACACACACACACACACACACACACACACGAATACCAGCTACACACAACAGCACGAATGAGGTAAAAGAAAAAAACAGGAGTGAGTCGGTTCATTGACGTATGGCACTCGATTCTCCCAGTTCAGTGACACAAGTCGGGTTAATTAACCGGCTCTTCGGTCAGTTCGTCAACACTAATTTGGAGCTGTCAACCATTTCAACTGGTCTGTTGTTGATGAGAATGGCATGCTGGGGATATGGGGGACCTATTGCTATTTCTTTTGTTTTGGCTACACAATGTATTTTATTTTAAAACACACTGCACACTGGCAGGGACAGGGATTTCTAGTGGTTTTGAAACCGTGACTTTTTCAAACCGGTAACGGGCCTATGCCTAGTAGTCACATATTGCAACTGGAGAGACTGTTGACAGACACCTACAAGCCATCCATATTAATAAAAGACACAGAGCCTCTGTTCTTAATGACAATTTTCATCCCTATTTCCACACTGTCGTATCACTCTGCTTTCAGTAGCTCCTGTTTCAAGACGCCTCCATCAATACTGCTGATTAAGTTAGTAGTAATGTGTCACATCCACCAATCAGACATACAGGTGACAAATTAAAAAGGAAAGACTTGAAGAAATAAGAGAAACAATGCAGATCCTTCCATACACCAAGTAAGGGGTCATTGCACCATTCAATGATGAGCATGGAAATTATGTGGATTACAGTATATGCTATGCCCTTTGCAGTCTACATATCTCAACCTAAATGACCTCAAAATACAATGAAGAGCAGGACAGAGCTGCTAACGTTAGCCACCACTCTTGATAGCACCCAGGACAAGCTTCCACACACACAATTTTTTTATGGCGTAACCTGTAACATCCCAAATTAATTTACACTGGGTAATCTATGCCAAGAAGCACTGAAGCTGTTCAGGAAGCTTGTGCTGGCCTAACACCTTACTAAGCCACTTTGATCTCCTGTAACACAAAACACAATCCCAATCCAGCTAGTTTAACAGAGCAGCGGGTGAGCACAAAACAATTAAGTATATCTGGAATGTTTGGATTGTTAATACAAATATAAAACCCAAAACAGGATCATATCCATCCAAGTGTGCATTGTGTCTGGCAGCACACAGTATTGTACTGTTGTGCGTTTCTTTCCCCATGAGCAGACAGAAACCTTGGGAGACCATGAAAGCCCTAATGACATCATCAACCACAGCCCACTACCTGCAGCAGTGCCATCCGACAGTCCATTGAGCTGAGCCAGCACCTCTGCTCGGCTGATGTATAGCAGCTGTCGAGCACTCCCCCTCTTCATCCGGTACATTATCATTTCATTGCACAACACACACATATACAGCCGCACACACATATGTCTGAGTGAGGGAGGCTACTTAAGATCTGTAAGAAATATTAATGTAAACGCTGTCCTATTGTCCTATAACCAATGTTTTAACTACTGCCATTAGTATTACTCCAGTAAGGTTTAGTACACAGGGGTGTATAACACCATCCAGAGGAGGAAGGCATTAGATTGGATCAATACAATACTAATATGTTCCCTACAGACCAGCCACAGTGGGGTACAGCAGCAGGGCAGACCAGGATTGAGTTGGTCTGCCAACTGTGAGGCAAAGAGAAACAACACAGTATCATACCTTTATTATGTTATTAGATTACAGCTCAGCCAGACGCTGATACAACAAGACTAGCAGGAGATGTGTTCATACAATTATAGTCCAGGATCAGATAAAAAAGCAGTATGGGACAGCTGCACAGAGTCTACGAGGCACTGGAAACCTTGTGGTACGATTGCAGCTGCCATATGGTGGTAATATTGTTAATAGACTTTTAATTAGTTCAGCCGAGGAACAATAAAAAAAGTAAAACTTGCTAAGTTGGAAGTCTGGTAAAAAGAGGTAACAACTTCTGCACAGTCACAGAAGTCCAGGAAAACGCACATCCTGAATAACACATGCACAGTCTCCTGTAAAAGGGATCAGGATACATGAAGATTTTTGTTGCTGGATCCATTTCCTGCCTCTTTGCAAAATGCAATCAATATTATTTTACAGATCAAGCACTGAGCGAGGAGACAGGGGGTAAGCAGCTGACAGAGATGCAGAGTGAGTCAGAGAACGGCATTGTGCCCTTTTGAAACAGGTTGACATTAAAAACAGAAATTAAAATATATTAGGACTAAAGAGGATTGCTGTTGATTGGGAAGGGCGCAAATCACATGTGGTGTGGTTAACTAGAACATTATCACATCCTCCAGAGTTAATACAGTACAGGAAATACAAATAAGGAAATATGTGTGTGTGTGTGTGTGTGTTAGAGAGAAAGAGAGAGAGAGACGGGGGGGAGAGACGTTTTGTTGATAAGGATAATCTAATTACATCAAACAATGTGACAAATAAAAAAATAACTGACAGATTAAATCGATGATGGAAATAAGCATTAGCTGCATTACCATTAGGTTTAACAACAATAAAAAAGTCAGGCTTGAAATATTTGTCAACACAAATAAAAATATTTATTTTTCAGCTCTATGCCCTTTGAAACATGCTGTATGTGATTAGTAAGGACTGACGTCAGCTGTTGGAACAAATTAATTAGGAAAAATAAAGATGTGGATTACGGTTGTTGAGCTAAAAACGTATTTATAAAACTCTTCTGCAAGTCGAAATGTTTTTGGGCGTTAAATTGAATTGAACCTCTATATAATAGCACAATAGGGGCTGTCAAACACATCCTGTGTTCCATATTGCAAAATACTATGTGAAGCACATTTCCCCATCACAATCAATTGTGTCAAACAATGAAGGCAGTTAATTGGCAGAAAGCTACAACCGGAGCCTTCAGATACTTCTGATTGCATTCTTTCCGCCCTCCAATTACTTTCCTCAGAACCTATCTCTGAAGACAGAAAGTAGGAGTTAATTTGCAAGCACACAATGGCCCAGTCCATTAAGACTGCAAGCTCCTTCACTCGCAGTTTTAGCAGCTTAACAGACAGTCTCAGTCACCCTCTTTCTCCCTTTTGGAATCATAATCATAGCTTTACTTTCTCATTTCTCCTTGCAGTCAGTCCTGACAGGACGACTGACGACTTCAGAGTCTGATGACAGCTCGGGCAGCTCGGGGTCTAGAATAGATGAGATTTCTCCATAACTGCAGAATGCTTGTTGATACCTGCAAAATCCTTCACTGTCAGAGGGCACAAAGTCAGCCAGTCATGCCAGACTGTCATCCAGAGGGAGAGGAGTGGACTGTGTAGGATGTGGTCATATGAAATTATTTTATACAGCAAATAAGTTTGTGCAAGTGCAGTTAAACGTTTGGAAAACAGATACCTGAATATAGCATTTTTAAAGTCACTTTATATGGTTTCCTACTTATTACGGTCTCCTATGATCAAAATCAAACATCTGATATCGTTGCTATTATGTAACAAAAAACAGAAAATATCTGTGCACTCAACATGAAAACTTTGACAAGCTGAAAATGGCACATGAATAAAAAGGCTTACTTCTCTTTTTTGCTTTTATTTTTTTCCTGGTACTGTAGATAAAATGTGTTCCCAATTTCTTTTTTTTTCAAAGTCAAGATATTTCTTTTGTTCAACTCAAATACAAAACCAAGATTAGAGCTTCAACTGCTTGCCTACAAAAAGGACACCGTCTGTCACTATTGTTCAAACACTCAACTGTGTCAGAAACTTAAAAACAGCGTTTGTGCAGAAAAGAAGCCAATCTATACGGTTTCTGCGGTAATCCCATGTGAGGAGGCAGGATTAGTTACACAGCAGCACAACAGAGAGAATTCGCATTGTGTTATCTGCAAGTTTATGCATGCACACTCCACAGATACCAACGGGACAATGAGGCTTCTTATCGCAACAAGCCTTCAGTATTTCACAACACTAGCAAAAAACTTAACCAAAGGCTATAGTGATGTAACACACAAAGACACAACTGGTTCTTTCCATCCAGTCTATGGTTTTTCCTCTAACCCTGACAGTAGCATCATCATGATGGTGGTGGTTTTATAAGAAGCTATCTTTGACATGACACCACTACATGGAATGAAGATGAGGGAAAATGTTGCCCTCAAAATACATACCACAGGAGGCATCCACACAGTGGGAGCGAGAACAGAAAGCTTTCGAGTAAACAAGAGTCGGGTTCTACTATCCTAAAACCAGTTGAGCTTCTGTACAAAAAGGCACTCAAAACTCTAGATAAAAAAAATAAAATCCTTCTCTTATCCTCATTGCACCTTAGAGAAATATAACTTACTGAGTTTTGATAATTTTTGTAAATTTTCCTCAATATGCTTAATTTATAAAGTACTACATGGCCTGGCGCCACCACCACTGCAAGAGTTTATTAAATACAGACAGACATGGATCACCAGAGCTGTTGTAAACAGGGACTGTGAGGTTCCTTTTAGAAAAACCTCCTTCAGCCATAACACACTCTATTAAAGGTAGTGCATTATGGAACATACTACCCCCAACTGTAAGGGAATGTCCCACTTTGGCCACCTTTAAGAGCCAAATAAATTTGTTGCTTAGAGCTAACCAAACGTGCAACCACCACTAACTGTATGCTGTACTGTATTAGCCCAGTAGACCATACTAATGAATTGTGTCTCAGTTTTAACACCTACTAATGAATTGTCGTGTTTTTCTTTTTCTCCTTGTTTTATATAGCAAATGTTACTATTGTATATCTTTTGTCATTTTTTATTGTAACTTCAACCTGCCTAATGGACTACAGATGGAAATTAGCCCCCGGGCTACAATCTGGCATTTTTACGTGTACTGCTGTACATGTTCATCAATGTGCATTGTCCTGAAATAATAAATAAATAATAATAAAAAAAAAAAAGAGTAGGCCTACTTTGCTTTAAAAAATGTAAACAAGCTCCAACTACAATACGCACACATGGACTATACAGTGGGTATCATGGCACACAGCAGGACTGGAGTGTAAGGTGGAACAAACTGAGGAAAGCTGATCCTGCAGCCAATGAGAAGACAGTGTAATGTCAGAGCCACTGTAACAATTTAATGATGGCAGAATAGGGTACAAACCTCACTACTTATCAGGAAAAGCAACACTTTACAGTTTAAACTTAATGTGGAATTGTTGTGTTGTTGATGTCAAGCTGATGAATCAGTTGACATGTTTTCGGCAGCTGTAGCCTGTGGAAGCAGTGCAGCAAAAGCGCTCCGCTTGGCTAGGATCATCCGGTCGGACGCCTCAGACCTGAGGTCTACAGTAGGCTTAAATGTACTGAATACAGTAGGAAATGCTCTGTGAGACAAAGGAAGCAGCTGTGAGCTTTTCATGACCTGGTGTCCAATCTTATCAAACTGAGCGTCACAAAGGCTCGGGGAAGACTAAAACAAAGGCTTGCTTGACACGGTCAACATTGCGTCTTTTCTTGACTCACAATCAAATGCTGAACGGACAAACGCAAGCAATTTATTCACTTAAAAACAGCAGACATTTGAGCTGACACAAACGCGTTGATCATTTTTGCTGCAGAGTGCACCACTCGCTGACATTAAACTAAATCGTCATACCTTAATCACAACAGGCTACGGTGACCGTCGCCGGGTCCGACTCTTGGCTTTTACAGCGGGCAATAAAGAAAAGCAAATTCTCACACGTTCACATCCCAGCACAGTCCAGACGTCCGTCCGACCGACCGACCGACCGTCAGCCGCCTCCGGTTGGATTTAATAAAGCGAGAGGCGCAGGGGAGACAGAGGAGCCTCAGTGTGAACGGACGCATAGCTGTATTGGACCAAATGTTGCTCCATATTCCAACTTACAGAAAAAATAAGACACTCACCGCTATGTTTGGCACAGAATGACGACGTTTTGTTTATTT
The DNA here is from genome assembly GCF_031162955.1 of Sander vitreus. Taxonomy (NCBI): domain Eukaryota; kingdom Metazoa; phylum Chordata; class Actinopteri; order Perciformes; family Percidae; genus Sander; species Sander vitreus. The sequence goes on along the minus strand of NC_135871.1, from coordinate 16,659,785 downwards.
CATTGCCCCCGCTGAACAGCTGTGTGTATAGTGGTGCGTCACTGACTTCCGCGTTAAGATGGGAGTGAAAAAAATGCAAGGCAAATAATGCTTTTGAGGACAGGCGGCGCACGCGGGCTCACTGAGTGGTAGAAATAGCAGCCTATGATGAGGACGATGACAAAACGTTAGATAAAATGTAATAGGCCTACCGGGATCTAATTTTAAGCTCCACTGATTTTTTACATTAATTAGCCTACTCGTGACTATGTGAAATGCAATGTGTTGATGGTAGTAACAGACTACAGAGCATTAATGTTAGGCCTATCCAGATCTGAAGTTCCCCAAATTAAATTAAATTAAATTAACGTTAACGTGTGTTAACTGGTTTTACTTTTGTGTTACCACTCTCTCCAGAAACGCAAATTCGCCAACAGCTGTTTTCAGCAAAAAGAGCAAGCTATTTCCCTCAGGAGTTCCTGGAGATGATTTGGGAAGATTTGAAAGTGAAACACGTACTTCTTTTTCTGCATTCTAGTAATTTTTTCTGCAACAATGAACAATGTGTGCCTTTTCTGCATCAAGTCATGGTGCAAATGCCTTTATTTATGTAAAGGAAATTATATAAGGTTTTTGGGGTGGGTTGCACTGGCCAGTGTTGATTATTAGGGGGGGTAAATATAAAGTAAATACTGTATATCAGGCAGCAGAAACCCAGTGATGAGGAGGCAGGGGGAGAGGAGGAACCATCATGGAAGGACAAGCCCCTGCATGGCAAGAATAAAAGAACAAGCTCTGAGCACAAGATGAATAGAGGCCGGGGTCTACCATACCAGACAGGACCCCAGGTGCAGGCTGTGTAAAGATGCCCCTGAGACAGTCCAGCACATGACAGCGAGGTGTAAAATGCAGGCATACCCAGAATTCCATAACCAAGTGGCTGGCATGGTGTAGAGGAGCATCTGAGCTGAGTATGGGATGGAAGTCCCAAGGTCAAAGTGGGAGGCACCTCCAAAGGTGGCAGAAAATGACAGAGCTACGATCCTGTGGGACTTCCAGATCCAGACTGATAAAATGGTGGTGGTTAACCAACCAGACATCGTGGTAGTCAACAAACAGCAGACGAAGGTAGTTGTGATAGATGTAGCAATCCCAAGCGACAGCAACATCAAGAAGAAAGAACATGAGAAGCTTGAAAAATACCAAGGGCTTAGAGAGGAGCTAGAGAAGATGTAGAAAGTGAAGGCAACAGTGGTTCCAGTGGTAATGGGAGCACTCTGGGCTGTAACCCCCACACTGGGACAGTGGCTCCAGTAAATTCCAGGAACAACATCTGAGATCTCTGTCCAGAAGAGCGCAGTCCTAGGAACAGCTAAGATACTGCCCAGAACCCTCAGGCTCCCAGGCCTCTGGTAGAGGATTGAGCTTGAAGGAAGGGGACCGACCAGGATGGGGCAAGTGGGGAATTCTTTTTTTTTTTGTATTCATTATTATTGACATTTTTTGTATAACAGTACATTTTATGGAAATTACATAGTAGATTTTTATTAGCCTATGGAAAACAACTCCAGCTCCAATTCAGTCAGAATGTAATAATATATTTTGCTACAAGGTCATTATTTCAGATTATGAATGGCCTGCAGTGTACTCTATGACTCTAGTATATCACACCATGTACTGCAACTACACCAAAAGAGCGGTGCAGTATGTTGGGAGAAGCTTGCTTATTAAACGAGGGAATGTATCCTCTGTTGACTCAAAGCCTCGGCTCTATCTCTGAAACCTGTCATTGTGTTTGAGCTTATTACTGATTCAGTCCACCACTCCATCCTTGGGGTGGGACAACGGAGCCTCTGTGCTCTGTCTGGATAAAGTGGGCACCTCAGAAGTGAGTCTGCCAAGTTGTCATGCATGTGTCTCTGCGTCAGAGAGATAGGCTACAGGCTGTCTTGCTGCGTGGCATGGAAAGATTAGGATGTGATTTGTTTTGTTGAATGTGCAGAGAAGAAGTAAAAAAAAAAAAAAAAGGCTGTCTTGGTGATACTAAAACAGCATTTTCACCAAATTGACAAGACTTTAGAAATGCAAATTTTTCTCTGGAATTACTGGTGTACCCAACCCTAGCAACAATAATTTACCCCGAACAGATTAGAGCATGGTGTGTTAGTTTAACTGTGAAGACCAGCTGCATAAGAGCAGGATGTTGACATGTCAATTCCCAAGAATTTTACAAGAATACAAGATGGGGTTCATAAGAAAGAGGAAGCAGAGAGGAAGAAGGGGGGGGGGGGCGGTCCCTTAGCGATGATAAAAGATTGCCTTCTGTTTTCAAAGTATTTTTCTTGGTGTGTGTCCTTCCTCTTTTCTTTCCTGGTATAGTGAACCTGCCAGACTGGTAGTGCTGGATTGTCTTGTGTTTTGATCCCTTCAGCCCTGTGTACACATTACTCAGCAGCTTTGACACTCTCATTTCATACAAGCACAGATAAACACACAAGTTGAATGGTAATGGATTGAGTTTTGATTCCAGAAAAAGTGCAGATACCTTTGGAATAAATACTATTAATAACCGATGAAAAATGACTTTGATGTGTCATATTATCAGATATCTGTCATAACTTCTTGTTACTTTATGTTTGTCACATTCATGTGGGTTTAGTTTCAACTTGTGGTCATGTACTGTTCCTCTTTATGCCAGTGCATTCAAACTTCAGTTAGCTCTTGTTTAATCATGAAACATTCTAGTGGTTATTTATGACTGCAGATTCTGATTATAGCACTACAAATTTTAGTCTGTATAGATATCTTCTTGTTTTTATAGATCCATTTTTTATTGTTTTTATACTTTTGAACATACAGAACAGACAAATACAATTGAACAAGAACAAAAACCCTCTCCCACCCCCCACCCTCTGCGGTCGCGAGGAATCAAAACAAACAAACAAACAAAAAAACAAAAATCACACCTTGCCTAGTCACTCTCTTCTAATTATTGTGATGCTGAGGTCATTAGGACTGATATTTGTGCTGCTGTGCTTTTCCATAGGTCTATAGTCGATAATTTGGCTTTGTTAATCCTTGCTGTGGAGAGCTCAAGCATAACTATGTCAGGCAGCGTTGAGCTATCATTTTCTTGGTTGCGGTTGAGCCGGCTAGCCAAACTTTCTTCTGTTTCCCAAACAAGTGTAATTTAGAGTCGTCATTAAGTAACAAAACAATCTATAGATTTCTTCTAAAAGCCATGAATAAAAAAAAGCATTGTTTTGGGGTCTGTGAAAAATAGACTTGCAGAACTTGGCAGAGTTGCAAGAGGGAAGCTGAATAATCCTGAAACAGAAAGTAGAAAAGAGGCATTTGGCTTGTTATGTGACACACTGCAAAAGAACAGTTGGAACAGAAGAGAAACAGCTCAAGGAAACCTAACCAAAAACAAATCGACAAAACCTGTATATATCCCACTGTGTTATGAGAATAAAAATAATTCAATTTTAAAAGATTGGTTTAGTATTGCACTTTCATAAAGTTGGGTGACTCACAAGATTTAGAAAACAGTGGTTAAACTTAATGCAGCAAAAGCTGAGATATTCTGACTTTCAGGCTCCAAAAACACTGGATCCTACACTTCTCTTGATGCCCCCTACAACACTTGTACACACCCACGTCTTTCAAACTCCAGATCTCCCTTTATAATGTAGGCTTTGTTAAAAATGTGTTGATTCCAAGACCAAGCTAAGACACAATTGATGCCACTTGTATCATCAGACTTGACAAGGCTCCTGCTGAGCCACAGAAAACTGTAAGCAACTCACAGGCTGAGTAGTCCCAGTGGTGGACATGAACAACTTTCACAGGGGCGGCCCAAATGAGAATAGTGTTTACTCTGCAGACACAGAGTTATGACAGTTTGCATCCCGAAAACACATGCCCAAATACACTTCCCAGACGCACTCTCCAATAACCTCCTTCTCCTCTACAATCATTTACATCATTTCAGTCATTACTAATAATAGACCACACAAATTGGTGAGTCGGCAAAGTGGTAAAAATCACTCAACTGCAAACATAGCCAACTTGGCATCCATTCCCCGTCTACTACAGCCTGCCCCAGAAAATGAGGCAGATCATTTTCTTAACACACTAACTATAGCTCTATTAAATGTCAGATCTTTAGCAGGAAAATCATTTTTAATCAATGATTTTATTATTAAACACAATCTGGATTTTATGTTTTTAACTGAAACCTGGTTGGATCAGAGTAGCAGTGCTGCTGTTCTTATCGAGTCAGCTCCCCCTGGCTTTGGTTTTATGAGTGAGAATAGAGTTGGCAAAAGAAGAGGTGGAGTTGCTATTTTGTTCAAAGACTTATTCCTATGTACGCAAATATCTGTTGGAAATGTTGCTTCTTTTGAATATGTGGCTCTTCAGCTAAGGTCCACCGCTAGAGCTATATTTCTAATTATTTACAGGCCACCTAAGTATTGTGCTGCCTTTTTTGATGACTTTGCTGAACTGCTGTCTATGATCTGTGTTGACTTTGACTGTGTAATTGTTGCTGGTGATTTCAACATCCATGTCGACAATCCCCAGGATAAAGGGACAAAAGAGCTGTGCTGTATCTTTGATAATTATGGGCTGACTCAACATGTAACAGAGCCTACGCACAATAAGGGTCACATCCTGGACTTAATTATCTCGATAGGTCTGAACATTTCTAAGGTTGTGGTGAATGATGTTGCTCTTTCTGATCATTCCTGTGTTTTTTTCAACAGCTCTACCTCTGTGCAAAAAAGTCCTCAAACTAAGGTAATTGGAAAACGATACATTACTGAAAGCACCAGTGAAAAATTCATTCAGCTTTTCTCTTCCACATCCGCCCCATCTGGAGCCTCAGTAACTGAGCTTGTAGATAACTTCAACTGTAGAATTACTAACGTTATTAACGCCATTGCTCCTACTAAGGTCAAAGTTCTCTCGAGCAAAAAAATCTCCATGGAGAAATGTCACACATGTAAGATCCGAAAAAAGAGTGTCGAAAAGCTGAACGCAGGTGGCGAAAAGCCAATCTCCAGGTCCACTATGACACCTATAAAGAGAGACTACGCATTTATAACATGGAACTGAGGAATGCAAGGCGGTCCTTCTTCTCTGATATTATTGCTAAAAACAATAATAATTCACGTGCCTTGTTTGCTATTGTTGATAGGTTAACAAACCCGCCAGTGCCAGTAGCATCTGAACTTTCATCCACCAAGGCCTGCAATGATTTCGCCATCTTCTTCAAAGAAAAAATTAAAAAAATTAGGCAAACTGTCAGGCATCCATATCAAGCACAGGATATATGTTGTCACAATGTCCAGACAAAACAAATGCCAATATGACACAATTTCAAATGATTAGGAAATTATATAACATCTAAAAACCTCCTCCTGTTGCCTCAATATTCTACCGACGGATTTCTTTAAAAATGTTTCAAATTGTTTGGCTTCTGATCTTCTACAGATTGTAAACACGTCTCTTTTCTCAGGTATCTTCCCACAGGCCCTGAAAACTGCAGTCATCAATCTTAACAAGAACACTCTAGATACATCACTAATGGACAACTATAATAGGCCGATATCAAACCTTCCACGTGTGGAGTTCCCCAAGGCTCTGTCCTGAGGCCTCTTCTGTTTAATATCTATATGCTTCCGCTGGCCCAGATAATGAAAAACAATAACATAAGTTACCATAGTTATGCTGATGACACACAAATCTACATAACGCTGTCGCCTGTAGACTACAGTCCAATACAAAAACTGGCTAGGTGCATTGAACAAACTAATGATTGGATGTGCCACAACTTTCTTAAATTGAATGAAGGAAAAACTGAGGTGATCATTTTTGGAGCAAAAGAGGAATGATTAAGAACCAGCGCCCAGCTTCAAACAATAATGTTAATAACAACAAAGCCAGAAATCTTGGTGTAATTATGGACTCTGACCAGAATTTTAACAGCCACGTTAAGACAATAACAAAGTCAGCCTTTTACCACCTTAAAAATATATCAAAGGTAAAAGGACTTATGTGTCAACAGGATTTGGAAAAGCTTGTCCACGCCTTTATTTTCAGTAGACTAGACTACTGTAACGGTGTCCTTTCAGTTCTCCCTAAAAAATCAGTCAGACAGCTGCAGCTGATTCAGAACGCAGCTGCTCGAGTCCTCACAAACACAAGGAAAGCAGATCACGTCACTCCAATTCTGAAGTCTCTTAACTGGCTTCCTATACCCCAAAGAATAGATTTCAAAATTCTTCTGCTGGTTTATAAGTCGCTAAATGGTTTAGAGCCAAATTACCTTTCGGATCTACTTGTTAATTATGAACCGCAGAGGCCTCTAAGATCATCAGGAACAGGTTTGCTTGCCATCCCCAGAATCAGAACAAAAAAGGGGGAAGCAGCGTTCAGTTTCTATGCACCACGTATCTGGAACAAACTTCCGGTACACTGTAGATCGGCACCTACGCTCAGCTCTTTTAAATCAAGGCTGAAGACCTTTCTTTTCGATACTGCCTTTGTTTAATTCTTTGCACTGCACTGTATTGGGAATTTTATTTTTTTATTCCTGTATTTAATCTGTTTTTGATGAACTATTTTTAATTTTGTATTAACTTGTATTAATTTCTAACTGTGTTTTAATGTTTTATGTAAAGCACATTGAATTGCACCGCTGCTGAAATGTGCTATACAAATAAAATTGCCTTGCCTTGCCTAGGGGAGCACAGACATTTTTGTGTTCAGTGTTTTTCTGTGTGGTGCAGCACCAGAGGCCAGAATAGTCACAATTGTAGGTCACTCACTCTTTCATTCACTCATGCAACAGTGATACGCACCAAGTTCACCATCAGGAATCATACATAATTGCTTTTTTATGTAAAAAGGCCACTTGACAAGTTGTCAAAATAAATCCTTCAAATTGACAGAAACTTTGCGAAATAAAAATAGTACTTCTTGCTGCTGCACTGAGGAGTTTGAAATAGAATCAGCATGATGTATTTTTCTAAAATATCTGTATATGCCTATAAACTCACTCCTTTAAAAAAAAAAAAAAATAATCTACCCCTTGCCATGTTTAGGTGCATTTATCTGCCATGAGAGACGGCAGTGTTTCAGCTGTATATGCTGCACAGCCCAATTATCTTGGATCAAAGCCAGACAACATGAAGGGAAAAAGTAAAGACAAAAACATTGAAACGTGACATAGGTCAGGGTTTGTCTGTTGCACAGGAACAGCATCCAAAGTGAGAGCAAAGTTTCTAATGAGCAACGCCTCTACTGCTCATTTGAACCTTTCTACTCAGTGACTCACCAGCAAAGAAAACAAAAAGTGTTCTCATATGTACTGATTGCAACATTATATGCACTCAACTTTCCTGGATTAGTTTGTATTTTGCGTGTGCTCTCCCTTACAAAACTATTAATATGTCAACTGCATTTTCAAATGAACCATTGGCATAAGGCCTATGTCCACCTGTGGACAGTCCTATCAGATTGGGGGGGTTCTACATGTTAAACAGGTGCAAAAATAATTTCAGCTTGTTGCTAAGGTGATAAACAGTTTCTCATCACTTCACAGCAATACATGTATGAAAACTATTAAAAGCTAGCAGTGGGAAAGTTCAAACATTCAATGTGTAAATAATAAGGAACCAAAACAGAAAGACTTGAGAACACTGCAAAGAAATTACAGCAGGGCTATCTGTTAAAAAACAGGTGTTGAGTCAGTGATGTACAGTATGTATGGAAAGAAACTTTATTAGATCAAACCCCTGTAGATATTATAACAGCATTTAACGTTTTTGCAACAGCTGAGCAATAAAAAAAGACTTACAAAAGATTTTTTTATGGCAACCACCTTACTTGTAGACATAAATACCATAAACACCCCCTCCCCCCAATCCTAATAACATTTACTTGATAGGATTACAGATTACAACTGACAATCACACCAACACACATTGCATACTTGCTATTTTAAAACCTTAAATTTAAGTACTATTTATTAATAATAAATATTAAGTATTTCATCAATAAGTGGGTGTCCTGTTCTCTTTTAAGAAATATTTCAATGTTAGTGATGTCGGTATGTATGTGCCCATGTAAGAAAGACATTTAGAGGTGAAGAATATAACAATCTGGATGACGACAATTAAAACACTTCATAACACAAACAGAAATTTAAGTATCCTTCCCCCCACAATAAGGAAAGTCAAATGTATAAATATGATAGTTCTAAAGTGCATCTGTCAAAGACTTGTCGAATGAAAAGTCATCAGCGGTCCTATCTTTAAAAAAAAATTTAAAAAAAAGGCTGACAAAACTAAAACGTGCAGCAGATATATTTTGCAAAAACGACCTACATACAAGCAACGGTTTTTTTGTTTTGTTTTGTTTTTTACACAATAGAAAAAGAACAAGGTAACAGATAAAAATGATAAACATCTTCACATTGTCAATTAGAGATCATTAGTTCTTTGCCATTTCAGTCTATTCGTCTGTTCACACTTGGATTTACAGACTATTTTATTAAAATTTTAAGCAAACCTGGCTGATAAAAAAAGCACACAGTGGTGAATTAGTTCCTTCTTTCTACTAGAAATGATTTTGCAGACTCTCTTCCATTTAGTCGGTGTGACCTGTAGTTCTTCAGGTTGTTCTTCCTCTATGAAGAGGAGAGGGGTTGTCGGGTCTAGATCTTAGGCAGCTTGGGAGCACTAATGAGAGGGTTGGTTTCTTGCAGAAATCTCCGTCCGGCACTCTTGTAGTCGAAAGTGCAGTCATGTGTCTCTGCGTAGCGGTGGGTGGCACAGAAGTTGTGACCACACCTGAAAGATTTAGATAAACAGTTATTTTGGTATTTATGCAAAGATCTAGAAACAATACTTTATATATTTATAGTGTGTGTCCTGACATACCTCACAGTCAGCAAATAAAAACATTGTTTTCTTCATCAGCAAACATCATCTGCTCAATCATCCAGCTATTCTGCTTATTCTGAGTATGAATGGACTCCTCCATAGCAGGGTTTTCATAGACTGAAAGCCTCCTCATGTGCAACACTATTTCTATTACTTACATTCTGCAATTTATTTCATTCATGAGTACTGATATTGAGTAAATTACATTACTCATTTTATCAGAGAAACATCACAGTTAGTCTTTTGAACACAGTCGGGAGCTCTACGTTACATACTGTTGCATCAGATTCAGGGTGTGCCCAGGACGAGGCCCGAGAGGGGGAAGCGATCCGGACTGATGTCGTAAAGAGAAACTTTCATAATGCTAATAACAGAGACGCGTTTTCACTGGAGAGATGGCTGTGAGACAAAATGATGAACTAGGAAAAGACCACTTTCTACTAAAACGGCTGCTTCAAGGACAAGAACGAAAAATAGAGGGAGATTTGATTTAGAGTCAGGCAGCGAGTGGGTGAGTGAGTGCAGGTGGAAATGCTGGAGGCAGTTGTACCTGCACTCGTAGCTGGTGGCCAGGCCAGTCTTCTTGCCACAGAGGAAGCAATGTTTTGAGCTCTTCTTCTTGCTGCCTGTGGGAGGCTTGACTGGAGGTAGGTGGTATGTTGGAGTGCCTGAGAATAGAAACAGAAATATTTACTTTACAGGAGTCAGTGTGGAATTACTGATCGTGTAGTGAAAAAGTTTGTAATAATGTACACACAGTCCAGTCACGTAACTTGGCTCTCTTCTGTAAATAATAAATACAATTCCAAGGGTCCCTGATGTCTGCACACAGCATAACTGGAAATGTTTAGGAACATTTTACAAACTTTGCTTTAATTTGTGCTTTCTTTAGCATTTCACAGACAGAAATGTGCTCATGCAAGATCCATCACAAAAATACTGAAGCTATAGGCGTTTTATCTGTACGCATTTAGCAAGTTAGTAACACTAAAAAACGACAAAAACACGACGGTGACCAACGTCACACACTTAGGAAAACAATAAACGGTTGAGTTTAGGAAAAGAACATTGGGGAAGGCTTTATTAAAAAAAAAAAAAAACAACACCACCACCACGATCCCGGCTCTCCTGGGTGATAGTCCTGTGTTTTACCCATCCGCCACCAGGGTTAGGCATCGTTTTGATTTTAACGATTCTGATTCCAAATCCGATTCTTCCTTTTGATTCCGGTTCTTATCGATTCTTGATTCCGATTCTTTGAGGGGTGGAGTTTAAACGGGTCATATGCTTATTTTCACAAATAAAGGAAAGTTTTATTTTGAGTCAATGGTGGTTTGCAGTTTTACCGCTTTTTCAATGTAAAATAAAGTCAGACTAGAGCGCTGCTTACTGAGCTCCAAGGCTGCAACACAACAAGTGCCTGGCCGCTTTGGAAACCAAAACTTGCGCATGTTAAATTGGGAAGTGATGATCGGATTTGAAACCAAATCCTATAAACGATTCCAAAGATTCCAATAAAGAAACGATTCCGATGGAATTGTAATTTTTGAAACGATTCCAAGTAGGAATCGGTTCTCGATGCCCAACCCTATCCGCCACCCCAACCAACCTCTGTCCTTTCATACTACTCGCTACGGCGATGATTCACATGTAATTTAGGTCAATAGAGGCCAAACGGCGTTGATAAACACGCTAAACAACGATTATGAGCCTTGATAACACGCAAAAATGGCATACGAATTGCCGTGTCATACATACGCCACTTAGTGAGATCAGTCTGAAGGGAGGAACATTGCATTTCTCCCTATTCAGTACTTTCAGGCATGTTGTACTTCTTACCAAACCCCAGCAATGATGTCAAAGCAGCCATTTTCACCAGCTGTCAAAAGGCAAAACACCTGCTGTGAAATCAAACATTGGAGTGTGGCCAGAAATGCAATATGTTTTTTTTTTAAGTCTCACTGCCCTGCAATTCTAAAAACCTGTCAGTATTCACCATTTTACTTTGTTTTGTTTCTATCGTATTGCCATTTCACTGAGCACGAGGAGAGTGCTTTCATACCATGCATTACGTCGGCCTTATGTTGGCCTTGGTTTATGATAAAGTGTACATTTTAAAATGATTGTAGTCAACTAAATTACATGTAAACAGTAGTAAATTAGTGACGTCATGTCTTCATATGAACCATTACCATTAACCGTCATAATGTTAGTTAATATTTTAGAAAACTAAATGTTAATTTCCTACGTTAGGGAACACCGGCTTATGTCAGCTTGTACCCGTGATAATCGTGTCTGTGGAAGCATGCAGCTCGGCAGGGTTTGTGAGCTGTGGGGGATACAGGAACATACAGATAAAACTGACAGCTCTGTGATGAAGATACAGGAAACTCGCCGTCAAGCAGCTGGGCGTGGAATTGAATTGTTATTTGTTTTGTGCACTTTAACCTGCAGCCTTACTGAATACAGTGGTTTCAAATGCATTCAGAGCCAAGCACATTTCCCACATTCTCTTGTTTAGTTCACTTAACTTGAATTTGATTACATTTTATAAAGGGCTGTCCAAATCACGTTTTCTTTGCTCCCAGTCCTAATCTCATTAAATACCCTCCGTATTAAATGAGTTGGATTAGGATTGTTCTGATATGTGCACAGCAGCACTGCAGGGACATGGTACAACGAGAGACAAAGGTACCTTTTTTGTAACTTAAAAGTATGTCATCTTGTGTCACACTTTTTTTTTGGATAATTTTTGGGGTTTTTAATGGCCTTTGATTGACAGGATAGCTTGAAGACAGGAAAGGGGAGAGAGAGGGGGGACGACATGTAGCAAAGGGCTGTGGGTCAGATTTGAACCCGGGCCGCTGCCAAGGACTCAGCCTACATGGGGTGCACACTCTACTGGGTGAGCTAGAGGTTGCCCCAGCTTGTGTCACACTTGCTGTCAGTGTTGAGATCTTCATTTAAACTCCTGGTTGTGTTTTTGTTTGTGTTGCTCTGCAGTTCAGTCACTGATAACCGAGGAAAAGGTTCCAATGTTTTAATGGAGCTAATTGAGATGTTTGTCAAAGCTGGTGTACCAGGAGCACAATAGATCTGCATTACAGACCAATCAAAACATGATTTTTTTTAATAAGTCTTACTTTTCTAATAATTTCCAAGGAAGTTATGAAGTAGTAGTTATTCTAGGGAAAAACTTCTTTCTTGAAATAGCTCTATTTAAACCGAAGTAAATAATCGTTTCATTTCTTTACTAATGGGAACTATCCAACAGTGTCTCTATTTTTTCTATAATTAGTACCAAATTATACAGTTTGTTCCAGGAAAACGCTGGGAAATTATTATGGTAAAAACAGATTTGTAAAATAAAGAGTTACCAACTGGATTTAGCAGAGCAGTTAGGGACATCCCGATTTGACATAGACATTACCTAATTGTGACACAGTGAGAACCCATTTTTGCAACAAAACCAAAATACAGAAATGCCTCATTTACATAAGGTGTGCATTCAGATTGTTATGATCAGATTGATCTTAGATGCATTTCCTTTTTATTACCCTAGATAAGTCACTAAAACAACTTATCAAGCTGTACTTCAAAAAGTCAAAGTATGAGGGAAAAGACTCTTTGGTCTGGTGCCATGAATGCCAAATGCTATTATATCCACAGTGTACAACTGGCAAACAGCCAGCGGACCATCATGCATCATCATTATGAGGTTTCTTATCAGACGTGACTATGTCCTGACTGAGGAAACCATAAATGAAACAAAAGAAAATAGAGAGCACAGGAAATCTCAGTGGAGGGATGACGCACTTATCAGGACAACAACATAGTCAGAGCAATAATAGAGTGAAGAGGCCACTCAAGGAAAGGAGTTATATCCAGAGTCCAGTCTTGAACCCCACTGAAAATATATATTGAGTTTTCCCAAGAATGCCCATGTATTCTGACTGCTTATGAGTATCTACAATATGTGGAAGAATGAGAGAAAAGTGTAGGTGTGTAAAGCGAGGAAAGGCAACCCCAAAAAGACCAAAAGCTGTAATTACTGCCAAGAGTTTAAAATGTATCTTTTAAGGGACTAAATTAATCTATTTTTAATGACCCATTGAGGTATGAACACCAGAGTCAGCATACTTAGTGGCTCTGATAGATGGTATATCTTTTGGAAGCCCACTCAAATACCAAAATAATTTCTGTAGATATTATGTATTCCTTTCTGTGTGAAAAGGCAGTTGAAAGTAGAGACTGACTTAAAAGTAATTTGTGTGCAGTCGTTGGGTTGTTGTGTCGATTCTTTGAACACCATCAATACATGCTCAGCCTGTGGGAAACACTGATGAACAAATGTCCAGTATTAGAAGAAAAAAAAAAAGTACCTTGACTCACTACTTGATATATAGTTATCCTTATGAATAGCCTAAGCATATTAGTGGATGAAATAAATAAGTGAGTGTGCTTGTGTGTAGGCCTGGCACCTTCTGTTGTTTGTTCTGCAGTTATAGCAATAATGAATATTTAAAACCACTGCGGTGCTTTGTTGTAGCGCTCACACAACATGCACTGAAGGATTTCACATTACAACATCCTCTCTATATGCGACTGCACCTCTCAAGACCTGCATCGTTACTTCAGAACCATTTGGCTACAATGCACTCTGGTACAGCAGATGGCTGTAAAGTCCACAACTCAAATGTGCAACCCTACCACCACAACTCAACACTTTCTTTGTGCGTCTCCCTTACCTAATCTCCCGAATGAAGTCATGACTCCCCCGGCTGATTCAAGAGTGTTGGTGGCCTGCGAAAACAACAGCAACAGGACATATTTTTAGAGCAAAACAATGCAACAATAGCACTGCTTTTTCCTGAGAAAAATCTAAACGTTTTACTCAATGTTGAGCTGGAAAAGAGCTTTAAGTTGTCACTATTACTGTTGAAGTAATACAAAGTAAGTATCATTAGGAATGAACCATACACAACATCAAAAATGGAGGTGTATATCATTTGAATTATACACAGGTGTTTATGTAAACAAAAAGACACTGAGAAAACTAATATGGTTGTGAAAGAACTGATGTTCCTAACAGAAGGGGAGATCATTACAAGATGGACTCAAAGATTATTTTTGGACCTTAGCTATTTTCCATGAATCACAATATTTGTATTTCTCCTTGTGCATCAAATTATGCCTTATTTACAAGGCAGTGAATATTGCTTGATACATTTTGATATATTACATTTTCACATTGTATCAATTGAACCTTACATGCAGTATACCGTGTCACATATGGGTTAATGTCTGATTGAAGTCCAACTACAGCATTTTAATAACATATTTAAACTGACAAGCTGTGTGTGGGTATTTTTTTCTCTCTTTTTTCGCTCTAGGGCTTGAAGATACTATTATCACCCCATCTCGGGGCAAAACTCATATCACGACTGACCATTTTCATCTCTAAATGACTCATCAGTTGGATATTGAGTGAAATTTGTCACAACATGACATTATAAATACTTGACAGTACAATGTATGCAGTTTTTTAAAAATCTATTTTGGTCTACTAAAAAAATAAAGCAATCTGAGTCACTGTGTTTAAACTGATTCAGATCTTCTTCAACAATTCAGTGACTGTCATATCAAGACATTGCTGTGACAATTATATCAAAAAGAATTTCCCATCACCCACCTTTACTTTTAAGCATATGCTACCTTTGTGGGTTGGGATGAGCATAGTATAAGTTCCGGTAGTCATTATTACTAATATTTAGTGAGTGCACTTTACAGAATACACCGTTTAAAAAAAAAGGTACTGTTATGCTATCAGTGTAGTGTCTTTAGAGAAGTGGGCGTGGTTAGCTGATGGACAGGGTCAGACTGACACATCACATGAGGGGGCGTGGTGTAGTTGATCTGATTTAACCCAGCCATTGCAGGTGTGTGGGGATTTTGATTCAGCAAGCAGAGGCGGAGAGCCTGAAGCAGCCGGACGCTAAAGACCACACACGCTGGAGACAAACATTTTGGAAAACTGGTTCTTATTGAAAACACTGCTTTTATTGAAAATACGTTTTCTTGTTTCCCACAACACAACTTTTTATAAATACACCTTTTAAAACCTGAACTACAACACAGAACAGGCTAACGGAGTCCCGACGCTGACAAAGGACCCTGGAAAGCTTTGTTCTACGAGCCCAGGTTAGCGTAGCCTTGTAACAGTACAAATACTTAAACACTCAAATTATTCAGAGAATAAAACACAAACTGAGGATTAAAAACTATTCCACAGATTCAATCTGAGCAGCAAACACTGACACCTCTCTGTACTCACCATGTAAGAGGCTGCTGCTCGGTGTAAAGGTGACATTTGTCTTATCAGATCATCCTGAAGAAGCCGGTTAGTTGGGATGGATGGCAGCAGGGGGCCAAGGCTGCTCAGTCCTGAGGCAGTGGCAGGGGGCAATGCCAGTCCCAGACTCTCTCCAAAGCCATCCTTCCTGTTGCTGCTATCTGCAGCCCTTGTGGAGAGAGACGCTAAGAGTTCAGAGTTGTTTAGGGTACCCATTGGCTCCTTAGATGCTTGGTTGGCCATCTTAGTGATGCCTCTTGCTTCCCTCTTCGAGATAAGCTCTGGCCTTTTGCCAGGTGACTCCACTTTAACGCCACAAAGGCGTGGTGGATGAGTTGACAAGGTGGTGGAGGGGTGAGGGGATGTCCTGGCTGGCTTCACTTGTGCTGAGGATTGTGCTTGAAGGTTGGGCAGTAAACAGGAGAGAGTGGAATCAAAAGCCTGAGGCAGCGGCCTGGTAGAAGTGGGTGATGAGGTGGAAACGGGCAAGGGAGAGGGGGGGCTGATATGAAATGGTGTGCTCTGTGTCCTCTGACCTCTGCTGGTGAAAGTATCACTTGTCCCAAGTGTCCAGGTACTGAGTGGGGAGGGGGAGAGCGGAAACTGGTGCTGAGCCCCAACCTCGAGGGACCGACGACCTCCCTCTGGCTGTGTGGACACATCCAGACTCAGAGGGTCTAACAGTTCCCCAAATGGAGCTCCAGGTTGTGCTGGCACCACCAGCCCAGGAGCTTCCTCTAATAAACTCAGCCCGACTGCCTCCCCTGCAGGCTCAGTGGGGTCAAAGGTGGCTTCAGGTGGCCCCCTGATACACAGCGGAGGGAGCTGAGGGTACACACAGTCCCTCATCAACCTGGTGCTGCCAACGTCCAATCGGGACACTTTAGGAGGGGGCCGGATCTTTGCAAATGGTGGGCATGTCTCCCATGGCTCCTCCTCCTGAAGCATATAACAAGAAGGCGAGGAGAAAGAGGGAGGGGGTCGTCTAGGGACAGAAAAGTGGGCAGAGGTTGCAGCAGCAGACGGCGGGGAAGGTTCTATGGATTCATGATCTGTGATTGGAGGTAGTTGTGCATTTGATTGCCACGGCTGGTTGATCTGGGGGTGCGAACGAAAGAGGCGTTGATGGTGACGTGTGTTGGAAAGTCCTAGAGAGCCACCGCAGGGTTGTGGGCTGACAGGGGGCCGTGGTTTTACCTTTGCCAACTTCTTCGGCTGGAGGACAGAGACACAGACAGAGACCGTTAGATTATACCACAGCACCCTTTCAAACATACTGTATATTTTCAGTATTTTTCCCCAGTCTGTAAAATTATAAAATCATAGTGCTTATCTCCTCTCTTGATTTAGGCTGCTTGTATAAATTAATTATAAGCATAAAAAAATCTTTAAAGAGCCAGTACAGTTTAATGTCATGAAAAGATCTATCCTCTCACAAACATATGCAAATTGTTTGACGCAGTACATCTGCATTATGCAAAATGGTTGCAGGCTACCATTTTTAGTCTATGATTATGAAAAGCAGGATTCTATTTGGTTTCATTATTTTAGGGATTGAAAAAAATACAACCATGAAAAAAAAAAAATGGCTTGAAGAATAGCTTTCACAGAAAGGGGACAATTCCCGTTTTCCATAGCATGTCTACATTCAAAATGGTGTGAAAATAATGTGTGGCGGCCACATTTGCCCTCTCTGATAGGCAGTACAATTTTAATAGGTTTTTGTGATCTCAGTTTCTTCCAACCTTCTTGTTGAGGTTCATGTCCTCCATCTTGGCTTTGAGTAGCTTAATTTTGTTCATGGTGATGGAGTTCTCAAGGCTTTGCTGTTCAACTGCAGAACTCGCTCCATCCTCCTCCTCCTCTGCACACACATTGTACACCGAGCCACCACTGGAAAATATGAGAGGCAAAAACACTCTTCCGATTAATGATCTAACAAAGCTGTCAGCAGTCTCTTCAGTGGTCCTGCTCACTTAACTCAGTGCTACACCACTGACTGGTGACTACCACTGGATAATCAATGTTTATTACTCAACTCCACACTAGCTGTATAATTAGTTATTTATCCTGTTTTTTCCTATTTGTGCCTTTTTTTGTACCATTCTGAGTACTCAGAACCTAATGCAATAGTCTCTGTTTATATTTCATATGTTACTGTATGTTTAATGATGAACAATGTGAGATAACCCCTGGCCCTATTCCTTTTATATGCATAGTTTAGTATTTGGACTGATAATACAATGATATTATACTTGTGCTTAAAAACAACAAGGACAATATGACAATATCCCAACCTCAGAGATTCAGACAGAGGGGTCAGGGTTCCATCTCCCCTGTCGACCACTCGGAAGAAGTTTAGCTGGTCATTTTCACGATAGACCACAAATGTAACCTGCTTGTTGGCCAGGCTTTTCTCACAACCCTCCTCCTTTGTGCTCTCCATCAGGTCAGTCACCTCTTTGATAGGATCCTCCATGGTTACTGACAACAGAAGAGAGGGGGTTCTGTGGTTAAAACGATTTAAATTCCCAAATGTGTTAGAGAATTTATGAAAAATCTTTTGATATAATGGAAAACAACAGATGTCCAGCTGCCATGTGACTTTTCAGTTCGTTGGACTTTTCCTTACCTCTCCTGGTGTTAATTGGGCCTCCCCTCATAGCTAAGACCAGTTTCAAAGTGCAGCCCTCTGCAATGCTGCAAACACAAACAGACCGATGATCAATACAGCAGAATAAGTGAAGAGTATTGTAACCTATTCCCCAGTGTATGTTATTGTAATGGGAGAGAAGAAAATAACAATTGGCAACATCTTTACTTCTAGGGTAATATGCTTTACTTCAGAGGCAGAGGGGAGATGCTCTGATATAAAGTAAACAGCACTCCAAGGTTCAGGATGATTTCCAGATGAACTTAAGTACACAACTGGGAATTCCTCTGGAACATTTGTTTCTGATGAGCAGATGTTTCATTGCCTTACTCTGCCCCTCTGATTCTAAAACTTCAAAGCATGCTGCACGGTGTTAGGCAAGTCTAGCAAGATAGCACCAGACGCTGTTCATGTGGAGAATTAAGTGACAAGCATTCATAACAATATATACCACCATCTGCAGTCAGCAGAGGACTGGAGGGTGAGGTCTGCATCTCGTGAACTGGCAAGAGTGGAGGGGCAAGCTCTCTAAATAGGACCAGTATGCCACTGGTCTCATCTGCATCCTGTCTACATCTCTGGCTCATTTACGATTTGTTGAACTGAATTAAGACGGAGTTACCACCGCAGCAGGAAGGCTTTAAAAGTGCACATGCAAATTACTCTTAATGTACACAAGGTGATTTCAAACATATTGCTAGTAATTGGTCTTGTTTTCTTTGTGATTTTGCCTCGGTGTCAGTGCTCTGTAGGACAGAAAGGTTCAGCAGGAATATATTTACCCATAGTCATGTAGACAATGTTCATCATCCAACTCCAGATTGTTCCAGATAAGGTGTTGCTGGGCAACAGGGATACCTTTAACAAGCAAAATTGACAAAGACCTGTTCATATTTCATATACTAAGTTCACTAATCTGACCGACAGGCAAGTTGGGAATGCTGCCAAAAGAAGCATCCAAACACCACTAAAGATGATTCATGTCTGCCCCCTAAAGCCAGAACTATGTTAATTGCTGAAAAAGGGTAAATCATAAAAAAAAACTTTTAGTGGCACAACTAAAACTAGATGTGCTAGTGTTATCTCACCATAAAGACAGCTTATCTTACAGCTAAAACTGTCAAATACATGAGGTTGGTTGGACTACTATATGTCTACAAATGTATCCAATATTGCAAATTAGACTAAAATAATAAGACTCCAGTTGAAGGATGACAGCCTAATGAATACAGATGCTCTCTAGAGCTACTCCTTGAAATGAGATGGAGTGTATGTGTAGTCAGGAAGCTCTCTGTGCCCACAATGAGTGAACTGGCTGACCCGGCGCTGGAGGTGAGCCAGTGTTAGTGAGTGAGCATTGGTCCTTTCATTGCAGAGTGGTTTTCTCCATCACAAACACATTTGGCCTGGCTGTCACACCTCCTCACACACAGAGCACAGAGAGGCCTTTCTGACCAAAACTGGAAACGATATGAAAGGTCCTAAATGTTGTTTTTTTTACCAGCACACAATAGCTTGAATTACAAATAAAAACTGACAGACCTAACACTGGTCAAGATGTATAGTGACAATAAGTCTAAGTGCTCTTAATTTAGAGTGTAACCATGAGTTTTCTGCCCATTTCTTTTGTTTGCATCTATTGTTTTTCCCACAATGTTACATTAAGTGTGGTAAGTAGTTCTGATCCAAGTCAACAGCACAAACAACTTAAAACTTTGAGAAGATACAGTTGTGCAAAACTGACTCCACAGAGCAGCACACATGACTGAAAAACTGACCTGGCAAGAGACTGAAAAGACCATACAAAATGGTCAAACAAATTACTTCTCATCTTCCCAGTCTATCGAAAAATTGATACAGCTTGCTGGCTCAATCAGTGCAATACCTTGACTTATAAAGTATGGACACTATTCCCAGTAGGCTAAAACATGCAAACTACACATTGGTGTGCTTTGTACCTTCCAGCCTCTGGATCTTTGCCTTGACTGAAATGACAGCCTCAAAGGGCAACACACGCAGCTCAAAACAGGTCCCTGTCAGGGTCTCTATGAAGAGCTCCATAGTGTCATAGAAAGGGAGCTTATAGTGAAAAGCTCCCACACTGTCGTCATTAAAGAAGGGTGGCTCCTTCCTGTCGGTCATCTTGGCAGGATGGGAGAGAGACTTCGGGGATATGGTTAAATGGGAGGGCTGGCCCAAGATGAGGGAGAGAGGGACAGGCACTGCTCACTAGCCTCATGACCGTCACACATCATGCAGGATGACCACAGCTGTGAGTAGAAACAAAAGCACTGCATGATTATCAGAACTTTTTAGAAGGTTTGATTAGTTTAACCATTCCCTGCAAACTAGCTTCCCACAGGTCGAGGAATTTATTTGTGATAATCTACGCTTTGGAAGTCGGCTCAGAATTCACATAGCATTCAAAACCTAACCTCTGATAGCCAAGTCATTTTTGATTGTACATGAATGCACCATTTTGACAGACTTTTCAATAAATCCATGTATGCAACTGCATTTTTTTTGCATAGACGTGTGTGTGTGTGTGTGTGTATATATATATATATATATATATATATTTATTTATAATTGTATAAATGGGAAACACTGCACGCCCATGTGGGGCACTGACAAAATGAATAACATAATGTTAAAGACTGAGCTATGCACACGATGAGGTAGTTTTGTAGGTAACGCAATTCGGATGGACCAGTGGTAATAGACAAAAATATGCTCATATGTAATAAAAAAACAACTGTCCACAAGACTGAAACTGTCTTGTAATACATGGAGGAGCAATTATTTTAGGACAAGGGCATGTATCAGTGGCAGCAGACATGCACAATCCTCTCATGAAAAATTCAGTGAAGCATATAAGGCCTTGGCCAAAATTCAAGAGGATCAGGTGTGTTACATAAGCCTATCAGTGGTATGAAGTGTCCTGTGCCTGACCGCAGCCTCTGACAGATCACTTGACTCACCAACATCTTACAAAATTGAATGCGAGAGGCAGGTTAGTCCAATCATGCTTTTATTTATTCTGAAAAAAGAAGCAAGCTGAATTCAACATTTGAAATAATGTTATATCATATAACCCACAACACTTTAGTTTAAATGTGTCCTTCCATTACTTAAATGTAAGTAATCTAGTTAACTTAAGTTTTTCTCCTTGGAACTATTATATATATTTTCTGGGTTGGGACTGATGAGACTGATTAGCTATTTATGTTATATTTGAGCTTGTCCCTTTGTGTTTTGGAGTACAGTTGTACACAAGCTAGACCATAGGCTATATTCCACACTGTGATGAAATGAGATATTCCACTTCACTGGGGCCTGACAGGAGCTCAAGTAACTGTTAACCACTTATGCCCACATAGGCGTAACTTACAACACTAAAGATGAACTGTCTCTCTGATTGTTGGCTCTATAATTTTAGCATACGAGGCCTGAGGTGAACCCATTTAGAGAATTAAGGGTTGTCAAAACAGGCCAGTCCCTGAAGAAAGGTTAGGTTAGGTCGTCATGTTACAGGCGACGCTATGACGTTATGCAGATTCAATCTGCATAAAATCTGAGATTGCCTCTGACTACATTTAACCTTTTATACAACGGTGGTTGGCCGCCCCACCACATTAGAAGCCAAAGGCCACGTCGGCGAAAAGAGACTAAATAGGTTAACGTTAGCTAGCCATTAAGCTAGCTAGTTGCCTGACAACGGAGCTGAATGGAGTTGGAAGTCGCCGCAATCCGGCTAACGTTAGCAAAGAAAGGTCACACAAGCAGTAATAATTATACCTCCCAATTTTCACTAAACAGTTTAAAACATTGGTTAACGTTGGTACTGTATTATTAAAACCTGCTTACCAGTATCTTCTGCAATAACACGGCAGTGAATCCCGTCTAGCTGCTGTTAGCTTTCGTTGCCATGTTAGCCAACAACTCAAACAATGGCTACCTTTCTCAGTGGTTGGCTAGCAGGCTGCTATGCTACATCCATGGGCTTCAGTCCTTTACAGTCCGGTGTTACGTTAGCTAGATGTCGACGGTTGCTTTCAAATCTAAGCAGCATTTCATTTCCTAAAAACTACACACGGAACAAAATAGACATGTCATCCGTTGTGGGTCGCCGTGGCCCCTTGTTGGCGACATCATACCTGTCAAAGGCATCTAAACAACACCTTTGTCACCTCATTTGATTGACAGACAAAGGAACCAATTAGCGCCAGGGATGGTGAGGTGGGCGGAAAATACACACCCCGTGTTCACATGAAGCCGTTTTTACTGTACACGTTAATAAAATGATATACCGTCAAAATGTCTGTTTTCAAATGCGTGTCAATTTGTAGCCCTATGCCAGCAAAAAGATAATGTCATGTTCAAGGCACAAACAGAAGAATGTAATGACCCACTTACTGTGGGGGAGGATATATAACTTCTAGCAGCCAGGTGGGTTTCCTCTTTAAATGCAAATAAGGGAGCAGCTTCGATTCTTCCTTTTTTACTTTAATAATACTGACCGCAGCAAAAACACTAACCCTAGCTCAATCATACAAAAATTAAACAGAAATGGTGTTAATAATCACAGATCTAAAGTTCCCTTTCTTCGGAATGGGCTTCCTGCTCATATCAGACACGATCGATATCGAAGTCTAGACAGACAAAACGCAAGTGACTTGGAAATAATCACACTCATTTCAGATAGCATAAAATATGTTTCTTTTTAGTTTTTAAAAATTAATTTTTCATTTTTCATCACAGCCAAAGTTAAGAAATTGATGAATTTCTTATTAATAAAAACATTGTCAAAATGCCTAAGACAGTAAGTAAACACATTGATTTCTCATAACCATGATATGGCACAAACCCAAAAGAAATGGAATCTCAACATGGTCAAACCAAAGGATAAACATCTTCAAAACAAACAAAACAATTTACTGTTAATTTCTGCAGGCTTTGAGGCTAAGCATATGATATGCTTATAAAGTGCTAGTATGTATAATAAAGATTAACAGTATATAATACATGTTACATAATATGATCTGATGCGAGATGATTTTGGAAGTGCTGTCAGAAGATGACTGGACTAGTTTTCATCTGAGTCTTTATCTGGGAAAAATAAGCCCCAGTATTTATATGAATTCATATGAATAAATACTCTATCAACAGTGTATCCAATCTCTAATCTTTCAGCGATCCAAATGACAAAAGAATGAATCCACAATTGTACAAATCTGGCTTCTCAGAAACAACAGTTCACTTTCCACTAAGAGCATTAAGTGGATCATCAAATAAGTCGCTTGAATCCGCTGCTGTACTGGTCTCCTGAGACAGTGGGGTTTTCTTTGATTTATGGGCAGCCTTCGTCACTGGTTTTACTGTGCTTGGTGAGAAGATGTCATCTTTATAGAACAGAGAGAAGGACAACATATTTAGTTAAATATGCCAATTAAAAAAGTTGGAGCACAGGACAGACAGTATCAAAAGTGTATTTAAAAATAATGCCTGCATGCGTTTTATTGTTTCTTACCTATGTCATCATAAAATATTGACTTGGTCTCTCCCTTCGTCTTGGACCTCTGTTTTGGTTTTAAAGTGTCCGTCAGGTCAGCAAAAATGTCTATGTTGTCATCGAACAGGCTGGCGTCAGGGGTCTTCTCTTTGTGCTTCTTGTGAACTTTAGGCACGGTGGCTACTTCATCCTGAGAACATAGAAATTCAGCCGATAAGGAAAGAAATGAAACATGTTCTTATGATGTAAAAGAAAACCTTGACAGTATTACCATCAATGTAAAATAAAAAGGTACCTCGAAGATGCCCTGCTTTGAAAAACTACTGCTGTTCTTGATTTCTTTACTACTTGGTGATATGGGAGTGGAGCTGTTGCTCACTCCAAAGATATCCTCATCATCCTCATCTTCTTCCAAAAAGGATGAGGCCATGGCTTTCTTAGTAGTTGACCTTGGTTTGACCTTTTGGAAAAGGTCATCAGTGTTGGCATCAAAAATGGATGGGAGAGTGCTTTTGTCTTTGTCTTTCTTCAATCCCACCCCACTACTGGCCTGAGGTTGTGTAGTCTTGGTAGTCTGTCTGGTAGAGGATGTGTTAGGGACTGATGTGGCCCCAAACAGACCGTCGGAACCAAAAAGGTCATCCTCATGAGAAGACGGCAGCACCATGGTATTGCTGCTGTCTTTACTGGATTCTTTCTTTCCAGCGTTTGTGGATACTGGCAGTGTCAGTACAGAGGGTCTGGGGGAGATTTCAGAGAGAGAGGATTGAGGTAAGGAGGCGGGCAAGGCTGCGGGTGCAGCTGAGTTAGGTAGTGTCGGACTGGCACGTGTCTGGCTGGACCTGTCTGGTGGCGGTAAGGCTAAACCAGACAGACTGGGGTTCGGCCCGGGAACATCTCCACCCACAGTCTCTTCTTTATCCTTTAAAGATCTTTGGGCTGCTTGCTGCCTCGCTGCTCTGGACTGGGGTCTCCGTTGTACAGAACCTTTGGCACGACTCTGCATGACAGAAGATTTGCACCCACGATATCACGTCAGAAATCCAAGGGATGGGAAAGCAACTAAAAGAATTGTAGATAACATATATTATTCTCCAAGCCAGGGATCAAAAACTCACCTTGTGTGCGCTCTGCAGTGTTGTAGCCTGGACTGGGGCGTCGAAGCTCACTCCTCTCTCACAGTCCGTCTGGGCTTCTACAGGAGTTGTGGTGGGGCTGGGGCTCAGGCTGGAGCTGGACACCCCAGAGGAGGAACTAAAAACGATGCCAGGGAGTACACTTACAGCTCCTTGCGTACCGGGGACAGCACCAGGGAGCAACGCAGCGGGGTTGATCATCAGATTGGCCTGAATATAATAAGATCAGAGGCATCAATACAATTTATCAAGGCTAAAAAGACACCATGGAGAGAAAAAAACCCAAACAGGACTGTGGATGGAAATGAGGCAAGAGCAAGATGCAATAACACTGAAAGAAAGAGCGAGCAAATTCTTCCAGTTTAGCAAAATGAATAAAAAACAGATAATTATCTTCATTTTGGTAGTCATGCTGCTGTATCGTAGCAAAGCTTTTAAGTTGGAATATGAAAAAGCCCAGACAGAAGACACCTTAAAAGAAAAAAAAAGGTGTAAGAGGGAATAGAAAAGTCTTTCCTCAGGAGGAATCAGAGTCAAATGACAGGAATGAAGACTTTTGATTAAATAAAACAGAAATATTACTTGAAGTTTCCCAATCCTTGATGAGGAATCTTTAGGTTTTACAGGGCTTGGTGCAGGTTTCTGTGTGGTCAGATTACAGCAGATTCAGAACTGTATCCAATGAAGGCATTTCTTGTGTTTATCTAAAACAGCACTGTGTGTAACAGCTAATACAACAGCAAACCCTAAATCAAAACTGCATGGACACACAGGTATGTGTGTTTATGGCTCAAAGAAACAAAACAGCCCATGATATTATTGGAGTACATGTTTACTGTAGACTCACCTGAATCTCCGATAAAGATTCTGGACTTGCTAGTGGTGCACTGTCATTAGGTGTACTGGGCTTCTCTGCTACTTTCTGAAAATGAAATTGAAAGAGGAAGAATAAGAGAGGGATGAAAGTTCTCCCACTGAT
This sequence comes from Sander vitreus, assembly GCF_031162955.1. Classification (NCBI taxonomy): domain Eukaryota; kingdom Metazoa; phylum Chordata; class Actinopteri; order Perciformes; family Percidae; genus Sander; species Sander vitreus. The sequence continues at coordinate 16,634,220 of NC_135871.1, read as the reverse complement.
ATAACATTTGTGGTTCAAATCTATGACTAACACAGCTGTCAGTGGCAGTTCAAGCACAACAAAGACAAGTCATATCTGAGGAGAGTTAGACGTTAGGGAAGCAGGTATCCAGCATAATTGTTATCACTAGAAAATAATCAAATTGCTACCGGAGGAGGAGCCTTTGGCTTGATAGAGCTGAAGAGGTCATCCTCATCGTCATCTGCAAACAGACTTTGTGCTGCCGGCTTCACTGAGCTGAGCTTGGAGCTCTAAAAAGTAAATAGTCATGTATCCTTACCATCTAGTGAAAGACATCTGCATTTAGACACAGTATGCAGTTGAGTAAAACATGCTGCTTGCAGAGAGAAGAGAAACAGATCTTCAAACAGATAAGCACATCTAATATACTGACCCCAGCTTTCTCGGAGGTGGCAAACAGGTCAACATCTGGGTCATTGTCCTTCTGCTGCTTTTGACTGAACAGCAGCTCCTCATCCTGGAACACACCCGTGCTCTTTGCTTGTGGCCGCTCCTCTGTAGGCTGTAAAAATGTTTTTACAGACACACATTTTAATACCTCGACTGCAGGAGAAACAGCATACGAATGCAACTTAATCATTTTGTCACACTATTCTTAGGTTTACTGTAAATGGCACAAACCTTTAGTGTGTTACTCGCTGTGGGTTTACTGGGTGTGAATATCGGCTCATTCCAATCAGAGTCATCTTCCTCCTCGTCATCAAATAGACTAACAGTGTTTGTTTTGACTTTCTCTTCCCTCTTCTCCTCCTTCTTCTTCTTGACACTTGGTGGTGGGCTGTCCTCAGAGAGGAAGCTGTTGTCATTGTCTACTTCATCCAACGGGCTCTTTGTCTGCTTGCTGGCAAGAACGTTGATGCCTCCAAAAAGATTGACTGCTCCGGCAGGCTTCTTTTTACCTGCGCTGATCTGTGTTGAGGTCGCTGACGGGAGCAGCTCAGGGCTCTTTGCTGCTGGCTTCTCCTGCTCTGAAGGCTCGTCCTCTGCTGCTGTCCTAGAAACTACGACCTCCTCCGATTTCTCTAACAGGGAGGACGACTGAGAGGCCACAGCAGGTTTCTGAAGAATACAGGTATTAAAAAAAAAAATTAAAGCTCAGTGTGGAAGATCATTTAAATTACATGGTGTAATGAATAAACTATTACAGAATCAAATTGAATACATTATAACAAATATCACTGTTGTGGGCAAACTCATAGTGCCAACCTGATTTTCTAATTTGGTGTTTTCTGTTTAATTGAAGGATCTAAACTAGTCCTGTAGGGGTTTAGGGAAATTCTTTCACCCCTTGAGCTTATTAAATCTTTTTAAAGCCCACTGGAGGTTATCTTCAAAACAAGAGATTGTTTTCATGACAAATGTAAAAATACAAAAGATTGTTTAGTGTACTCACTTTAACAGCTGGGACTGCAGTGTTTATGTTGGTAGCAGGTTTGATGCCAAAGAGGGATCCTTTATCTTCATCATCATCATCATCATTATCGTCACCCTCATCTTCAAACAAGAGAGCAACTCTCTGAGACTTCTTTTGACTATATGAAGAGCGACAGAACGAGAGGATAGGTAAGAATTCCTGGCAATACAACATTTTTAAAAAGTATTGTGAAAGTGATTTTAACGCAATTGTAACAGTGAGCAGATGTATATTTGCACTGTTCCTCCTTACAAGTGTACATACCTTGACTGTGTTGTTGGAGCAAACAGGTCATCCACATCGTCATCATTGTCAAAGAGGCTGCTTTTGTGAGACAGTTTGGCACTGGGGAGACTGGAGGGGGCACTGGCACTGGACTTCATCCCTCGAGTCTTGACCTCTGATCTCCCCGCACTACTTTTAGAACCCAACCACTGGTCCTGTCATTCAAATATTCAGGATGTATCATGTGGTATTCTCCATTAAATATTGGTATGCAGCAGTGAAATATGACTTTTTCTATTCTCATACCTCGTCATCACTGAAGAGGGAGCTGGACACAGACTTGGACAGACTGGGTTGCGGTGTAGAGGCTTTGGCTTGATTAGGTTTCGCTTTAGATTTAGCTGCAGATGCAAACAGATCCTGCAAGGTGAAGAACCAGATTATTGTAATTTACTCCCATCAAAAACAAACAAACCTAATTCAGTTGTGTTCAGAAGTGTGTGAAATAGTAGTTTATTACTCTCACCTCTTCTTCCTCATCATCAAATAATGACAAAGGGGCCTTGCTGGTTTTGCCCTGGCTCGTAGGTTCAGGCTTAGACTGGCTCTTAGGGATGGCTGGAGATCCCTATGGAAGGCAAATACATATATAGTGTAATTACAATGTATTATTACTATTATCACTTTTTTTTCCAGTGACGTTTCAGAGCCTTACTTGGGTGTCTTCATCATCTGAGAAGAGGCCTCTGGTCTGGGGTTTCTGAGTCTGCTTGACAGCAGCCTTCGCAGCATCCGGAGCCGGCCCATTCTGCAATGCACAACATAAAGATGAAAATGTAATGTAGTTAACTTTCTAAATTCCTTTTTGAAAGTATGAAGTTTTAGTCTTGGAAGAAAATACTGGTAAAGAGCAAAGAGAACTGAACTGTATCAACAGGAGTAAAGGCCAGCAGTGCATTCTCAACTAAATCAAATTTGGCCTTTTATCAGACTGCACTTAAATACTCTGAGTAAACATCAATATAATGACTGCAACAAAGTCTGTTCATTTAATGGCATCCATGGCTGATAACTGAGCTCGTGAGTCAATGTAGGAGCAGGCACGACCTCAAAACAAAAAGTGAACAGTATGAACAAATGAAAATACACTGAGGCCTTCAACCAGTTGATGGTGTATTAGGAGGCAGTGCAAAACCTTTTTGGTCAAAAAACTGCCAATTTGCATGTGAAAACACAGCAAATTAGATTTTGTCAGGAGTATATTGATACACAATGATCTATTCAGACCTCCTCAGATTTCTCTGACTCCTCGCTGGTAGACGACTGATGTTTTTTCAGGCCCTCACTGAGCAAGCTTTGAGTCCCGGGTCCAAACATGGAGATGGCCCCTGCCGGCATCTAAACATAACAATGAATCATCAGCATAGGAACTCTTCTCCAGGCCACAAAACACTATGTAGATATACCAAACAAAATATGTAAGTCATACAACTTGAAAAAAATAATACAGTAGTGTTCAACCGCATTGAGAAACTTGAATGTTGCTCTTTACCTTTTTCTCAGGTTGTTTAACCTGCTCTTCCAATACCTCCTTCTTGCTCTGGGCTGGAGTTGGCGCACTGAACTTCTCACTGAAAATATCCCCATCCTCATAGTCTTCGTCGAAAAGGTCAATAGCTTTCTTGGGTTTCTCCTGTCCAGCTGAAAAAAAAAAAAAAGGAAAAACAACCAACACATGGTTTGAGGGTGAGGATCCCACCTGAACCTGGACTGTAGAACTAAAGTGCTTATTCTCACACACTTACCAGAGTCTGACTTTTTCAGGCTTTTACCACTGAAAAAGTCATCATCCTCATCCTCATCATCAAACAGCCCACCTACTCCTCCACCAAGACTAGCTCTTGTAGGAACTTGTTTGGAGGCAGCATTGGTCTTAGGAGCTGCAGTCCCATTCTCCTTGCTCTCCACTGAACCAGAGTCATTCCCTGAAGTGAAGAGGCTGTTATCTGTGGAGACAAAGTGATTTGGTTTGGTCGTGGATGATAAAGCAGACAAGGACATGATATTAGCTGTCATACAAGTAAATGCTACTACCTGGGAATATTGAAATGGCACCTGCTGGAATCTTCTTTCCAGGTCTGTCCGATTCTTGAATGGAAAAGAAAAGTGATGTGGCATCTGCTAGTCTAGTTTGTACCCATCTTATCCATATGTCTTTGTACATATTTGTCTAGAAAGTCTGTGTTAGGTCTCACCTGCAGTTTGAGCGGGGCTATTTCTGCTCTCATTCAGCACCCTTTTCTCTTCAGACACAGGAGGTTTTGGTGCATCAGAGAAAAGATCACCCTGAATGGCATAACATAATACAGCACAAATCAAATCCTGGCTGAAGATCAGAGTATATGGGTATGAATAAGCTCTAAAAACTCATTTAGTTTAGTATACCTCGTCATCATCGTCAAACAGGCCTCTCCCTCCACTGAAGAGGCCTCCTTTCCCTCCAAATGGGGAGAAGTCATCATCATCCATCTTCGGTGGCTTAAACATATCATCTCTGTCCTCTTCAGCTGCTGTTACAATGTACATAAACAATACTGAGGAGCAAGCTGGGAACAATGGGCCTGCTGTGGAAACAACTAATGCAAAATTAAACAAACAGTTTGAATTGCACTGCTGATGAATGAAAGTCCTACCCTGTGGCTTTGAAGGCTTTGGTTCTTTCCTGCTTTTACTTTTCTTCTTAGATGTCAATGCTTCCAAGACATGACATGATGGAAACACAAAAGCCATGAGCATGCACATGCAACAATAAAAACGATACTTAAATCCCAAATGTAAACTTTGATGCTGTGTTTTGCTTAAATTAAATATGAAGAGTGGGAGTAACAAAAGTGAGACGATACTACCAGTTGGTTGATTATGACTTACATGCGCGATCTCCTTCCGGTTTGTTAAGTGGTTCACCTTTGATTCGGGCTGCCAGCTCATCAGCAAAAGACGATGGGCCTGTGTTCTGAATGTGACATAAAAACTGATGATTAACAATGTCCCTGAGATACATCATATCTGAATGATTTCAGACTGAAATTACAAATAACCCATTCACAAAAGAGTCACACTCCCTCTGTGTGTGTTGTAATCCAAGCCTCTCTGTTTTTGTTTTGAAAGCCGGTCCGGTAGTGCATGTGGCCATGAAAAAACATATATATTGCACGTATTGGGGAACTGTCGTGCGGAGGCAATCCTTACCCGCTGTGTTTGAGTACAGCCGCTTTACTCTAGCAAAGTTGTAACAGGTATACCTTTGTGTCATCATCATCATCCCTGTCCGATTCTCTGAATATGTCAGAATCGTCATCCTCCTCCTCTTCATCATCATCATCCTCCTCATAACTTAACATGGATGACTTCTAGGTGAGTGTGGGAAGAGAATTCAAAGTTAAAAAGTTGTTTTAGTTTAAATGTAATCTTTGAAGTGTTTTGGCAGCCAGCCAGCCAAGCTTACCTTTCTAATATTATTGTGACCTTCATCTTCCTCTTGATTGAAGTCCTCATCTGAATGCTGTTGAATAAATAAATACATACATGCAATGAGGTTTTCATTTTCCTATGCAAGATTAAAAACCTTGACAAATACTGAAAGGAAAAAAAAGGTCTTACAATTGCTTCTTTGCCATCTTCGCTCTCAATTACACTGTCTCTGTCACTGTCAACTGACATTTCTAAAAAAAAATAAAAAATAAATGATACAGGGGGGAAAATTTACAGTATAATGTAGTAGTGCCTGAAGAAGCTGCCATAAATAGATTACCATCACTTGAGAGGTCACCAAGTCCAACGTCCTCGTGTTCCATGAAGGCATGGGAACCAATCAGATATGGAAGTGGCCTGTCCACATACAGATCCTAAAAGACAAGGACAAAAACAGACACACAGGATAAAGTACATTTATGTAAAGATGCGGTATCACATGCATTTCTGCAGTAATCATATATTACTGCGTCATGATTAGGAGCACACCTTGGGCTCCAGGATGGCCTCCACTCGGTCTGTGACCTCCTCATCCTCTGAATCAGAGTTTCCAGCTTTGATGTCCAGATGCTCGAAGGCTGCCTCCAGCACTTTCAGACCATGGTTTACAGCTTCCTGCATCTTAGGAATCATCTCTGCCTCTTTCTGCTCTCGAGTCTTCTCCTTTAGGGAAAACAAAACAGACTGTGGCCATATTATCCTTGAAATAATAATACTGAAAAGCGTTATGCAGTTTTATACTGGTTGGTCAGTGTTGTAATCCATGCCATCAAAAGTTAGGAGCAGGAAGGATGAATTATTTATACCTGCTCAGGCCGCTTCTCCAAAGTATCAGCCTTGGGAATAGTGTCTTCTACCTCTTCATCATACACTCTCTGTAACAGAACACACCAGATAGAGATTACATCATGTAAACTGCAACATTTTAGTTCCAAAAGTACACGGAACTAAAGTAGACTGAATTGTCACAGTTATAGCACAACAAGCAAAACTGTAGTAGAGCAAAAAATGTGTAATTATATACATTACATTTTCTATAAACTGTGTATTGGAAAGCATGAGAAAGTCGTTAAAAACAGAGTGCAAGCAGCTATCTGTGGCCTTGGTGTCACGGATCAGACTGTCCAACTGCTTTTCAATATCATGCGTCTTTGACAGCATTCTCTGGGAGAAGTCTTGGAGGAACAGGAAGAGCTGTAAAGAAAGAAAAAGACCTATAAAGACAGCAACAGTTGCAGAGTTCCTTTCATTACACCAAAGTAGAACACCTTTCACAATGCCCTCCACTAACCTGTAATGAAAATCTTTTTGTAAAATAAATGAATGCGCACGACTCAGATTCCTGCAGCATGTTTCAGACTATTTGAGAACAGATTATGATTAATTACTTGGCCTATTACAGAGCTGGGGACAAGCTTGGACCCTTACCCCTGAGTCGGCTGCCAAGGACCAGTTGGCACTGCTCTGCCGCATCTCTTCAAGAGTCCAGGGTCTCTCCCAAATCTGTTCACTCGTGCTTGGGCCATTTGCTATTCCCTCCGGCAACCCGCTCATCTGCAATCAGATCCCTTGTTGTTATTGGAATTTATAAATCATTAAGGGAAAACCCAACTTAAAAGATTTTTCCTTCTTGTGTAATAATTTAGCTCACATATCTGTTTTAATTTGTATATTTGAACCAGTCTCTGCTGGATGTAAACAGCTGAGAGACTATTTGAATGTGGAAGCTTGTTGGAGGAAATAACATTTAGGTAACTTTAAAAGGCAACAACAAGATGTCTTTTGTAAATTTGCAATATTGCCAAAGCCCAAACCATAAAGTGTAGTGATGACATCTACAAACAAGTCATGGAGCATTTGGAACAACTCTCAGGACACTGTTGCAGTACAGATGGTGATATCACTAGGATAAAGGAACAATTTCCTATGGATGCTCTGTATTTAGTTGCTAAAAAAAAACAATACTGTGCAAACACCGAACTACTGCATCAGTTAAAAAAAGAAACCTACTTTGGAAGCATTCTAAAACTTGGTCATCTCGGCTCATATTGTTGACAATCTGTATTTAGCCCTAACATAACAAGTACAATAGTTGGCAGACAAAGTAAGGTCTGTGGCATTACTCCACAAAGAGGACAAATAAATCATAAAAGATGCCTCCCTTCAACTGAACAACCAGTATGAAGTGCTGCCCTCTGGTCAAAGGCTTAAACCTCCCCTCTGTAAAATAAACCAGGCACAAAAATCATTCATTCCAAATGTTTTTTGTCATTATTGTGTGTATGACAGAGCCCATTCTATTGGAAGACATTTCCCACAGAGTCAGATTCATTGCGAATAGACCCAGTCTAAAAACTAACCGATGAGACAATACATTCACAGTTGATCTGATTTCCTTCTCATGTGGGGACTGTCTGTGTGTGCAGATATTGACTTTAGTTTAAAGGGTCACTGAAATACCACACGATAAATTACATATTAACTTGTAACGTTACGCTCCATTTAACTATTGTAGTTTTACTGCTACATCGGCGTTACCGATACAACAAACTAGCTTTGGCAATGCAATAAAGTTACAAATTTGCGGAAGACAAGATGTTGCGTCCATATAAAGTTGCCTAAGTGTTATTTCCTCCTACTAGCGAAAGACTAGCGAGAGAAAGCGGGGACTGTTTGGCTAGCAGCTAGCTTAACTTAGCTAACTAGCCAACACCAACGTTAGCTACAGCTGTTCCAAGCAACACAGAGTATTATATCAATCCAAATTTGAGCGCTCTCGTGCTTACCTTGAATACCTCTGGTCAATCGCTGTCCACGACTGTCAACTGTGGTCACAAACGACGTAAAAAATAAGATCGATTATGCTAAATTTGGCCTTTCTCTCATTGGTCTTCTGACAGGTCAGCCATGTTCTGTCTGCAGACAGTCACCTGACTACTGTCGCCTAGCAACGTAATGAAAGTGGGGCGGAGTGAGTGGAACCGACCGACCGGGCAAAGCTGTTGTGCCGCTTTGAGCCTGTCGGCGATTTGCATACGCCTCGCGGGAGAATGCACAAAACTACCAGACATTGTAATGATTTCTACGCCAAAGTAACGTTACTGTTTCAAACGATTTTTTTTTAGGGTTTCGGCAATGGTAATACATTAACTGAAGTGTCTTTATTAGACCTAGTAGCATTTCCCTGATACGATTGGTCTGAATTTGCAAGGTTTCCTTAATCATTCAATATTTCTGAGGGCAAACTCTTTGGAGTTCTTTTTTTCTGTGTTTATAAGCGTATCCCACAGTTATATTAAACTGTTATTCGTAAAGAGGGTTTAAAAAAAATATGTCAAATCCACTGTTACGTAGAAATCACTGTCCAGCCAAAACAGTACAACATATTATTTGGTATTGTTTGATCCTGGAGTGTCTGAAGAAAAGGAACTGGTTACATAAATGCAATACTGAATTTGCGTTTTTAATGCATCGAGTTGTTATAGGCGCAGTCAGGCGGGATAATAATGCTAATGGTCGCTGCAGTCAGTGTGTTCATTAGACAGCTGTTCAAAATGTATAAGTAAACTTTGGAAGAACATAACCTCTCAGTTATTGAGAATGCTGTTAACTTACGTAGGCTAATGAAAATAGTTTTGTAAAACAAATGAATGCAACAACTTTTGACTGCAATGCAATTGGAAATGATAAACTTAGCATAACAATTAAGGAAATTTGTGTTTGGTAGATTATTTCTCTGCGGTAACAATGCTTTTTTGGCAATAAATCTTATACTGTTGGAAAGCCTGTTTAGTTCCCTTTCAAATGGTGCCCCATTTGTAAGAAACATGTGTGGGATGGGCAGCAGCGCTGAGTATGTGGGTTGCGCCCATGAACATTTTGCCAAATCTTCTCTGCCAATGCCAAACAGCTTATTCTACCATGACTCGTTTGGTGTTTGGTAGATTGGATGATTGAAGTTTGAAGAAACAAGATATTGGCAATTTAACAATTTATTCATTAATTTCACAAACAGGAGCCTCAGTAGTGTGTGGAAGAGCCATACACAGCCACAACAGCCTGGCACCTCCTTCTCATGCTGGTCACCAGCCTGGTCACACACTGTTGTGGGATGGCATCCCATTCTTCAACCAGCATTTGTCGCAAGTCAGCCAACGTGGTTGTGTTGGTCACTCTGACACAAACAGCACGCCCAAGCTGATCCCACAAGTATTCAATAGGGTTGAGATCAGGACTGCTGGCAGGCCATTCCATCCTCTCCACTCCCACATTCTGGAGGTGGTCTCTGATAAACCCCGCCCTGTGGGGGCTAGCGTTGTCATCTTGGAGGATAGAGTTCGGTCCCAGACTGTGGAGATATGGGATTGCCACTGGTTGCAGAATGTCATCTCTATATCTCTCTGCATTGAGATTGCCTCCAATGATGACAAGCCTTGTTTTTCCAGTGAGGGAGATGCCGCCCCACACCATCACACTGCCTCCACCAAAAGGTGTTACTCTATCGGTGCAGCAATCAGCATAGCGTTCTCCGCGTCTTCGCCACACTTTGACCCTACGATCCAACTGCCATAGGCAGAATCATCCAATCTACCAAACACCAAACGAGTCATGGCAGAATAAGCTGTTTGGCATTGGTAGAGAAGATTTGGCACATTTTTCATGGGCGCAACCCACATACTCAGCGCTGCTGCTCATCCCACAAATGCACATGTGCATCAGTTTGGTTTGAAATGTGCGGGGGACAGAGACACATTTGGAAGTGCTGGGTACAATGACGCATTCATTTTTCTTTTCCTCTTTCGCGCAGGTCATGTTTTGAAAGACGCTGTCCTATAGCTTACTTATGAATAAAAACGTGGTTTAATGTACGTAAACAATGATCAATGATTACCTAATTTCTCTCTCATATTGCTCCTCATAACCACTGAAAACTGTCAAGTCCAATTATTATGGACGTTATCTGACATTAAGCGTTTCTGCTTCACATTTTCAGCAGGGCAGCGGAGCGGCTGTGGGTTGACTCCCCACGGTTCTCATGGGGTTTATAAGTCATAACGTGAAAAAGCTTAACGTGGTTTAATGTACCTAAACAACGACCAGTTTTTAGTGGTTATGAGAAGCAATATGAGAGAGAAATTTGGTAATCATTGATCATTGTTTTTCCTCGCCACAGGCGCCAATGAAGAAGACAACGCTAATGTGAGATAACCTATATAATAGTTGGATTTCGGTTTAGTTCTTTTGACAGGCGTGTTCATTACAAGATATGGCCATGATAAATTTGGTGATCATTGATCGTTGTTAAGGTATATTAAACTTGGAGTTTTTTTTTAAACTAAATTGAGCTCGAGGTTTTCAAAAAAGTGGTGGGAAATGACTCATGACGAAATCTGGTAGGTACGAGTACCCACCGAAATCGAAGCCTATGCAAATGCATGTAAATGAGGCACCATTTAATTAAAAATAATCTACCAAACACAAATTTCCTTACTTTTTGTGCTAAATTTACATACAGATATCCAGCAGGGGACTCTCTCTCTCCAGTAATAAGACAACCTGGATGCTCAGTGACAGTGTTGTGCTTTGTATACCAAAGATTCAAAGCTTGTGTAGGATATGTTTTTGTGAGAATAAAGTGAGAGGCCTTAAGTTCATGAGCTGACCTTGTCATCTCTGCTTCTCTGGGTTATGAGAGGCCATCTGGTCTTTTAAATGGTAAGATATTATAAAGGGAGTGCGGGATATTGGCACTACCCGGGGAAATTATTAGAAACTGAGAAAGGCCTCTGATCAGGGGAAGCAGAGACAACAATGGAGCTGTGTCTAGATGTGTTTCGCAGTAAGTAAGAAGTAAGACTCAGGCATGAAATGACCTTGTTATGCCCCTTTTCTGCTCTGCAGAAGAACATGTAGCTACATATATCAAGCAGAATACACACTGTAAAACATTGATGAAACAGAGTATACAATTTGAGACACCTGTCTGGTTAACAACAGCACTGTCTGTCAATGTCAATCTCCGTGAGAAGGCCGGACCTGGACTACATCCAGCTGATAAGCAAAGACACCAACATGAAGAAGGCAGAGCCTAAGATGTATAAAAGTATGAGGTTTTTAGTTAGCGAGCATCAGATGCCGGACGGGACTTTGTCTGTTTTGCAAGGGAGAGAGATTAGACTTTTGTCTTGTAGGGATTTGATCCTTGTGCACAAGTTTGTATTCTGCAATATCATTCACTAAAGCTTTGATATTTATAACTTATCTATAAGCGAATCCTGTCTTGATTTGATTCTGGTCTACCATTTTAACGAACATTTACATTGTGTAGTGACCACACATTGGAGTCGGATAGTATCTGGCCTTTTGGGCCAGACCAGAACTGGTCAACGGTCACACTTTCTCCTACACTTGTCACAACCATTATTTGGACAATGTCTTCACTCAGTCGACACTATTCGGTGGATAGTGTTGGTTTAATAAAGGCAACAAAGACTGTTGTAAACAAAGTTTATTTTGCTATTTGGCAACAGCTATAAAAAAGTATTTTTTATCATTAGAAAAATATTTTCCCAAATTGGGAATTTAACAAAATGCAAACATTCAACACAATTATAACAAACAAGATAATATGTATCTGGAAACCTTTTAGAATGATTTAATAGGCCTTTTTCATTGTGAAAAAAAGCACAGGTGAAGACATTTGAATAGAACAGAGCCATTGTTAATGTTAGTGGTAACACCTGTGCTTTTCCTACTATGACCAGTCTACTGTGAAAAAGGCATATTGTTTTATAATAACTACTGTAGGCAATTAAACAATAATGGCTGAGAAACCTCATTGCAAGCTGTTTAAGATTAAAACTTTAACATGTTGCATAGTCAAGTAGATTTTGAGCATTGTGTCACGTTTCCACTTGAGGCTGATTTGCAGCATATCGTACATACTGTTGGTACATCAGCTTTTCAGTTACTCAGACTGAATTATTAACCATTATTGAGAAATGACTTAACTTTAACAAATGAACATAGCCGAAAGACAACAAGGATGTAAAAATGTCCCTCCAACACAGGTTGTTGTGGGCACTCAAATACAGTAACGTATTTAACATAGACGCACCCACATTTTTACACAGAAGTGTAAACAGAGGTGCAGTGAGAAGTCATTTACATAAGAACATTTTTTTTTTTTCATAAATATGCAATTAGTATTTATATTGACAATGAAACATAGGGATTAGGGATATAGGAGGATAAGCAGATTGAGTGCAAATTGATCTTAACATTAAGGCAAAAGCTGATAAATACAAATCTCTATGACACTAAATCACAAGCTGCAACCTGGTTGTGGTAAGACGTTTCTTTTGTCTCAACCAGGTTTTCAGTCTCTGCCTCAGTACACTCTTTTTCCAGCTCGTGTACTTGAGGTTCCATCTCTGGCATCTCTTGGTTCAACTTCCCATGAACGGTTTCTGTTGCTTCCTCCGTTTCCTTTGTGTCATCTATTGCATTGTCTCCCTCCATTTCTTCTGGCTTCATGTCGTCCCCCGTCTTGTTTTTGTCATCTATTGTGACGTCTCCCTCTTTTTCTTCTGGCTTCATGTCGTCCCCAGTCTTGTTTGTGTCGTCCATTGAACCGTCTCCCTCTTTTTCTTCTGGCTTCATGTCGTCCCCCGTCTTGTTTGTGTCGTCCATTGAACCGTCTCCCTCTTTTTCTTCTGGCTTCATGTCGTCCCCCGTCTTGTTTGTGTCGTCCATTGAACCGTCTCCCTCCATTTCTTCTGGCTTCATGTCGTCCCCCATCTTGTTTGTGTCGTCCATTGAACCGTCTCCCTCCATTTCTTCTGGCTTCATGTCGTCCCCCGTCTTGTTTGTGTCGTCCATTGAACCGTCTCCCTCCATTTCTTCTGGCTTCATGTCGTCCCCCGTCTTGTTTGTGTCGTCCATTGAACCGTCTCCCTCCATTTCTTCTGGCTTCATGTCGTCCCCCGTCTTGTTTGTGTCATTTATTGTGTCGTCTCCCTCTTTTTTCTTCTCATCCTCAGTAGTCATTATAACCTCTTCAGTTTCATTGGTTTCCTCTTCTTCATCCTCCTCCATCACAGGCCCCTCTCCACCATCACTGTTGTCCATCTCCTGCTCTTCTTGGCTGCTTGTCAATGTATCCACAGGCAAAGGCTGCCAATAGTCATACAGCTTACCCTACGGGAGGAAAACATAGAAATGTAAATGAGTATTATACAAACTTTTGACTTTATTAGAGGACTCTTAAACTGAACTAAGCTTTCTTTAACTGAATACTGCTTTTAACTTTTAAAGAGGAAACAAACTAAATAAAATATTCATATAAAAGTATGTATAAGACTACATGGAGAGGCCTGGTCCTCTGAAGGAGCATCTGCCACTTGGTGTAGATCCTGGCCACCAGGTCCTTCACCTGGAAGGAGAGGAGGAAGTTAGACGTTGTCAAACACACTGCTTCTGGAGAGCACACCCTCGTTTTAATGATTGGCTTGCATGACTGCATCTTGAAATCAAGTCAGCAATTTGTCAATGAATTAACGTATCATCGACAAATATCATAATTGAGTCTTCAAAATCTTTGATTTTCTTTTAGACTAAGCAATTCATTGATTAAAAAAAATGATTAGCGGATTAATATACAGTATAATTGAGAAGAAGAAAAAAATTAGTTGCAGCCCTAAGGCATATTTTCTGTTTAATAACAACATTTAAAAAGAGAAAATGATAGAGAAACATTTCAGGTTTCAATTCTTAGTAATTCAATTGTTGGTCATTATTGGTGTGCTACACACTTGTTGGATAGACAGACATGTTTTTATTTCTACCCTATACACGTTTTATTATTGACATTTTAATCTTGACATACAGTATTTTAATATTCCTAATGTTAAAAGCATCTCCAACCTCACAGAATAGTATACCCTCAATCTGGCCCTGAGGATACTGGATGATCCATCCCACCCACTTTTCTCAGAGTTTCCCCCCCCCCTCCCCTCTGGACGTAGATTTTGAATGCCCCTAACAAAAACCAAACGTGCCATTACATCATTTGTGCCGAGGAGCATTCAGTTACTAACAGATCAGACACAGGCACATAGACATTTTATAATGTGCACGATTGATTATTTATTTAATTATTTATTAAATCATTTTAGCTATTGGACTGATGGTTGCATGTCACAACCATTGCTGCGTTGTTGTTGTTGTTGTTGTTGATGTTTATATTCTGTTTTCTGTATCCTCTACGTCTTCAATGTTGTTGGATGTTTGGTGTGGTTTTTATTGTTTATTGTTATTTACTGTTGTCTGTGCTTAATTCTTAATGTGACTCCCTTGAGTGCAAAACAAATTTCCCTCAGGGCAATACAAGTTTCATTCATTTAAATTGTGCATATTTTATCCTACTTGTGTGTTTTTGACTATAGATGTCTGCTGTGTATTGATAAATCCCTTTGAATTTTGACTTTAATGCCTGGCTGCAAAACAAATTTTCTTCAGGATAATAGAGTTTAAACTTGAAAGCTTTCAAAAAGCGCAAACCTTTGTCAAGGCTGCACAAGGTCCCATATTATGATCATTTTCAGGTTTTCTACTAGAACATGTTAACATGCTTTAATGTTCATCGATGTAATCGGTCTGAATGTTTTATTATTAACACAATTAATTATTATTTAAATACAGACACACTCTGTTTTAGCGCCCGTTTCTCTAAGCCTCCATCCCAAAAAAGCCCAGTGTGCTCCGATTGGCTTGCGAGAAAAATACGGCGCACCTTTGCAAAGGTAGTTCTCAAGCCGTGGGTTGAGATACTCGGATGGAGGGCATAAGAATAATAATAAGAATATTCTAATGAGCCTGCATGTGACATATGAAGGGCTTGCTGAATCCCAAGTTTTCTGATCTAGGCAGCACACAACACTGACGCCGTTGTCTTATTTCAAGAGTCAGTTTTTCATGGTATGTCCCGTTTAAATGCATTGTAGAAAATGTAGACATTTTAATACTGCATCTGGATCTATATCAAAATGCACACTGATAGACACATACCTGAAGTTATTTTTGAAATCAAACTCACCTTGCTCCGGTAAAGACATTTCTCACTCTCTCTGATATCACACTTGATGTGCGTTTCCAGCTCACAGCACAGAAACAGCAGCTGCTCCTGAGAGCCAGAAGAAAAAGGCAAGACAACTTTAACACACCTCTTAAAAAGGCTCAGACATCAAAACACCCAATGATAATACAGCTGATAAATAACCCCTTGAGACCGGAAAAAAAGTCATACCTTTTGATGAGCTGGGAAGAACTGAAATTTGGAAGCTTCATTTGCCAAGGTCAGTAGGCTATAGCAGAGGTAGTAGGACTGTAACACAGGAGAAGTGGAAAGAAACTTGCATCATTCATTCACAAACACATTCAGTTAAAATTCTGTGATTACTTAAAACATAATAAAAAAAAGACTAGACATATAAAACAAGACAAGAGTGATCAAATTAATTTAAGGATGGAACATTTTGAAGTTTAAGGCATGCTCACCTGTTGGTCGAGGGTGGCCATGTACTCGTTGTCTTTATCTTTCGGACTTCTGCTGGAGGAGTTTAGCATGCCTCGGAGGAGGGTGGAGGGTTGCATACGGGGTAGGTACGGCCTCAGGTCAGAGAGCTAAGCACGGAAGAGAACAAGGAGCAGAGAACTATAGGTTACTGAAGATTGTGATGGTCATTTAGATAACTACATATTTCAACTGCTGGGATCTAAAGGAAACTATATTAGTTTAGGTTACACACTGAAACAGATTACCTGAAACTCGTTTTCTCTGGGCTTGTAAGTACAATTTCCATCCAACAGTTTTGAGATCATGGACAGGCTCAGATGTCCACGCAGTTGCCTATATAAACAAAAGTGAATACATTTTTCAATGTGCAATACAATAAAATCAAATACCTGAAAAAAATGGTCTTGTGTAAGAAAGAAATGGAGACGAGCAGACGAGAGGAAAATTGATTTTAAAAAAAGACTTACTTTCCACGTATGTCCTCAGGCAGCAGTTGAACTAGTAGGCACATGTTGTGGTGGTCATCTGTCAGATCAATAAGGGCCAGACAAATTCTGGGCAGCTAAAAACATTTTTGATAAATAAATAATTAGTTCAGTTAAAAAAAAAAAAAAAAATCATGATACTATGAATTAAAAGGTGAACAGGGTTCGTACACATTTTGGCCAGTGGATTTCCATGCCTTTAAACCAGTTTTCATGACCAAACATTCTGAGATTTCTGTGTATGCACCAGTGTTAATTTCGTTGACGAAGACTATGACGAAAAATATTCGTCAACAAACCTTTTTCACGGACGAAAAATAAATAAAAACTAAATAAAAAGTCAGATATGATGACGAAAACTGTGACGAAATATAACAGACACTTTAGTCAACAAATAAAAATGAGACGAAAATGTTAGGGAGGGACGAATGGAGAAGAGATCCAATCAGAACCACTCTTTTTTTGTGGGACAAGTTGGGAAGAAATCCAATCAGAGTGAATCTTTGAGGGTAGGTTGATTTATGTAGAAGCAGCAGAGCCATTTTAAAAAGCCGCGGCAAATACAGGCGCAACAGCTAAACAAACGCAGCAGCAGTTACACAGGAGGACGAGTTTGCAGAACTTTGCACAGTTTCGAGGACGTTTTCACAACAGTAAGGTTGTTTACATTATACTTAGTTGCACAGTCTTAGTTACACAGCTTTGGCTGATTTCAGTTGACTTTGCTTGTTAGCAACACGCTAACGTTTTGCAGTGCACCCGGTCCGAGGGCAACGACATGTCTCATGAACAACAGAAATGTCAGAGCTAGGTCTAGGACGGACCGTTAAGTCTGTGTCTGTATTGCATATTCAAACCTTAATACCGTTCCATAACAGACTGATGGATACTTCCAATGACCAAAAATTCTGGAGAAACATTTAGTCAACTAAATCCACTGTAGATTTAGTTGACTAAAATCTGCTAATATTTGGTCTACTAAAACTAGACTAAGACTAAAACTCTTATATTTAGTCGACTAAAAGATTTCAGATGACTAAAATAAGACTGAAACTAAATGGTGTTATTCAAAAGACTAAGAGTAAATCAGAATTTGCTGTCAAAATTAACACTGGTATGCACGAAAACTACATGCAATATATTAACCACAACAATTCCCAAGTACATTTTTGTACAGAAGGAATTGGCGATGAGTCAATATTATCAGCTGCCAGTGGGAGTGTATTGTGATGATACATTCATAATTACGTTTGTCATTTGACACACTCCTGCTGCCAAAATTTCAAAAGCAGATTCAAAGCAAATTGGAGCTAAAAAGTAAACTCCAAACATGTATTAAACATCTTGTTTTACTTTTTTCATTTTTTACAGTTTTGTCTGTTAGGAATAACAGTGGCATGCAGTCTAAATCAATTTGATAATTTTACATGATTTTTCGCACATTTGCCATGTAATGGTACAGACTGGAAAAATATTCCTATTAATTGAAAAGCCTGGAAAACGCAAATTTTATGACTTTTAAGGAATCTGAGGCATGTCTGAACTGACCATGGTGTCCCAGTCCCTCATGTTCTTGACAATTTTGTGCTGTAGAGGAAACAGTTCCACACTGGACTGGAGGATGAGCCGTGTGTCCAGGCCCAACCTTCCCACCACAGTTAGCAGCAACAGCAGCTCATCATCGCTGTATGCCCGTGGACAGAGGCCCATACAGTAAGACAGGTACTGCAGACGAGAACACAGGAGAAGTTGTGAATGATCTCAATGGTGAAGTTCTCTCTCTCTCTCTCTGCCAAACTCTCTCTCTCACAGACATGACAACAAACTCCTCCTATCAGACATCCGTTTCCTTTTGCATCTCACCTTCAAGATGTTGTTGCAGTTGTGTTCAGGGAAAGTGCTCTGTTCCCTGTTACTGGAAGGAGTCTCACTATTGATGTAGATGTCCTCCCTACACAAACACACAGAAATTCGACTACATGAGATTTAAACAAAAACATCAAATAAACAACTTTCAGCTCACAACGCAAGCTTTTACATAGTAAACAAGGAAATGAATGAAACAGGAACACTGCTTACAGCAAATCTCCCTCTGTGAATGGAGGCTGCAGATTCTCAAAAGGGAAGAGAGTAACAAACGCAATTCCCATATTCATCAGGACCAGCGCCACATCCGCCAAACTGGGCACCCACACTTTAAACAGCTGGCTTCCATTTTTCACTGAGGAAGCATACACACAGAAAAGACACACGTTAAACCGATATCGTTGAAACGATAATGAGAAAATACCAAAAGCTTGGGTGGGTGGCTGGGCACTCACCTATCTGATACGCAGCAGTGTACGCGATGTCACAGAGGGCCTGTAGTATATTTTCAGATATCATCCTCTCACTATGGACTGACATCATCTGACAAGATCAACAAAGAATTACTGCCAAAGTTCAGACAATTGGACAGAAATCCCTATTGACATGGTTCATATGTGCGCGGGGCCTACCTTGAATAGGAAACGGGTAACCTGAGTTGGACAGGGTGAGCGACAGTCGTAAGCTTCCTGGAACAATCCAATATTGACATGCAATCGCAGTTGAGCAGGGCTGGACCTGGGGAACGTAAGTGGAGAGAGAAAGCTTAGAGGAATTCATTAATTGGCAAAACTAACAGTCTAAAGCTTTGCTAATGAGCAATGTAGCGCCTGTGTCCACCGAAGCAGTTCTTGTTTCTGAGGCCAGCATGTTTTTAAATTCTTTGCAAAGGGAGCGCCGCGACACTATGCTACAAATGCCAGCAGTGTGACTAGGCAGAAAATGTTCATCCTGTGGGACGCATGAATGTGGTATAATCACATCACTGAGGACCATAATTACCAATATCAAATTTCATGACAATCACGTCTTCAGTTGTTGAGGCATGAAACTTCACGTGTATATCCACACACAAATACAACTCACCAAAGCAGCGTTTTCTGTGCTGTCCCTTGTGGATTGACCATGCATTGTCTGAGCTGCAGCGTATCTTGGTCAAAGATCTGGCCAAATTTCTCCAGGTTGAACACTAGTTCTCCTGGAGGCACTTCCCTGATTGCATTGGACATCAAAGAGTAGCGCTGCAGGAATTCCCTAGAAAACAAAGGACAACAAAAATGCAGATTACAGTTAACTACTGTGCAAGGCCTGGGTCCCAGTGACAAGGTATGTGTCAGTGTGCTTCTGCATGATTTACTGTTGTTCAGCGGAGACAACCTCCTCCTGGTTCTCCTCAGCCTCCTCGTATTCAGCTAATCTCAACAGGTCCTCTTTCCATGCAGTTTGAAGTTGCGTCTCAATCTCTTTCACTCTGATGGATGAAAAGAAAGTGGAGAAAATTAACTCATAAAAATATTTCATGTGCAGCTACTGTAGCTTTATATGAAAAAAGGTGATGGGAGTGACATTTTCTGCATAATATACTTTTTATTGGTGTTGATTTCCTTCAGTATCTGGTCGAGGTTGTTCTTGTAGATGCCTGACTTTGTGGTGGATGGCAATGGCTGCTGTGGGGAATACAACCAAAAAGATAATACAGGTTTTACTGGTCTTTTAGCTCAGCAAGTTGCTGATCATACATTCATAACTATGTGCAATAAAGACAAAACCATGTGAAGCTTACAGTTTTTGACTGGCAGCTGCGATTTCCACGTGTACTAGGCTCTGAGAGGGCTCCCTTTTCCTGCGTATCTGGAGGCTTAGTAACACGCTCCATAATCTCCTGCAAAGAAAGCAGCTGCTCCTCCTCACTGCTATGGGAACTCTCAGTTAGATCCAAATCTAATGCAAAGCTCAGGCCTAGGTCCAACTCTACATCTATAGGATCCTCTTCATTCACCAGCTTTCTATGCCCTTCACTTGCCTGCCTGTCCGGGAGCGGAGACTGAGAACAATGAGATGTAGCAGTTTCCGCGCCAGTCTCTAAAGCGCAGGGTCTCTCATTGTTGGGGAGGAGAGATGTGGGTTTCTCATCAGATTTAACACCCTCATTCTTAATCTGCCTTCCTGAAGAAGCGAAAGGGACGTTTTTGAGATCACCGTCCTTGGAGTGAATAGATTTTAAGTCCTCAAGTTTTACCCGCTTCAAAACCACAAATGGCAAGAATTGTGGTTGTTGTGCTGATGGCAAGGAAACGACTGGGGTGTCCACTGCATGAGGAGAACCAGTTTTGCGACACGAGGACCCAGCAACTGAGGTATTGGAGCTGGTCACTGTGCTGGATGACCAACTTTTCTCCGAGGTGGAGGATTTGATCCCATCTAACTTGGGCTTCGCAGTTTTATGAAAAGGGCCAACTACATAGGTCATGGGATCAGGGGTGAAAAGCTCATCTATGTCATTTGGGATTGCAACAGATCTTCGTGGGCGGACAGTCTTGTTCCGTTCTACCGTACGACAACTCAGAGAACCTGAATTTGTTTTTGAGGCTGGTTTGGGAGTGCTACTGTCCGACTTTCTGCTCTCCCCCACATGATTACCTCTGCTCAGGGTCTTGACTGGTAAGATGGAGGTACGGTGAGTAGGACCAGCATGGTGTCTGCCTACCTGAAAATGACGTGAGCTTCTAGTGTCTTGGGATACCTCAGAGGATAAGAAAGAGCTTGATTTATCCCTTTTATTGTTTTCCTCACTTCTTTTCTTCCTTTCTTCACCTGGATTTGAAGGTCTTAACTCTAGTAACTTCAAACTGTGATTCTGGGTGGAATTTATAAAGGCTTGCTTTGCCCCGATTGATGGTCGTCTTATACAAGGTTCTGGTGACAGTGATGCGCAGGATGACTGGGTGGGTTTAAATGTGGAAGACAGTTCCAAGTGTGTTGATTGGCCAGGTGCTGGTTCTGTGCACAGATAGCTATCTGTGGCTTTGGGGGACACTTTCAAACCTAAAGAATGCCTCGATGACGGCTGAGACAGCAGCGAAGTGCTGAGCGAGTTGCCATCAGTGGGCTTTGGTGTCTGTGCTTTGCCAGAGTTTATATCTGGTAGACACAGTTTCTTGGCACCGCCTCCACAGTCCTCAAACTCCCTACACCTCTTCTGAGATGAGCAATTCGAGACCACTTCTGGAGACAGAAAAAGACATGAAAAATATACTTTTTTTTACAAATATTGTCCACAAATATGAATACCAATGTCAGTGTTCAGCTGAATTGTACTATGCTACCATGTACAATTACCCATTTACTACCATTTATTTCAACAGGAGCAATGGGTGGCATGTAAAAGTAACAGCTTCTTTTGTAACTAACAACAGTTGAAGCTCACATCTATATTTCCAGGTATTTAGCAACTTGTAAAGAGTACAAGTGCCAGTCTCCCCCCCTCTGGCAGTGAAAGTGATTGAACAAACAGTGTCAAAGCAGTAGGATTCATAATAACGCCATGTTGCTGTGGTCTCTCCCCCCTCCCTGCCTGCCTATCAAGGTATTGGGTCATACAAGTAGACTGACATACCGTGTAACCAATCAGAGAGCCAGAAAAAACGGTCATGCTGTGAAGAACTGTAAGTGAGTAAGCAAGGTTGGTTGACACCACTTTGTTTACTCTTATGTAACAATGTTGTTACGAGTACAAATAAGCTGTATCTGCCAGTGCGGTAATGTTGCGACAGCCACCAGAACACAGGTATAATGAGAAATGCAGAGAGCTTTCCCTGGCAGTGATAGGCTTAGTCAGCATTGTGTGAACTTGTTTAGCAAGGGCTTGAATGTAACAGATATTCACTCATATGTAAAAGTTCCACACTCCAGCTTAAAAAAAAAAATGGTACTGTTGCTGGAGATGATCATCATCTAAGATGATCATCTATCTTCATCACTCAAGTAAAGTGAATTAACATGACATACCGGTCAATGACAATTTCAGTGTAGTCAAACTCAACACCGGAGGCCTGTACTACGAAGCCAGATTTGGCGTTAACGAGGTAACTTCAGGTTCAACCCAGGATTTTGTGTATCACGACGGTTATGTAGGAGATTAGAGATCAACCGGTGTAAAAGCACCGCCTACTGACCAATCAATACTCGATTGATAACGCCATCACTGTTCTTAGAAGATCAGGTGGAGCTCAGTGCGCAGAGAGAGAGAGAGAGAGAGAGAGAGAGAGAGAGAGAGAGAGAGAGAGAGAGAGAGAGAGAGAGAGAGAGAGAGAGAGAGAGAGATGCGCTCAGAAAATTTAAAACGCCGACAACCCCGTTGACATTCCATGATGGGTATTTTTATAAAAGACATAGATTTTCACCGGATCTTGTGCCTGACTGATTGGGAAGTGATATTGATAAGCGTTGTGATTTACGCATTTACAGCGTCTGCTATTTTTTTGCCAGCTTTCCTTCCTGTTTTAGGAAGCAGCGATTGTATTGCGTTTTGCCTGCAAAACCGTGTTCTTCATATTTATGTAGAATTATAATTTGCTCTTCTTATATAAAATATGCGGCTCTGGTTGATGTTTGCGATTGGTCGTGCTGTGCAAACAGCGCCTCTTTTATGTGAACATGCACACCGCTGGCTAGGGAAACCCTGGGTTGATTGAACTAGTTGATAACCAGCGTCATGACACAGGTTATGCGGGACGGCGGTTGTTAGGCTAGGTGAAACCGGATAACTGAAAGAAATCCAGGGCATGTTGATCTTGTTTCGTAGTACAGGCCTCTGATGCAACTCAACACCTGTCACTGCAGTGCAAACATTACATGCCAACAAGGTTAAAAGATTGCAGCTTTATGAGTGAAAGGTGGAAAAATTTACTTTGACGATATTACCTGGACTTAAGTTTTCACTTGAAGGTGCTTGTTTAGGTTGATGGTCCTAAAAAAAGAAAACAGTGGAAAAAAAAAAAAAAAAAAGCAATAACAGTGTTATATTGTATCCCATACCATCAAAGACAGAGCTACACCTGGGTCATGAGTTAAATACAAGGTACCCCCAGGATTCTCCAAGTTAAATTTAAGACTTTCACCTGAACAGGTACCATCCTAGCGACCACAGAGTATGAAAATGTGGACTCATGCTAACCAGAGTCCACACACAGCTTGCAAGTTTGGTCCAAAGTAGTAACAAAAAAGGAAAAAGTAAATGTAAGATGACTCTGTGCAAGGAAAAGAGAGCTACTCTTAATGTTCTTTTGCCTGTCGAGGGCACTCCTGCTCGGTTGATGGGTGGGGCATCTCATAATGTATACGTGTAATGGGTCCTCAACAAAAACATTGTGCTGATAATTGTAAAGTCATGTTTAAAATGACGTCACCACATCTGTCGTTTCCAGTGCAAAAAGGCTCCGCAACTTGTCGTGGCGCGTGGTCGTGCACCTCTGAATTTTTGTAGCTCGGTGCACGCTTTCACTCAACATGGTCGGCTGGGAAACTGGCTGATCAGGTTCGCCTGTACAAACATCTGTATTATTCTTTATGTACAGACCACAGGGAGCCAAATGACCTTAAATAAGGGGTCAGACACACCGCACTGGAAAAAGAAGAGGCATTTTGCTGGAGAGTGTGAAAAAACAAAAGTATTCTTAACAGTGGTAGAGGTAGGGCTGCACAATTAATAGCAATTTTATTGAAATCGCAATATGAACTAGTGTAATATCCAAATCGCAGGGGGGTCAAACCATTCTGAATTAAGTATTGTGGTGCTGCGGAGACATCTCAGTCTACAAATTGTATGTAGACTAAAGAATCTTTGTTTGGTACAGACCCCGCAAAAATCATACTATAATCATTTACATTTTTTTTTAAATTTCTTCAATTTAATGAAAATGAGACTAATGATACATAAATTATCATTCCCTCCAATATCGTGAATCATATCTCAATATCAGTCAAAATAATCGCAATGAGATATTTTCCTTATATCGTGCAGCCCTAGTTAGAGGTAGACAGTAATTTCGATTTGGAGATAAACGACGGAAGGTTAATAATAATAATAATAATAATAATAATAATAATAATAATACGTCAGTGTTTAACATGAATGTGTTTATTACTGTCGCCAGGCAGCCTGCTTTCCTTTCTCTCTCTTCTTCTTCTTCTTCTCTACTACGTTTTGCATTTCGGAGAATACTGCAACAAACAAGGCGTTGAGCACATAAACATCTCCGTGCATGCAAGAATAACGGAGGCGCTATCCTAATCTACGGCCCTCCTCAGAGGCATGACAGTCGCTGACATCTGCACAGTGGCATCTTAGGCATCTCTGTGCCCTTTCAACCATTTCTATCTGCATGATGTGTCTGAGTCCTCCATTACTCATTCAGTCGTATCCATGCTAGACGGCAGACGCTGTTAGAGCTGGCATTTAATATGGAATGACAACTACATCAAATTCCACGGTCAAGAGCGTAAAGCAAAACACTGATGTCAACCTTACCTGTCACACCAAACGGAGCAAGTTAACGTATCCTGTAAATAATTTAAATAACTAGCTGTTCAATTTTCACACTGCCCTGTTTACAAGAGACACTAAGTTAAATAAATATAAGTACACTGATTTACTAAACACCTGGCAAATGCTCTTTAAGCTATATCACCTGAATCTCTGTTTTAAAAAGTCATATTGCAAAGGCTGAGAACAACAGACCATGCTCTCCCCAAGTGAACATTATTTTGGCCCCAGTACCACAAGCCTGGCTTGAGACTGTGCTTGCAAAGTAATGATGATCAGCTCAAATTATATTACCAAAATCCTGAACTTGATGTTTTATAAAACGTGTGCCAAATTTTACCTGGCAAGGGGCAACAGGGCTGGGCATGATGGGTAAACTGGAACCACTACTCCCGTCAGAAGACTGGGTACTCGGAGAAGGCTGGTAGCCCCGCGAGGGACACTGGCTCTTCTCAGGACTCCCATCTTTTGATTGTGAGAGGGGCTGTGGGGAAACGTCTTGAACTGCACAGGTGTAGAATGATGGGGTCGGGGGGGGCCTGTGGAGCTGGATAGTATAAATGGGACTTCTCACATCGCTGGATTGAACCTAACAGAGTAAATGTTAAAAGCCACAACAATTCAGCATCACAACATTGCTATAGTGGAGTACAGGTAACAAACAAGACACTTTTTAAACAAATCTTGATTTCACTCATGGCCATATTAAAAAAGAGAAAACAATACCTTGTTTGATTCTGGTCTTTGTGCTCTTACATTTTTAAATCCTGAGTAGCACAAAGTAACCTTGGATTCAGTCCCTTGATCTCTCCGGGTGTGGGAGGATGGGGAGTGGTTGCTTAAACCCTTCTTGTATTGAGGGGATGCAGGGTAAAAGACACTGGGAGGCCTATTAGCTGTAGTACTATGAGTTGGCCTGACTGGAGCAAACCACGGTGAGTAGGAAGACCCTGGAGGTTGATGGTGTTGGTGCTGCAGAGGACCCAGACTGCCCCTTGGCATGGGATTGAACCTATTCACTAAGGGGCCAATGTTAGTTGGGCTGCTTGGAACAAACCCTGATGAATGGATTGGTCCTGGAGAATAAGGAGTGTGCCCTGATGGACACAGTCTGTCCCTGTGGCACAGCTCAGGGCTTTGAAGTGGCAACATTCTCCTAGGAGGTGGGTAAGAAAGCCGGTTGAGCTGAGAAGGCTTCATTGGAGTCTCCTGGAGTAAAGGTGTGAAATGGGTTCGGAAGCGCTGCTGGAATACAAGGTCCTTCACTAAAAAAAAAGAAGAAACATTTGTGCATTATGTCTCCTAATATATTTAGTGCCACTGAATGGTCAAGTGTGAACAGGGTTAACATGTTGCCAAATGTCAGCCAGCCAATATAATTTGATATCAGTTTTGAATCTGCTCCAGGAAGGAGGCAATGCATAATAACCTGTCTTACTTAGAGCTGCATGTTGTTGCATTCACTGTTTGCCATGTCGAGATGTTAAAATACACCATGAAAAACACAAATGCGTTAAGGCGAGTATCACGGAGTAAATACACTGTTATTTTCCGAGACAACACTTTGACCCACCTTTATTCCTCGGGGGAAAGTATTCTGTAAGAGTTCTGTAAGAAAGCCAGAGAGGGGGGAACTGATCATGTTTCGATCATCAAAAAGTTAGTCTTGTCACCAAGACGACAATAATGCAACTTAGCAGAGCAGTTTTTAAATAAGTAACGGTAACGTCAGATAAAGAACCAAGGTGTTGCAGAAACGACAGACCTAGCACGAGTTGTCTTACCACAGTCAACACATAGCTAGCTATGTCTATGGCCAACACAAGGAAGACACCTGCTAGTCCGTTTCTGCCAATCATATTACGCTACGTGACGGCACGAGTCCAGCAGACAATATGTGGAAGCTTCAGGGGTGAAGTGCTAACTTATTAGTTACAGTTAAATCTTTACATAGTGTTTGGCTCGCTTTCAGAAAAAAACAAAACATTAACAACCACGTATCTTTGTACTTTAAGAGCGTACATAATGGTCTACTAACAGTGCCTGGTTAACAAAATAAAACGGAATATTAGCAAGTCGTTACTGTTTCAGGAAGTGCTCTGTTTAGCTAGCTGGCTAACGCGCGTTCATCTTAGCAATGGAGTGCTGTCACTTGGGTAGTGACAAGTGCAAACAGAGTCCGTAGGTTTTCTTACTGAGAGTTTCCTTGATTTTCTGTTGCTCTTTTCATTTTGAGAATTAGACCGGCTGTCTTTAACCACAGACAGAGACTCAGAGCTCCACGGCTAAAATCATCTCATCAATATGATCCTCTCCCGCCTGCATCCGATCGAACAACAATACGCGAATTGCATTGCGGAAGTTGGAGTTTTTCTTCTTCTTCTTTGAGGTTTATTGGTGGTCGGGAAACAACGATTTGGTGCATTTACCCCCATCAACTGGTATGGAGTGTGGATCAGAATATCTACTATTTACAATATTCTAAATAATAATAATAATAATAATAATAATCAATCAAACAACAACAAAACAACAATCAAATACAATCAAAAATAAAAATAAAAACTCATATCTTCTCAATTTATTTTGTCTAAGATACTGAAATAGTAATCAATTACTTTTTTGTTCTTTAAAGAATATCTATTAGATCACACTGTACTTTTATTTCTTCTTTTTCTTCTTCTCTTTGTTTAACTGCAGCCGGCATCCAAAATGTTGCATTGCTGTTCCATCTCTTGCTCCTTAAGCTATTGCCATTCCTGGTTTATTTTTTCCAAACAATACTTTTTCCTCCAGATAAAGATAGAACTTTAAGTCCTGCAGTATTCCAAGTTAAAGGGATATTCCACCAAAATGGTTCATCGTCCCACAGAAGAATATATATATATATATTTTACTATATTTTTTGTCACCTTCAGGTATTTATGACCAACAAGACAAGCAGACACAACAGCTTTAAATTTGTATATTTATTACCGTCAGAGCTTTCAGGGTACATTTAATCACCACAGAGGGGATTACATTTGAAAAAGAAAAATGTCAATATTTTAAGACATAATGGGGCATTTCGAACAAACTCCTAGTAGACTGTAGGCATTTGCTGTAGGAATAGGAGCTGGAGGCACATAAATATGACACCAAGTGGCAAAGACAGTCCAAAGGTGGCAAAACAGAGTAACAAAAATAATAATTCAATTTAGACCTTTTATCTTCTGTTTAAATCATGCTTCAAAATGGTACTGTGAAACTGGGGGGCTATAATCCAAATAATGGATTTATCACTTATACAGTGCAATACTGATAGCAAATTGTCAGTTTAATTGTTCTGTCACATTTGGCTCTCAAGAGATTGCAAACTTACATCTCTTCATCAATGGAATGCATCAATAAAATTCATCAATGGAATGCTTTTAAGAAGTGAGATAGAAAATAAGTTGACCATCCTTCGCAGTCCCTTTCATTTAAAAAAAAAAAGTCTCATAAAGTCTTTTTTTTTTATTAAATTGTAATACTAGATAATAATTTTTATCCTGGGCAAGTAATGATGAAGTCAGTATGATCAGACACACATAGGTGGTATAACTTCCTTACCACCAACAACAAACCGAGGCCACAACAAGAAGGGTCATGTCTCACTCATTCCCCACTCTTTATCTTACATGTGTGTGTCGTAGCATCAAAACACGTGCTGCGGCTTGGATTTTTATTACTGACTGTGAAAGAGTGACCACAGCCAGGATTCCACTCCTTTTTCTGTAACTGGTTTAATTACCATTTAACCTGACATTCAACATCCCTGCCTAGGACACCACAGCTTAATGTAGTACACAGTAGTATACAAGTACACAGGGATGCATAGGGATCTTTACTACACAGATAATACACTGCCTTTATCAGCAATGTTGTCCATTTCAGTTCAATGCTCCCTTCTTAAAGGTTGTTATATTAATAACCCATTTTAGCAAAACATATTTACAATCTCTTGAGAGCTGTGGCTCTATATCTCAATCGTTCACCATCTACTATCCCTGACTGTACAAGTAGAGTGAGGTTGCCTTTGACAACAATCTACAGTGTACTCACCATGTATTACAATCGAAAATAAATGAGGATTTAGGAAAAACACTAATCTGAGGTCAGTTGTGAGGGACAACCTACTCTGTCATACACAGAGATAGCTTTTCTGTGTCTTTACTTCTTGGCCTTTCCTTGAGCAGCCACAGCCTCCATGGCTTTGCGTACGGTCTCCTCGTCTCCCAGGAACTGCATCGGCTTCACAGGCTTCAGGTTCTTGTCGAGCTCGTAGAGGATGGGGATGCCCGTTGGTAGGTTCAGCTCCATGATGGCTTCATCTGACATTCCTACAGGTGGCAGCCAGACAAACACAACTGTTAGATACATAAGTTAGTAAATGATCTCTATAGACCATTTCACAGTTGTAACCATAAACATTCTACATGGCCCCAAGTTGATTTCCTGTTGCAGTGTACAGTATGTGAATGACCTCAACTAAAAGGAAGTTAACAAGGGGCCAGGCTGTTGCATAGCAATGGAATTCCATTGAAAAAGGCTGTATGTACTATTCTTACCAAGATGGTTGACAACATAGGATCTTTGTGATAGAATTTAAGTGAAGGACAATAATAAATTGTATTTTGGCAAACTACTTGAATTTCCTTATTGCTTGCGGGGAAAATCTCATAATGCCACCCACCCTCCAGGTGCTTAACGATCCCCCTCAGACTGTTTCCATGGGCAGCGATGAGCACTCTCTTTCCCTGTTTGATTTGAGGGGCGATCTCTTCGTTCCAGAAGGGCAGAGCCCGTGCGATGGTGTCCTTAAGGCTCTCGCAGGAAGGAAGCTGGTCCTCAGTCAGGTCTGCATAGCGACGATCCTGCAAGGAACACCATCTGAATTTGTAAAAAACATAATAGAACAGAATAGAGACAGCAAAAAAATACTGGATCTCTTTGTTTTTAATCATTTTCCGTAGAAACTTATTGTACACATATTTGGGAATAGAAAGGGCCTAAATGCATTGAGTAAGTAAGAATGTCACTTTTAAAGCAACATTGTCAAGCAATATGGTGTTCCTTTGCAGGAATGAAAGAATCAGCTACCTTAGTGACACTCTTCTTATCAACATGTTGCTGATCAATTAGTTTTGACAGCCACGATTAGCCAGCTAAGAGTTACTACATCTTAACTTTGGAATACCATGTCCATGCAGACTTCTGAACAGTTTGTTTCAACCTTGACTGAACTTTGAACTTGAACCTAGCAGACCTCATTTCTGCCGGTCATATATTAACTCACCTTGGACATACTATTAGGTAACAACATTAGGGGATATGCTACCAAACAGTAAGGGACTGTATCTCTGGCAAGGGGCTGTCAGATATAATTTGCACTGTTGTATGTGTAAAACATATAGCTATTCAATCTAGCTGTGCTGTGGAAAAAAAATACCTTATATCCACTATTTACACTCTAAACACTCCAGTCGTTTCTGGTGATTTCACTCATTCAGGGTGACTCGGCTGATTATAGGGCCTGACTGCAGAGATCAGTTATAGTCATGCCTCTTCTTTGTTATTGCTTTGTGCAGTTAGTTGGTCAATATGTACAAAACCAGGTCTTTCCTAAGAGGCCAACAAAGCTCTTGGTTGTATGTATTTATTGTAGATATTATATCTTACCTTGCTGATGATACTGTAGTAGTCATGGTCTGGGCCCATGGGGGGAGGAGGGATATCAAACGAGCGTCTCCAGATCTTCACCTGAGCCTCTCCGTGCTTGGCGGCTGTCTCTGCCTTGTTAAGCCCTGTCAGGCCTCCGTAGTGGCGCTCATTGAGCCGCCAGGTCCGATGCACCGGCACCCACATCTGGTCAATGCTGTCCAGGACTAACCAAAGTGTCCTAGTGGCTCGCTTCAGCACGGAGGTGTAGCAAATGTCAAACTCAAAGCCGGCATCTGTAAGATTCAGGGAGTAAGAGATACTGGAGTTTAATGCATTTTGACTGCAACAGTTTATAGAAAATTCCACTTGGATACTGTAACTGTTTCTTTCAGCTTTGTTTGGTTAGTAAATACCCCCACAATTCCTTCTGGCAATAACAACTCTGCACTTGTTGCATTAAACATATCTTATAAATAAGACTCTGAAGAGTGTTAAGAGGCATTTAGGGCAATAACTAACGACTGTTTACATCATCATATCACTGTTTTTTACAGTCCACAAAAACTTAAGACAGTCAATTTACTGTCACATATGACAAAGAAAAACAGCAAATTATCACATTTGAGAAGCTGGAACCAGAGAATGTTGGTATTTTTCCTTGAAAATGACTGAAACGATTAATCAATTATCAAAATATTTGCTGATTCATTTTCTATTCCAGTAAAATCGACTAATTGATGAATCAACAAATGGTTGCAGCTCTAGGTTTTGCAGTCTGGTTTAATGAAGCTACTCTCAGTGTGGGCCTAGTGATTTCTTTCTGTTCTCCTGCTGAAAAAGCAGTGCATGATGTCCATTTAAGAAAATGACCCACACATTTAGGCTAATTGTATTTATGCAAATTGCCTTGCTTTCCAGTGGGTTAATTTTGTACTTTTTGCAGGCTGTTCTGGAGTCATAGACCAAGAGGAGCACATAATTAAAAAAGGATCCTACTTTTATTATGAGATATTCTATGCCTGTATAAACTCTCCTGTCGGCCCTACCACTGTACCAGAGCACCCACATAAAGGCATCACTTCTGCACGTTTGAACATCTTCCATTCCTAACACGCTCAGGGGGCGGTCGACGGTCTGATGTAGGGGCCATTATGCAAGGCCCTACAGTATTTCAGAGACAGTACAGTAGATGATAGGAGAAAATTAAATTAGTTCCCCCTCACCTTTCAGGGCCTGTCCACCTCTCTTCGCCTCCTTTTCCCCGGTTTCACTCAAATCTGCATCGAACCAGCCGCAGAATCGATTCTCTTGGTTCCAGTTGCTCTCTCCGTGGCGAATTAACACTAATTTGTAGACAGCCATGTTTGATTATAATATATTATAATATGTTTTATTTATTTATGCGAAGATCTTAAATTAACAATTCCCCACTTCAGAGAAGAATACAGGTCCACTCCACTCGTTCGCTGTCAAACCGGTGAGGACTTTTGCCTTTATCCCGTGGATTGGTTACTCACACACTTCCTGGTTTTTCCAAACATCCAATGAGAGTCCGCTAAAGAACGTATCGTTAATTTCTCGACCAATGACAGCGGTGGGCGTCAGCGGCGGGGTCTGTTCGCCGACCTTCATACTGTGCGTTGCACTTTATTGACTTTTCATTGTGTTTCTCTATTACCCTAGCCTGGTGGAGGGCGGAGCCAGACTACTATTACCCCACATCTATCTATCTATCTATCTATCTATCTATCTATCTATCTATCTATCTATCTATCTACAAGTTTGAAGTAATACAAGTAATACTAGTGAGAAAGTAGATATATAAAAAAATACACATACACACACACACACACACACACACACACATATTTATATATAATTTAAAGAGGTGATTATAACTTCTTGTTACATGGACAGCTGAACCAATTGTTGCTTTTCCTCCTTTTCATCTGTAGGTGGTGACTTTGGCCACAAAACATTTAACTGCAACTGTTCTAGTTACTATAGCCCAGTAACTATACAAATATGAAAACACCAAATTACAATGACCAGGAGCAGTACCATGTCATTATAATGTAAAATGTGCATCTTTGATGTACTAAAGAAACACAGATTTGAGAAGAAACAGTAAGCTACATTTGAATTAAGAATATGAAAGATAGGAGGTGTGACGTAATAATTACAATATGTCAGAGCACTAAAGATCCAGGTTTGAGCAGGGACAGGTTTATATCAGTGATAAAAGGAAAGACCTGTACTCAGATTTATGGATGCATTTTTGGTCCTATGTGGAGGAGTTTTTATTGGAGTATTAAATACTGCATTTGCATTGCATATTGGCAAACAAAACCTCAGTTTGTAACACAAAGATTTATAATTCTGCATGTACAGTATATTAGCATGTTTGCATTACTCTTTATTTATTATTGGATAAAAAAAAATAAAAAAATAAATAAAAAACTTGCACCTACAGTTGCACTTACATGTGACTCTTTGTAGTTTGGCTTATTTGAAGCTAATGTGCTTGCACTTGATGTCCGGAGTTTGACCCTTCATGGTTGAAAGCACTTAATTGGAAGTCGCTTTGGATAAAAGCTGCAGCTAAATGACATGTGATGTAATGTCATTATTTATTCTTATCATTCTTTTGTATTTATCTGCTGGAAACTTAATTATTTCATGCTGATGGGTTTTGTTGTAGTTGTTGTCGTCGTCTGGGAACGGTGTACTGCTGACTGTATGATGTCAACATTTTTTTCTGTTTCCCCCCTGGTCAAACAAAGCTCCATTTTCCTCACTCAGAATGTGAAAGGATTCATTCTTCACTCCATGATGTTCTGCATGGGACAGCAGTCACATGCATTTGTGAAAAGACAACTCAACAAATAATATAGCCCATTATATGATAAAACAGGGTGAACTCCAAGAGAGGGTAAAAGAGTTACATGGGGATTTTCTCAGCTGTTTTTTTAGCCACTTAGAGTTAAATGAAAGGGTTTTTAAAAAGAGTGGTTTGACAAAACCTAACCCAACTCAAGTCCACTTGTTCCTTTTTTAGAGCTTTCTCCTGGACTTTATAAACTTCATTTTTGAACTAGACTAGACAAAGCAAAGGAAACTAGCACCCTGGTATAACTCCCAAACTTGCAAATTAAAACAAATCTCACGAAAACTTGAAAGTAAATGGCATTCCACCAAACTGGAAGAATCTCGTTTAGATTGGCAAGACAGTCTGAAAAATTATAGGAGGGTCCTCAGAAATTCCAGATCAGACTATTACTCATCACTAATAGAAGAAAATAAGAACAACCCAAGGTTTCTTTTCAGCACTGACTGTAACCAGGCTGACAGAGCCTCAGCCACAGCTCTATAGAGTTCAACAGTCCCGCCCCTCCTCTGAGAGACCTTGGGTTTCGGAAGTAAATTTCCCTTTCATTTCTCCCATTGACGTCTGGAAAAATCCGTATATAAAGAGTTTTAGACCATGCCTTAGGCTAACCAGGTGGTACGTGACTCATAAGCATACAACGTATCATTTAATAAAAAAACAAACAGAAAATCCCAAAAAAGTCAAAGGTACAAGACTGTGTACATATCGTCATCTCAGAGCGAAGGAACTACTCATCCCATAAACCACCGCGCACCACTGAACAAAGGAAGCTAACGTTATTTTAGCTAACAGCTAATTCGGCTAACCGCTAGCTGAGACAGCATGTAATAACTTTAAAAGACCCTCAAAATAAAACCTGAAAATAACCGTTAACATATATAACAGCTGTTACGTCAGTTGTAGACGGCTTTACCCAGTGTTAAGTTTGAGTTAACGTTATTTTAGACTGAATCAAGCTGTCAGCTAGCGGTTAGCCGAATTAGCTGTTAGCTAAACTAACGTTAGCTTCCCAGCAGAGGCTAACGTCAGAAGCCGTCATGTCGGCATGCTGGTTTTAAGTCTACCATCGACAGTTACGATTTTATGGCTTATACTCCAATTTGTCAATGGAGAAATTGCATTGTATTTTTACTTCCGGAACCCGCTGTGGGCGGGACTGTTGAGTTCTACTGAGCCATCTATTCCTCTAGCTCTGAGTAGTGATGACTTCATGAGCTTCTTTAATGATAAAATTATAACAATTAGAGATAAAATTCATCACCTTTTGCCCTTAACTTCTAACGGTTCAACTTTAAACGCAGGACCGCTAGAAAGAACAACAAGACCTGATAAATACTTAGACTGCTTTTATTCTATAGACCTTCAACAATTAATGCTAAAGGTCTCTTCAGCTAAGCCATCTACCTGTCTCTTAGACCCCATCCCAACGAGGCTACTTAAAGAAGCGTTACCCATTGTTAACACTTCATTACTAGATATGATCAATATGTCTTTATTAACAGGTTATGTACCACAGTCATTTAAAGTAGCTGTGATAAAACCTCTTCTGAAAAAACCCACCCTCGATCCTGAGGTCTTAGCCAACTATAGACCTATATCTAACCTTCCCTTTCTCTCCAAGATCCTTGAGAAAGTAGTCCCTAATCAGTTATGTGACTTTTTACATAGGAATAGTCTATTTGAGGACTTTTAGTCAGGATTTAGAATGCATCATAGCACAGAGACGGCACTGGTGAAAATTACTGACCTTCTAATTGCTGCTGACAAAGGACTTGTCTCCATACTTGTCCTATTAGATCTTAGTGCTGCATTCGACACTATTGACCATACCATCCTGTTACAGAGACTGGGACATTTAGTTGGCATTAAAGGAATCACACTAAGCTTGTTTAAGTCCTATTTCTCTGATCAATCTCAATTTGTTAATATTAACGATAAATCCTCCAAGTACGCTAAAGTTAGCCATGGCGTTCCTCAAGGCTCAGTGCTTGGACCAATTCTATTTTCCTTATATATGCTTCCTCTAGGCTATATTATTAGGAAACCCTCAATTAACTTTCACTGCTATGCAGATGACACCCAATTATACTTGTCAATCAAGCCAGACGAAACCAGTCAGTTAGCTAAACTTCAAGTGTGCTTTAAAGATATAAAAACCTGGATGACCTACAATTTTCTGATGTTAAACTCAAACAAAACTGAAGTGATTGTGTTGGGCCCCTCTGGCTACTCTGGATGGCATTGCCCTGGCCTCCAGCACTACTGTCAGATATCTAGGAGTTATTTTTGATCAGGATTTATCCTTCAACGCCCATCTAAAACAAACCTCAAGAACAGCCTTTTTTCATCTAAGTAACATTGCCAAAATTAGGAACATCCTGTCGCAAAACGATGCTGAAAAACTAGTCCATGCATTTGTTACTTCCAGGCTGGACTACTGTAATTCCTTACTATCAGGTTGCTCAAATAAGTCCCTTAAGACTCTCCAGCTGATCCAGAATGCTGCAGCACGTGTTCTGACAAGAACTAAGAAAAGAGATCATATTTCTCCTGTATTAGCTTCTCTGTATTGGCTTCCTGTAAAATCCAAGATTTAATTTAAAATCCTTCTCCTGACCTACAAAGCTCTAAATGGTCAAGCACCATCATATCTTGAAGAGCTCATAGTAC
Organism: Sander vitreus; assembly: GCF_031162955.1. Classification (NCBI taxonomy): domain Eukaryota; kingdom Metazoa; phylum Chordata; class Actinopteri; order Perciformes; family Percidae; genus Sander; species Sander vitreus. Next base: position 16,598,316 of record NC_135871.1, on the reverse strand, counting down.
CTTATTGTCCCACTAGAGCACTACGCTCCCAGAATTCAGAGCTACTTGTGGTTCCTAGAGTCTCTAAAAGTAGAATGGGAGCCAGAGCCTTCAGCTATCAGGCTCCTCTCCTGTGGAACCAGCTCCCAGTCTGGGTTTGCGGGGGCTGACACCGTCACCATATTTAAGAATAAACTGAAAACCCTCCTCTTTGATAAAGCTTATAGTTAGGGAGCGAGTAAAGTAGAGTAGAGGGAGGCAGGCCAGTACAGCTCGATCCAGTTGGGGAGAGTTCTAGCCCGACCAGGCTCCTCTCCTTAACCTGTCTCTCTTAGTTATGCTGCTATAGTTCTAGACTGCCGGGGAAGTTCCTTCCTTCCTGTGACACACTGAGCTGCTCTCTCCTCTCTCTTTCCGTTTGTTTCCATTTGTGTGCATCATTGTCCCAGAAATGCTTGTTACTAACCTAGCTCTGGGGAGTTTACTCCCCGGAGTCATTATGTTTCTTTTTTCGCCCAGAATATTCCCATGGATTAGGGTGGCACCAAGATCTTGGTTGGAGCTGTCACTGTGGTGCCCTGCAGTGTCCGGCTGCGTCCTGCTGTGTCCTGCTATGTCCACCCATGCTCTGCTGTGCCACGCTACATCCTGTAACGCCCTTCAGTGCCCTGCTATGACATGAACTACTACAACTACCATTTGTAGTCACTGTTCCATTATCTTTGTGACTATTATTGCCACCGTTCATCACATCCCCAACCGGCACTGTCAGACACCGCCTACCAAGAGCCTTGGTCTGCCGAGGTTTCTTCCTAAAAGGGAGTTTTTCCTCGCCACTGTCGCATTAGCCACTGCTAATGCTTGCTCTTGAGGGAATTACTGGAATTGTTGGGGCTTTGTAAATTATAGAGTGTGGTCTAGACCTACTCTATCTGTAAAGTGTCTCGAGATAACTCTTGTTATGATTTGATACTATAAATAAAATTGAATAGAGCTGATAGCTGAGTAAGGAAAATGTGGAAAACACACAGCAAATTAATCATGTCAGTGCCTCTTAGGTAAAATGACTTACACAAAAAATGTCTCTCTTGGCCTCTGTGTGAACTCCAGTTGTTCTGATGTTGCAAGCTGACTAGAGTGCTCTGCTTCTCACCATGTCTGAGATTATTTATCAAACTTCTATTGACACATTACCAAATCTCGTTCAAGCTATTGTACATTATCTATTTTATTACATGGCATATAGCATTGCAGCATTGCACAGAATATGAGCCGCTACATAGATTTATTTAACAGTAATTTATAATTTGTGCCACTGCCTTCATCTGACAAAATGGCTTAATAGAAGCTACATACTTGTATGCTGTGGCTAACAGATTGTTTTGGCTTACATGGTATATTTTACGGAAGAGGATTAGTCAGAAACTTCAAACTCAGAACTCAAATAAATTTTGTGTGGCTCTAATCCTCTTCTGTAATATTTGAAGTAATTCTGCTGGTGGATTTCTGCTGTTTAGCTGCTGTGTAAAAGATGCACAGTGCGGGCTCCTAGGTAGCTCACCTGGTGGAGCGCGCACCCATATACAGAGGCTTGGTCCTCAATGCAGAGGCCACGGGTTCAATTCCGATCTGCGATTCGATTCTTTGCTGCATGTCATTCCCCCTCTCTCTCCCCTTTCATATCTAAGCTGTCCTGTCACAAATAAAGGCATAAAATGCCAAAAAAAACATCTTAAGAAAAAATAAAAATGTACAGTGTCAGCTTTGGTTTTGAACAGTTGATCTGTTTCGTGTAGGCCAAGTGACAGAGAAGAGTATTACTATTGTCTTCTGTAGCAAATTATGATTACAGTAAGATGCATTATAAGAGCACCTTACAGTATTATATTTATTATTGTTATTTATTACATGTCTACTGTCAGTGGGTGTACGGGCCAAATAAGATAAATAAACTTAAAACTTAAAGCAATGAACCAAATTGGAAATAATAAAATTTATGTTTTTTGAAGTGCTATTACACCTCCTAGTGGGTAATTTAAATAATTGTTTATAATATTGAGCGGTCAGGAATGATTGCAGTGAAATGTTTTTTTTTTTTATTTGGACAGCTGCGTAATAATGAGCTACATTCATTAAATATGTACAGATTTTCTAGTCACCTTTAGATATCATTATTTTTTACAGTTATTCTTCAGGAAATTGGACATTGTTATTTTGACTTTACTGTATTTTTCTTTGATGCAGGCTTTTGACAATGCAGTGTAAGAATATTAAAATATCAAATAATGCAAATATCTTTTTTTCCCAAATATCAGGGTCTTCAACACATTTGCTCATTTTTTGACCAGAATACTATAAGAATAAAAGGGGATATTGTTTTGATTAGAACAGAAAATATGCTTTTAAATGTGCAGTTTTTTCTCACAACTGCAGTGTGATGTAACAGAGAGAATTTGGGTGGTGCTGGGAAACAGTTATCAGGAACTTAAGAAGGAATGTTTGTTTTACTCCCCAGTGTGTTTTAGTGAGGTAAAAATTACAGGAGATGAATGGCAGAGGTGTCGCTAATTTCTACATGAAACAGTTAATGTCAGACTACTTTCATTTCTCTCTTTTTAGACTCTATAACGTGCTCTCAACCAAATTGGCAGAAGAAAGGAAGTGGTGGTATTTTCAAGGCTCTATAAATAGCTATCTTTTCCCACCACTGGCTGCCATTGCCCTCACGCAGCACATGAACACTGTAGCCATTCAGAAGTATTGTGTGGGGAAAAGCTGCGGCAACAGATGTGGAATCAGTAATCCTAGTCACCATGTTAGGAAACTATAAACCGGAGAGTGTCAGAGGCAAACTACACAACCTGCATGCCGAAACACTGCGCCCATTCATGCCTTACACAGACAGGAAATGTCAATCCCAGATTCCTGCTTAGATCTTTAAGTTGCACATCACTTTTTGCTTTTTTTGCTGCTCATTCACTTGTTCTGTCAGTCTCAATCTGTTTTCACATCGCCCCTCTCATCTGCAGTGGAATGTGCATCTCAGCAGTAGCTGACAAAAGTGTGGGTTAAAAGGGCGCTGCTGTGTTCATGTGTCTGTGCATACATCTAGCCTCCCAAGCAAGACATGAGACGAGGACTGTCAGCAGGAAAACAAAAGAGGCAGACACAATCGGATTGAATAAAGCACTTCCACTGGGAATTACCCAACCAGGATTTAGGTGGGAAAGAAAGACGGGGCTCTTCCAGTGGGGAGCTTTATTTGGATTTTAACCAACCAAGTATGCACCTGGTTTAATAAACTCTGTGTAACACCCGACTCTGGTCTGTGAGAAAGTCTTGCAAAATCAAGGCTACCGAGTTGAAAGTCAGGACTGTGTACAGTCAAAAAGTGTGGGTTATAGTTTTAAAGTGTAGATATTTTTTTAAATATTGAAATGTCCTCTTGAATAATCCTGTTTTAAAACACTACTGACAAATGTACACTGAGTCCTTTTGCGCAACAAATACTCTCTGTTCAAGTTCAGCTGATGCTAATATGAGGCTTCAGCAGTTAGTCAAATTAGACAGTATTTGATTGCTGAGCTTTGGTGGAGGGATAGTAACATAAAGAGGAAGTTTTGTACAAAAAAAGCCTATAACGTTGGAAAGCACCTAATGATCTAAATAACTCAGACTGCTTAAGTCTCATATTAGCTTTGGTTTGTGATTAAGAAAGCATTTTTGCACACAAGGACTATGGATTTTGTCCCCACACCACTTACATTGGAATCACTTAAGCAACAGATCTAGACTTAAAAGAAATATGTACCCTTTAAGATCAGGAGTTTTTTGTGTGAATATTTGTGGTGTTGTGTATGTATATGACAGAATCAAATCAGTTCTTCTTAAACTAATGATAACTCTTGAAGCAACGAAGTGGTGTGATTATAAGATTTGTATTTTTTTTTATTTTAGCAAGAAGACTTGAATTAAACACCTTTGATGGCAATCATCTGGCCTGGTAAAATAGATCTGAATAAGACATGTTTTCTACCAGCTCCATTGATGCTTTTCTGCAGCTCACATTGTGTTCTGTACACCACTTTGTTGGGAGGCAAGAAGCCAGTCAAAACAAGTTTCTAAGTTTTTCTGAATTTTTACTGAGAGGGACAAAAGACATTCCTACCATTCCTCTATAGATATATCATCTCTCTAGGCAGTGATTTAATTACAGCCATGAGTCTCAGTCATGTCATTGTTATACATTTGGACTTCAGAACTCACTTGTAGATTTTCTGCCAGCAAACTGTATCAGTTATTCTGTGAGTTGACATCAGTCCATGGGATCAGTGTGCATGACACTGTGCTTTCAGGGAGGGCCAGAGGAACCGTTTCGAGGAGCGATGACTATTGGACGTCGGGTTGGTCGCTCACAGATGGGTGGGAGAGCGCATACAGGAAATGTCTCTTTGGATGAGTGGCCAAAAGAAATATCACACAGTTGGCTCTGCAGTGAAGCGCCTGGCTCTATACGTCCTTATACCAATTTGTCTGTGTTTTCCTAACTGTCTGTGTAGCTTGAAAAAAAATACAACAACCTCACTCTTGTGGTGCCCACACCCTTCTAATAGTGTCAGGAGGTAGGATTCCAAAATGTGTGTTATTACCTATGATTACACAGGTTTCTTGTTTGGATATGGATGTGATGTTTGAGGATTAAATTCAAAATGGGCTCATACACAAAATTGACAAATCTGAAAAGACGTGACATCTATAAACTGTGAGCTGTGTAATAATAAGGAGCCTGTTAATGTGGGAAGCAGGGTAAATGTGGAGAATCCTTTTCAGGCCTTAATTGTCAGCATACGCTATAGTTGTGAGTCATCCCAAACTTAAATGATTCACCATGGTTACTTTCAGTATCAATTTGAACCCTGGATTCAGTGCTTTGTTTATGCACCACACAGGACTGTTGTGTACTGTCTCTATCTGGTTGTGTAGCAGTGTGTTTCCACAGGCACCGACACGTGGACAGGACAAATCTCAGAGGGGGAGAGGATGGGGGGGGGACTCCTTTCCTCCTTTAGAAGTGCTAGATTTATATCCTGCAGCAGCAACATTAACCCTTCACTCCTGTAACTCTGGCCACAGATGTCACCTTGCACTTAACACACACACATTGTATTTTTCCTGTCGTCATTGCATATAAAGGCCGCTGACCAAGAGGATGATATACTGTACAGTTGTTCATGTCCACACTAAATAGGCAAATAATTTAACAGTTTCCCTACTTGCAGTTTGATCTGTCTCTGTCTTTATATGGTCACTTTTTTAGTTTCACTTCGCCTCTGAAATGTAACCAAAAAATAAGTCAAGGTTACGCGTATAAATCAGGTAACAGCAGATATTCCCTGCAAGCTGTAAGATATTTCTCACGTCTTTATCTTTCATTACTTTATTGTAAAGCTGCTGCATTTATATTCTAATCTCTGCATTTTTGTTGCCTTTGTTTGGATTCTTGATTATGAATCTGGAGCTGTGACAATGCAACATTTGATCTCTAATGCTCTTTTCCCAGAAGAACTCATCGCATTCAGTTGGCAGCGGAACAATGTGTGTGTTTATGTGTGAGTATTCTGCAGCATTTTTCACCATATGCCCCAGGCCAAGTTTGCTAAATATAAACACAAATTTGTCAAAGAGAGCTACACAACTGTTCACATGTAGTAATGCTACTTTCCTGCTGACAGTATGAAGGCATCCAAACAGAGATGTCACAGCGTGGCTTTGGTTTCTGTTAAACCAACTTGTCTGCAGCATGTGTTTTTAAGAACTGCATGCCGCCTGGAATAGACGAGACATTGAATAATCTTCCACTGCTTAATTTTCATTGGCTGAACGTCAGCCCACCTCTAGAACCCCAACAGACTGTTCCGGTAAGAACAAGCCTCTTCCCAGATTATTACACACAACACGTACACGTTGTTTCCAAAAGTAGGTTAACTCATGCAACACACACATTCTTTCTATCATACAGCATGTGCGTACAGATTGTCAGCGTGTGTGTGTGCATGTGTGACTCTCTCCTCATCTGTTAGAGACACAGATAAGTCTAAGGATCTATGTCTTTAATGTGGTCAAGTAGCATTGCATATAAATGATCCCTGCTGATTGGCCGAGGCTTTTATCTCCCAACAGGAATTTCCTGAGGGCTTCTGTCACTAGTCCCTCTAAATCTGTTTCATTTTCAAAAAGCCACCAAAGTGGCCCTGCTCTTTCTCTACTTTTAACTCAAAGTACTCAAACAAAATTAACAGTTTTCCTTGACGCTGTTTGTTTAAACGCTTTTGCGTACCAATACATGCTCAAAACCAAGGAAACATATCACCGGCTCTCACTTACTGCTCTTTATTCTTTGGCTTTACATAATGGACACTTGAGGAATATTTTTGTTTAGCATACACATTGTAGCACCAATCACAACCATATTGTTGGATGTTGTTGTCACAACCTGGTTGAGCATACAGCATTCTGACAGAAGGCACTTATGAACCTGTTTGCAGAGTTTAAGTGAGACAAGTCTAAAACAGAGCTGATCCAAAGGAGTACCACGCTTCAGTAACTGTTCAGTATAGTTTGCTGTCGTACAAAAAAAACACGTAAAAACAATATATACATTAAAAAAGGGCAATGAAAGGACTCCCTTGTAAAAAAAGAATCCCATGAGGGGTTTTTAGATGGACAGCTACTCAACACAAATCTACAAATGTATGTAAAGCCCATTGTATTGTAAACACTGAATATATTGCCACTATAATAGCACCTACAGGACTATTATAATGATTATTTATAAGGAAAAATTACATTAGCCTAAATAAGTGGAAAACAAACGTAAGAGGTGGAGGCATGGCCTTAACTACAACTAGGAGACAGACACACGTGCCTTAATAAAAGGGGTACAATGCTTCAGACCCCCTAACAAGTCACAATCAGACTCCCATCCTGGGTAGGCCTTTGTACCAGGAGCTGATTGGGTATTTTCATGTCAGCAACTCTTAAATTCACTGACAGAATGATTTTGGATGCCTCACTACCAAAGTGGAAAGTTTGGTGTGATGAGACAATAGAGACACACCTGTGATTAGAGTAAGCTAGCTGTTGAGTTAAGTTACAGTGAAGTTAACTATTCATCATCTTGCTGTGGATACCCTACTAAAGGACCCATACCCCCCTCACTCCCTGTTGCCATCACCCCCTTCAGTCTTATCAGATGACCGTGTGTTCTCCTCGACACTTCCTGCACGCCCCATAAATAACCGACAGGAGGTAAGCCAGGCAGCACAGGCAGGCGAACACGGCAGCTGTCAGGTAGACCTTGTACAGACAGAGGTGCTTGTACTGCTCCAGGTTGCAGTACGAGTTGCGATCCGTCTTGTAGATCATGACACCTATGGCCGGCAGGTAGAGCACGGCGGCGGCCACGTCGTGCGCCAGGTTGGTGGACAACCAGCGCTCCCCTCCCAGCAGCGGGACGAGGTCCTGCTTGTCCAGCAGGGTGAGGAAGAAAAGGGCGAGGGTGAGGAGCCAGAAGAGGACTGCGACGAACAGGACGAAGTGGATGGATCCTTCGTATTTGTTTGCGGCGATGGTGACCCACAACCCGGCTCCGAACACAATCTGCAGGATGCGGATAATTCCCCAAAAACTCTTGAGGAACTTCTGGATATTCTTCCTCACCTGCGACTGCAAAGGTTGGGGTGGCATCTCTCTCCTCCTCCGGTCACGCTCGGTCCCTTTTTCCCGAACAGGGCGGGTGCTTTCTGCCAGCTGCAAACAGCTGGGGAAATGAAGGGCAAAAAGTGGAAATAACGTGGTGGAAGGCCGGGTTTGTGGTCTGAGAATGCAGCCCAAACTGGACAAGTTTATTTACAAAAAGGGAACTCACTGTTCTTTCCACTGCCCCGGGGTTTTGAAATGAAAAACCTTCTTGTATGTTTCGTCTTTTCCGTTTCCTCTGTTGAATGTAGCGTCTGTGTTGGGGGCTGGGTGATGGAGAGAGGCCGGCCTGTAATTCAAAGCCTGCTCCTCCTCTGCCAGATTTATCCATGTCCGCTCATCTGCTCATGCTTTTCTCCATGGTGTAGTTTCCCCTGGGGTGTGTGTGTGACCTCTCTCCTCCTGCCTTTTCGGAGAGAAAAGAGAAGTAGGCTTTATGAAAGTGAAGTATGACGAAATGTTAATGTGTGGACAGAGATTTCAGCAAAACACAAGCATAATCATTAGGCTTCCATGCTTCAACATATAGGCAATATTAATGTTTTTTTTTATTTTAAACTGAAACATTACTTGTTTCAGTTAAAGAAACAAAACATTATATAGGCATAATGATAATTGTGATAATAATAATAATACATTTTTTTTTTTTTTTTATTCAACAGGCTATATAACACAGCAAAGAACCGTGGTATTTTGAAGCCCATGCGTCATCCTGTTTGCGTCTTTCTGCCCAGCATGCTCACATGTTACTTCCCTCTCAAATAATTGACAGACGCTTCTCGTGCCAGCTAGGCTTATTGACGTCAATGGATTTCAGCATGCGCACCATACGTGGCCAGGAGGCGGAGCCCGCCACCATCCCCTTCTCCCCCCAAACCCATGATTAGTCGAAATGAAGCTGTTTCCCAACGCCGACAGGAGGGACCAGATGATCTCTCCATTCTCATTGGTTGTTTGACGACATTGATTTGTGATTGACGGTTGGCTCAAGGACAGAAATTGGGTGCAGGTAAAGTTGGACGAACATACTCTCCTGCTGCATTTCAACCATTGTGGAAGCTTTCATTGATGAGGAACAGCGATGCAGAGGGATATGCTGTTTGGAGCAAAGTGCACCGAATATATCAGTTAATCTTCGGGTAAGCAGAAGTCCTTTCATTTTAAACATGACTCTCACGGGATTCCTGTTTACTGTAGCCACAGCCAGTGAAACCCAGCATAGACAGTAGGCTACAGTAAGTTGTTCAGCCTGCATCGTGTTTAATCTTGTATAATAAGACCAGGAATATTTCAAAGATGATGTTATATTTTCTTTTTTCACGGACTCTTCGTATGCTTAGTTTTGAAAGGGATCCGGTTTATGCAAACAGTAGACTGTCAAGACACCGGTGGGAGGGAAATAATAGAGACGCCTGTGACGTTTGGTCATTGTTAACATAGCCTACTTAAAAAGAATAGGTTTGTGAATGTGTCAGTGTTTTTCTGTGAAGAGCTGCATCCCATAATGATATATATATAAAACATAAAAGGTGTGTCCTCAAATCACCTGCTTACTGTAAGTTTAGTACTTAAGTTATGCACAGGACAAAGTCATTTCTTGCTCATAAGTTGTTTGTGATGTAGTGTATTGTTAACATTCCTTGGATAGACCTATCCTGAAAAAAACATGACATTTATTATAAATGTCATGTTTTTTATATGTTTTTTTATAGGACTAAATAGTAAATGTGTAATTAGGAATATATTATATTTAACATGTTTATGTATGCAAGGCAAATCCCTTGTAAGTGTTACTTACTTGGCAATAAATCTGATTCTGATCAGGAAAGTAATATATTTGACACTTGCAGAATGAAGCTTAACTAGAAGAGAATGTGAGACTTCATTCTTGACTTAGTAAAAATTAAGTTTGATGAATTGATCTCAACTCTTGTTCTTCATTAGAGGAGTTTTCTTCTGCGTAAACTAAATTATCTGCTGTTGAAAGCTCTGAGGAAAGCTAGTAAGTGGACCTTTTGTTTAAGATTATTTTGTTAAGCTGAAAGAAAGTCCTTTCAGTGAAAAGGTCCCTGACCTACATGCAGTCATGATGTTGGTCACTCACTTAGCTAATACCTATCTGTGAATGCCCCCCTTAAAACCATATGTGAGTAAAGAGAGATAAAATTACCATCTGCAGTTTAATAGGCTTTAAAGCGCAGCTTGTCACTCACTTCCTAAAGTAGGATTAGGGAATCAGAGCAGAAGTCTCCCAGCTGTCTATAGGTGTTGTGACACACAATGTGCTCATGTACTTTATATGTTAATTTCTTTTTTTTAAGCGTCTTTGACTTTGAATACACACCCTAATGAGTGGAAACTCTTACTGACTTCTCCACAGAGTAGAACTAGTGTATGCCACCTTTTCCCGTGTTTCTCCGGATGGATCCCGGACCCGCCTCCCCTCCTTCATCTGTGGTGGCGGGCCCTTCCTCGCTATGGCGGCTGGCTGAGAGGAGGAGCAGGAAGGCTGGCTCGGCGAACATTTTCAGCAACGTGAATCTCTGGCAGCTCCAGAGACTGTTCAGGGCAGCGGGAGATCAGGATGCGGAACAGAGGGCCCAACTGGTTTGGGGTCACAGAGATGAGGCTGAACTGGCTCAGGCTTTGATAGGACTGAGGGCCCGAGGTCACAGGAGAGGGCTGAGGGCTAATGGGAGAGAGGCACTGGGCTCACACTGGCTACGAGCCTTCAATCACCTCAGGTAGAAAAACTGCAGACCTGATGTGATTTCATATACATTCACAACATTAATCATAGTGACTTGTCATCCATATTGTTTTTAACAACACTATTTACGTTATTCAGAATCGGGGAGAGCTCTTCAAGCAGCCAGGGGAAGGATGATGGGGAGGAGAGTGATCCTGAGGCAGGAGCACACAGCAGTCCAGAGCCACGCCGGCGCACCTCCGTAGGGACAACAGGAAGAGGTACAGGGGCCACAGTGGTACTAACTGAGATCCAGGGCCATGCGGGGACTTCTGAGAGAACACTTAGAAGCAGCTCAGGAATGAGGAGAGGAGGAGAGAACAACCCAGAGAGATACCTCCACAGAATACTCCACTGACTTGACCAAAACCACTGAGATGCAGAACTGACTTTGAGTCTGTGAGAGCACTTCAGTCTGCACAACCTATCGTTTCTCCTGAACACACATCTCATGTATTCGCAAATTGGAGCTAGGTTGAATTAACTTCTGGGAAAGGCAACAGTTACAACTATATTGTAAGTTGAAAGAATAGAATATTTTCTCATAATGCCATAATGTCTGGCCTTCTCATTGACATGATCAGATGGCTGTATACCCACATGCACTGTTACTCGTTGCAGACACATCTCCATCTGGATACTGAAGGCAGCATAAACCTCTGACTGGCCCCTAGTTTCTCACAACTTTATATTGAGGTTACCTCTCAAGAACGGCCTTATGTGTTATCCTAAATTCATCCCAACACTTACACTAACCATGCATACTGATACAGTGGATGTGAACAAGTTATTATGATCACTGTATGGCAAATAAGTCACTTAAAATGATTAAAGTGACTAGTACTGATATTCTAATATATGGCTGCACTGTGGATGAACTTACAGTTATATCCACCTCCTGTACCACAAAAAGCCATATATGTAGATACGTGAAGTTTGTTTTTGTGGTTATACAACACTATGAACGGGTAAGAGTACAACGGGTGGTATGTCGGTGTCATGAGATGTAGAAATGCATATCCATATACTGCACATTCAGAGATGTTGACTCGGAATTAATGATTCAACACATAAGAGTAACCTCTGCCAGTGACTGGTTTGAAGTGACTGAAAGTGAAGTTTTAGGGGATCAATGCTGCTTAAAGACCAAAAATAATTAATAATAGCTGCGAGGCCAAATTTAAAAATGTCCCTCGCTGTCCAGGTAAAGACACACTTTAAAAAAGTAATGTTCTCATATTAAAATATTTATTATCACAGTGTGAAAACCAACTTTGCCTATGAAAAGACTGTATGTCACCAACCTTGATTAAGCCTTTGGATAATACTGTTTGATGTGTAATGTTTAGATTTCTGGTAATAAATAAGTGAGTCTTTGTATTCTTTGTCATGTTTTTCTTTATACAGTTATAACACTGACCATTTTAAACAATTTTTTCAGTAAGTATAAATATTTCAGTTTACTGAAATGGCTTAAAATGTATATGCAAGTTTTTATTAATTTTAATTTTATATTTTATAATATAAGTAAAGCATTCGTCAGTCTTTTTGGATGCTCATTTTCACTCTTGTCTTATGTCTTGTACATACAGTTTACACACATTCACACCCAGGACCTGCAGCTTGCACCGCAGTCTGCCACTGTTAACCACTGAGCAGCTCCATTGGACCAGTTGGGTGCTAAGTGCCTTGCTCAAGGGGCTCCTCATTAGCTGGTTTTGATGAATAGAAGAGTAATGCACATTTTCTTTCCCCATCCATGCATTTCCAGCGGCTTCTTACAAAACGATGCTCTAAGAAATTGCACTTTTTTGCCACAAAAAAAAAAGAGCACTGCTTAGTAACAGCTGGTAGACCTGTATCAGCTGTATTAGGGGAAATGCTGCCCTCTAGTGGTCATATCTAGTAATGATGTCAAATCATGTACATTTTATTTATATAGCCCAATATAACAAATCACAAATTTGCCTCAAGGGGCTTTACAATCTACAGCAAACAACACCCTCTGTCCGGGTGAAGAAACCTCAGGAAGAGTCACAAAGGGATCAGTCTCAGGATGGCCAGATGTGCAACAGAATAAACCAACATAAAGTTATAGTACACAATATATACATACATACATACATACATACATACATACATAGAAGGAAAACATGGATCCAGGAGAATGTCAAGTAGCTTCCAGGTGTCGCCAAACAGCTAGTACCTGAGCGACATGTCCTCTCAGTTTCATGTGAAACTGGGCAGGCTACACAAACACAAAAAGCAAAACTAAAGCTAATTATTCACACAGATAATTGATGCAGTAGTGTAACTTGGCTTGTGGCCACTAGATGGCACTAAAGGTTTTGTTTTGGGAACGCAAACCACTAAATTGAGTCAGGGAAGATTCCTACTTGTCATGCATAGCAGACTTTCCCACAGAAAACTGTAAAATTCAGAGTGTGTTATTGTGGGTAGACTCATTTTAACAGCTTAATAGGTGATCTTGTTGATACTTGCTTGTCTTGTTTAACGTGTCTTTTTTTTCCAGGTTCCCCAAATCACCTTAATACGCGGTGATGTCTACAAAGGTTTTTATTAGAAAGATTTATCCCCACTGCAAATATAATGTCCACACCCTCAGACAGAAGCTGTTTTGGTTTATTTTAACAAGGTTGATCTGTACATGCAATAAACATGTCACTGTCCTTCCATTCAGTTTCTTACTGCCCAGTCTGGTTAGCAAGAAGAGAAATCAGGAAGCCCTACTGAGTAGATCTATAGACAGGAAGGTCTTTATCTTCTAGATAACATGTGATGCAGGGCTAGGATTACCCTGCATCCAGCAGATATTATCTTCCCCATCAGCTTCCTCCATCTCCTTCTGGGTGATGCAAAGCCATTCACAGGTGATATGGGAGAGAAAGTCCTTTCTGTACCATGGATCTACTCAGTAGTGCCAGGCTGGTGCAATGGCAAACTGAGACATCTGAAGGGCAGCTTTATAACGTGATGAAACCTTAGCAGCAGATTGGCTCTGAGCTAATCCTCAATTCGCTGAGCTGCTCACCTTGTTGAGTAAAGGAAGCTCATTGCACAGAAAATCTCATTTTAGTGCCTATATAGGTTATCTTAACTTTTCCTTCACTCCATAAATCTTGTGACTATAGATGTGGAATGATGATCCAGCAGTAATAGAGCTGCAGCTGGATTTAGTGGTTTGCTTTGTGCCTCAGCTCATTCTTCACTGTTCTGGTCAGTGGTGGAAACTCTGAGGTCCTTATGCATCTCTTGAGAATATCCATATTATGCTACTTCACTACATATCAGTGGGAAATTATTTTTTACTTGTCTACATGTATTTGGTAGCTATAGATACTAAATTCAAATTTTACATTAAACAAAACATATGATAAGCTCACAATGCATTGCTAAAGATGACCCCCTTACAAAAACCAATGTGTTCTCTTGTTACGTTTCAGATGTGAATGAAGTGTTAGCAGTTCTACCAAAGAGGGATTGCTTCTTTTCTATCCCATTAATCATATCACCACCACTGGACTGAACTACATAACCGTGTATAAATTACATACATTAGCTACACCTCAACATGCTATAAGCTATAACATTAAAATGCTGCTTACAGAGCCATTTTCATTTGATTTGGGTGTAGGACACAAATTGTCCACTGGTGTTATAGTGTGCTTTTGAGTAATGTCTATTTTAAGTAGGAACCTTTCAGCAGGTAACAGGGGGTGCTGTTCGGAGGATCACAAATAGTTTTTGAACTCATCAAATCGCCACACACAAGGGGGTAAGCAAGCATCCGCAAAGCATACCTCCTATGGAAACATTTTGATGCTAACAAGCCATCACCTGCTGTTAGCATTCCATTGACTGCCATTCATTTTGGCATCACTCTGACAGCGAATAACTTTACATCTGAAGCGTTTAAAGACTCTATTTGTCCATTGTTTATTTCTAAAGAAACACGACAATGTATAAAAGGCTCCATTACCTTGTACCTCACGTTATGGCTCTGTAGCAGCCGTTTTTGTAAAAATACGCGACATTCGGTTGCATAGTAGACAAATTACCGTATAGTCAGGAGAAGCTCGCAGGCAGTTTCGACTTACATTAGCTGTTTAAGTTGAATTACTAATGTTAACTAGTATTTTAATTAGCAATAATTAGCCTATGCCTATGTTATCTCCATATACCTATGCTTTCTGTCTCTGCAAAATTATTGAGATTTCTCTTGGCACAGCTACCAGAAGACTTATAACTTTCAGACACGTTGCTCACGTCACATTTACGTCATTTCTCTCAGTTGGCTGCGCAGTAACACTCAGCGCTCACCGGAAAAGTGCTTCTAAAGGCCTTCACTGGTCTCCGTGGAAGTCTACGGCGTCGCTTTGTCCATTAAGTTTACTGTCTATGCCTACACAATGCAACGCACATGAGGATGTGTAAATGTTTGTTGATGGAGCTTAATGGACACATAGATTCTTGCACGTTCATTTGAAGAACGTTGTGATCAATAAATGACCATCAAAACACAACGATGACTATTGGAGTCAGTGATTTCAACAGTAGGCTACGGAGCATTTTAAGGTAGAAGAGAGCGCGTCAGCTAATTTACTAGCTATAGACTGTTTGTTTGTTTCAAGTCCATATAGCAGCTCCTCAGTGGCTTTAAGTTTTTAGGCTTAGCCATTATACACATTGTTGCATCAGCACTAACAATCAATTCAGTGTAGTCACAGGAGCAATTTCTCTGCAGAATGAGCACTTTTACTCATGATACTTTAGGTACATTTTGCTGATAATACTACTGATACTACTTTTGACTGCAGGACCTTTACTTGTACTGGAGTACTGGTACTTTTACTTGTTATGGTGGTGAGGTTTGTGGGCCTCAGTAAGCCTGGATATGATGGGGAGATCCAAACAGGTTTTAGATGAGGGGTCAGACAAAGTGACTCTCTAATTTATAAGGGACTCAGACTAGTGAAAACCTGACCCACAGACAATTAAGGGCACCAGTACCCACACCTTGAGCCAGGCTTCAGGGTGTTAACCTGGATGTTCAGTGACCCTTTGGTGATCCTGATGAAGTAATAGTGGACTAATACCTCAGATTATCACCATCTTTAGACATGGTGCTTGATAATAATCACTTTATTGGTCAGATGTAGAATGAGATGAAAACGTGGCAATGGGACACACTGAATGGAGATAAAGCAGCATCTAAATCTAGGTTAAATTATAATAGAGTTGCAGAAAAAATCTAATCATGCTGACTTCTGTACTTGTAGCTATTATAGTTCAGTGCACAACAGCACCGCGGTGGCAAACTGAGATTCTTTTGTGCTACATTGTTGACTTTCAGGCAACTTGCACATCTTAGCACTTTTCTAAGTTATGTGCATATAAATGAATGTCTTTATGCTTCCAAAATTATGAAGTCAATTTAGAAGTAAATGAAAAATGACAGTGGTTTCTGTGCAATGGTTTTGTAAATGGCCGGTTTTTCTGGCACTTAGCGTCCAGTTGAGTTCTTTGTGGTTAAAAAATGCCATTTTGGGCCAAATTAGGTAAAAGTAAACCAAACAAAGGATTTGCAGGTGTTTTTCCTGTTCACACCTATTAATACATATAGTGAGTTATACAGGCTTTTCCCAGTGTTTGTGCAGTAAAATATGCATTTTCCATTAGGATCTTTCATGGTGATTGTTATTCAGGCTGGCTGCGCAGGTAACAGTTTATCCCTTAAAATCTGTAGTGGAGGTGCAGCTTTTGATCTTGATTAAATCCTCTTTTGTGGTGATCATAAATTAGATTCATGCTGCAGCCTGTCCCCTAACTCAGCCATTCTGAGAGACAATAACTTTTTATGATGTATGTTTTTATGTTCTTTTAACAGAAACCTATAATTGCAGATTTCAAATATGCTTATCTCATTTTTTGCTACTGCTTTCCAGACATTTTAGCAAGGATAAGTTGAAGTAAAGCTGACAAAAGAAATAAAGAAAGAGAGGAGTGACAGTATGGAGAGCACAGGGAGCAGATCGGATTTTCAAAAGGAAGACAGGGAGAAGAAGAAACAAAGTTGTTGTCTGGCCGTGTGTGTGTGTGTGCATGTGTATGATTGACAACAGAAGCCGTATGGAGAATTTACATAAGGAAGGATCTGAGAGTCGATTGTGTCCCTGCTGCATTGTAATTAGAGCACGGAACAGTAATTAGTGAAATGATATATACAGTACATGCTCCTCATGCTCTGATAATAATCCCAAACACGCAAACTCGGCACACACACACAACCCCTATGCTACTAGAATCACACAACACTGCGGCACGGCATTAATTGTTATTCCTTCCTCTGTGTCATTGTGTGCCTTTGTTCTTATTCTCAGTAATGTACAACTCAGGCTCTCACTTGCTTCTGCAGCTCCCCCCCTTTGAGGTGAATGCACAATTACAACCACAATTCAACAAGAGTGTCCTGCTGAGCTGGGGCCAGAACCAATAACAATAGCAATTTATGTGTTGAATATATTCCAAAGCCCAGTTGGGTTCTCATTGTTGTTGTGGTTTATAGATAGATTATAATTATTATACATCCAAGTATTACCAAAAGTTATATAAGCAGACCTTTTAAGTTTTAACACATAACAGTATTCTCTATTCTTTAGCCCAATAAATTAATAGGACAGTTATTTTGTCTTCTGTACATCACATTTTGAAATTATTCCTCATTTATTTATTTATTCATTTGATTCGGTACGGTGTAAACACATCTGCCTGGCCATAGACCATCAACTCTCTACTGTACGGTACATTCTGCAAGGTCATGGTGTTAGTGTCACATCCAATGCATTGGTAAGACAAAAAAAAAGTATTGCAAACCTGTATACTAACCCAATTTGGGTGTTATGCTACTATTTGCACTATTTGTATTTGTAATCGTTAAATCATGGTGCTTGTTTTTGTGGTAATTTCAACCATAAAGTAGTGACTTCACTGTGTGTGAACAAACATTGCCAATTCAGCAATCAATGCAGTGCAAATTGTTTTGTTTTTTAAAGATTATTTTATGGGCTTTTATGGCCTTTAATTGACAGGATAGCTCGAAGACAGAAAAGGGGAGAGAGAGGGGGGACGACATGCATCAAAGGGCCACGGGCCGCACTCGAATCCAGGCCGCTGCCAAGGATCCAGCCCACATGGGGCGCACACTCCACTGAGTGAGCAAGAGATCGCCCCAGTGCAAATAGTTTTAAACGAGGAGAAAACTCATATCCCATCAACTCACACAACTTGACATGATGCAACCTTGGTTTATTCAGAGATCTGCTTGCAGGGCCTTGTTTATTGTGATGTGTAATAACAGCATGTGCACATAAAGATCAGCAGGGTAAAGGGGGACTAATTTCACATGAACATGTACCACTGGGTTGGAACTAAGAGGGAAAGCACATCTAAATAATTCAGTTCAAAACAGACCTCAGAGCCAATATACACACAGTAACCTTGAGTTAATGAAGAAAGTGGCATGCAGACTTGGTGCTTTTGCTCTCACGCATGCAGTAACATGCATGGGTGCACAGATTTAGGATCGTGCAGCTATAACGCCCTCATGCTATGTAAGATAATTCAGCCCTCCTCAAGCTTTGTTTTCTCCTGTGGAGGAGGGTGATATCTGTTAATAAAGACGTGAGAGAACAGGACAAGACAGGACAGCAGTTTGTTCAGTGACCTTTTTGAAATTCACAGTCTGTCGCATCTACAGTAGTACAAAACCTCAGGGATGTGGACACTTTGTAACACACAACGTATGCGGATGCTTGCATGCAGAGCACAAAGTGACAAAAATTCACCCAAACATAAATATGAACTCTTGTAAGTACAAAATCAGCTCTGCAGTGGTTCAGTAGGTGTGAAGATTTAAGTCTTTTCAGAGGGAAAAGTGGTGCTGAATAGTTGAAAATGAAAGTGCTTACTGGCAGACACAAGTGATAAAGTGTGGTGTCTCATTTTCATTGCTTCTTCTTCTTCTTCTTCTTCTTCTTCTTCTTCTTCTTCTTCTTCTTCTTTTTTTTGCAATATATTTTCATGGACAAAGAAGTACATAAAAAACACTTCCTGAGAGAATTTAGTTTTTCATTTATCCCCCTTCTCCTCCTAAAGTATTTTAATACACCACCAGATATTAATGTCTAGCTCAAAGTTCCTGGTCTAAACATCAAAGTCAGAAGTACATTAGACAAAGACAAACATTAAAGAAAAAATCGAGAAAGAACAAAGATTAACAACATCATTGTGATCTCATAATCCCTCTATAAACCCCAGAGATACAGCTCTCCGCCACTGAGAGAGCATAGTTACACGGCCAAAACTAACGCATAGGCAAGTCTGGAACTAATTTCTATATTTAAAAAATGTAATAAAAAGTTATGAGAAGACACGTAAAAAATGAGAAAGGGAGGGCTTGGTGTCAGACTTTGGATTAGTCTACTGATTTTGGTGAACCCTTCAAACCTTTCTCTGCAGTCACTAACAGGTTGACATATTTTGCTTTTAGTTAAAATATCTCAACAACTTTTAAATGAATTGTTCCAGAAATTTATAGTGGCTATATTATGAATCCTAATGACCTGACATTAGTTCTAGCGCCACCACAAGGTTCACATTTGTGGTTTTAAGTGAAATGTCTCAATAGTTATTGGATGCTTTGCCATTATTAGTACACCCAAATAATGTCCTCCTCAGGATGAATTGTAAAAACTTTGATCCTGATTTTTCATGTAGCGCCAAATTTGGAATTTATCCAACACTTTGGTTTATGACTAAATACTTCCTAACAAATCACATTCCCATCAGCCTCAGCTGGTCATTTTGTGCTTATAAGCAAATGTTAGCATGCTAACATGCTAAACTAAGATGGCGAACATGGTGAAGCTACTTAACATCAGCATGCTACCATGGTCATTGTGAGCATGTTAGCATGCTGATGTTAGCATTAAGCTAAAGCCACAACTATACCCAAACTCAGACTCACAGAGCTGCTAACATGGTTCTTATTCTTGTTGTTTCCTAAGCAGTAAATACCACACATGCAGGTAAGCAACATAATAACGAATGTTTTGCTCACAGACTTTCCACTAATTTCAGAAAGGAGAACTAGTGCGATTGTGTTTTGTATGACAAGCTAAGCCAGCACTTTAAAGGATGGAGACCCAAGAATAGAACCCAGTTAAGACTGTTTCCACCAACAGCTTTGAAGTCAGTCTGCAGCTCCGAGGGAGAACATGACGGGCTAAAACGAATGAGATCCTTAATGGAAAAAGACCCCTGAAGCCTTCTAACCATCCCCGATCCGATGTGAGGACACAAAGAATGCGTGTGGCAGATAAAACCCTGCACCTTTGCCGACGTCTCCTTCCCCATCACTTTTCATTCACATTACTCACTTCAAAGGGGCTAATTCAAATGCCACAAACTCAAATATGTCTGACCACAGTTTCCCGCAGGCATTGTCACTTTGAGAAAGAGAACTTATTTGAGATGCGGTGTAGAAGACAAGTGGGTGGTTGGTGCCAAAAATGGCTTTTAAACAACAGTAAAAGGGCCTAGGTTGGCAGAATGTCACATGTAATACAGGAGACATAATCCGTTGTGAGTGATCTGATGTGCTATGAGGAGAAAAAAGTCAGTGTAATAAATGACAAGGGCTGGAGCTGAACCGAGCAGCCTTGTTAGAAAGTTCGCTGTTGGTTTTTTATCAGGATTTAGATCCACAGGAGTCTCTCGTCATTCAGAGAATCATTTGGAAAGAGAGTAGATCATGTCCCAGTTCAACCTGCAACACCTCTGGTGGGATTGGTTTGATGCATCAGATTTCTTAGTTATGACACTTTAGGATGACCCTAATAGATCCTTGCATTAATTATGACTACTATTTTATCATAGCTCTTAGCGAGCTGCATTAATCAATGATTAGACTCAGATATCAGGACATTAGCAGTAGATGTACAATGTCAGATGAGGGCTGAAGGGCTGTGGGGAGGATGCACAGTGATGTCAAGGTTAACAGATTTTCACTATATGCAGTTACCAGCTTCTTCTCATATCTCACTTCACTTAAGCCTTATGCTGCGTTTATTTAAGTTTATTATGAAAATGTCTCCGTGTTCAGATCAACTCATGCAATAATTGCGTTCCCATCTCAGACAGCACGAGAATTTCTTTTGCCTGTGAAACGTATTCAGATTCCCCTCTTGCAGATATGTTCAAAACTCCAATCACGTTCAATTCAGTTCAACAAACCCACAAAGAAAACCTTTTGTGATGGTTATTGAATGTTTTTGAATTGCCCTGTGAAACACAATAGTATGCGATTGATGGCCTCTTTCAGGCTGTAACAAGTAGGCGGCTGATGAGCAGAACACAATTGATGATTTTTCGCACATCGCTTCACGCAAAAATAAAAGAAAATGGAATGTACTGAGAGGACTTCGTGCTCTTTGCCTGAAACATAATTAACAATAATATAAAGTGAATATAAACAGAATGCAGGGAAGAAAAGACTTGTTCATATTCAGTGCCAGTCAGCTGTCAGTTTAACATGCTCACTCACTGAAGCTAGAAATACTAAACATATTATCAGGATGGTGCAGATTTGGACCCAAAGTGCAGATAGGAGACAAGGAGGCAGCAGAGAGTGTGAATGATTTTAATGAGCAAAGAAAAACTTACAATCCACAAAAGCAGGCCATAA
This sequence comes from Sander vitreus, assembly GCF_031162955.1. Classification (NCBI taxonomy): domain Eukaryota; kingdom Metazoa; phylum Chordata; class Actinopteri; order Perciformes; family Percidae; genus Sander; species Sander vitreus. Next base: position 16,577,065 of record NC_135871.1, on the reverse strand, counting down.
TCAAAGAATCAAAAATCCAGGAGAACACAGGAACACAATAATTTATCTTTACATAAAGTACAATGACGATCTGACACTAGACAAAGGGAGCACACGGACTCATACCCCGTTTACATGTACATGGTTATTCTTCATTTGTGCCCTTCGTTTACACGTAAAAGTTTGGGGTCACTTAGAAATCTCCATTCCACTCCATTATAGACAGAATACCAGCTGAGATCAGTTGCATTGCTTTTTTAACCAGGGCAGCAGTTTTCAGATTACGTTATGTGCAAAATTATATAGCGCCTTTCAAGAAACCCAAGGACAGTTAAGAGATGTTGTACGTTCATATTAGCCTTCCGTCCAACAATTCTGCCCTGCACTGATCTCTAAAAAACTACAAAACAAAACGCTACTGAAAATGTTTTGTCGGATGTTTACCCTTTTAGGTATTCAGATAAAAAATACACACACACTCTCTGACTCTGTGTGAATGGTGTGCCTGAGTTTTGTCTTGTGTGTGTTTGTGTAGTCTGTCCTCTTTCCAGGTCATATGTTGGAGAGGAGATTGTGTTGCTCAGGTCCTGTTTGGCAGCACCTGTACGTATGTCTCTTGACGTCCTCCTGGATCCGTATTCTTCATATATCTTTACAATTAATCTATAATATTGTCACCCAGATTTTCCATATTGTAACTGCACTGTAAACTATTATACAATTATTTTTGTTCAATTATGTACACACAACATAAAGTATTGCATGTCAAGAGGGATCCCTCATCTGCTGTTCTTCTCAAGGGTTCTTCTTTTTTTCCCTCCATGTTATGTGGGTTCTTTTGGGGTAGTTTTTCCTTATCTCAATCACGAACAGAGGGTGTCGTATGCTTCACAGATTGTAAAGCCACTTGAGGAAAATTTGTGCTTCATAATTTTGGGCTATACGGATAAAACTGAGTTGTCTTGCCTACACTTTTTATACCCTTAGACTTTGCTTAATCTCATGATAAATATGTCTTTTTCTTTCCTTTAAGTGCATTACCTTTATAGGCTACTCCTAAATTAGCTCTTTAAAACCTTCTGTTTACATGACAGAGGTTGACAGGTTACTGTTTGACTACAGTGATTCACTGTATAGTCTCTATCATTTTGCATACTTAACTGTTTCTGTTGCTATCATTGTTTCCATCTTCAACTCCTCCTGTCTCCCTGAGTCACATGCACACAATGCACGATGTTCTTGTGTTGCCTACCTTGATGATTTCCAAACTTATAAAGGCAGTGACCCACTACCAGCAGACATTTGAAGCATCACTTCATCACCACAGCCTTATTTTTTATTTGGATCACCTGTACCTTCATACATTAAAGCACATAGTCCTCTTCCTCCCTGAGTGTGTGATGACATAGTAAATATGGATGAGTTTGTTGCTTTCTCTCACAGTTTCTGAAGATTTGTGTTGAGCATCTGGCCCCCTGAGAGCTCTGGCAGCCAATCTTTTCATGAATCTTCTGTTCACTGTTAAATTATTCAGTCTGGTTCCATGCTAGAGACGGCAATGACAAATGCCGCGAGGGTAGAGAAAGGATGCAGGGGAGAATCCAGAGGATGTAAATCACATGTAGGGTGAGAACAGCGCAGGTGAAAGGTCAGGTGAAAGGAGGCGTGACAGGAATTGGGGGGACTTGCTCATCTTGTTCTCTTGCTCTGCTTATCCTCATAGTTAATGCGGTGGGAAGCACTGAGCCGCTGAGATCTACATGCATATTGATAACGTGACAAAACCCTTGCACTCAGATGACAGGTGCCATTTACTGTATGTTAGCAAGGACTAATAAATTCATCCCATGTTTAGATTCTCTCCTGTTCTGACCACATAAAATCCTCATGTTCTTGAGTTGGCTCCAGGATCGTAATTCTGCCTGAGAAGTGGGTTTAAATGACTCCTTCACCTTTATGGCTCATATTCACAGCATCAGTGATGTTAATCCAACAATTTGCTCATGCATGCACGCAGGCTGGTTCTTTATTACACGCACATGCACAGTGTGTCAACCTCATTCAGCAGGAAGTTTTTCCACACAAGGTTTCATTTTAATGACAGAAAGAGGTGATGCTGCAGTGAGAGACGGGGACACTGTACAAACCAGCAGGAGGGAAATGAAGATTAATTAAATCTCCAGGGTTTCTAGGACTTTTTTTGGGCAGAGCAGGAAATCTCAATTTACCCCCACCCTATCTGGGTAGTGGCCGCAATCTCGTCAAATGATGGACGAGGGGCACACATCACCATGTGTCTCCAAGCAAATATGAAATAATATTTCCTCATTAGCTCTCTCGAGCTGGTGCCATTCATTCACAACTTTGTATATGCTGTAATCACAGGGAGGGTTGCAGCCAGCAGCAAAGAGGACACAACTAAACACAACACAACCAAGGACTAGATACTAAGTGGGTTCAGGTGTGAAGGACATTTATTGAAAACAAGTTTATGGATGATGCATTTGCAGCCAATGTCAGTTCAATCAGGAGAGACAATGAATGAAATAAAGATGAATGTTCATCATAACAGATGATATGTGATAATTAACTCTTGGCAGAAAGTCTTTGGAGATTTGTAAACGAGAGGCGTCTGCCCTGATCAGCAGCAAGATAAATCCGCCCATGGAGTCCGGACAGTGGCGGTGGTGTTGGCGCCTGAAGATTCTGATGAGGCTGATGGAGCTGATGAAGTTGATCAATCTGTGAAGACTGGCAGTTATGGGGAGGTGGAGGGGCACTTTGCCATTTGCAACGCTTTGCACTAATATGACAGCTGACAACAACAGAGAGAACAGATTTAAATAGCGTAAGAGCCGTGAATGTACCATGCATAACAGCAGCATGAATGAGCTTACTAAAGCTGGGGGGAGGCAGTGTATTTTTGGTGTCTTTGGGCAAAAATAATAATAATCTTTCAGCATATTGTAATTCAAGGGTTCTAAGAGAAAACTAGACTTCTGCATCTCCCCCTTGGCTTTGTATTTAGGCTTTAGTAAATCTAGCTAGCATGGGAGACTTTGGCCAATCACAGGTCATTTCAGAGAGAGAGCATTCCTATTGCCAATGCAGATGCGTGTGCACATTCCTTCGTTGAAAGTTCTGTTTATCGTAGCTAAAGGCTCATTCTGATTGGCTAATTCAAGGCTAAACTATTAGATACGATACTTCATTGTGATCAATCTATACACAGTACATAGATAAAGTGTGTAAAAGTAGTCCACTTTATTGTCCAAGGAGTAGCCATTTGCTGTGAAAATAGTCAGAAGAGCTGGTCTGCTGGGGTTAGCCTTTAGCCTAGCAGGAACACCGGCTGGCTTGTTTGTCGTGATTATATTTTGTTTCACACAGCCTCTGGCGTCTCCTCGTTCAGATGTATCTATCTATTTTGCGGCATGCCATCGGAATGAAATTAATGGTTAGTATTTGTACAGGGTACTGTATGAAGCCGGCGCATGCCCACTTGTCTGATGGAAGGGGCTAGACAGAGAGGGGAGAGCGAGAGCTGCAGGAAGAGGTCTCATTTTACTTCAAATTGCGTTTTTTAAATTCTACCTCCTGCAGCATTAAGGGAGAGGGAGAATCATATTGAAACAGAGGCAGCAGCAGGATGATAGGCTAACGATGTATGTGTGTTGCTGTGCTATTAGATATATAAGATAACCTGATGTGACCAGCTGATAAGAAAAGCTAATATCATAATTGACAGCACCAGTCAAGACAGCAAGGAAATGATGAGTGAGAATGCGTGAGAGGAGTGAATGGCAGGATGTCTGAGAAATAAAACTATAGGAGGCCTAAGGATGCAAAAGGATAGCCTTCCTGACTGAACTTATGCCATAGCTTCATACTATCGGAATGATTTTGAGTCCTCAAGCCCTGAACATTGACACCAGCAGAGCAGAGGCAGTGGTTTCTTTTCACCAGCATGTGATTGCATTACAGCAGGGCCCATCGCCTCATTACAGATCCTCACATTCATGTTACTTTCCACTGCACATATCTGATGCTACGTTTACACGTTTCATAAACGGACATTTCAACCTCTCCTTTGTTTGTCTCAATTTACATGCAAACGTGCAAACGAAGTTTTCCAAAATCTCCACTCTGGCCGGAGGTTTTAGAAAGACTCGTTTTCAGAGGCGAATTCTCCGTTTGCGTGTAAACGAGGGGCACAAACAAAGGGAAATGTCTCCGTTTTTCAAAATAACCATGTACGTGTAAACAGGGCCTGAATAGTCATCAAAACAGCTCTTCGCTGTCCCCTCCAACCTCTATTCTCTTCCATTATGCCTCTTTGATCAGATTCTCTCCATGTTTCTGTCTCCCTCCCTTTAACTCCAACTCAATATCTTTTTCTCACTGTCAGAGGTATGACTGACAGCTGTGAGCTTTCACATAATTGCATCAGAATTTCCCAGCCTTGCACTTTTGACTGCTAAGCCTGTAATAAATACTGGAGATGTACATTTATCTCTCAAATGATTTAAACTACCCTTTATTTTAACCTAAAATTTAAAAAATAATTGCATATTCATAGATTCCAGAAAGAGGGAGAAGAAGTCTGTTTTATTTATTTGTGAGGGTTATTGAACTTTTTTGTGTGAAAAAAACACATCAGATACAAGTTATTATTTAAAGCAGAATATTCATACATGTCTGGAGGCAATCTGTATGTAAAAGTACAGAAAAATCAGGAAAATGTACCTAAAAGTACTCATTACAGACCCTTTACAAAGTGTTATTATGTGTATTACATTATTGTATTATTGTTGGTCGAGTGGGAGCTAATTATAACTACTTATTACTATTTACATTCTTTTTTATCTGCAAAGTAATTATTAACTAGCTGTCAGTTAAATGCAGTGGAGTAGAAGAATAAAGTAGAATCAAATGGAAAATACTAAAATAAAGTACAAGCACTTCAAAAGTACATTACTTTAGTAGCTGTAGTTAGTACTTTTCTGCTTTCAACAATTTTATTTGGTATGACTCTGGTCTCTTTCAGCTTGAGGTGTGAAGAGGTTACCATACCTCTGGCTTGTCCTAGTGGACAGAGTGTGCTGCTGGACTTGTCTCTTGCTCATCATCAGCAGAACACAGGGGCTGTTAAATGTGAGGGCCCCGCTGTTTCCCCTCTAACTCAGTGACATCAGATCCAATGTGACATGCACAGTGCTGCTACGCAGATCTGAACTGGCTTCTCACTTCACACCAATCTGCATGGCTACGTCACAGGGCAAATGCTGATGTCTCCTCTAGCACTGGCATGACACACACACACACACACACACACACACACACACACACACACACACACACACACACACACACACACACACAGAGCTCATTCTCAGTGCAAAAATGATTCATCTTTGGGTCTGTCAATTTCCCCTGTGGACCCATCCCGTCTCTCCGTCTACACTTCTGCCTTTGACACTCCTCTGTTCTTCTTCCTGCCGCCCGGCATTCTCTGGTGACTATGATTTTAAATTGAGAAAGTGTAATTTATCAGGGAGACTGGAACTCTGTCAGAAGTTCAATAAATACTAAAATCTGGAATGGCGATTAGAGTCTGGTTTTTAAAATGAGCTAAGGTCATTATTGATAAGCCCATGAGACACATTACATTTAAACTCAAATTTCCATTTATGTTTTTCTCTGTTATTTGCCTTAATATTATATCATTTTAACATGTGATGCAGATTGTCTATAGCTTGTCTGACATACCATTTTGCCATGCATGTGCCCTATTTTTTTTATAACAGTGTCTGATTAATTTCAATGGTGTGGTTCACCTGAACGAAGTTGGACTGTAAAAATAATTGAGCCTGTTTGCAGATGAAGGCATCAGCTGAAATGTGTGAGGCCTACTTATTCTTATTTTGCATTGTCAATGAATAAAGACAACAAATAATAACTGCAAAATATAATAATAATATAATTTTTAACTAGACAGGCACTTTCTGAAGAAAATAGTGTGATTTATGTAAGCACCGATGCTGATTGGCATGATTTTTTGATTACTTTAAAATCACCTGCAAATGTATTGCCATTGAAAGATACAGGGAATGGGGGCTTTAAAACACCTTTGCATTAGAATGTATTGCATTATGGTATTTTGAACTAATACACTTTAAACAGTTACATTTGTGTAATACTGATACTTTTTTAGTGTAAAGACATTTTTCAGCAGACATTTTCATTTGTCATAGCAGGAAAAGCACAGGTGTTACTATGATGGCATAAATCTTCAGTGAGGCAGCTTGAACAATACCAGGGCCCAGCCATCATTTATGTAATTAATTACACCTGTGCTTGCTATGATAGTCAATATGTCTGCTGTCTACACAGATGCTGTGTGAAATGGGACTGACTTGAATGCATTATATACCTCATATAATAACTCACAGACTCACAAGCTGCTGCACATCACAGAATGAAAATTGATGTGATTCTTACAGTCTCTTACACATTCCTATTGTGTTTTATAATTGTTTTTTCTATAAAAAAAAAATGTTTGTTCTGTGCGAACAGGTTATAGATTGTGGGTTATTTAGGCTATAATGTGATAGTTGAGTGTGACTGCTTGATCTCTTGTTTATGGGAAATGTACGTGTGTGTATGTTTGCGGGTGTATACATGCATGTGTATGTATGTGGGCGTGGATTAGTGTATTGCATATCGATGTGATTTTATATCTTGTAATGGAATGTCTGTGATGTAATGGGTAGGCCTATGTATTGTGTGTCTAGTGTGGACCCCAGGAAGAGAAGCTTCCCCAGGAAGAGAAGCTTCCTGGGGTCCTGGGGATTATTTCCCCCCATAGTCACCAAAGTAAATACTGGACCCATTTTTCAAAAGCCGAATCTTTGTTTTTCCTACTGTGATTGACGTGAAGATATCTGCTTTTACTCTGACCACCAGAGGGGGGCGCTGCTGCACACAGCGTAATGAGCACAGAGCTTGTTCCGGTTGATTTCAGTTGGCGGGCTAACCAAATCTGAGTTGATCTTCTTATATACTGTCTATGGAGTTGATGGAAAGTAACATACCAGTTACAGACTTACATATTGTAAAAAAAGAGAATCCGTGAAGAAACAAACTAAGTACAGCTGTAACACTGAGGAGGATGTGGCTAGCCCCTAATCCCCTAACCCTAACCCTAACCCAGCAGCGAGGCGGTGGAGGTAACTTTAACCGCAAGACGCTGGACCTGACATTGATGCTATAGCTTTAGCTCTGCCATTAACAGCTGCCTGGAATGAAAGATTCAACTGAACAAACACCTTTTTTCAGGTATGACAGCTCACTCTGTTACACTGTATTAATGTGTATTGCTGGTTTTATGAGAATTGCAAAAGTCGGTTTGTCTCTGTGATAAACGCTTTGCTAATTGGTAGTCTGTGTATAAAAGTCAGTGTAATTCAGGTTTGACAGGTGTCACCAACAGATGTATGGTGGTTGATTCACTGGTGTGCATCATGGATGCATTATATTATTAGTGTGCATCTATGGGGTTCCAATTGTGCCAAAATTAAGTCGACATGCTTACATTCTATGTCTATTTGTCAATGTCTATGTCTATGCTTACTGTCAATGTCTATGTCCATGTCGGTCTGTCTATGCTATGTGTCGTCTTCCATGTCTATGTGTCTTATTAACTGTCTATGTCCATGTCTGTCTGTCTATGCTATGTGTCGTCGTCCATGTCTATGTGTCTATTAACTGTCTATGTCTATGTGATTGCCCACATGACTCAACTTTTGTCTGTGTCAACTCAACTTACTCCTGTCGTCTGTCCTTGTCATTTGACTGTGTCGTCTTGCTGTGTCAATACTGCATGTGTCATGACTATGTGTCGTCTGTCCTTGTCATTTGACTGTGTCGTCTTGCTGTGTCAATGCTGCATGTGTCATGACTTTGTGTTGTTTCACTCTGTCGTTGCTATGCGCTGTTGCTAGGCGTCGTTGCTATGTGTCGTTGCTATGTGTCGTTTCCCTCTGTCGTTACGATGTGTCGTCTTCTCTCTCTTGCTTCGTTGCTTTGTGTTGTTGCTATGGGTCGTTGCTATGCGTCGTGTCACTCTGTCGTTACGTTATGTTGTTTCACTCTGTCGTTAGCAAGCGCTAACGTTAGCTAGCAAGAGTTCTGGCAGTTGATGTCACGCAATCCCAGCATGCACCAGTCAATATCAAAACACCCATCAGAGCTGAGCCAGAATTAGCTAGCTAGCTACGTTACTAGCTAGTTGCACCTATTGTAGATAGATAGATAGCTAGCTAGCTACTTAGCTAGATAGATACTTTATTGATCCCCAAGGGGAAATCATTTGCTGCCTATTTCAATAAACGCCTTGATTCAGTATGGTGGATAGCTGCTGTGCGCCGGGATGCCAGAACCATCGGAAAAAAGATAATGGATAGCATTTTATGGGATTCCTATCTAAAGATCCCAAGAGAAGAAGTAAATGGATTGCTTCCATAAAACGTGCTAGAAGCAGACAGAACCAAACTGAGCGATGGGAGACCACAAACAATGGATTTCGGTTATGCTGTGACCACTTCATATCAGGTAACGTAACAGAAATATCTTATCTATGTAGCTAGTTAGCTTTAGCTAGCAAACAGGCTAAAACGGTTTCTAACGGTTGAGGCTAGTAGGGATACAGCTAGCTAGCTAGCTAGCTACGTTCCTTTCCTTTCTAGCCACAACCATTAGTTATTACGAAAAGGTAAGTTCTACCTATGCAGTATGGCATGGATTTTGTGTGGATTACAAAGGCTAATGTTAGCTAACCTAAAAGAAGCACCGTATTCATATTTAAATCCTAAAATCTCAGACTATGCTGACTGATATTGCACTTTTGTATATTTTTTGTAAAATTGTAAATTCTCTTGTATTGTTATACTGTACACTTAACAGTATTTTTTATATGTCTTACTGTCCTCTGTTTTTATTCTTTATATGTTAAGTGAGTATACTTTAGAGCAAAGATTAACCAGAGTCAAATTCCTTGTTTGTTTACTCAAACCTGGCCAATAAAGCTGATTGTGATGTTGTTTCTATGTACTTATGTTTTAGGAAAAAAGAGTGACAACCCTCTGTCACCTGACTACGTTCCTTCAATCTTCAATCATGTTCCATCCCCGGAGAAGAGAAAAAGAAGAATGAGGTTAGATGTAGTCAACAGAAGACAGAAGAACAAACTTCAAAGAATAGAGAAAGCAGCAAAGCCATCAGCTGCAGCAGTAATGGATCTAACGGATTGTCCTCAAGACAACAGCAAGCATCCTACTGCAGACCAGGTGAAGGAATCTAACATCAACAAAGAACTTGAAAATGAAAATATTCTGCCTCTTCCCGATGAAAATGACGATCCAGCAACGATCCAGCAAATTCAATCTCTTGAGTTGGAATGCCAAGCTCTGATAAATGAATATGTTGTTTCCCCCGTAACCTCCGCTCCTCTGACACAAACCTCCTCTCCCCACCACTCAGGACCACACACCGTACCTGGTGGGACAGAGCTTTCACCATTGCAGCCCCCTCCCTCTGGAACTCCCTACTCATACACATCCGTGTCTGTACTGACCTGGACACATTCAAAACACTAATCAAAACGCACCTCCTCAGATTAGCTTTCCACATACTATAGTCTTATATTTCTCACCTGATAGTTACTGGTTTTCTTGTCTTTATTTGCTTTTAACATGCTTGTTTTATATGTTGGTTTTATTGTTTATCATTTTTTAATGTGCTATATGTGCTGGTTTTACTGTATGCTATATAAATAAAATGTATTATTATTAGATGAGTCTACAAAACAATGATAAAAAGGTTAATATCCTCACTGGTTTACAAACATATTCACTACTAATGACTAGTGTTCATTTTGTAGCTCCCTATCTCAAATGTAAGTCCACCCTAACATTATTTCAGCGGTACATGCTGGCTTTAATTAAGATGAGAATTAATTTGTCTTTTGATTTTTTTTGGCTTATTATTTTGCCGTTGATTTGACAGCTGTTTCAAAGCTTTTCAAACACTGTATTGACGTAATGTATTGCAGATTGGTGCCGATGTGCAACATGCTGTGTATGCGTATAGTGTAATACTGTGGACTGTTGATGCAGTGTTGGTGAAAGACAAAACTAGAAAGTGGAATGTAATGTATTGTTAGGAATGTAAAATGCCTAAAGGATTAATTGTTTTAGGGCGATGACTATTAGGCAATAATGACAACAAATAAGTATTACAGTAGTTATATTTATTTAATAGCATTTGTTTTTTTTATCATATCACCCCTTGATTTCTTTTCTTCTGCTGTTAAAGTTCCCTGTCATGTCACCGTTGTCACGTTTAGTCTTGTCCCGCTTGTCTTGTCCATTTTTTCTAAATAAAGATTGTGGGCCAACTCCTTTTCTATTCCTCTCACGACTAATTCACTGCAGCAGCACCACTGTTGACCATGATTTTGAAATATTGCTGCTGGTTTTGGAGCAGAAAAATACTTGGCAATTAGCTCTGGAATTATACATTTCTTAAAAAAATCTTCTAGCTGCATGTGGCATCAGGGCTTGCCAGTATTATCCCATCTAAAGCAATTACACCTTGCCACATTAATAAGAGCAATCCAAATATCAGGAAAGTTGGCTAAAAGTAATCTGGGTTGATTTGAATGGGCTACAGTATAGGCTAATTATAAAATACCAGTAAGCTTCCAAAGTTTACTGTACAACTCAATGCAATTTGGCCACAAGATGCCAATTCATTTTTAAAAGTTACAGTATACAAACCCAGATTTAAAAAGTACATTTGTGATTAGAGTTTTATAAAAAAAATCTGGTCTTCATTTTTGTAACATATTCTCATTGCAGTCATGGGGGTGAATCTGGGTTTGTTCTGTAAAGAATGACAGTAGATATCAGCAGAGGACACATTATTATAAGTTGACAGATCCTGTGATGTGTGCTGCCTGTGGTCTCACACAAATAAATACATTGTTATGGAAAAATTACTGTGTGGATTGTTTTCCTTGAAGCCATGTGAAGGAAAGTTACTGTCGTGAGTGTTTTGCCTTGAAACCATATGAAGGAAAGTTACCAACTGTTCAAGGACCTGCAAAACTGCACTCACATTCACATTCATTTTAATAGAATAAAATCTAGTCACAGATGTAATTTTTAAATCTGGGTTTGTATACTGTAACTTTTAAAAATGAATTGGCATCTTGTGGCCAAATTGCATTGAGTTGTACAGTAAACTTTGAAGTTTAATACTGGTATTTTATAATTAGCCTATACTGTAGCCCATTCAAATCAACCCAGATTACTTTTAGCCAACTTTCCCTGATATTTGATTGCTCTTATTAATGTGGCAAGGTGTAATTGCTTTAGATGGGATAATACTGGCAAGCCCTGATGCCACTGCGGCTAGAAGATTTTTTTAAGAAATGTATAATTCCAGAGCTAATTGCCAAGTATTTTTCTGCTCCAAAACCAGCAGCAATATTTCAAAATCATGGTCAACAGTGGTGCTGCTGCAGTGAGCCAGGAGTACGGAACATGTTGGTCTGTGTGTCAGGTTTTTGTTCAGTTCAAAAGTTTCAAGTGTATTGTCACCAAACTTGCCTTCGCATTAAAAGAATTCCTAAACAGTGTATATGTCGTAGCTGCACAAAAGTGATCAATTCACAAAAAAAAAAAGAATTAATCGTGAGAGGAATAGAAAAGGAGTTGGCCCACAATCTTTATTTAGAAAAAATAGACAAGACAAGCGGGACAAGACTAAACGTGACAACGGTGACATGACAGGGAACTTTAACAGCAGAAGAAAAGAAATCAAGGGGTGATATGATAAAAAAAACAAATGCTATTAAATAAACATAACTACTGTAATACTTATTTGTTGTCATTATTGCCTAATAGTCATCGCCCTAAAGCAATTAATCCTCCGTGGTTTAGGCATTTTACATTCCTAACAATACATTACATTCCACTTTCTAGTTTTGTCTTTCACCAACACTGCACCAATAGTCCACAGTATTACACTATACGCATACACAGCATGTTGCACATCGGCACCAATCTGCAATACATTACGTCAATACAGTGTTTGAAAAGCTTTGAAACAGCTGTCAAATCAACGGCAAAATAATAAGCCAAAAAAAAATCAAAAGACAAATTAATGCTCATCTTAATTAAAGCCAGCATGTACCGCTGAAATAATGTTAGGGTGGACTTACATTTGAGATAGGGAGCTACAAAATGAACACTAGTCATTAGTAGTGAATATGTTTGTAAACCAGTGAGGATATTAACCTTTTTATCATTGTTTTGTAGACTCATCTAATAATAATACATTTTATTTATATAGCATACAGTAAAACCAGCACATATAGCACATTAAAAAAAGATAAACAATAAAACCAACATATAAAACAAGCATATTAAAAGCAAATAAAGACAAGAAAACCATTAACTATCAGGTGAGAAATATAAGACTATAGTATGTGGAAAGCTAATCTGAGGAGGTGCGTTTTGATTAGTGTTTTGAATGTGTCCAGGTCAGTACAGACACGGATGTGTATGAGTAGGGAGTTCCAGAGGGAGGGGGCTGCAATGGTGAAAGCTCTGTCACCCCAGCCTGGTTATGGAGGGATTTGTGGATGAGGAGGACTTTAAACTGGATGCGTTGGGAAACAGGGAGCCAGTGGAGGCTCTGAAGGACGGGAGTGATCATGGGAATGGGTGTGGGTGAGGCGACAGGCAGCATTTTTTTTATGTATTCCATTCTCATTCAGTGCAGTTGTGTTCATTTTCTCTGTTAACATATTCATTTATCAGAGCTTGGCATTCCAACTCAAGAGATTGAATGTGTTTCTTAAAAAAAATGTACTCTCTCATGGTGGAGTTGCTGGATCGTCATTTTCATCGGGAAAAGGCAGAATATTTTAATTTTCAAGTTCTTTGTTGATGTTAGATTCCTTCACCTGGTCTGCAGTAGGATGCTTGCTGTTGTCTTGAGGACAATCCGTCAGATCTACAGTCAGGTCCATAAATATTGGGACATCGACACAATTCTAATCTTTTTGGCTCTATACACCACCACAATGGAGTTGAAATGAAACGAACAAGATGTGCTTTAACTGCAGACTTTCAGCTTTAATTTGAGGGTATTTACATCCAAATCAGGTGAACGGTGTAGGAATTACAACAGTTTGTATATGTGCCTCCCACTTTTTAAGGGACCAAAAGTAATGGGACAGATTAACAATCATAAATCAAACTTTCACTTTTTAATACTTGGTTGCAAATCCTTTGCAATCAAATTACAGCCTGAAGTCTGGAACGCATAGACATCACCAGACGCTGGGTTTCATCCCTGGTGATGCTCTGCCAGGCCTCTACTGCAACTGTCTTCAGTTCCTGCTTGTTCTTGGGGCATTTTCCCTTCAGTTTTGTCTTCAGCAAGTGAAATGCATGCTCAATCGGGTTCAGGTCAGGTGATTGACTTGGCCATTGCATAACATTCCACTTCTTTCCCTTAAAAACTCTTTGGTTGCTTTCGCAGTATGCTTCGGGTCATTGTCCATCTGCACTGTGAAGCGCCGTCCAATGAGTTCTGAAGCATTTGGCTGAATATGAGCAGATAATATTGCCCGAAATACTTCAGAATTCATCCTGCTGCTTTTGTCATCATCAATAAATACAAGAGAACCAGTTCCATTGGCAGCCATCCATGCCCACGCCATGACACTACCACCACCATACTTCACTGATGAGGTAGTATGCTTTGGATCATGAGCAGTTCCTTTCCTTCTCCATACTCTTCTCTTCCCATCACTCTGGTACAAGTTGATCTTTGTCTCATCTGTCCATAGGATGTTGTTCCAGAAATGTGAAGGCTTTTTTTAGATGTTGTTTGGCAAACTCTAATCTGGCCTTCCTGTTTTTGAGGCTCACCAATGGTTTACATCTTGTAGTGAACCCTCTGTATTCACTCTGGTGAAGTCTTCTTGATTGTTGACTTTGACACACATACACCTACCTCCTGGAGAGTGTTCTTGATCTGGCCAACTGTTGTGAAGGGTGTTTTCTTCACCAGGGAAAGTATTCTTCGGTCATCCACCACAGTTGTTTTCCGTGGTCTTCCGGGTCTTTTGGTGTTGCTGAGCTCACCGGTGCGTTCTTTCTTTTTAAGAATGTTCCAAACAGTTGATTTGGCCACACCTAATGTTTTTTGCTATCTCTCTGATGGGTTTGTTTAGATTTTTCAGCCTAATGATGGCTTGCTTCACTGATAGTGACAGCTCTTTGGATCTCATATTGAGAGTTGACAGCAACAGATTCCAAATGTAAATAGCACACTTGAAATGAACTCTGGACCTTTTATCTGCTCCTTGTAAATGGGATAATGAGGGAATAACACACACCTGGCCATGGAACAGCTGAGCAGCCAATTGTCCCATTACTTTTGGTCCCTTAAAAAGTGGGAGGCACATATACAAACTGTTGTAATTCCTACACCGTTCACCTGATTTGGATGTAAATACCCTCAAATTAAAGCTGAAAGTCTGCAGTTAAAGCACATCTTGTTCGTTTCATTTCAACTCCATTGTGGTGGTGTATAGAGCCAAAAAGATTAGAATTGTGTCGATGTCCCAATATTTATGGACCTGACTGTATTACTGCTGCAGCTGATGGCTTTGATGCTTTCTCTATTCTTTGAAGTTTGTTCTTCTGTCTTCTGTTGACTACATCTAACCTCATTCTTCTTTTTCTCTTCTCCGAGATGGAACATGATTGAAGGTTGAAGGAACGTAGTCAGGTGACAGAGGGTCATCACTCTTTTTCCCTAAAACATAAGTACATAGAAACAACATCACAATCAGCTTTATTGGCCAGGTTTGAGTAAACAAACAAGGAATTTGACTCTGGTTAATCTTTGCTCTAAAGTACAACACTCATTTAACATATAAAGAATAAAAACAGAGGACAGTAAGACATATAAAAAATACTGTTAAGTGTACAGTATAACAATACAAGAGAATTTACAATTTTACAAAAAATATACAAAAGAGAGGGAAGGAATAGTGCAATATCAGTCAGTATAGTCTGAGATTTTAGGATTTAAATATGAATACAGTGCTTCTTTTAGGTTAGCTAACGTTAGCCTTTGTAATCCACACAAAATCCATGCCATACTGCATAGGTAGAACTTACCTTTTCGTAATAACTAATGGTTGTGGCTAGAAAGGAAAAGAACGTAGCTAGCTAGCTGTATCCCTACTAGCCTCAACCGTTAGAAACCGTTTTAGCCTGTTTGCTAGCTAACGCTAGCTAGCTACATAGATGAGATATTTCTGTTACGTTACCTGATATGAAGTGGTCACAGCATAACCGAAATCCATTGTTTGTGGGCTCCCATCGCTCAGTTTGGTTCTGTCTGCTTCTAGCACATTTTATGGAAGCAATCCATTTACTTCTTCTCTCGGGATCTTTAGCTAGGAATCCCATAAAATGCTATCCATTATCTTTTTTTCCGATGGTTCTGGCATCCCAGCGCACAGCAGCTATCCACCATACTGAATCAAGGCGTTTATTGAAATAGGCAGCAAATGATTTCCCCTTGGGGATCAATGAAGTATCTATCTATCTAGCTAACTAGCTAGCTAGCTATCTATCTACAATAGGTGAAACTAGCTAGTAACGTAGCTAGCTAGCTAACTCTGGCTCAGCTCCGATGCCGGTGTTTTGATACTGACTGGCGCATGCTGGGATTGCGTGACATCAACTGCCGGAACTCTTGCTAGCTAACGTTAGCTCTTGCTAACGACAGAGTGAAACAACATAAAGCAACGACAGAGTGACACGACGCATAGCAACGACCCATAGCAACAACACAAAGCAACGAAGCAAGAGAGAGAAGACGACACATCGTAACGACAGAGGGAAACAACACATAGTAACGCATAGCAACGGTGCATAGCAACGGCGTATAGCAACGACAGAGTGAAACAACACAGTCATGACACATGCAGCATTGACACAGCAAGACGACACAGTCAAATGACAAGGACAGACGACACATAGTCATGACACATGCAGTATTGACACAGCAAGACGACACAGTCAAATGACAAGGACAGACGACAGGAGTAAGTTGAGTTGACACAGACAAAAGTTGAGTCATGTGGGCAATCACATAGACATAGACAGTTAATAGACACATAGACATGGAAGACGACACAGCATAGACAGACAGACATGGACATAGACAGTTAATAAGACACATAGACATGGAAGACGACACATAGCATAGACAGACAGACATGGACATAGACATTGACAGTAAGCATAGACATAGACATTGACAAATAAACATAGAATGTAAGCATGTCGACTTAATTTTGGCACAATCGGAACCCCATATGCATCGATGGAGTTTCACTCAATTGCCAGCTGCATCTGAGCATTATATTATTAGTGTGCATCGATGGAGTTTCCCTCGATTGCCAGCTGCATCTGAATTCATTTTACTATATTACCATATAGTTAGTAAATAGCCTACTATATATTTACTAAATCCTGTATTAAAAGCATATTGGGTGGGTTTTTGGAGCACACATAGCCTATGTGTGTTTACACTGTCAAATGTCATAGTTTACATGTGTGTGTTGTGTGTTCTTGGTCTGTGAATGGCAATCTCATCTCTTATAGTAACCTCGGAGAGATGGACACTGCAGATGAAGTGGGCATTAGGTCAGCTGGAGTTTGCGTGTTTTGTACATGTGTGTATTTTCTTCAAAATCTATAGTTGTGTGTGTGAACATGACACTTTTTTACAAGCTGCAAATTCTGCTGCAAATGTGAATTAATACTGCTATATTTAATTTGTGCGGGCACTCTCAGTGAATTAATTTGATTGTATTATCTTTCTTAGGGACGGCTTTATGAGATTAAATATGCCTTCAACTTGTTGAGTTATGCTGTAGTATTTAGGGGCTAATTTGAGTGTTAATTTGAGAGCTATTTTGAATTAAACTGATTATCAATATCTGTAGAAGAGTTCTGGTTAAACAGTGTGCTAAAGACTGTGGATTAGTTTGTCATTTTTATAAAACAATTAATATTTGCAGTGTGCAAATAATTCTTTGTTCCAATTTCCAGATTTTGTCATTAATGACTGCAGCTTGTAGTGACAGTCAAGAAGCACACTGAGGATACATGTGTGAATCAATGTTTCGATTGTTGGAATCTATGATATTTGAACGAACATTGATGCTTTGCTGGTGGGAAATTGATGTATGCAAGGATGTTGGTATTTTGACATGCTGTGTCACTGTTACATCAGAGGGAAAATGTATTTAATGTACGGTGTATGACATTAGATCCAATATGTGTGTCTCTTGTGGGTAGATTAAGGAGGCCACTGATTAAAACTGTCTTCTATGAGTTGTTGTCATATGGAAGTATTCCTGCAGTAGTTAATTTACCTAAATGGTGACATTCAGTTTCAAAACAGGAAGTGGGGTGGCATAGAAGAAGAGAGAGTTGTGGATGGCTAAATAAGCTTTTGCCTTTGGTAGCCTGGTTTTTTACCACATTTTTGGTGGATATGATCATGATATGTTGGAAGAAAAGCATCTACTGTAGGCAGCATTGCATTTCTCCCTAATAATATTTTGCAAGGTTGTTACATACTCTGCATCTCTGTTTTCTCTTTGCCACTTTTCTAGCTGTGTATAGTAATAAAGCACAAATTACATTAAAACTCCAAACTCCACTCAGTAGCCATCCTGCAGAATCTCCTTCAGTACTTTTGAGCGAGTGCAAAAAATCCAGGAAATAATTTATTTCTCTGCAAGTGGGTCACTAAGCAGCAGCGGAAGGTGAAACATTGAGATGCATTAAATCATTGGTAGCTTTAAGGTGGGATATTGTGAGCTTAAAGGAAGTGTTTCAGTACAGAGGCGTGCATGTGTGTGCGTGGATGTTACATACTCTGGGTCTTTAATAACTTAGGGCCATTGGAGCCCAGGGTTTAATTAAGAGTTAGAGACAGATTTAGGCCTCTGCAGCACCATGCTGGTCTTCACCTTCACACACACACACACACACACACACACACACACACACACACACACACACACACACACACACACACACACACACACACACACACACACACACACACACAGCTCATTCTCGGTGCAAAGATGATTCATCTTTGGGTCTGTCAATTTCCCCTGTGGACCCATCCCGTCTCTCCGTCTACACTTCTGCCTTTGACACTCCTCTGTTCTTCCTCCTGCCGCCCGGCATTCTCTGGTGACTATGATTTTAAATTGAGAAAGTGTAATTTATCAGAGAGACTGGAACGCTGTCAGAAGTTCAATAAATACTAAAATCTGTTTGTGTTATTCCTGGAATAAGGATGTCCTTGGATGTTTTTTGAACCAAATCTTAATACCTCTGAATTAAGATGAGCTCTCTGCAAGAAAGGTTTACAGGGAAAATAGGCAGATACTAGAGATAAAAAGACGAAAAGCAAAATAGGGGGAAAAGGCTTAACTTATATTTAAATGTGTAAATAATAGAAAGATGGTGAGCAATGTGAGAATGAATCGCAGTGGATTAAGTGGGGACAACATCAGATGTGAAATCACATCGGCAATCTCCTACATTCAAAGATAAGCACATCTGGCCTAGTCCGTTTTGTTTCATGTAAAGGTTGACCTAGAGAAGTAGGTCGGAACAAATCAAGGCTGTGCTGAGTTGTAAGTGTGTTAGGCATGGATTTAATGCATGATTTACGCTAAAGTAAAGCCAGGATCATCTTTACATAGAATTAATGCACTCCACACAATGTTTTGAGCTGGCAATTGTTTCTTTATTAGGGGTCCAAGCCTGAGTCTGGAAGAACTGGCGGCAGCAAAGCTACGCCGTTCGCACAGCACGGCTGTGGAACCCTATTGCTTTCCTAAGGTTTCTTATTATAATGTTCCTGCCGATAAAACTGCCTAAACTGTACATAGTGGGGTGCTGCCGTTTTCAGGACTGGTCGAGATCCCTGCAGGGACCTCGTACAAAAAGATACAGCCACTCGCCACACGTTTGGCCCTATAACTCCCAAACCATACATCGCACATTAAAAATACACATATCCATGCGTTCCCTGAATTCAGCTGAATTTCCTGATATAGGCCACACTGGCTGCTAACTTTTTAGATTTTGGACAAATACAGCAGTGCACTATACAGAGCTCTTCCCTCACCCAACTAGTTTACCATTAGGGCATGTGACACCCCTTCATTACTTTTAAAGTAAATACTCTCCCTGAATTTTAGTTAAGCATATTACCCGCAGGTAACAAAAAGCGAGATTTACAAGGTGTGAATTTTACTGTATATCTAAAACTCTCTAACCCTGCTAGGCAAGAAAGGCCTTCACTCAGGGCTACCTTTACAATAAAGTGAGATTAATGCTGCAAAGTTGTTCAATCAGTGGTACAGAGTGCAAATTTGATTTCACTGATGAGGCTCCCCTGCCTTCTCTCCCTTACTAACTGATTTTTTTTTTCTTTTCGTTTCTTCTTCTTCTAGCTTCTCGTTAGTATGCAGAGCAGCGGAAGTACAAATGGCACACTTCTCTTTTTCAGAAGTATGAAAATGAAATATTCATGACTATAGAGAGCTTTCTTTGACTGAGAGAGAGGGAGAGATGACGATTGAGAAGAGAACAGTTGTCATTTTGACACAAGCCTCCATCCCAATTTCCATGGTGTCCGCACCCTCTTTCAGGACAGTTGCACCTTTTTGCACTTGGCCATTTGAACCTGAAGAACATAGAGTAAGAAAAATCCTCCCCTTCTCTCAAACTGTCTACTTTTGCCATTTCTGTCCTCCTCCTCCTTTCTTCATCTCTTTTTGTTGTTTCTCCGTCGGCTGCCACTTCAGCACTGTTGGCGATATCTCTAGCAGCGTGTAAAAAAAGACTTGGCACCATCCCAGCTGACAAACTAAAGGTGAATGAAATGCAAAATAGCTTTGAAGTTGCATTAAAGCAATACGCTGCTGCATTATGGGGTGATGCTACATGGAGGACTATAAATGCTTTTAAGAACCTCCACCAGTGGATCAGTTGTGTTCAGTTTCAGAGACACATAACACCTGAAAAATGCTTTCAGACACCAAGAAGGGAATATTAACCCTGTCCACAGAAGACTGCTTTTTATTTATTTTTTTAAGATTTATTTTTGTGGGCATTTTAGGCCTTTATTTTTATAGGACAGCTGAAGACATGAAAGGGGAGAGAGAGGGGGAATGACACGCGGCCTAAATTAGTGAATTAACAGAGCCCATTTTTCTGCTACCTGGAAGGGTAGATTACAATCATCAGAAGAAAAGGATTCGAGTGTGAAAATAGCTCCATATCCACAGTTTCCCATCATATAAATAGAGCTTGATTTATATCTTAGAGGATTTTGACATGATAAAAAAAAACAGTCAATCTGCATTTCTCTCTCTCAGGAATATGAATGTTTTTATATGCAAGCATGTACAGTGGAGAGAACAAGTATTTGATACACTGCCGATTTTGCAGGTTTTCCTACTTACAAAGCATGTAGAGGTCTGTAATTTTTATCATAGGTACACTTCAACTGTGAGAGACGGAATCTAAAACAAAAATCCAGAAAATCACATTGTATGATTTTTAAATAATTTGCATTTTATTGCATGACATAAGTATTTGATCACCTACTAACCAGTAAGAATTCCGGCTCTCACAGACCTGTTAGTTTTTCTTTAAGAAGCCCTCCTGTTCTCCACTCATTACCTGTATTAACTGCACCTGTTTGAACTTGTTACCTGTATAAAAGACACCTGTCCACACACTCAATCAAACAGACTCCAACCTCTCCACAATGGCCAAGACCATTGAGCTGTGTAAGGACATTAGGGATACAATTGTAGACCTGCACAAGGCTGGGATGGGCTACAGGACAATAGGCAAGCAGCTTGGTGAGAAGGCAACAACTGTTGGCGCAATTATTAGAAAGAAGTTCAAGATGACAATCTCCCTCAGTCTGGGGCTCCATGCAAGATCTCACCTCGTGGTGCATCAATGATCATGAGGAAGGTGAGAGATCAGCCCAGAACTAGGTCTAGCCCAGGACCTGGTCAATGACCTGAAGAGAGCTGGGACCACAGTCTCAAAGAAAACCATTAGTAAAACACTACGCCGTCATGGATTAAAATCCTGCAGCGCACGCAAGGTCCCCCTGCTCAAGCCAGCGCATGTCCAGGCCCGTCTGAAGTTTGCCAATGACCATCTGGATGATCCAGAGGAGGAATGGGAGAAGGTCATGTGGTCTGATGAGACAAAAATAGAGCTTTTTGGTCTAAACTCCACTCGCCGTGTTTGGAAGAAGAAGAAGGATGAGTACAACCCCAAGAACACCATCCCAACCGTGAAGCATGGAGGTGGAAACATCATTCTTTGGGGATGCTTTTCTGCAAAGGGAACAGGACGACTGCACCATATTGAGGGGAGGATATATGGGGCCGTGTATCGCGAGATCTTGGCCAACAACCTCTTTCCCTCAGTAAGAGCATTGAAGATGGGTCGTGGCTGGGTCTTCCAGCATGACAACGACCCGAAACACACAGCCAGGGCAACTAAGGAGTGGCTCCGTAAGAAGCATCTCAAGGTCCTGGAGTGGCCTAGCCAGTCTCCAGACCTGAACCCAATAGAAAATCTTTGGAGGGAGTTGAAAGTCTGTATTGCCCAGCGACAGCCCCGAAACCTGAAGGATCTGGAGAAGGTCTGTATGGAGGAGTGGGCCAAAATCCCTGCTGTAGTATGTGCAAACCTGGTCAAGAACTACAGGAAACGTATGATCTCTGTAATTGCAAACAAAGGTTTCTGTACCAAATATTAAGTTCTGCTTTTCTGATGTATCAAATACTTATGTCATGCAATAAAATGCAAATTAATTACTTAAAAATCATACAATGTGATTTTCTGGATTTAGATTCCGTCACTTACAGTTGAAGAGTACCTATGATAAAAATTACAGACTTGTACATGCTTTGTAAGTGGGAAAACCTGCATAATCGGCAGTGTATCAAATACTTGTTCTCCCCACTGTATATGGATGCGATGTCTATTCATCTTGGATGATTGTGTAGCCTCAGTACTCTTCACAGAGGGTAGATGACTTATTGATTAAAAGGACTCATTTATTCAGATGAGGCATCTGGAGAGACCTGGGGGCTTGTTTTAGTCATGAAATCAACCCCCCCCTTCTCCATTCCCCTCCCTGAGAAATACCTCACACATGGTACGACATCCGTTATAGCTCATAATCTGGAAAAAACATAACAGAAGTTTTGGAAATTCTACTTTGTCATTTGTTTCTTTAAGATTATGTATAATATTGCAGTTTGGCAGGCTCATAACCTTGATTTCAATACTTTGTGTGATGAGACCGTTCTGTTTATTACCCCTAGCATGCAAAATAAATATCTCTTCTGGGTTTTTTACAAATAATAAATGAGTTTGCTTCTCACATCTCTGCTGAGTTCCCTAACAGGAATTGTAACATTTACTATTGTCTATTGGCTTTTATTTTGTTGTGTCCCAGCTTGTTTTAAACATGCAGTTATTCAGCCTATTTCAGCCAAAAAAAAATCCTGGATCCATCCCCTTCCAAACACTATACGCCTATATCTTAGAAGCCTTTCATCTCAAACATTTTAGAAAACGTTTTGCCAAAAAGCTCACTGTCTTGACGGCAACATTTTAGATAAATTCCAAACTGGCTTCCGTCAGAAGCATTCCACTGAAACGGCTCTTCTCAGTCTCCAATGACAAAATGATGTCTTCTAAAACTGGATTTATTTATTTATTTACATGACGTTTAAAAAAGTTGCTACTATAACAGCAGAAAGCTGACAATAACCAGGTTGCTTAACAATATGTGCTTGTTTCCTATACTGATTAATCTTTTTTGGCTTTCCTATACTGCGATCTTCCCTTGAGCTCTATTAAATGTAAGGGGGGTTCATGGGGAGGGCAACAAAGCATGGTAGTCCCCATCACTATTGCTTGTTGTGATGCCAGGCCACGATTCACTCACTAAATCTTGTGCTAGGTTGATGCTGATATGACTTATAGACTATGTGCTAGCTGGGTTGTAAATGCCTCAAATTTACTGTGCCTTTCCACCAAGGTGCCAACGTAACCTGCCACTAATCTGCCCCAGAGCCTGGGATTCGCCCTGTTCTTACACACCGGATTCTGCACACTCAACCTCCTGGGGTGAGTAAATGAGACATCTGGAAATGAAAGTGTCGATACACATTTGAATCGCCATTCAAGCTCTACCGATTCAAAATCGATTCATAGAATTCCAAAAATCGATTCATATTTTTTTATATAAAAAAAAAAATATATATATATATATATATGTGTATTTTTTTTACTGTATGTCTACTGCAATCACATGGGAAAAGTAACTACATTTACATACTGTGAATCGTTTTTTTAATCAAGAATCGATTTTGAATTGAAAATCGATTTTGAATCAAATCTTGAGCCTGAAAATCGATATCGAATCATGACATTTTCTGAATCGTGCACCCCTAGTCAATATAGTTATTCATTACGTGAGAATGCACCACAGGTTGTAAAGTAGTAATAGTGATACCACAGGTTAGAAAGGTCAGCTGGTTTTGACATCTGGAGCTGAACTCTGGAGTCCCAAGATGTGAATCCATCTTATCTCCTCTGTACTACAAAGCCTTTAATCCTAGGCCCATGTCTTTTAGTGTGCAACCCTGTATATTGGTTGAGCAAGTATGCCACGGCCTTTATGCATCGTGTGTGTGTGTGTGTGTGTGTGTGTGAGAGAAATTCAAGTGGAGGTTTTCACAAGTGCATGTGAAATCTCCTGTTTTGACAGGTGCTCGAATAAGAGATTAGGGTAGGGATGAGAGTTGCATTAATCAGAGGATTCATCCTCTGCTGCTTCTCTCATCCCTCTGCCTAAAATATACTGCATCAAGCTCTGCAAGCCAGGGAGGGATAAAGAGAGGTGGAGAGAGACTGAGATGGTGTAAATGTGGTTTCTGAGCTGTAAAATAGAGGCTTATTACTGGAGGGCTGGACATGCTTTCATAAGTCTCTCAATGTGTTCGTCTGTCTGTGTACATGCATGCGCTAGTGTGTGTGTGTGTGTGTGTGTGTGTGTGTGTGTGTGTGTGTGTGTGTGTGTGTGTGTCTTTGGCGATTTGGACAGGGGGCTCAGTTGAGAGTGATGAGTGTGTGAGGTTTGTTTTTATCTTCAAGCACTGCTCTCTTGGAGCAAGTGTGCTGTTCCTAATGCACTAATGCAAGAGGCAGATGGCTCTCTCCGTCTCTCTCTCTCTCTTAATGGTTTCATCTATCCCTCCGACTCAGGTCACCTCTATTTCCCACAACATACCATTCAGCATGTGTGTACGGGTGTGTGTGCGAGGTGCTGAGTTTATCTCACAGTCTAATTGAGATTTCATTTTGGCTCTCCAAATTAAATAATTCAGCTCCTCTATTCATTTGTTCTCCTGTTCCTTTGTTCCCTGTCCACCAACTGCTTCTCTTTCTCTCCGGGCCAAAAAACCTGCGCTCATGAAAGCACTGACCCAAAAAATAGAAAAACTATAACTTGTGTCTTTATTTGAGGGCTTTGTGAGGTGGCTGAAACTCATTCTGAGGAGCAGTTGTGTTGCTGGAAAGAATCCTCCAGTCGTGACCAGAGGTTAAAAGAAATTGGCGTGCTTTGTTCACTACACTACTATTATAAAGATGTAAAATCAAAGGCACAGGAGAACCTTGAGAAAGAAAGTGTAGACATTTTTGGCCTGCTCTCTAATCAAAGATTCTGTTTGTGTCTCGAATGCAAAAAGGTTTTCTCCCCTTTTTATGTTGTTCTTCAACTGTTCTTCAAAAACTACCAAGGGAAATCTTTATTTTCAACTCTATCAAACTGCAGTTACATTAACCTTGAGGATAAAGTGAAACTGTATTTGTACGGTCTGTTTCTAAAATTGGCAATAAGTCACAAGAGGAGGTTGGGCTATCCATCATAGAAGAAGCTTTGCATCTGTCTTTTTTTCCTTGTCTTTTTTGCAGCTTGGCTCTCGTCCCTTCCCTATCCTCTCTTGCGTCTGTTGTCTTTGGCTCGTCTTTGATGCAAGAAGGTGTGGGACAAGAAGCCAGCATGACACTCTAAGTTAAAGGAAACTTCTCAGCTCTGGTTACATTCTGCTTGCATCACATAGCCTACACACACTCATGCACACATTTAACTTGCTCACTCTCACACACACTGAACAGGCCCAAGTCTTTGGAAAAGTGTGTGCTTACCTTTTTTCCTCAGTTGAGTTTCTATTTGTGCTCACACAAGCGACCACACAGAGAGTATGAAAATGCAGACTCATGCTCGCCTGGGTCCACACAGCCTGCAAGTTAAAAGTAGTTACGCTAGTTTGTCTGTTAGTCTATATTGTTGACATTCCACTCTTTTTAGGCCGGATGTCAGTCACCTTTTCGCTTTCTTTGTGTTGGCATTCTGAACTCCGGTGTTAATAAGGACTATTGTTAATGGCTACTCAGATCTCTGCAGGGTAAATCGAGACACTATCTGTCGAATCTGAGTTTTCTGTTGCGCGACTAAAACAACCATTGAATGTTACAGTGACGACTTGGCAGTCCGCTAACTTGTTGCTCTCACTACCAATATTAACTGCTCTGTTTCAACAATGTTAGGCTGAAAAAACGTGCATGCAGGCTGAAATTCACCGTGGTGTTCTGTTGGTATTAGGCTATGAGCAGAGGCTGTAAAGGAAGTACAACCGTCTTTTACTCTCGTGTATTTCTGAATTAATCGTTTGCTAACCGCTATTTTCAGGAAGGATTTTACAAACGTGATGTTATCGCTCCACATGGTAGTCTAAAGGCTCAGTCTGTTTGGATTCTGAGGTGAAAGAGTTGCTGCATTGCCAAATTACTCCATATACACAGTAGGTCACAGACATGAGTTTGTGTTTCTGTGAAGATGATGTGTGTGTCTGATTGACAGAGTTTTATGGGGAGGATCTCTTGTGCTGTGAAGTGAATGCAGTAAACAAACATCAGTGCACAGTGAAGGCATGCAGCAACTTTGCTGTGAATCTGTTGGAAGGCTGTGAAATTGGTTTCTGATTATTAAAATGAAAATTTCCTGTGATCAAATCAGCGAGGGCACAGTTGACTGATGCTGTCTACTTGGCAAAGGAAAATAATGAACAACAAGAGATGATAAGTTGAACTAATAAAATAACCAATAACACAAGTTTCTAAATATTTGAAGATTTTCATGTGCAGCCTGAAAAACATTGATTATGGTATGTATTGGAATTCTCTATCAGTTGATGTCACTCACTGCATACTTTTTTAGTATTTTATCCAAGTACAGACTTTAAGAGAGACTTCAGACGTAATGCAACCAGCTTCCATCTGTAACAACTTTTGCAGCAACTTGTTTTCACAAGTTATCAACAGAGGAGTGAATGGATTTTACATCTTAAGTTCAAGACTTAGATGTGACATCCAAAAAATCCGCCTGCATGTTGTTAATAATAATTATTCTTTTTGTTGTTATTGACATACTCTGTTAAGCTGCACGCGGATAACATCACAAATCAAGTCTTGCAGTGAAAGCTCAATAACACATTTTCCCATGGCTTTAGAATAACACGTAAGGCTGCAACTGATGATTAGTCTAAGTTAAGTTAGGAAGCCCATCACAATTTCCCAAAGCCCATAGTCTTTATGAAATAGAAAAAAACAGCAAGTCCTTAATACTTTAACAACTTACACCAGCAATATTGCCATTTTTCTTGAAAATGATTATCGACGTATCAGCACTACGATTAAAGCTTAAACTTAAAGCTTAAATTCAGCACCTTTTTTAAATGTGCAAATGTAAGGCTACAACTGATTGTTTCAGTATAGATTAATCTGCTGATTATTCTTTCGATTGATTAATTATTATTTAATCTCTAAAACAACAGAATAGGCCTATCCTGACTTTTCATCGCCTATGTTTATCTATTAAAATTTCTGTTTGTTTTGGCTGATCAACAGTCCAAAACGCCAATATATTTAATGTAATATTATAAACAAATGAAGAAACTAGCACATGTTCACATTAGGGTTGGGCGGTAATACGGTATGCCACGGGGTCTAAAAATAGCAACAGTATCAGTTTCAATACAGTCATTAAAAAAATGCAATGCACTTATATAGGAGACAAGGATTAAATATTAAATTGTGGTGACCCACAAGTAAAACTGAAAGAGACATTCACCAAGGTACTGTACCTTTAAGGGAGAGGTGTTATGATATACGAGTTCCGGGGCTGAATTATGTCAAACGAAGGTGGTGAAAATGCTGTTGCTGTGGTGGCGCCGGCTGCTGCTAGTGGCGCGGCTAATGTCGGTGCTATCTACGCAGCCACCATCAAGTTACCGGACTTTTGGCAGCACAACCCACGGCCGTGGTTTCAGCACATCAAGGCCCAGTTCCAGCTGAGAGGAATATCACAGGACGTTACAAAGTATTTACACGTGGTATCGGCCTTAGATGCCTCAACAACAGCCAGGGCTATGGCGCTGTTAGAGGCTCCTCCGGCTAACGGCAAGTACGACGCACTCAAAACATTCCTGTTGGAACTCTTTGAACTGTGGAGCTGGAGAAAGCAGACTGCTGCTGTCCCTGAATGGCCTTGGCGACAGCAAGCCGTCCGAGTTAATGGAGAGGATACTGGCTGTGCTGGGCGCGGCAGATCCCTCATTCCCCTTCGCCCACATTTTCCTGCGGCAGCTTCCAGCACCCGTGTGCACCGCACTGGCCTGCTCCCCCCTCTCTTCCTCCAGAGACTATCGGGCGCTGGCTGTGGAGGCAGACAAGATTTTCCTCGCCAACCGGCAGCAGTTTGTCCACGCGCTGCTGCCCCCCCAGCACACATCTGCCCCGCTTGCACTCCACAAAATATAATTTATGTAATTATGTGTGGTTGTCATCACGTGACAGTGTGGAGGAGAAAGTAGTTTTTTGTAAGTTGTTGTTATGTTATTATTGTTTCAGTATTAGTGTTTGGTATTCAGTTTCTGAACGGTGCACAAGCCAACAGTTTGGCCGTCTGAGCCTTACGTCATAATTTTTAATTAGTCACGGTAATACCGTATATCGCGGTAAAATAGGGAGGAGGTTTGACGGTATCAAAATTTGGATACCGCCCAACCCTAGTTTACATTGAAGAAGCTGGGACTAGTGAATTTTTGACCAGACGATAATCAATCATCATAATATATACAATAATATTAATAGACTAATCATTTCATCTCTAAATGCTTAATATTTTTTTAAACTTAACTCTAAGAAATGAGCTAAGAAAGGACTGAGATTGAAAGAAAACAATCCTTTCAATAAAACAAATTTAGATGCAGTTTTACCCACTTTATCTCCAACATGGTGCAGAAAGTAATTACTGAAAATCTTTCCAATATCTACCTGTTTCTCAAAAAATGTCCTTTTATCTCTCAAAGGAGCAGTCATATGTGCCTCTGTGCTTGGTGCTGAGTGGGTCATTTCAGGGGTCAGGGTTTTATAATTGGATAATCCAGTCCCAAGCCAGCTAAGATTAGCAGCTACTCCAACCTAGGGAATTGGTATGATAGTGTTTGACCTGTGTGACCATTCTGGGTTAAGCTTCCTTATGCAGGAGCACACAGCTCTGCCTCAGGGAAACACAGAATCAGATGATGGAAGAAACTTTGCTCAACAGCCCCCAATTTCAAAATTACAGATATGAAATTCTCCGCAGGACACCAATGGTAATCACATCACAGCTCTCTTGAAGTGTCAACACTATGTCTTAGCCTTCAAAGCGTCCCACTCTGTGCATTAAACTGTCATTGTCTTCACTTCTGATCCTGTGGTGGAGCCTTCAAAAAGAGTTGTTGAATGTGCTCATCATTTCTGCAGCCATGTGCCTGTGTGCAGTTTTTTTACACACTCGCAGTTTTGAGTGTGCCTCAGAGTCTGGCACCGCGTTAAGCCCGAGAATGTGCATGTGTTGGAGCTGTCCTCTTAATCCTTACAGCAAATAAAGCAGGGCTTACTCAGTCTGGTGCACACATACACACACACACACACTAGAGCAGGCAAGCGAGCACAGATGCACACACTTCACATGCAATGGTACGTGCATGTATGGCAAATGCTCTCGCTTCCTGTTCATTTCTTTCTTTCTACTTTCTCCCCTCCATCTGGCTGATGCCTCATCCTCCCATTATTCCACCTCTATATTTAAGATTCTCGCTCTTTCTTTATTCTGCAGCCCATGCTTCATTCTTCTCTCATCCCTCGTCTTCGTCTCTCTTCCTCCCTGTCCTCCTTCTCGCCTTAACTTACAGACTTCACTAAAAATCCCTGCTGCTCACAGTGTCTTCATCGCTTTGCCAAGCCAATTGGGGTTTTGGAAATTGTCTCAAACGGACAGGGATTAGCCCCACACCAATTATCCCCAACCTTACTGAGCAGGGCACAACAGCTGCTAGGGTCCCATAATAAGAGAGCTGCTGAGGTGGTATTTACGATTAGTGATGGTGTACTCTGCCTCTCAGAGCAGCATAGGCAACCACTGTCAGTGTTGTTAGTAGTGCTGTGGTCTCCACTAAGTTCAGGAAAGGGCTCACTGGTACTACAATTGGGCTTAAATATGCACTCTCCTGTGTCTTTGTATTCCTGTGAAGACTGTCATCAACCACATGAATTGCCATGTAGGGATGTAACGGTAAACCACGATAAAAATATTGACGATAACAATTATCGTTTTCTTTTTTAAATAATTAATAATAATAATTAATTAATAATAATTTAAAATAAGTATACACTTAAGTTTAATTAACAATCAATTTACCATTCATTAGTGATGGTTATTATAAAGTGTTACCACAAGAACAACACCGACGCATTCAAATACGGATTTGGGCGTTGATTACCGGGGCAACAGTTGGAGCTTTGCAGCTTTCGGGTCAGCCCTAGTGTGTTGCCTCCATAAACTGTATATAGAATGGACCAACAGATCCCGTTGCTCTGGACGGAGACCAGTGAAGGATTTTAGAAGCACTTTTCCAGTGAGCGCTGAGCGTTACTGCGCAGTCTCCAACTGAGAGAGACGACGTAAATGTGACGTGAGCAACCTGTCTGAAAGTTGTAAGTCTTCTGGTAGCTGTGCCAAGAGCAATCTCAATCATTCCCAATCTTGCAGAGACGAAGAGCGTAGGTATATGTAAGGAGATAACATGGACACAGGCTAATTATTGCTAACTAAAATGCTAGTTAACATTAGTAATTAAACTTAAACAGCTAATGTAAGACGAAACTTCCTGCGAGCTTCTCCTGTACTATACGGTAATGCCTCTACTACGCGACAGTAAGTCGCGTGGTTATGACACAATCGTTAGTCTATTTTTACAAAAACGTATACTACGGAGCCATAACGTGAGATACAAGGTAATGGAGCCTTTTATACATTGTCGTGTTTCTTTAGAAATAAACAATGGACAAATAAAGTCTTTAAACGCTTCAGATGTTAAGTTATTCGCTGTCAAAGTGACGTCAAAATGAATGGCAGTCAATGGGATGCTAACGGGAGGTGAGTGCTTGTTAGCATCAAAATGGCGCTATAGGATCTACGCATTGTGAGGAGAAGCTTACCCCCTTGGTTGCCTCTTACACAGATGCAGGGATAGGTCCAGCCCCCAAAACCCTATGTAATGTAAATGCTTTAAAGAATATATGCTTTCTATGTCAAGTCAGCTTAGCCAAGAGTTCAAAATAGTTTTGGGAAAAGAAAAAAATGACAGCACTAATCAGCAGTGTGTAACTTTGTGTGTGTGTCCTCTTGTAAAAGCTGTCAACTGTAAACATTGGTTTCCTTAAAACATAATGTTGATTTGTTCCTTACCTTTAACCAAGTGTTTTAGTTGTTTAAATCTTACCATATCATAACCACAGGGTGGTGTGTCAGAAAAAGCCTTGTGTTTTTGGAATGCACAAACAAATTATGAGGACTTATTTAAAGGCGGGGTTGGTAATGTTAAAAAAACTAGCATGAGATTTGAAAGGAGCATCTCCTCGGAGCTCCGTCTAACCCCTCCCCCTGCCCTCGGGACTCCGACCCACACACAGACGTGCACAAGCAGCACTGCTTCAGAGCAGAGTGGAGAAAGGACCGCAATTTTACTTCATTCGTCTCATTCACCGACAAGCAAACCGTGAGGCAGTGATTGGCGGGCGTTTTTACGTTTTTCTACAGATGACAGATCTTTTTCGCTCCTTTTTCAGAGCCCATTCATTATTAATTGCTGTCGGGGTGTAAAGACCATTTCAAACATAATATAAAAAAGTTGGAAATAGTTACCAACCATGCCTTTAACAGAGGAGTAATGCATGAAACTGTCTGCAATGGCTGGCTATTATTTTACCACACAACCAAAACCGTCCAAATTTAGATCGTTGAATTTGATTTTAAAACTGTCCTGCTCTGCTTATTTGAGCTGACTTTGCACTTAAAAATTATTACTTTGCAAAAACTTGCAGAAAGACTTGTTCTGCCTTGCATCAAGCTCAAAGGAGAAAGTGATGAGGCAGGGCTCAACGCTAACTTTTTAAAGTGGTTGCCGGCTTGGCAACCAGGCATCAGCTTTTTGTTGCCGAAATTGACATTACAGTTGCCATATTTTAAACTGCCTATATTTGGAGCAATTAATTTCTTATGTAACAAATGTTATACCACACATTTTAATAATGAAACAATGAGAGAAGGGCTTGCAATTTAATTTCTCATCCCTCTCAAATAGGGATCATGGATTGGATCACCGTTTTGATTCACGGATCGGATTAATTTTCGGATCAGCACAAGTTTTTTTATTTCTATTACAAATGAAATAACAATAACTTTGAACAATAATTACTTCTTTCACCAGTAAAAAGACAAAAACAGATGAGAAAAGGTTATTTTACAATAACTTTTAATGCACCCAGGTTTACTAGTTTTAAGTAAACGCAACTTTTATTCCCGTCTGTGTTGTTTTTACGACAACAGCAGTGACCAGTGCTAGTTTGTGTCTTTTAGCTCATAGCTTTAGCGGCAGACTGTTGCACGTCCCGCTGTTGGAATCCTCTACAGTGAAATACAGTCACACCACACTTTAGCTGTCAGCATTTTAACCATGTTTAATCCAGTTATTACTGTAGCTAATGGTAGGCTAACATTACCTGCTGCCAAGTGTAACGTGTTATTAGTGTTTACT
The DNA here is from genome assembly GCF_031162955.1 of Sander vitreus. Taxonomy (NCBI): domain Eukaryota; kingdom Metazoa; phylum Chordata; class Actinopteri; order Perciformes; family Percidae; genus Sander; species Sander vitreus. The sequence goes on along the minus strand of NC_135871.1, from coordinate 16,544,634 downwards.
AGCATGACATGCAGCAATGTTTCTGTTGCCTGTTGCCTGTGGGAGCAGCGCAGACATTAAGGTGGCACCGTAATGAGGCACCGAAATCCGCAGGCACAGGCAACCGGGCAACCGTTACTGTCGAGCCCTGTGAGGTGTTCTATGAGATGACATTTTGCTTGCAAGAGCATATGGAACTTGTCAATACCCACTGGGCTACTAAGAAACCAAATAATCATACTGTAATGTCCTTGATATCATTTGTATATTTGGGGCTGCACGATTATGGCCAAAACCTGTTGGCAGGTACCAGGTACTTTTTTTCGTAATGGAAAACCAAAAAAGGCGAGTAGAGTCAAGGCGAGTCGAGCAGGTACCATGTAATGGAAAAGCGCCATAAGTGAGAGGTGAAAGTGTCTGTATAATGTGTGTGTGTAAGCTGCCTGTGTTAATGAAGCATAAGAAACTGACATGTTGAAAAGTCCTGTGAAGTCAGTGTTCTTGACTTGTTCCTCTAATTTGAGTCTGTCACAATTGTAACGCGTGATTAAGCTGTCAGAAGGTTGCTGCTAATGTCTTCGCCTGCAGGAATAGGCACACAAAGTGACTGTGAAATGAAAGCGTGTTTATGTGAGAAAGGAGAAGAAATAAGCCTAGATTTTGGACAATTTCTCTCTTTCTCCGTAGCATGCTGGTAAATATACTGAAAACAAAACTGTAATTCTCCTTCAAAACATTCTATAGCTGCATTGTGTTTGTAAGTGTTTTAAAACTCTGTGATTTGTTCTTGTGAATGGGTGTGTGAATTCCATCTGAATGCTAATGTTTTATGTCTTGACAATCACACCATTTCTGCAAGTGTTGTATTTAACAAGTGTGTACCTGCCATCAGCATTTGAGTGTATGTATGTGCTTGCAGCAGTGTGTGTGTTTGTCTGCCATAATACCAGTCAGTATTGGAGTAATGCGACTTGAATTAAAGAACAAATCCGGCGCAAAATTAACCTAGGGGTTAATAACACGTGTCGACGTTCGACCGTTCTCTGGGATATGTTTTCATGCTAATTGAATGTGACCAGTTTTATCGCAAAACACTAATTACTGTATAACGCTAGTCGTCGTGGCACGGCTAAAGTAAAAAGAAATCACTATTTCTATACCACTAACAAGGCTCAAAATAGCTCCACACTTCAACGGTAGCATAATGAGGGTCCCTACATGTAAACCGAAGCATTGAGAACTTTGTAAGTGTACAGACAGTTTATTAAAAAGATAGCTTAGAAAGGCTGTACCGTTCACGTATACAGCCATCTTGGGAAAACAGTCATGACCAGACGAACGCTGTGAAACATGAGCTGAACTGTCACTTGAAATCTCCCATGGTCCATGGTTTCCCAATGGGTCGATAGGAATTACATTTGTGAAATGTAATTACATGGAAATGCATGAATTATATCTGTTTATTAAAATAAATGCAGGCCGTTCGTTGTTCGACTGGTCGGACTGTTTTCCCAAGATGGTGTCAGTTGCACCACTAGTGGGAACCTGATTGTACCTGGATCTAACCCAACTACAAGGCGTACTGTGCAGGTTTGGGTGGTAAGTGGCTAAAGAGGGTAGCCCTGATGTACTTCTCGCCAGCCCTGTCCACCAGCTCTTTTCTTTCTACTTTCTCAGGTTTAATTTCAACCTTTTCCCAAATAGTAAATAAAATCTTCATTAAATTTCGAAACATCTCATATTTTACATACTTACTTTTGCTTTATTAAAGAGCAATAGTAAATAGTTGTTTGTTCAGCTGTACATACAATAGATGGTGCCCTACCTGGCTTAAAGGATATTTACACCAGGTGCTGCAAGAAAAAGTTATAGTCTTTAAAGAATAATTAAAGATCCAAAACACCCAGGTAACAGCCTTTTCTCCCTGTTGAGGGTGTGTAAAAGAGGCTCAGGAGGAGCTTCTACACTCAGGCCACTAGGATCCTTAATGAGGACACTAAGACTGCAATCCCCCATCATACACACACACACACACACACACACACACACACACACACACACACACACACACACACACACACACACACACACACACACATATGAGGTTAGTGATGTTGGACTGCTATTATTTTGAACACACACATATATATATATATATATATATATATATATATGACTGTTGGGTCTGTTGGTTTTCTATGACTCTACAACACTTACTAGTAAATTATTTGCCATGTAGAAATATCACTTCTACCAAAAAATTTGATTTATGAGGTTAGTGACGTTGGACTGCTATTATTTTGAACACAACTGTGTAGAGATGCACCGATTACAACTTTCTAGGCCGATTCCGATTTTCTTTGAGTTAGGCCAGCCAATACCGATTTTAGCCGATTCCGATTTAATTTTTTCTAACTACTTTACAGCACAAACAAATATTTATTTTCTCTCTTTTCTTTAATAGAACATTTTGCACAGAACAGAAATTTTTTTGAACAGATAATGGATCACTATAAAATAGAACTATATAAATTACTCCTAGTGTGGGAAATTCACACACATCTAAAGAGCAATGTTAGAACCATTTCCTTCTTTTCACATCCAATATCCAACTAAAAAAATTTGATTTTGGTTTTTGGTGTCGTCCCTCCACACCCTACCTTTTCCTTGCAGGTGTTGTATATTGCAAACTTGTTATCTTCTGCACACATGCTGAAGAATTTCCAAACAGCTGACATGTTGCAGGTTAATTCACGAGGTTCCCTACATGTGTGAGAATAGCGCGGACACGCGCTTCACACCGTGAGCGGGTACGCGTGACACACGGCGGAAAAGTTGAGAGAAAGGAAAAAGAAACTGTGCTGTCGCGTCCGTGTGTGCGTGCGTCCTTGAGAACTGTAACTTGTATAACTTATGTTGTTAGTTAATTGTAGCATTGACCGGCATGAAATCGGCATATGTCAGACTGACCTGCCGGTCGATGGTCATGGCCGAGCCCGTGAAAACCGGCCAATTCCGATCATCGGTCTATCGGTGCATCTCTAATATATATATATTGCTATACTGCTATTATTATTAACACAACTGTATATATAGGTTGAAAATTTGCCAAAGGACACATTGACTGGCCAAAGGAGAAATGGCGCAACATTCTGTGGACTGATGAGAGCAAAATTGTTCTTTTTGGGTCTAGGGGCAACAGACAGTTTGTCCGACGACCCCCATGCACTGAATTCAAGCCACAGTACACTGTGAAGACAGTAAAGCATGGTGGTGCAAAAATTATGTTATGGGGATGTTTCTCATACTGTGGTGTTGGGCCTATTTATTGCATACCAGGGATCATGGATCAGTTTCAATACATCAAAATACTTGAAGAGGTCATGTTGACTTATGCTGAAGAGGAAATGCCTTTGAGATGGGTCTTTCAACAAGACAATGACCCAAAACACACCAGTAAGCAAGCAAAGTATTGGTTCCAGATGAACAAGATTAATGTTATGGAGTGGCCAGCCCAATCCCCAGACCTCAATCCCATAAAAAATTTGTGGGGTGACATCAACAATGCTGTTTCTGAGGCAAAACCCAGTAATGCAGAGGAATTGTGGAATGTAGTTCATTGTGATGATGTGTCACCTTTTTCAGCTCTTCTGAATTTGCAGGTATGGTTTTAAACACACTGCTATTATTCTGAACATTATTCTGTATATATTAGTGCTGTCAGTTAAACGCGTTATTAACGGCGTTGACGCAAACCCATTTTAATGGCGTAAATTTTTTAATTGCGGGATTAACGTTCTTTTTGGCCTAGCACACTTTGTCGTTTTTTTCACATGCTGTTGCAACAACTAGTAACGTTAGAAAAACTACAACACAACACTCGACCTATCTAGACCAGAAACAAAACAACAGGCACGCCGCACACACTTGTTTGGAGAAGAATAGTAGGCTAACGTTACGTTTTGAGTGGATGGCGAGTGCGAGATGCCGAAATGGATGCCAACAAGTTTCTGAATGGAAAGTTTTCTTTTAAAAAGTTGCCAAATGGTCGTTGACAAGACGAAAGTGATCTGTGTTTTGTCGTTGTAAACTGAGCTATCATCGCAGCACGTCTAGTCTGAAATACCACTTGATGGCCAAGCACACAGCTGATGCGAATTCTTCACCCCCTCGTCAAAGCCGGGCGACAATGGATGACTTCAGACAGAAGCACATTTGCACAAAGCAAGCCGATCCACTTTTCCATATTGATAAGAGCATTAAAATGAGAAAAAGATAATGGGGCAAAAAGAAATCAAGGGACATTTAGAATAGATAAAAATGTGTGATTAATTGCGAGTTAACTATGACATTAATGCGATTAATCGCGATTAAATATTTTAATCGTTTGACAGCACTTAAGGGATGTAACGATTACCGGTGTAATGGTAAACCACGGTAAAAATGTTGACGGAAACAATTACCCTTTTCATTTAAAATATCCTTATTGCGGTGCATTACAACGGTGTGGAAACCCTGTGTTTAATCCTTCCCAGCTTCATCCTGAAGTTGGCACACTGCGCTCAGACAGGAGAAGGGGGATAGAATGCAGCAGCTGTTAACAGACTTTTTTTCTATGCCTTTCCCATTTTGGGACTTGAAGTGATGTGGGTAGCCCAGAACGTAAGTTAAAACTATTCTGTAGCTTGCTAAACTGTCATGGGTTTTACTGCCTCGTTATCTTCAATACATGTTCTGCTACGATGTGGAATTAGCCCGTGTTACGACGTGACATTTATTTGGAGAGAAAGAGAGAGATATATATTATCGGCATTATAATATTTCTGTTGCTGTGTTTCTCATTGCATATCTGATAGATGTGCAGATTGTTTAATATTACTTGTGCAGCCACGTGTTGATATTCAGGTTGTGTTAGGGCAATCTGCTAGCAACGTGCAATGCCAGTATACATATATATACATACACACACACACACACACACACACACACACACACACACATACATATATATATATATATATATATATATATATATATATATATATATATATATATATGTTAGCTCAACTGTAGCTAACTGTTAATTAGTTTCTATAGGAACCACACAAGGCTGCATCTGATCACTAACGTTAGTTTAATAACATGGTTGCTACATTGTATCTCGCTTGCGAAACGACTGACCCTCCGATAGATTTCCGACACATTTTAGAAACTTTTTTAAACAAGGTTTATTTTTACAATGGACCTCATGTTTGAAATTTCTGTGATAGAAAAAAAATACAAGCGGCGTATTGATCTACTATTTGATGACGCTGTGTGTCAGCGGGCAACCTTACGTTAATGCCCTCCTCCCAGCCAATCAGAATCAAGCATTCTAAAAAGGAAGTAGAATAAATCTAATTATTTAATTAGATCAAAGCACTGTTTAGCGGTGAACGTCAGTGGACATTTAATTTACACTGGAGGATGGACCGATGACTGCATTTTATTTTTGGGGACTAAGCTACTACTTGTATAGTATAAGTCCTGTGTGCAGCTGTACATCTGAGCTCTGGGTGACTGTCCCAAGTTATTCAAATGAAAGGTAAAAGCTTTTTCCTCTACGTCTTTCCTAATTTTGCTCCTGTTTAGTTTGTCTTTGTGATCTGTAGTGCTGCTGCCCCCTCCGATTATGTGTAAAAGGAACATACATGGCCCCTGAAAGTAAATGCATATTCATTGTAATTATAACAAGAACGTTATTGTGTTGCTCCCATTTTCAGCGCTAGAGCGAATAATGCACATGCTGCATAGGAAAAAGCTGTTTCTAAGTTTAAAAAGGGCTATTTGTCATATAGTTGTTAGTGACACATCTCAGTGTGCTCATTGCTCTGTACACAGATCAACACCACATCAGAGAAGCACCAAAGGCAAAGATTAAGTCTGAAATGCAACGGTCTCTATAGTTTCTTTGTATTTTTAATCCCCTTGACATTTTACATCTTCAGACAGAAAGCGTTGGTCAGACTTTGGTCATCTGTCTTGAACACTGAACGATCAAGAGGCTTTAGAGAGACTGCAGCTTCACAACGATTCAGCCAATCTGTGCTTTCCCAAATGCTCACATCTATTATGTATCACAAGCCTTTGCCAGTTTTAGTCATGAGTTACTGCCTTTCTAATACATTGTTCAGTTATTTATTTAAGTCCCAATGTTTGATTTAGATGCCCCTTTTTGAACCAAGGCCTTTTTTTAGTGTGCACACATTTTTCTCATGTATTTTTTTTTTTTTTGGCTGCTTTAACTCCTCCATTTGTGTGGTCGACCCTGGACTTTTCTGTTTTTTTTGCTGACGCATTTCTTTTTAATATGTGTTATTAATCGATTTGGCACAATGGAACATGAACATTGCATCTGCTACACTGTGAAACCTTAAAAGTTTAGCTTTGCCAGATACTGTAGCTACAGTACTGTAGTTTTAACCAGGATTCCACCACTAGTTGACAAATAACACCAGCCAGAGACAGATTATTTAAAAATAAATAAATAAACAGAACAAATAAGAGAAAATTACTCATTACATTTATGGCACATTTACATTAATGTTTGCATCCAAATGTGGTATTATTAGCTATCACAGCCACATTTGATGCTAGCCAGCTAATATATAGGTATATTGTGTTGTAAGGTTCAATAGTGTCCATCACTCACAAATGTTCCTGTTGACTTTCCCCTGTTTCTCATCAGCTTCATTTGTAACGGCTGCATAAGAGTTTTTGTAGATTTTCAACGATGACAATGGCTGCTGATAGATGATTCACATGATAATATGTTCACACAGTCACAGTCACACAATAAATACAATCTTATCTGAAATTAACTTAGGTGAAAGTAGGGCTGGGTGATAAGGTAAAAAATATGATCACGATAATTGATTTGATAATTCTGCCAGTTTGAAGAGTATCCTGATAATAACTGATGCCTGAAGAAACCAGAGGGTTCATTAGTTAAACTTTAGAATATAGTTTATTAACATAAAAAATAGAATAACATAATGTAACATTTAACTGTGCAAACATGGCTTGGTTTAGAATATATTTTGTGATAAAAGAATATATTGAATAACATCTAAATGTAAACATTTGACTTTGCAAACATGCTTTATCGGTCTTAACAAAACAGTACAAGTTAGTAATGTAAATGCAAATAATGTAAATAAAACTAAAAGCTGTGACTACTATCACATTCACTTTTCATATGGTGCAATGGTCGCAAAAGACGACATGATTGATTGTTGTTTTTCAGCCCCGCTAGCGCTGCTAACAGCAGAAGAACCACTAGGACGTTAGACAAAACTTGTGGGCAGACTAACGTTAAAATGGGCCCGCATTTTCAAACTCTGGGTGTGGTCGCTGGGATGGTAGCTTTTCAAGTGACAGAAAAGATTGGTTGTGTTTCCCGTCTTGGTTGAGACCGACCAAAGGCATATTTTGCCGACCGTGTTAATCTGGGCTTCGTCACTTTTGAGCTATCCAAACCACTTCCATATAATTGACGTTGTGTTACCTTTTTTGTCAACAATTTCCTCAGCTTTGGAGGATAATGCAAGTTCACTTTCACCGCTTTCGTGCCCATGCCCCTCGTTTCCACTCATTTCTTCCATTTTCTTCAATGCCGGTAGCTCAAACAATGCTCTGCGTAGGAAATGGGCATGTACTTTGACGGGCAAGCCAAAAATTTCTTCTTCTTCTACTATTGATGTTTTTTGGCGGTTGGCAAACAACTTTTGGTGTGCATTACCGCCACCTTCTGAAATGGAATGGAGTTTATTTCTGCTGTGTGATAGGCTGTTAGATCTATCCATATTGAGTAAAATATGTCCAAAGTTAATCATCGTTATCGACCTGAATTTTATCGCGATCCCACATCGAGATCGTTTTATCGCCCAGCCCTAAGTGAAAGTCAGCATCTCAGTATTTGAGTGTGAAGTTAGACGTCCCTTAATTTTAATGTAAAGAGCACAATTTGCAGTAGCCAACTTATCTCAACATGGACTGAAATAGGGCTGCACAATTATTGAATTTTAATCACGATCACGATTTTGGCTTCCCACGATCAAATTCACTCACGCTCTGTATCAAAGCGTGAGTGAATTTGATTTTTTATTTTAATTTAAAAAATTTTTTTCCAAAGCTTCGTAAACCACTCTCTGATCACGTGCCTCCATGAGCCAATCAGAGTTGTTCCCTGCACCGCGCAGCTTAGTTTAGATGTAGACAGTCACAGAAGACAGAGTAACGTGAGGAAAATTCCACAACAGATAGCAGTCGGTCATAAGTCGTCACGAGGTTTACCAGTTTACCAGTAAACGCAACATTTTGTCCTGTCTGTGTTGTTTTAAGACAACAGCAGTGACCAGTGCTAGTTTGAGTCTTTTAGCTCATAGCTTTAGCGGCAGACTGTTGTACGTCCTGCTGTTGGAATACTCAACAGTGAAATACAGTCACACTACACCGTTAGCTGTCAGCATTTTAGCCGTGTTTAATCCAGTTACTACTTTAGCTAATGGTAGGCTAATGTTAGCTGCTGTGTAACATGTTATTAGTGTTTACTAGCGTGACATACAGCGATGTTTCTGTTGCCTCTAACGTCTGTTTTGGAGCATCAGAGCACAACATAGACATTTAAAAGACAATTCCGGCACAAAACGAACCTAGGGGTTATTAACAGATGTGTACCCACTCTGTCGCTCTCTGGGACATGTTTTCATGCTAATCGAATGAGTTTTTAGCTTGAAAGACGCTAGCACGGACCGCCGATTAGCTTACAACGCTAGTATTTGGGGCACAGGGTACGTAAAAACAAATCGCTATTTATACTAAAAAGGCTCAAAATATCACCAAACTTCAATGGTAGCATAATGAGGGTCCCTAAATGTTAACCGAAGCATTGAGAACTTTGTAAGTGTACCGACAGTTTATTGAAAAGATAGATTATAAAGACACTCACGTTCATGTTTACATGCCGCCGGCGTCTTGGAAACCAGTCATGACTTACAGCTGGCAATGCAAACTAAAATCAAAAGCAATTTGCTCAATATATCTGAAATAATTGCACTCTGCATAACTTGTCTAGTGTACTTACTCAGTGGATAACTGTCCATCTGGTCCCTCTGGTCTGGGTCGCCGAAAAAGTTTCAAGTACAGCCCTGTTTATCAGAAAGGGGAAATCACTGCGTCTCTTGGGGAACAGGTCCCACTCCTTGCAACACAGACACTTCTGTTCGGTGGCCATAGCTTCACAACGTCCGCAGGTACACCACCAGTTTCCCGAAGTACGAGGCTGTGTTGCGGCATTGACTACCAGTAGCTCTCTCTCTCTCGTAGCCCTTTCACGGACCTCCCGCAGCTCTTCGTTTGGTGATATTTTGAGCCTTTTTAGTGGTATAAATAGCGATTTGTTTTTACGTTCCCTGTGCCCCGAATACTAGCGTTTTAAGCTAATCGGCGGCCCGCGCTAGTGTCTTTCAAGCTAAAAACTCATTTGATTAGCATGAAAACATGTCCCAGAGAGCGACAGAGTGGGTACACATCTGTTAATAACCCCTAGGTTCGTTTTGCGCCAGAATTGTCCTTTAAGTGGCATCGTAATCCGCGTTGCTATTTCGTCCGGTCTGGGATTTTAACATGCGGCGTTAATGTGAACAGAAAATTGCGTTGCCTGTATCTTTTCACAGCAAACACACATGTTTGGAAAGCGGTTGCACAACATGAAACTGAAATGGCATACTCCTTCATAGTATCCTTCAACAAAGGAGGAATGTAGCACAATATGGATGTATTGGCAGGAATGTAGCACAATATTGTTGTGAAAGCAATTACAATTAGCCTATGTGACTATAAAATGTGTTTTGGTTAAAATCAACAAATCGTGATAATTAATCGTGATCAATATATTGATCAAAATAATCGCAATTATCATTTTGGCCGTAATCATGCAGCCCTAGACTGGAACTCCACCGTATAGAGCTTGAGTCAAAGTCTGAAGTGCTCCTGATCCTTTCTTTTTTCTGTTTGACTCTCTGTCTCCTGTTCTGTCAGATGAATCTTGGTATGTTTAAGCAGTGTAGCATCATTAATGATAGGTGGTATTATGTGAGATACTCAGAGATAAATGAGGGTGTTGGCCTTGGCTATTACTCCCTCTGTTAAAGCGAATCAGCATGAGCACCTCACAGCTCATCTAGATCCGTCTAAATTTGCCTCGGGCAGGCCGGACCAAGGTCACTGAAGCCTTGCCATCATATTCACATACTGTGTTTACTATATATACAGTAAGAGCTAAGGTCATTTGTTACTGTGTTGGAGTGCAGTATAAACATGACTCTATGGGTGGATACAATTCAATAACGGAGTAATCTGTTTGTTTTTTGCATTCATGTGTGATGAGCAAGTACTGTATGTAGTTGCTAGTTTCCATGTCTCTGATATCTATGTCTATTTATTCCTTTTATTGATCTACTCTTGTTCCTCTCTCTCTCTCTCACACACACACACACACACACACACACACACACACACACACACACACACACACACACACACACACACACACACACACACACACACACACACACACAATGCATTTTCCTCAGGGGGTTTGGTGCTCCTTCCCCAACCTTCACAGAGCTCCCAAGTCTCTCTTCCCTACTGTCTAATTGTGTGTGTGCTGGTGTGGGGCTGAAGGAACAGTCCACTAATAGAAAGTCTATTGACTGAGCCAGTCGCTCATTGCTGCTATAATAGCTGCCGGGGCCCTCTGGACGCCAGTCGATAAAAGCGGCTTGTCTCTGTTCAATGGTGAGAGGCCTTTGTCAGCACTGGAGGAAAATTAAATGTTTGATCGACCACCTTTTAAGATGCAGTTCATGGTGTGTGTGTGTGTGTGTGTGTGTGCGCGTGCGTGCGTGCGTGTGTGTGCGTGCCCGTCCGTCCGTCCACTAATTACCGGGAACTTGGGAAGCTTGTTCCTCTGTATGTTTGTTGCTGCAGGTCCACAAAAACACACTCCTGCCAAGTCTTCCCAAATAACGTTTGGCAGCAGAAATGAAGTCTTAGAGGAGACAGCGTGAAAACAAATTGGACTTTGGATAGTGAAAAATGGACAGATGAGGTAAATGTTGCAGGGCTCGATATCGATGGATGAATGAACTGTCGAGTATTTAAAACTTTCAACTACCGAGAGCAGATTGTTTCTGATTTAAATCAGAATCTTGCCAATTTCATACCATATTTTATTTAGGCATAGTTCTTGTACAACTGTTTGTTTAGAACAATTGAGAACTGGATGCTTTTTGTCAAATAAAGAAAAGGTTTTGCAAAAAAAAACATGTTCATATTTCTTAAAGTAAGGTATTGAAAAACACATTGTTTTCATACTGAAACTCAGGAATTATGTCAAAAAATATCTAGCGCTCTTATTATGTGCTGTATTGCACTACTACAGAGAAAAATAAATCTTTTTTTGGCTTATCTATCAAACAGCTGGACTAAAGTTGCTATCACTGTCTCTATTTTCTCTCCTCACACATCATAATGACTGCCCTTGTATGAAACAGTCTTACAGGCAGCCTTTTGTCCCATAATGCCAACATGCACCTCATTAGAATAGTCCCTAAGGTAACGCTGGGAGGGAAGTGAGGACGCTGTTTGATTGACAACACTGGCATTCAGACTTAGGGGGTGGAGACAGTGGGGAGACAGCGCAGCAAGGTCAATGTCAAGGGAGAATAAATATAGAGACCTGCCAGTGCTTATAAAATCTGTGGCACATAGTGACCTACCTCAGTCATCCCCACGCACACTCAAACAGTGGTGACCAAGGCCACAGGGTGAAGGACCATGGTGAGACAATGGTATGCAGTGTGGATGTGAGCGGGTGAAATATGTAACTCCCTTCTCTCTGGGCCACATGATCCTCCAGGGGGTTCCCTCGTAGCCAAGCATGGCAGCATGGTAGAACTAATCCCGCCGTCTGGCCACTAACCTCTGACACCGGGTTCATGACATTATTGCGAGGGGCCACACGGACAAGCCGAGACAAGGACATCACATTTGAGATTTGAAATGTGGTGTGGTAATTCTGTGGCAATAAACTCCATTGTCAGTTTTAAGTGTCTTTTATCAGCACTCACACAACTCTCAAGAGTGGTCTTTGTAAACACTTTGTCAGGAGAGTTGATCACAGGCGTGAGATTACTAGGAAGGAAACTTGCTGCTAATTCTGTCCCACATTTATACTTGCGGCGGATGAAGAGAGAGAGAGCGGTAAATATGATTATGACTGATTTCTGCCAAACTGCTGGTAATGCGGCTCAGGGAGAAAAACACATCCAAACACAGACACAAACACAAACACTCACACACCCTGCTTCCCTCCATGCACATACACACACACAATGCAGGAAGATAGGCAACTGCTGATTGAATAAAGGTAAAATTAACTGGGAACTTTGTGAAAGTTGTGCTGCTCCACAGGCGACAATCCGATTAACTTCATTAACATACCTGGCTAGAGCTCCGGTGCTGGAAAGGAAGACACGCTGATAGAGAATAGACGATGTATGAATGTGTGTGTTGGAGGGGAGGGGGGGGGGGGGTAAAATTGTGATGAGCCAGTAGCCAGATGGAGAGGTGAGGGAGAAGGGAGGGAGGCGGAGGTAAGGGCTGTGCTGAGTGATATCTGCAGTGTGCAGGGTGTGAAGCGTGTCATCTGTCATCTAATAGAAAACCTGTTTGTGGCCCAAACTGAAATGTGAAAACATACTTTCCTTTCCCTTCTCACGCTCGCTCTGTGCTGCTATTTGTACCCACAGGGTAAGCAGTCCAATCAGTAACAGTTCCTCTACTGTCCCTGTCCATCCGTCTGCCTCTGTCACATATGCAGGTGACGCAATTTCCCACAATTGTGTGCTCCGAATTTTAAGTAAGCTGTGACTGAGACGTTAGTCGGAGGCTGTGTTTGTTTAATGCAAATTTTAAGACCTATACGCATTTGCAAAGCCAGAGTAACGAGCATCTCATTTACTTTTTAGATGAGTGTGTCTGTTTACTGCTTGTTGACAAACCGTTATCTTCAAATGAAAGGCTTGATTGGCAAAATATGCTTGCAATTAGTCCTATGTGTTCTGAAAAGAAGATGTAATCACTTAACCATGCTGTCACTGATGAGCTGTTTTACCATTGTTGTAGTACACATGATGGTTGCTGATTGCATTTATAATCTATTGTCTTACAAAATAATTTGAAATCAGTCACATGAGATTCAGTTCAACTTTGATGTTACTACAGCTGTTGCTGTTGCAGTTTTGAACAGTGAGGTAGCCATAATGCCTGTAAGCTGATGTGTTCATATTTAGTCTCTGAGGATCTTTCGACTCTTTAGAAAGATGGCACTTGTCATGGAGTGTTTGTGTGTGTGCATTTTCTGATGATGGGAGCCTGAATGCAATGGCATGAACAATATGTTTACCATTTTGCAAGTTTTCATTCATATCAGTTTTTATTGTTTTGAAAGATGGAAATCTTTTGCAAACTTTTTAAGACGGTCTTGCTCAAGAATCAACATTCTTGTTTTGCTTTGTTGTGTTAACATGCGTCACAAGAAGTGACGCTTGTAACCCTTCACATGTGCGAACTGTCAACTGCCTTCACACAGACGTCAAAACGGCTTCATATTTTAGGAATGACATCATCCGCCCTTGGGACCTGAGATATATTAGCAGTCTACTCAAACCCTTGCAATGTTTTTCATCCCACAGCGATTGTGATGACAACCGCCCTCTGGTTTGTGACCTAAAAGATTATATTTCTCTCCTCATGGGCTCAGCCCAGTTAACTCCCCGGCCTTTTACATTTACCAGCACAAAAGATGAGTCTGGTTGCCATGCAGTCACTTACCAATTTTTCCTCCTCTAATGAAGGCTAAGTGTGTTTTAGTGTTCTAATGGCTCTGTATTATACTCCATCTCATCCGCTTCACTTTTACAGTGGCTGATTGAGGCCAAGACCCATTGATATTCTGCATTCAAGAGTAGAGGGGTTGTACATTGTTAGATACACATGGTTCATCCATTTTAGTGTTTAATTATTCATTTAATGTAACATTTAAGGCCTTAAACACATGAACCATGTAGTAAAGGGCTTCCTACGGCGTCACTGTACTGATTTCCGACGGGGGCCCGGCTGGGGCAAGTCACAGATTGATGGCAGGATTAATGTAAAGCCCAATATTTTCTGTGATAACAGAGTCATGGTAGGAATTGCAAAATTGACAATTTAAAAAAGCTAAAAACAGCTTCCACAGGACTCTTTTTAAAGCAACACCAGATATTCTTTTATACCTTAAAATAATGTTTCCAAAATCGTTTCAGTGGTTCATCAACTTATAACAGGGTGAACGGCACTTCTGCATTCGCTTTGCGGACCTCTATCGGCTAAAACCGCACCATGCAAGTTTGCCAGATCGGGTAGCAGAGCTGTAGTTCGAATAAGAACGGTAATGGACAATTCCGCTTCCAACCTGTAGGGGGACCGAAGAGGAAAAGTGCGTTGGTGTTGCTTTAATAAGCCAGTGCTAAAAGCTAACTGGAGATTTGAAAATATGACAACTGAGCCATCCCACTGTAAATGTAGTTTGAAAAACGTCTTCATTTTATTTAACATTTTTTCACAGAGACTTAGGCCTGGTGGGGGGTAACTTAGGCCCTGTCGGCCACCGGGCTTGCAATACACTGGGGGAAACCCTGCTTCATTGGGTTATGGCAGATCATTTCTAATAAGGGGAGAAGTTCCACTCTCTTGATACTTCCGGCTTCTGAACTGGTTGCAGTTCCACTCTGGTTCCATTAGGGTGCACTCACGGGCGAATGCAGAATGAATGGGACTCTATGGAGCTATACCCCTCAAAATCCACTTTTCTCAGGATGTAATTTTTTGTCTAGTAATTTGAATGTTGCATTCGAAAGGGGAGGCTAAGAAAATACACACTGCTGGGTGTTCGATTTTTTTAAAGTCGTGTTTTTGTTCTAAAAAGCCTTTTAAAATGTCAGTGACGTCATACACATCGTACAGCCAGAGGTACTGCTTTACGGCAAGCTCTGAGTCACTTCCTTTTTTCTCTCGAGGCATCGACAACACAGCTGACAGGTTAGCCTCTCCCTGTTAATACACGTGCTAAAAAGAGGTTTGCTAATGTTTTAAAGACCACGCCGAAATATGTCACTCTGACATTCTGGTTCTGCTTTGGATGCCATCAAGCGGGATCTCTGGTCGTAGTCAGTCCTTCACTGACCAATCAGCATTCATTAGCAGAATGCTAGCGTGTTATGGGAAACAACGACTCAACCTGTAAGAAATCAAAAGGACATAAGTACTCGTTAACTTGCAAAAACTACAATCAAATCTGAGATTTGTCAACGGCAATCAGGCGAAAGAGACAAATTTAGCTGTCTAGCTCCATAGAGTCCCATTCATTTTGTACTGGACCGTAATCACCCCCAGTGGGTTAGGGCGCGAGAGGGATATTTTGAAATAAATACATGAATTTTGGCTCTATGTTAATTTTTAATAAATTTAATTTTCCCTATCATAGATATAGGTAAGGGTATCCACCTTTCTATAGATTTATGTACCGCGTTATGTACCATTATTTCTTCATATTTTGTTGGTGCTACAGTTTCATATAAGGTGTTATTTTGATGCCCAAATATGTAAAATTAGATGAGGGCTTGAAAGTAAATAAGTATTGGTTTATATATTGTCTTTCATTTCTATTGCTCTTCTTGGACTGTAGTGTATCCATCTTCACTTCTTGCCTTTTTCAGGGTCTTTATCTTCAGTTTGGTCTTCAGCAAAGGGGTTAGAGGACTGACTGATCATGAATATTCCACAGTTTAGTCATACAAACTCTTTGGTTGCTTTAGTTGTATTAGGATCACCTTCCTGGCTGCTACATAAGATTTGAAATGCACAGAAAGAGTATAAAATGGCTACAATTCCTACATGGTTCACCCAGTAATGGTGTCAGCACCGTTTGCACCAGCACAGTTGCTGAAGGTTAGCACTTTGCCTTACAGTTTTTCTTTAACTTCAAATGTAATGTGCTGGAGTACAAAAGCCAAAACCATAGAAAATGTGACACTGCCCTACTACTTACTAACAGCACTGTATTTGTTAGTGAGAAGTCTTAGAAGCTTTTGAAAAAAAGTGTTTTACATATTATTCCACTACAACTAGGCCTTCCCTTTCTCTGCCTGACCATTCTCCATGTTCTCTCTCTTTCTTTCCCACACACATAATGCTGACCCATTACGAAACCTGGTGCCTTGTTCTGTTACTGTGCACACCTTTAATTTGGTCGTGTTCATGATTGTAAGGTAATTTTCTGCTTAGCTGAAACTCCTTACATCTTACATGATTTGCAGCAAAGTCACCACCACACCCAGACAGTTTGTGCAATGAAGTAATCGGTACATTTGGCAGATGTAGTATTTGTATAATTTGCAGCAATTATAGAAAAAAACATGGAAGTAGCATCTTTGACATCACCCATATGTTTCTAAAGGGATGTTTTCAAGTTGGATCTGTGTTCCAATGTCACGGTACAACCTAATTCTAGCTGGACATTTAGTGTGTTAACACTTAACTGACAAAATGAAGTGCACTAAAGATGTCAGTATACATGGACAATTTTGACTTGAGTGGTGTTGATCGATGCTATTCTCCCACAATGCCTTTAAGACAAGGAAATGGAGCAGCTGTTTACAGCTAAAAGATTAAGACAAATTGCACTAAGTGGGGAGACAGCTCTAGAAAGATTAGAAAAGGAAGGAAAATCGTTTGCTAATCAGTCTAATTCACAGCATATTTAAGTCTGTTGATGCACATCTTATTTGTATAAGATGTATAAATTGCTAAGATACATTGATTTCTTTCACACTAACTGCTAATGCATTAAGCAATGAAGATTATTATGTAGTACTGAATAGCATAGTTTGGATTTGATACTCTTTCTTTGATTGTGTCAGAAAGATGAAGACAGAAAGCTAAATTTAGGCAAGGATGAATAAACTAAATGGAGCCAAAGAGCAGCGAGCAAACAAGCACCTGTCAGTCAAAGCAAAACGCCTCCAAACATAGTTCTCTTTAAGCCTCAATGGAAAATTAACTTTAAAAACCTGAGACCTTAAACTCAATAAACATATTGTTTACCTGATACCTTTTAAAAAATGACATCGTATTTTATAAGACAAGTTAGATGTCCCCATTTAAATTCATAGATATATTATGGCAATTGCACATTGGCTCCAGCAATTATGGTTATTGATTGGATTTGGTTGACAGGGAGACAAAGGACCTGACTAGCTGACTGTTAGCTTTGACAACCTAATTTCAGCTGCAGACGGGCTGTCTGTGCATGTCCTGTATGTGTATGTGTATGTCTGTATGCTGGTTACAGATTTAGATCCCTGTTTTGGGGTGTGCTCTGCAGGCTGTGAGCAGGATGCTGAGATGACAGCAGTCACAGGGGGGAAACCATCAGATGTAGCCGTCAGCTGACAGACAGACTTATTACACTGCCTGTCCCCCTCCTGAGTCGAGGCTCAGATACATATGGTATTAGGCCAAATGCTGCCTCACTGGCCCAGTTTATGCATAGCCTCGTAGTGTAGGTGTTGTGGGACATCCATGTAATATGCCTACACTCAATCCCTTTTGGTTTCTTTTAAGCCAGAATGTGCCAACTACAATTTGGAGCAAAGGAGCAACTATATTGGTTAAATAGGTTTTTGGTAAACAGTAAATTTGTTTGTATTTTTGTATCAAATGTAACTTGTTAACTTTTCCATTGAACAAATCAGATTGATTTGTCATGAAAGATGGTGAAATAGATTTTTTAGAACCCAACAATAGTGACACAGACTTCAGTATGAGGACATGCATTGTTTACAGACTTATAAAAGCTTCTCACCATCTGAGTACCCCGCTTCCATTGCTAAAATGACCCAAAACCTGGCCACAGTAATCAAACCAGCAGCCCCTAATGCTACCACGCTGTCACTCATTGATGGTAATGCTAGATTTTGGGCACAGAACACGATTATTATCTTACGGGACCACTATCAAGATAGCATACAAGACAACATCCAGATCCTCATTCAACTGCCACACCAGGAACAGGCCAACCTCAGGTACCTGAATGGTTACATCACCACCAACCACAACTTCATCCATGAACTGCCCAGAATGAACTTCTCCACGGACAGAGACCACGTTCACTGGTCACGTTCCACAGCGACACACATGCTGGATCACTGGTTGGAGGTTTTAAAATAGCTGTCCCCGTAAATACAGTTCCACAGACGGGGGGTAAGAATGTTGTAAATCTGTGTAAATATTTCACATTAACTGCAGCACAATTATCACTTTTGAACAGGGGTCTGAATTTTATTCCATCTGTGTGTAGCCAAAATAAGAGTGTGAGGGACCAAATTGGATTTGATATCCAGCAATACCACAGAAGGCTGAAATTTGCGGTCTATTTTGAACACAAACCGGACTCAGACTGTCTACCTTTCACCCCCAAATTAAACTGGACACCCTCTGATGGTCAACTGCCTCCCGAAGTCACAGTAATGATGGAGGCTGATATTCAGCATTTTCACAACAATTTGAGAATTGGCTGGGTAAAACACAATTTAAGTAAATATGAGTCTGAAGTCTCATTTCACTCTGTGATAACAAAAATATTATCATTAAACCGGCCGACAAAGGGAGCACAGTGGTCATCATGGACTGTCAACAGTATGTTTGGGAAGGTTACAGACAATTAAAGGATAAAACTTATTATACCAAACATAAAAAAAACTATTTATAAGGATACTATACCTATTGTGGACAAGATTATTCAATCATTATTATTGTGCGTGCATCCTAAAAAATGATTGTAATGAATTTGCTGCTGTGGAGCAAGAACAACAAAACACTTTTTACTAAAAGGGTGTTTGGCACTTGGCAAAGCTTCCTCATTTGATAAATGGCAAGAGACGGATTTGTGTTATAGCCGAAGCCAAAACAGTGTCTCTGCTTGACTGGAGCTACAGCCTTATTGTCTTTAGCTTAAAACAAGGTTAAGAATACTGGAGTAATCTGTCAGAGTCACTCATGATATTATTTCATTATCATGTAACTATTGCTCTTGGCTACAAAAGCAGATAGGATACAAATTTACAAGAAGGGCCGTCATGTAAACACATTTTTTTGACATTAGCATTGCTATTTTACTGAGCTTTAATCTTTCAGTTGACCTTGAACACAGCTGGACTGTAAAATTGTTGTTCATTCACTCAAACCATTTGGTCCAGTGTTGAGTCTTGGCTCTTGTTTTCCTACAAGGCGGAAAAACTAGCCTGGCTCCTCCCTCCTATGTACTTCCACTCAATTTAAATTTTTCTACAGTACTCCGTCTGGGTTTGTGGTCTATACGGTTTTTCTGGCCAAATCTTTACCGGTCTAATCAGCGAACAGAGGGAGTGGCTGAGAACGATGACGTTGAGGTTGTGCGCTAGTTTGAGTTGTAGTTCTTCCGTAATGGCAGCGGAGAAAGATGCGAGCGAAGCCATTTGGTCCGTTGTGGCAACGCTGCCAAATATCCAGAAGTTAAAGCCCGAGCAAGAACAATCTTTGCTGAGTTTTGTTGGTGGACCCCACGGGGTTCGGGAAAAGTTAGATTTTCCAGCTCACTCCGTTAGTGCTGAATAGAGGATGGATACCCGAATCGACTGGTCCCAGGCCAGGTTCGGACAGATATTTAGAAATGATGTTCGGGTCGGGCTCGGTCACATCAGCACAATAAGGCATTGAACATTTTAAATTTAAAAAAGCTTATTATGTAGGTGCGCGCCTGTGTTAACGTGTGCTTGTTGCCCCGTGTGCGCTGATGCGCTCATCTGTTGACATTTCCGAATGCCTTCCTACAAACGTACATGTGTCATTAGTATGAGAAAAAAAAATTATATTTTAATTTTGTCGGGCTCGTGTCGGGCTCGGACATAAATATCTTAATGCCTGTCGGGCTCGGGCTGGGCTCGGTTACTGCCCTGTCGGAAGCGGCCCGATCCGCATTCTAGTGCTGAAGGAGTTAGCTAAGGTGAACGCTAGCGATGCTAAGCCGACGTCACGACCAAACGTTAGCGATTGGTTATGGCAGATCCAGAGTGGCTCTGGGCAGATCCAATAGTTTTAAACTTCAACAGAGTACCCGCCTTCAAGGAAGTTAACACTTGTCAATGGAGAGTGGCCAGACTCTCTGTACAAATTAAATGTACGAGAGTCTGGTAGAACCAGGCTACGGAAAAACTGCCAATAGGATGAGATTTGGATAGATGTAGTTTCAGATTTTAGATCTGGACAGTTGAGGTGTGCCAGGTCTAAGGTCGGCCTGTAGTCCTGCATGGATAAATCAACCCAGACAGGTCAGGTATCGCTGCAGAGTTGTGAGATTGCTTCTCTAACATCGCATCTCTGTCTTCAAGAATTAGCACACAACACCGCAAGTACTTTGGTGTTGATGCAGATCCATTCAGTCCTGCTTGCTGCATGTGTGTCAGGCTGCTTGTATGTCCCGCCAGCATGTGATCCACTGTCTAAAATGCCAGCCGGGGCTGTAGGGCTGAATATTGTGATGGCGACAATGATTTTTGACAGGGAAGCTCTGACATGCTTTGACAATGAACAGTATGCTGCATGGAGCAGGGCGGCAGAGTGGAAATCTGTTGCTACTGGGCTGTCTGAGGTCACATCACCACTGCTGACATACAGCCAGTTAGGGGCATGCAGACACAACATTTGATGGGTGAAGTGAGAGACACCTTAACTATAAGTAAGTTGTAAGTTTGAGTTGTGGAAGGGTGATTCATATGTGCAGGTTAAATGTCTCTTATGTGTATTCAGAGACAAAAAATATTCTGTGCTCGTTGTTTGTCCTGTTCTTTGTGATCATTGAAAGAGGTTTTTATTAGTGCTGTCAGTTAAATGCGTTATTAACGGTGTTAACGCAAACCCATTTTAACAGTGTTTTTTTCACATGCTGTTGCAACAACTAGTAACGTTAGAAAAACTACAACACCACACCGGATCTAGCTAGACTGGAAACAAAACAGGCACGCCACACACACTTGTTTGGGCTTGCGAGCCGGCCAAAGAATAGTAGGCTAACATTACGTTTTGAGTGGATGGCGAGCGTGAGATGCCGAAATGGATGCCAATAAGATTCTGAATGGAAAGTTTACTTTTAAAAAGTTGCCAAACGGGGGCAGCCTCTAGCTCACCCAGTAAGAGCGTTCGCCCCATGTTGGCTGATTCCTGCTCTCTCCCCCTTTCCATTCAATCCACTGTCAATAAAGGGAAAAGCCCCAAAATAAATTATCTTAAAAAAAAAAAAAAAAAAGTTGCCAAATGGTTCCATTGACAAGACCAAAGTGATCTGTGTGTTTTGTCGTTGTGAACTGAGCTATCATCGCAGCACGTCCAGTCTGAAATATCACTTGATGGCCAAGCACACAGCTGATGCGAATTCTCCGCCCCCTCATCAAAGCCAGGCGACAAAAGCACAAAGCAAGCCGATCCACTTTTCCATGTTGATAAGAGCATTAAAATGAGAAAAAATAATTGGACAAAAAGAAATGTAGGGACATTTAGAATAGATAAAAATATGCAATTAATTGCGAGTTAACTATGACATTAAATATTAAATATTTCAATCGTTTGACAGCAATAGTTTTTATAAATTAATGTCAGCCTCTACACCTACATCATTAGGGTAACATTTTCCATCAGGCAGGGATTGTTATTACTCTATTGAATTAAAGTACAATTGAATCAAAGTCCAGAAATTTTACCAGCCAGCGTTGTTCTCCCCTGAAAGAAATTGTGAAATTGAGATTTTCGGCACAAACTCCGGTAACGTTAACAGAGACGTACGGATGGCCGCTGTTTACACTCGGGTGCCTGGGGTCTGATATGGTCTGTTTCCCAACAGATCATTAAACTGCCGTTAGCATGGTTAGCACCTGGTGCTGGAGTTAAGTGCTGGCCGGGTTCGGATTGCTGTAATGATAGAGGCTTGTTGCTAGCTGGCTGGGGGCTAATGTTAACTATGTGTCCCCGGGGCTGTTGTCCGCTCTCATGCCGACTGAAGTCTCTTAGCGCCGGAGCACACCCTGTCTGAGGCAGACAGACGGGGTGTGCTAGCTGGCTAAAGAAGCATTAGTATTAGTCATCTATCTATAAAGCTAACATTACGTGGCAAACTTAATCGTGGATTAGCCCAGTGCTGGTAACTGTGGTCAAAACAGTCCTACTAAAAATAACTTTATGAGCGTGTTGAACATGTAATCAATAAAAAATTATGCTGTGTGGCAGAAAAAAAACTGTATTACAGTTACTGAGTATAACTCTAGAGGGGTCAAAGATTACATAGTAGCCAGACCCTCCTTCAGCGCGCTTTGGAGGAGGGTCTGGCAAAGCGAGACTAAAGGTTACATGACGCCACTGACAGGCGACCAAACGAACGTCCTGTCAATGAAATAAAAATCCAGATTTCTAGGTAAAGTGTCCTTGTGGTGGCATAACAGTATAACACATTTACATGATATGGTAATAAATAGTAAAATAATATAGTACAGTATCGGCTATATAGTATGGAATATAAGTGTAATATAGTATAAAGTGAGCTGTAGTAGTGGTACAATAATACCATCCGTCTGTCCGTCCTTTGGTCCGTTTACCCTCCCGGCACGTTTAAATTGACTCATAGCGCCACCTGCTGTTGTGGAGGGTGAATGACTCGGATCATTTGTGATTAAAATCCTCTGCATAATCACTGCGGAAAGATTGTGCCAAAAGTCACATGATATTGTTTTGTCTATGTAGGATATATATATATATATATATATATATATATATATATATATATATATATATATATATATATATATATATATATATATATGTACTTGTGTGATATGTACATTTTGTATTCGCAAAACAAAATGCATTAGTGTGCTAATGGTCTTTTGTATTTGCAAACCACACTGTTAGTTAGTGAATTGTAGGGCATTTGTAAAACATGGGTTTTGGCAGTAAGTTAGCTTCATAGATACACCGTCATGTGGTGTGGAACTATTACACAATCAATTACCACAGCTAATTCTTAAACTTTACAGTGAGGCAAAGCCACTCTAATGGAGCAGAGCTGTGAACTGCAACTAGAGTAGAAAGATTGCCTTTGCAGAAACACATCCCAGCAGAACATGGGGTTACATTGATAGGGTCATGAATATGGATGAGCCGAGATAACATGCCCTACTGTGGGCTAAGTGGTGTGGTGGCCTAGTATTCTTACACCCACTGACTTTTGATACACAGAGGTTGGATAGCACAGTGAAAATGACATAATACCAGCTTAAATGTTTTATTTAGTTCATCTCCTGTTGACTACAGTGGGCCATTAAGAGCAAAAAGAATCTCTGCTTAGCACTGATTTCCTCTCCCTCCTGCCGCCATTTCTTCTCTCTTTCTTGCACTTGTTTTTTCATGCATTTACTGTGCTGCTCTTTACAAAAAGTTAGATTTTCATTCAAAAGTACAAGAAAGATGATAAGCATTTTACTCCATTGAGATATCTTGAAGCTCAGTGTAACCACACTCATGTTGAAAGTCTGTGGTTATTATACAATATTCTAAAGAAGGCTTGTGTGTGTTTCTGTGATGGTGCTCTTAGAATTACCTCAAACTCTCCACCTCTCTTTCCTCATCTAACTGAAAAAAGCAATGTTACTATGGAAACTTTGTTGAGGGAGCTAAGCTTTGCAGCTAATTGCTTGATCAGAACAAATGGCTTGTTCTTTAAAAAACTTTTCCATTTTCACCTGTAATTGTAATTTAACACAAGTCACATCCACACAGTTCAGATTACACTTTTTAATGGTCGTCGCTTTCCATGTGCTTCCTACTTTTCTGTATGAATTAATTATGCGTTGTCACCATGGTGAAAGTCTATTATGTGTATGTGTATAAGACAAGTGTTATGATAGGAACAAGAACATCTCCTGCTAAGTCTACTGGATATGAGATGCAAATTATTACTGTAGGTTTATCAAAGTGGTTGGGAGATATGGTGTGCTATCAGAGCATGAATGATGCATCAGCATTGTCGATATTATCAGCCTATTTTAGCTTTCACAGATATTGGTACTGGTATGTAAGAAATTGTTAGAAATTCCAGAAATACAGTGGGGAGAACAAGTATTTGATACACTGGAAATTTTGCAGGTTTCCCCACTTATAAAGCATGTAGAAGTCTGTAATTTTTTTAATTTTTAAATTATACAATGTGATTTTCTGGATTTTTGTTTTAGATTCCGTCTCTTGTTGGAAGTCACAGTTGAAGTGTACCTATGATAAAAATTACAGACCTCTACATGCTTTGTAAGTAGGAAAACCTGCAAAATCGGCAGTGTATCAAATACTTGTTCTCCCCACTGTATGTTTGAGGTAATTTGGAAACCATGTAGTGTTACCATTACATATTTTGTCCAATAGAAAGCACTGAAAAGTAAAATGTCCCACTCAGAATGCTCTTAATAAGAAACGCTTTAATAAAATGTTTAATGAAATACAAATAATTAAGGGTTTCCCCCAGGGACGTTGTTTCTACCTCTCCTAACTTGCATGAATTTAGGTTTTCTTTTTTTTCTAAGATTGGGATGTGGTGCTCTGATAAATTACTGCGAAGCAAATGTATGATGCGATTGATCAATCACTGTCACCTGCTGAGCTGATTCAGACTCAACCTGATGCATCATGTCTTGTCAATTTAGTCACTAGATGATAGGCACTCAGCTCACGAGACGAGACAATACACGATGTTGAGTTCACGAGAACGAGACAAGGTAAGATTTTAACACCATTTTTTAAAGAAAACTTCGATGACGAAAATATTTTATTCAATCGAAAGTCACAAAAGGAAAAACGAGCACTATGAAAGGTTTTTGCCACAAATGCAAATGACTGGCTTCTCTCCTGTATAATTAACCTCTTCAGACCTAATACCTGTGGCGTTTCTACCGGGAATTCAAAATGCTGACATTTGGCACCAATTGATTAAACGTGAATCGGTCCTCAGTACTGCTGACATAAGTAGGTTGGTACCCAACCCTAGTGGCGGTGGGATCTTCTATGCTAATTTCGAGGTCAAAGCCAGACTGTCATGCTGGCTGTTGCTCTGCACTTGCGTACTGTTCTTCTTCTTCTTTGGGCTTTTACCGCAGTTAACACTTGTATACTGATATCGCAAGACAACTTTTCACTTCGGTGATAAATATTGTCACATTTTAATATCGCAAGATCTCGTGGGACGAGATTTCGTCACATCTCCACTAGATGACTGTTTAAACTCATTAAATACTGGTGGTACTTGTCTTTTTCTGTGTGAAGTAGTGCCATTGCTTGTTTTCCTTTTAAGCTGAATATTATATTTCATACAAGTGTAATAATTTCTCCTGATGTCATTGGCGGTGTGCCACTACTTTTTTTACACTGAAGGAAGTTATATAATTCCTACAAGCAATACTTCTTATATTACCAATAATTCTTTAAAAAAATACCTCATGTAAAAAATAATAAATATTGTTTTCTGTCTTCATCACACTTTTTGAAACTCAAATATCGATATGGGTATTGATCTCAAAAAAGTGGTTCTGATTTTCATAACATCTGCGTGTTCTGTGCCACCGTAGAGTCCGATTTTACATTTTGTCCCATCTGATTTTGTCTGCCTAATTTAAAACTACAATATAATTTGTTATTATTGGATATCTATAGCTTATATTCCACATCTCATATCTCTTGATGTATCTGTTGATGTACCTTTGGCTGAATTGCTGTATGATGGTTATACAGATAAAGAAGATTTGTGAAAAGGGAATGACAAGACACTAAAAGTAAAAGGAGATTAAGTAATTAATAAGAATAATAATTAAATATTATTGTGTGGTAGATAGGGCTGTAACGATACACCAAACTCACGATTCAGTTCGTATCACGATTTTTGACCCACGATTCGATACAAACCTCGATTATTTTTTTTGTTTTGGGGGGGGGGGTTACTCAGTAAACGTAATACAACTTTTTTTTGCCACATGGCATCGTTTTGTCATTGATTACATGCCACTTTGCAACACAGTAATACAACAGGAAAAGTGCTTTGGTGCCTACTATAAAGGTGCTGCTTGACAAGTAGCTAATGCTAATGCTTGACGTTAGCTAATTCTTGGTGGGTAACATCATAGATATACATAATTGGGTAACAAAATTACGACATCGTTCAACACGCTCAGTTATTTTTAGTATGATTGTTTTGACCACGGTTAACAACTCTGGGCTGACCCACAAATTCATCAGTAATGTTAACTGTATAGATAGACGACTAATCTAATGGTAATTTAGCCAGCTAGCACACCCCTGTCTGTCTGCCTCACTCTCCCGGCACTGCAAGACTTCAGTCGGGATGAGAGCTGACAACAGCACCGGCCCGGGGACACATCCACAGTCAGCCCCCAGCCAGCTAGCAGCCAGCCACGTTCACTCCGGTGCTAAGAACACTAACGGCAGTTTACTGAACCGTCGGGAAACAGACTCAGGCACCCGAGTCAGAACAGCGGCCATTCGTAACGTTACACCTCCATTGAAAGGGGTGTGTCGCGATTCTGTCTTCTCACACAGGTTTGTGGATCTGATTGTCACAATTTCGGTTACATATCGCTTATCGTTACAGCCCTAGTGGTAGATACTGCAAAGCTCGAGGTTGTGCATGTGTGGTAACAGATACTCTCTGGCAGGAAAAGCAAATTTCACACATCTACAAGGCAGTGCAAACGCACAGAAAAAGAAAAACACAGGTCTGGAGTTTGCAAGAGAAAATAGATATAGGTGTCATCTTCATTGTATTCATCAGATGTGTTTATGGTATACAGCTCACATCGAGTCTCCCACTGCCAGTGCAGTTTACAGTTTCACATACAGACACCTACCTGCAACATCATGTCACATAATTCCTACCCATAGATACATCTCTGTCATATATTATGTGACATCTGGTAAATTATGTGACTCATGGCACAGTCATTCTTTGCACAGACTGTGATATCGCCACACCCCGACACCGCTTCTATTGTGAATACACCAGTGCTGGAGAGAAATGAGTCAGTGTGAGAAATGAGTGTAAATAGTAATCAAAACAGTCATGATGCAGATCAAAAATGCCAAATTACTTCTTGTTTTTGTTTTGGTCATGGCAACAGAGGGGTAATTTTAGACATCATGTTAAAATCCAACAGTTTGTAGTCCTGCATCGTCGTTTTTGGCTGTTTTATGAATCCACTGGCAAAACAGTCACGTATCGGATGTTTCTCTGAGGGGACTTCTTTGTGGTGATTATGGTTGTCCTCATGAAAACAGCTGTTATAAAAATCCCTCTATGATCACTGTCTTCCAATGCTGGGTTTTGGTCCATCAACACTGACTCCTTGGCTCAGGATGAGTTCATTTTCACTCATGGTTATCCATTTAAAATCATGACCCACCAAAAGCCATTTTATTCTCATTTCAGTGCCAGCATATTTGTATTTTTCAGTAATATCCATGTGAAACACATTTCCCTTATCGCCCTGTAGCTTAGTGCAGACAAACACTATGAATACAATACTCTTAAAACACAAACTTCACCTGCAGCTATTGCTTATTTACGCAAACTGCTTTTTTTCTTCGTTAAACAATTTCACTTCAAACCCTCATATGGTTCTTAATATTAGTGTGATTGCATAAAACCATTACTCATCCATATGTCTGCAGAAGAAATACAAGTTTAATCAGGTCACTCGTAATTCACTCCCTTCACCATGAAATAAACAAATCACAAAATAAAAACATTTTTAATGTGTTTACAGAGAAAATAATAACTTGAACCAACAATAACTCACAGAAGATAGCTTAGCATTGAGTGCTGTGTTTTTTTCAGTCCTTTCCCCAGGTTATAGAGAAATGCTGCTTAGTGCCAGCGCAGGAAAGTGGAGCATGTCTTCTCTTTGCTCATCTTGTGCTGCTACAAACCATTGTTGAAACTCCCTTTACAGACACTCTGAAGACTCTACAGATGAGCGGTGTTTTACAGCGGTGACTCGTGTAATTTCCAGGTATCAAAAGGCTTACATTTTGATTGAATAAATTAGATGTTGAAAATAAACCAGTACTAAAAGGTGACCTCTTTGCTCAGGTGCAAGCATGTGCAGTAATACATTATGAAGCTATCGCTAGGAAGCAGTGCTATCGCCAAAACGCACAAGCAATAGGTTTCCAAAAAGGCATTTTGCATGCATTTAATTACATCCCAGTTGTATTGTTCATTGGCTGCTACATGGATTGGGAGTGACTTTTTTTCTCTCACAGAAAAATTTCAAAAATATTATCTACATGTCGCCCATCTCAACAGAGAAGATAATTTTTGTCACCTCCAGACTGCACCTGACATCAGTATTCAGTGCTGTGGGAATGTTTTCAACAATAGATGATTCACAAAATTGCACAGGGTACACCTCAGAGTAGGAGTTTAGAAGTCTTTGTGCTGTTTTTCCTCCACTGCCCACTTTACTGTAACCATGCCATAGCTCAAGGTTTTGATTATATGAAATGCATGAAAAAAAAAAAAGGGTTTTAAAATGACACACCCACCATTTGAAAAAAGTGACACCAATCCACTACATTTATAGATAACACAAGATTCAAACCAAAAATACCTTTTTAATGCAAATTCATGCAACCTGTAATGGCTGAGGTCGTTGGGAGTTTTCTCGTCCTTGGACTTAAAGGTCTGGACCTGAGTAGGTCTCAAGTGGTCTGAAAGTGAGCCATGCATGTGCCACCATCACTGTATATGAAATGCATTTAGAAACAGAAGACTTGGATCACTGTCAGAGCACTTGGGGGACGGCTAGTTACATAGTTATTATTACTGCTGCTCTATGACTATCATTGTATCATTGTAATGATTATTACCACTCTGGGCAACACACTGACATCAGTTAAATTTTAGGATTGTGGCTCACAAAGGAGTTATATGGCAATATGCAGCCGCAAGTCTTTTGACAGCTGTTGGGTAGCGAGAACTCATATCAAACACTTAGGTGCTAAATAAATCTCTGATATATTTTTAGATCAAAGATAGAAATAAACACAGTCACAATGACCCACACATGCACACTGCAAATGCATACTGCAAATGCATGCATGGGTGCCTATGACACTCACACACACACACACACACACACACACACACACACACACACACACACACACACACACACACACACACACACACACACACACACACACACACACTCTCGCTCTCTCTCTCTCGCTCTGAAGTTACTCTGCACTACCTTCTCATACTCTTCGGTTTCTGACAAGTCCTTTTTTTCTGAAGTTGTTTATTCCAATAATCTCCATCTTCGTCTCCA
This sequence comes from Sander vitreus, assembly GCF_031162955.1. NCBI lineage: Eukaryota > Metazoa > Chordata > Actinopteri > Perciformes > Percidae > Sander > Sander vitreus. The sequence goes on along the minus strand of NC_135871.1, from coordinate 16,515,043 downwards.
GAGTAGCCTGTCTCCGTGGCTTACTGCTGGTGTTGCTTCAAGCTGAAAACGAAACACAGGATAGAATTTGTTACTCTTGTTTTGCCTCTGACACAATAGATCTGACAAGACGGGGCTCTTTAACCACAGGGAACATCAAGCCCCCCTGGGAGAAGAGATTCTGTTTCTGCCCTTCTCTGTCCCTGGGAGGTTATCTAATTTACCTGTAATTCTCTGTCTTATGCTTTTCCTAATATATATCATAATATAGCAGAATAAACAACATCCTCATTGCTAATCAGTCCCTCCAGGATTTCGCGATCGCACCAATTCACGCGAATTCAGCCAATCACTGAACTCGCAATCACACACACTGGATGCTGGAAAAACCGGAGAGGAGACGTACAGGATGACCTAAATTGAGAACAGCTACGCTTGTTATTGTAAGTGCAATGATAAGTTAAAGTCCAATAAGTAACGTTACTTTATCAAACCATATGAATGTGTGTCCCAGGCCAGGATAGGAAATGAACTAACAATGTAAAGTTCAACAAGCCACTGACACATGTTCAAATTTGATTCATTCAATAAATTATTATTTTTTGTCTTAAATCCACCAGCCATTTTCATATTATACCAACATTTGCAGCATCCTGAGCCTTTTCGGTAAGGTTACTAGGAAATCTCAGCCCAGAGTGATTTTTTTCTCCCCAAAATAAGTTTCCGTTTTATTTTTAAAGAACAATTACAAAAAAAAAAAAAAATCACAACACACAAAATTGCAACTTTCACGGTCTCTCGCAACTTCATTGCAACAAAAATACAAAAGACATCGCAACTTTTATCGCAATTGTTTTACAAAAGCTCCCGTGAAATCAGGCATTTTGGGCCGCAACAATCTCAAAAAAAGGCCGCAAAATCCTGGAGGGACTGGCTAATGTATCAAGATGCAGAGATGTTGCACTGCAACCCTGCATTGCTTTATTTCCTCTGCTGCACTGAAAATAATTTCCTTTCACCGAGAATGCTCTACTGTATTTGAAGCATTAACCGATAATCCTGTTTCACAATCTTCTCATAATTACAGTAGTCTATTATGCCTTCTGTCTGGCTGTTCCCCAAATTAAAACAAAGGAGAAAGCTATGAGCATAAACCCTTGTGTTTAAGGTGCAATAATTACTGTGGATTTGGCCTTTATCTTGAACTGCTGATTTTCGAGATTACAGGCGCTGTGGCTGCATTCTGTAGCTTTCTCGCCATTAAACAAAGCAACTCCAGAGGCAAACATGCCACATTTAATTAAAAATAAAGAGATAAGTTGGATTAAAGCTCATGGCAAGCAACTCCCACAAAATTGAGTAAGCATTTTTTTCAGTGAAATTTATTTGGACCCCCAATAGAAAATGGGGATTTAAAGGCAGTAAAACTGATCTTTGTGAAGTATAACTGAAACAACAAATCAAGTTAGCATTCAGAGCTGGTCTCATTCATTCAATTGCCTAAATGTTACAACAGAAATCCCAACAAAAATAAACAATACCTCTTTCATCTCGGCAGCTTTTTGTATAATTGTTCCTCTTGTCAGTTTGAGTAGATTTGTTTCATGATGCAGTTTCTCCTTAGTATGAGCTTAGCCTTGTCTGGTGTTACGTTTGTTCAGAAATACAAACAAAATCAGACACGCAGAAAGGGAGAATAAGATATTTGTTGGCAAATGTGGCCATAGGCCTGATCCTGAAATGAAAACGCATCCCCCTAACAGAACAACAAATTCCACCGTTTTCATCACAGTCCTTGCTCTAATGCCACTCCTCCACCGTGCCCTAATTGGAGCGTTGTTCCACACGCACACTTCCAACGCTGAGAAGGAGAGAGAGAAAGAGGCAGGGATGCACAGGCACTCTAGCTGTCAGCACCTATCCTGGTAATGGTTGTTCAAACAGTGGCCTCTACACCCTGTCTGCTCTGTTATCACTCCAGCACTTTGGACCCTGCGAGGGTTGGCAGGGTGTGACTCTGGTAGCCTGTATTGTTCTCTGGGAGGGGACAGGTAGCAGCGAGGAGGGAGGGAAGCACAATAAGAGGAGAGTAGGCAGAAAGAGGGGTTAAAGATAGAAGGAGAACCAGACAAGTCCATTCTGGGGGGGCAACAGAGAGTTGCATGGCAGATGGAAAAAAAGTCAGTCCAGCAGTTGTGTCTGAATTATTAGTTTATTCTACATACCTTAAATGTGTATGGCATTATACATTATACACAATTGGTGCAGGATGCAGTATGTGTGCACCTGTACACCTTTTCTAAACAATTATTTTTAGTATTTCATTTTTTATTTATTCATTGTTGAGTCCAGATGTTTCCTTCCCTTTTGTCTTGTGACCTCTGAAAATTAAGCTACTTGTGACCATTCGTGAGAGGTGATGGCTTTAGTGTCAACATAAATTAGGAGTGGTAGGGCTGCAACTGATGATTGTTGTCATTATCAATGTTATCTTATGATACATTTTTTAGTCTGTAAAATAGAGAAAAAGGTCCATCACAGTGTTGCAGAGCAAGAGGTGACCTATTCAAATCGCTTTTTTGACCGATCAACAATCCAAAACCCCAATAATTTTCACTGCACAATGATATAAAACGAAGGAAAGCAGCACATTTTTATATTTGAGAAGCTGCAACCAGAGAATGAAAAATACTTGTTGATTAATTTACTGTTAATTAACTAATAGATTAATGTATATTTTTCGGCCACCATAACCAAACAGTGATTTTTCCCTATCAGCTTGTTGCATATGAAGGTTTTGAGGAGACTTAAAGAGGTGAAAGTATGCAGTATTCACAAGAAAGAAGAAAAACCTTTTGAAAGTAAGTTTTATTTTGTATCACTTCTATTGCCTTGGGACTGCTCAGATTGATCTTTGGACCCCCATTTCTTAGAGCCTAAGGGGATGTCTTTAAATTGCCTGAAGACATCCCCAACAGTCGAAGATACAATGATCCAAAACAGAAATGCAGCAGATCTTTACATTTTGACAAGCTTGAACCACCTTGAAATGCTTGGCATTTTTGCTTGACAATTGAGTAATTTCCTGTCAGTTGAGTAATCGATCAATTGACTAATTGTTTCAGAACCCTGGAGAAGCAGCAGGGAGCCTTCATAATGCCAGAAGAAGACATTTGTTGCCTTTTAGGTTTTGCTCTATGTTTGTCACAAAGTTGTAGATTCCAGCCTCCCTCTGTGATCTGTCATATTGTTTTAAAAATGTCCCCTGATTGGGCTGTTTCTATGGAAACAACATGGTACTAAGAACAAGAAGGTTTTGACTGTAGTGAGCGTCAGCTACATACCAAACATTTTCTTGTATTTTGCATGCACATTGATACCTTTCACATGCAGCACTTTTCACTATATCTTCAGCTACACTATTATTAGCATGTGCAGGGTGTGATTTGTGAAAAAAACAGGGGGGGGGGAAATGTTTTTTCATAATACAAAACAAAATACGCAAGAATTAAATCCAATACCATATACCATTCCAATACCATGGATAGTGCCACTCGGCCAGGCATGCCAAAACACTTATTTATGAACTTCAATATTCAATGGAAAATAATCTCAAAATGAAATAGCAGAACATGGTATCAACAACATCAAACGTAGCGCTTTCAAGCTGGGGAGCGGAGTTCACTTTCCGGTGAAAACAAAAATCTTTCACCCAGGAAAATTGTGTTCGTTCCTCGGGAGTCTTTTAATCCAAACCACGATCTTTTTCCTAAACTTTAATAGTCGTTTTGGTGCCTTAACTGTCGTTGCTGCATGACGCTCACTTTTTCTCGGCTAAACTCCATCACCAAGGCCCCTGAAAGGACCGTCACCTGGCGGTGCCTGTAGATGGCTCACAGTCACCTATTAGCGGCTAAACATGACTACCAACCGCCGCTTATTCGACGGAACTCTGGAGCTCTGTAGAGGCTAAACAAAACTAGCAACTGCTGCTCGGATGTTATCGTTCTATTGCACTATAGAATGTTAAGACCCTGACAATTAATTAACAAGGGCAGGAAAGGTGATGGAGCCAACAAGGACAGTGAAATGCAGAGAAGTAGAAGGTGATGCAGGTGATGGGGTAAAAGAGAGGTCACAGAGTGTTAATAAATTAATCCAATAATCTGTCCCAGGGCCACACATGGGATGTGAGATGTACAAGGATGTGTGAGAGAGTGGGCCTAGAATGGGCAGAGATAGTGCATGCAACTCTGTTTCCAAGGGAAGTGTTTGTGAGGATGTGAAGGTCACCTTGGCTGTGTGTGTGTGGTGTGCCAGGTAAACGCAGTCCGGCAGTTGCTAAGGGAGCGGAGCTGTGAGTCATGATTCAGGCATGATTCCCCTCGCCTTATTAACATCACAGACAGTGATGCTCTTGGCGGTGTGTGTGTGTGTGTGTCTAAACAAAACTTGTTTGTTTGATTTTTGGGTGGAAGGTGTGATGGAACACAAGGACTAATGGCTTTGGGGCAGATGAGGAGAGCCTAAGGCATGAACCTGCATGTGTGTTCAGGTGTGATAGGGAAGGCATGTGAGAGGAGAGCTGATCTGCGACGGTCCTCAATTAACCTTTCACCTTGCCACAGGCAGAGAGAGGACGCACACACGCACACACACACACACACACACACACACACACACACACACACACACATGCCGCAAGCTTGCCCATTAGCAGGTCGACACATTTGCACGCAGAGTTACTTTACATTAAACACTGTAATCCCTCACACTCATTGCCACCATATCTCTCTCTTTAATTTGTTTTGTAGCGTGTGTGTGTGTCCTCTGTGATACTGATGGTGAATAATTACCAGGGTGAGTAGGCTAAATGGATTGTCCCGACCTCAACATCATACCCTTGGGGCCTGTGTTAACATCAGCATCAACATTGCACATATACCCAAGCACACGCTATGCACATAAACACGCATAAAGGCAGGCCAGACGTCGAAAGTTGTATAACGAAAAAGCACCCAGAGAGCAAAGGCCATACAATCCTAGTGAGCGATGTGAACATGAATAATATTATACGGGTCGTTAAAGCCATGCACTGTAATTGGTCAGAGACACTGTACAACCCTACTGACAGTTCCCATCAAGTAAACTGTGCTTTACTGGTTGCTTTGTTTTCTTTTGTGTACTCCAAGGAACTAATTAGTGCCCTTTTCCTGTTTTATTCTGTTTAAAATTTTATTTATTTGCATATGTACTTGGACAAAAACATTTCAGGCTGATAATCATTGCATAAAAGCCACCATAGCCTTGAGGAGAAACTATACTATGACTATGAGCTCTCTAACAACACTGGTTCTGGCTCAGACTACTGGATATTATTAATTAGGGATGCACCGAATCCAGATTTTTGGGGTTCGGCCGTGTACCGAATCCACTGGTTAAGATTCTACCGAATACCGAATCCTACTCCCATCCTCAGTCCATTAACACAGTAAACACATTAATGAAGTAAACGTCCACAGCCTCTAAAATAGTTAAATGTGTAACCGAGGGTTTCTTATATCGTCTAGACATGGGCTTCCAATGCCGGAACCAAGACGGCACTGCACGTCTCACTTTATTCCACCCCAATACAGTCAACTGTCAGAAAATACAACACTTTATTCACTTACGTTTTTCAAGCAAAGTAGGGTTCAGTTTGGCAGAAACTGAACCCCGTCAAAAAGCCCAATATTTGGCCAAATCCTGGATTCGGTACATCCCTATTATTAACAGGAACAATGTTGAACCAAACAGAGAAAAATCTATATAATATAATCTGACTGATAAATCAGCATGCCAATAAGCAAATATTTTGGCAATAATATTGGAAGATATACAAACGGTAATTGCAGTACATAAACATGTTATAGACCCAGTGATGTCCATTTAAAAAAAATAAACTCTATAGTAGGGGTGGAACGGTAAGGGCGTTCTGTTAGATACACAGGTTCTTTAGGGACACCTATGTAGCCGAGCTCCACCTATGTATGCAGTTTTAGTGAGTCAGAGATAGCAGCACTAACTCTACAATCACATTAGCTACAAGAGACAGAGACAAAGCGACAGGCTGCCATTCATTTTCAATGGGAGTGGCCGTTTGCCAGCGACAAGCGACGAGCTTGCCGCTGCCACGAGCAAGGCGGGGCCGAAATAGACAAGAAGTCTATTTGCGTCGCTGAGCGATGCGACAAAGCAACTGCCACTCGGAGTTAAGGCAGCGTGAGGGCAGCATGACGTATGTCAGTGGCTCGAGTCGAAGAAAATAATTCAAGATGGCGGAAAACGCTTCAGGACATTGTATTTATGTATATATCTGATGATATGTTTGGCATTTTATCTCATATATTTTGTTACTTTTATCGAGAAATAAATACTTTTAAATCCCAAAACATCGTTCTTGTGACTTGACAATACCTCTGAAGTGACTTGTAAGACGTGGTTGAAGGTAGCACCGGAGAATTTCTGTTTACTGTTGCCAAGCAACCAGGAGTAGGCTAGGCACGCCCAGGAGCGCCCATAAGCGAGTGCATGTCGCTCTCTTTTGTAGCTAATGTGACTGTAGGGTAAGGATGAGTATGGCGAGTGGTAGCGACCCACAAGAGTTGGAAGACCCGCTGGCCTCTTTAAGATTGCAAGTTTGGGAAAACTTCGGTTTCCCAGTCAGTTACAGTAGTACAGGCGAGAGAGTGGTGGATAAGACTGCTGTTGTAGATTAGTGTTACGTTTCCAGCGTCGCGGCTCCGAACCGTAAGGTTAGTTGGGACAGATGCCTTGTTTCTTTAGGCTAACTATATTAGCTTTAGCCAGGCAGGGAGCAGCTTTCTGCGGTGAAAAATGGCCGGGAGACGTGATAACGTTGCATTAATCAGGTAATTTAGTTAGTCTTTGCAGAGAACAGAGATGCTGTTTCCACCCCCAATTTTTGACAGGACAGCGAGGTGAGAAAGGGGAGAGAGAGGGGGAAGACACTAGAGCTTAGATTGGGCCCAAAAAATCAAGCCCGACCCAACCCGAGCCCGTGCACGTTGTGTCCGAGACCGGCCCGGCCCGACACATTAACTGGAATTATGAGCCAGAGCCCGATTTCAACCCAACACTTTTTTAATACGTGGCCCGTTATAACTGATGTTCTCAACTACAATTCAGAGTTGTTGAACTCAACGCATTTCTCTGTGAGGGCTTGCTTCGCCCTCATGCTTGGAGAAGTAACAAAAGAGGACGTTGAAGGCTGACTATCATCTTTTCTGCCACGGCGAGCCTGCTTCATGTCTCTGTTCATCATCCAAGTCCCCGTTTTATTTGCTGTTAAAGGGCGAGCAGCAGCCTAATGCACTCGACAAAGCTGAAACACTTGTCACTGCCCACGACTTGTTTAAAATGGTTCCATACCTCCGACTTTCCTCCAAACGTGCTCAAATGTAATTCTCCTGTTTTTCTTTTTTTCTTTACATCCTCAAGCTCCATGTTGCACTTAAGCTCAGCAGCCCCGGTGTGATGCGTGCGAGAGGAGGAGACTGACACGCGCATGACACGTATTGCATTTTGTAACTGTAGTCCAACTTGTGTAAATTTTTTGACACATTTGTTACTTTGGCCTAAATATAGCCTATATAGATAATATTTCTGATTATGGCATAGCTTTCTCCCCATCCAATTAGGCTAATAAAGTAATGATTAAAAAAATGCTTGATCAAGGGCCCGGCCCGGCCCGGCCCGAGGATAGTGGCGGAAAATAACGGCCCGGGGTCGGCAGAGAATCTAAACTCTAGAAGACACGCAGGAAACCGCCACAGGTCGGACCTGAACCCCGGACCCCTGCGTCGAGGCACAAACCTCAAAGTATATGAAACCTCTTCAATCACCAAATTTGAGGGATTCCTAAGTCAGATTTTTTTAACATACCTATATTTACATACGGCTTCCATGGAAACATAACTGCAACAAATAAAAAAACAGAAATATTCCAGAATAAACTCTTGCTTCTATACTGTTGGCGATAGTAATATATTTAGAAACATTTAAAACTTGATGAAAAATGACCTCCTGTATTAACAAAGACATACAGTCGCCACTGGGAACATCCTGCCATCATCAGAACATTTGCCAGATTTTTACACGGCTGTAGGGCTGGAAAAACCAATTGAGCTCCTCTCTGCTGACGGCCTTATGTTCATTCTTTAATTGTCACTTTTTTCAAACTAGCCATTAGATTTTTCTCGTAGTACTTGAGTCAGTAACCAACATGGGGATTTAATATTCATCTATCAGGTTTAGTTTTATCTGCTGCCCACTTATGTACCTGTCTGCCTGCCAGCTAAGTGCATTGACTTAATTGCACACACTGTGAGTGTACACTGTGAAAATGTTCTGCCAAGTTTATCTAGTTATATCTCTTCTGTTATCATCCTGTACAGGTCCAATTACAACAGCCAGTCTGTAGCGATTATGTGGAGTCTGCAGCGTTTCAAATGACCTGCAGCTGATTGTGTATGAAGCAGATGCACGGTACAGATAAGAGCTGGCAGACAGATACATCCAGCTGTTTAAAGAAGAGAGAAATATGTTGTTGTTTTGATCGAGTTTCCCTGGTGCGGAGCCTCACCGACAGCCAGCTTGTGAGACAGGCGGTCAGATCGCCTATAGGCGATTTCGAGTAACCACGATTGGACAATTTGAAAATATTAGCAATTGCCCAAGCCTACACATGATCACTGTAATGTTCTAGTACAAGTCAGAGATAACAGTAAAGTTCTCAAATTACTGGTATTAAACCACTCAAAACAGTGCCATAAAGTACATTATTATTATGTGTTTTTCAATGTCTCACAGAAAATAAAATGTATGCATGGTGCATACAGTATTACGGCTGCTGGCTCTATTTGGCACCTTAATATTCTGATTATGAATGGCCAAATGGTGATGCATCACTTTAAATTTTGCTGGTGCAAGTAACTGTGGGATGGCATTATCTCCTTTATAAAAGATGGTCCAGTGTATCTATGCTAAAGGAGATACTAAAGGAAGCATTGAAGCACCTTTCATTATCACTTAGATAATTTGACCGGCTCTTATCATGGCTGCCACTGTACTACTTCCGTGGTTGTAGCCCTCCGTTAGGAACCTTCTTAAGCAAAAAGGACTATTCGACTGCAGCCACAGTCATGGATGTTTCTTCAGTGAGAGCTAATCCCCTGCTGCTGTCAGCCGTGCTTTCATGTTCTCTGGAAAGCTCCTCACACAAGCCAAAGCTCATCCTGAATGAGTGTGAAAGAACACACACACACACACACACACACACACACACACACACACACACACACACACACACACACACACACACACACACACACACACACACACACACCTCATGGGCCCTTATGCCCTCTTATTTCTAAACTTGCAATGCCTCCGACGTTGTCTAGTCTTATATGTATGCTGCAGTCAGAGTGTTCATTTGTGTCTGTGCGCATAATTATTGAACAGAAAAATTACACTTGCATACAGTTTGAAAGTAGCATTATTTGCTATCATATCATGCCCCCATACTACTGTGTTGCAAAGGCTAAAATGTAATGCACATTGATGTAGGAATGGTTAGGGTATGTGTATGTGAGCGAGAGAGACTTATCCTAAAGCGGTTTGTAACGCTTTTCATGTACCCGTATTGTGTTTCACCTGAGTGACTGGGTGAAGGCAGAGGAAGTGCAGTTGATGAGGTGGAACCTTTGGTCTTGTTTTATGTTTCCCATAGGATCGATCCAGCAGTGCAACAGAGCTGGCAAGACTTATTTCCAGTACCAGTGTTCACCCTCGTGGACTCAACAGAAATCAGCGCGTGTTCACAAAATAAGTCTGCGATGGCTCAGGGCTGTCACACTGTAAGATTGCTTGTGCTTTGAGGGCTCTCATGGACCTTTTTTACACTTTATGCACACAGTAAGTCTGCAATCCTGCTATTGTTCTAATAAACTATAAACATATACAACTACATGTGAAATACAGTATGAGTCTTGCATCATGAGCCACATTAATGCTTTAGCCCCAAATATCCCAGTGTTGTGCCATTTCCAATATACTGTATAAAATTGATGGGTGGAATTTAGGTTTCATAATTCAATAATACAAACATCTGGATAAAAATTGGATTTTAAAATTCATAAAATGATCATTTGTAATGCAATACATGCACTCTCTATTTAAGCAGCTGTGCACATCAGAAGAAGGCATTGTTTACCTTAAAGTACTGTCTGGAAACATGAGAACCTTTGGATATATAGGGACAAAAAAAATCCCTGTTGGGGGACCTCTAGCTCACCCAGTAAGAGCGTGCGCCCCATGTAGGCTAAGTCCTTTGCAGCGGCCCAGGTATGAGTCCAAAACCTGCGGCCCTTTGCTGCGGTTCATCCCCCATCTCTCACCTGTCTATCCACTGTCACTATCCAATAAGGGGAAAAAGCAAAAAAAAATAAAAAATAAAAAATCTTTAAAAAAAAATCTGTGTAAATGAGTTCACACCGATTTGCTCCTTTCCAAAAATCTGGGTGAAAATCTGTTGACAATGAACCTTAGAAATTTGAAGTATTGAGAAAAGTGAGACTGAGATTTTAGCGCTTAAAGCTCCATTGTGTAATGTTTTGAGTTGATTCTTAGCAAAAACCCATTTGTTCTTTCACAAATATGTGCTCATGCATGTGTAATTACTTCCACCAACTAATCAAAGTATTCTCGTAAGCTTATAATCTGCCATTCAGAATCATTCAGAATACATACAAGCAAGTCGCTCGAATGCCGCTAGCCGTGTTGCGCCTCCATATTTAAAATACATTAGCCAAAGAGGAACATACCTTTGCCTTTCGCGCTTTTACACTCAGTGGCACCGTGATGCAGGGGAAGATTATTTGCGACTGGCAGCAGATTTAAAAGCCTGTTGAAGATGGAAGATGACGCCTATTCCCAAGGACATGTAACGGAGTCACTGCGTGTAAACAATGGAGATACTAAGCTAATTTCGGTTTCATTGACATGATTGTTCATACTGCTCAGAGAAATATATTAAAAACACAAACCTCCGTTGCTTCTCTCCTTTGTCTTTGAAGGGCTTCCACTCTCTCCTCGTCATCTTTGGAGAGTGTCTCTTTAGTTTGTCTTTGCCTCACCGATCCACTGTCACCGGCTCTATTTTTTGGTTTTTCTTTACCTTTCCCTCTTCCTTGAGATTTCCCTCGCAACTCCGTCGCATCAACTGATCTCTGACTCTGCTCACGGAGAAAAATATGTTGCCTACGCTGTAAACATTGCCTTACACTATTAATCTCGTACAATATACAGAATAACGATAGCACTGATACATTAGCTTGCATTTGTTTGTGAACCTATTAGCTGATGTTAGCAATGAAATGGTACCAAAATAACGAAAACGTAAAACTATTATTGCACTGGAAGGAACACTCACGGACAAAGTCGTACTTCTTGGAATAATACGGCCAGCGTAGGGGTTACTCTACGCTCGGAATGGGAGGTGCTAGAAAGTAATATTCAGTTGGTTGTCATATACAATTTCACCGCTAGATGAATTCTTACACAATGTAGCTTTAAGGTGGACACTGAGTTGGGGCTGTAAAGTTTGTTCCAAACTTGATTCCTATCTCACAATCCTGCTGTCCTCTCTTTTCAGTAAACCATTTGATAGTCTATATTTTACCCACAGTGGCATCATGAGGTCCTTACCTTACCCAAACTTCTTTTACTTTAAGATGTCACCGAATAGTCATCATGCTACACATTAGTTAGTATTATATACTCTCCTTCTGTTGTAATCTTTTCTGAGTAAATTCCACTGCTGTGAAATAAGAACAAAGCCCAGCTCGGTGCCTTCCAGGCAGCGCAGCAATGGTTATGTTTAGGGTTAAGGTTAGGGTTAGCTGCCTGGAAGGCGACGTTGGAGGCTTAAAACACCATTGAGCCCCCAGCTCTGCACACTTCTCCCCGGACTTCCTCCACTTCAGACCACTTTGCGTACGCCTGCCTGATAAGTTGGATGAGGTACATTCTCCCCTTCTATCCAGTGACCTATCAGCACTTCCCCTGTAAATATCCCTGGTACCTCTCTCTCAGTTTGTCTCTCACTGCCCTGTATTAGTCGATGTCCTGTCAATCCATCCTTTCCATCCTAAGCAGCAAAGCCCTGCAGCTGTCAGCAACACTGGGTTCACCTCAATTTACACTCCAAATCTGCTTCTTATCACTCTGGCTCCACTATTCAGTTCAATTTACAGTAAGAAGATTTTTTTTGTTTTACTTTCTCCTGCTCTTTGCACATTTCTGTCTCCAATCCATCCTGGTTCTGTCTGTATTATTTCTCTATGGCCATCTGTCTCCCCTTATCAATTTGATCTCACTCTTTTGCCATCTCTATGCTTTTTTTCATTTGTTTTGCCTCTGTCTCAAACATGATGTGTCTTTCTGTCTCTGCATGTCTCTTTCAATCCATCTCTCTCTCTGTGGTGCATACCGTCTCTCTAGTGTCTATCAGTCTTGCTAACTCGCTCTTTCTCTCTCATAAACATGACTCTTTCAGTGTGTCTGCTCTCTTTTTTGCTTTATGACAGTAAAACTGACAGAAGGAGAGAGTTATGAGGCACCATTTTCTTCCATGATTTACAGCTTCTGTGCAGAGACATTATACATCTTGACAATCACGCTTTGGAGTTTAGCTGACACTCTTATCCAGGCTGACTTAAGGCCTGGACACACAGAGCCGATAATCGGCCATTGGACAGTCTGGCGAGGTCAGTGACTCAAGTCTGTTTGATGTGTTCCGTGCTGTCGTCCTTCATTTTGGCTGATTTGACATGTATAATCGGTAGAGGTGTTGAAATTAATCAAATAATCGATGCATCGGGATGCGCACATGGACGTTGCTGCATCGATGCAGTGACCCACCATAATCAATTATAACGCAATGACGTTGCTCGTTAATTTTCCGTCCGCGGCATAAACATTCAAATGAAAAATAACATTCTCAGTAGCCTAACCCGTTTCACACACACACACGCACACAGACAGACAGACAGGCAGACATGCACACAGACAGACACAAAAACAAACAAACAGACATGCAAAACGGCTGAGCGGAGACACTGTCTAACAGCAGTGGTTTAGAACAAACGTTGTGCTAGTGTGCCTGGCTAAAGTTGGAGCTAATGGACTAGCTAAAGTTGGAGCTAACGGCGGAGAGTTGCTGATTCGGAGGACGCTGATTTTGGACCGGAGAGGACGACAGCGTGTTTCCCTGCTGAAGAGGACTTTGCCGTAGCTGGTGGCTGGTTTTCGTTTTCGTGTTTGAGCTGTGTTTCTTGGACTAACCGCTAACTGTAAGTTGGATTTCTGTGTGTTTGCTTCACTGAAGATAACGTCCTGCATGTCCACACTACCATCAGGCCCGCAACTTTTCTTTTTTTTTTCTCTCGGCGTGTGTGGGTGTGTGTGTGTAGGTGGGTAGGTGTGTGGTAACACAGTGGTTTAATAGGGTTTGAGTTTAATAGTTTTTGAGTTTTACATTGAAACTGCTGTAAGGAGGAATCATTTTGTGTAGCTGGAGTGTTTTAAGTGGAAACTGATAGAGAAACTGGTAAAGGGGTAGTTGTGTGTAATATCATTTGAAGAAATACTGCAGTTAGCATATTTGAAGGGTGTGATTTGTGTTATGTTTTTTTTATTTTTTATTGAATCTAACCGCTAAATATTATTTGTACATTTAAGTTATTGTTCAGTAAACAATACCTTTTTTGTTGAAGAGTTGTCTGGGGTCAGTTATTCCAATACAGCACAATAGATTTGCTGGTTAAAAGTAGGGTGGTATATGACTAATCCAAAATAGGTAAACATTCGTAGTAGCTACCTTAAAGAAATGAACTTCATCATTCCAGTCTGAAGTTACTTATTGCAGCTTGGGCATTGCACTTGACAATGCAAGTTTGTCAAGTCAAATATCCTATAATTAAGCTTTAATAGAAAAATGTTTTTTGACGCATCGTGATGCATCAAGATATCAAATCGCTGACCTGATAATCGTAATCGAATCGGGAGATCAGTGAAGATTCACACCTCTAATAATCGGCGGGGCGGGCACTGCCGGCAGTCGGACTCAAACGACCCATCTGATTGGTAGAGTGCTAACATGGAAACGGGGAGCGGAATGAACGTGACTAGAGTCTCTCAAAATCTGACGAAAACCTTTTAAACTGACCTTTGTTGATCTGAAATGAAGACAGATTCAGCAACTGCATGGCCTATTTCTCGCTTAAAATGTTTTCAGAAACACGTTTTGGTGAACTATTTTAGTACAATATGAGATCGTATTCTGAACAAGCCGCCATGACAGTCTGTCTTTGAATTTCCGGAGAAACAAGACACACGTGACGGTTTGGTCCAATCAGCTGCCGGATTTCATTTTTGGGCGACACTACAGATTAGCGCCACCTGCTGTTATGGAGACGTATTACGTCTCGTCTCTTCGGTGTGTTCTGAGCAAGGGGGTAAGCTTCGCTTCAGAGCTCGAATCTCCTATGGCGCCATTTTGATGCTACAAAGTGATTGCCCGACGTTAGCATTCCATTGACTGCCATTCATTTTGACGTCACTTTGACAGCGAATAACTTTACATCTGAAGTGTTTAAAGACTTTATTTGTCCATTGTTTATTTCTAAAGAAACATGACAATGTATAAAAGGCTCCATTACCTTGTACCTCACGTTATGGCTCCGTAGTAGATGTTTCTGTAAAAATTGGCTAACAATTGTGTCATAATCACGCGACTTACTGTCGCATAGTAGAGGAATTACCGTATAGTACAGGAGAAGCTCGCAGGCAGTTTGGACTTACATTAGCTGTTTAAGTTTAATTACTAATGTTAACTAGCATTTTAGTTAGCAATAATTAGCCTGTGTCCATGTTATCTCCTTACATATACCTACGCTCTCCGTCTCTGCAAGATTTGGAATGATTGAGATTTCTCTTGGCACAGCTACCAGAAGACTTACAACTTTCAGACACGTTGCTCATGTCACATTTACGTCGTTTCTCTCAGTTGGAGGCTGCGCAGTAACGCTCAGCACTCACCGGAAAAGTGCTTCTAAAGGCCTTCACTGGTTTCCGTCCAGAGCAACGGGATCTGTTGGTCCATTCTTATATACAGTCTATGGTTCTGAGGCATTTTTTTGACAAACTCGGGGAGACTGATCAGTCCAACTGCCTTTTCTGCCGACGGTTGGCCGTCTGGTTGGTGTGTAAGCAGCTTTAGAGTGAGTGAAGAGCTGTATTAGGCATTCAGTTACATTGCCTTCTGTAACCTTTAGTCTCATCCAAAAACTAGGACTGTCAAACGATACATTATTTTTAATCGCGATTAATCGCTGAATTTCTATAGTTAATCGCGATTAATCACATATTTTATCACATGATTAAAATTCTATTATTTTGCATTTCAGAACAGTTTTTAAGTACATATTAACAATCGAAAGCAATTCTTACCAGTGTATCTTGATTGGGAATCAAATGAATGCAAAGAAAGTTACTTTATGAACTTGATTTTAAGATTTGTAATTATTTATTTACTGTAAACAAAAGAAAAATGTGTCAATCTGTCATTATTTGCACAATTCCTCCAAGTACCTAACTAAAAAACAAAAAATCCCTATCCTTACCAGGGTCAATATAGTGTTTAGTAACTCCTAAATAATTTTGATTACTCACTGACGTCCAGTGATCATCCGTTAATGAGACAGCGTTTGCAGCACCTTGCAGCAGTTCCAGTGTGGCTGCTTTCTCCGTGTCATACAGGCAGTGCGTGGGGCTGCTGTCCCCCTCGACGGCAATGAGATGGGTCAGAACATGCCAACCGTAGTACGTCTTTAAGGCCTCTACGATGCTGACAGGTCTGCAGTTAGTTGCCATCCATTTCGCAAGAGCTGTAGTAATTTTTTGGGATTTGGTTTCATCCACAGGTCGGCAAGTAGCACTCTCCAAAATAGTGCTTTGCCTGGGTGGGTAGCATGCTAGCGGCTAGCATCAACGTTAACTGTACTACTATGCTTAGCTTGTAGATGGTAGCTCAAGCTTGACGTGCTTTGGTGATATTTTAATTCGACTTTACACAATGTGCATATGGCTTTCGACTTGTCTACGAGCCGTCTGGGAGTTTTGGAAAATAAAAAGCGCCATTCAGAGTTGTGTTGCTGCTATCTTTCACCATGATGCCTGCAGCCTGCAGCAGAGGAAGTTTGGCAGCTTGATGATAAGTAAATGTGCTGCAAAGGGTCAAAATAGTAGCCTGTTAGGCACAACGCAAAGCCGAGTGAAGTGTAAAATAAATTAATAATAGCCAACATGCGATTAAAAAAAATGTACGCGTTATGCTCGGCCCTTAATCGCATCGCGATTAACGTGTTAATGCTGACAGCCCTACCAAAAACCCAATACAACATTTTCCTGCTACTCAACGTCTCTTTGCAAATACAATATAATGATGCAGTTACTCATGGTCATTTCCAAACCTTGTCTTGAAGTTTTGACAATTTGTCCAATGTCTATCTCTGCATATGAGCTTCTGTGTAGTACATCAAGTAATCTTTCAATTCTGTTTGAAAAATGTTAATGTACTTTTTGATGCTTTGACCTCCATAAACCAAAGTCCAGTTAAGTTCTGTTGTACTGATGTGAGCTGCTATTTCCTCACCTCAGCAAATCACACTAAAGCTCTTTGAATGGACAGAGGGCATTCTGGGTAAAAGAAAAACAAGTTTGACTGTTGGATTTCCTTTTAATGTCTTTTCAGCCCAGCCACAATTTTACCTCTAGCTTTAGTGTCACTCATACTCAGTTTCTCATCCTTGTTATTGCTGTTGTTATTCTCACTACACCTACCACTCTGTAACAGTTAACTTGTTTGCAGAAGTTTGGTGTGTGCAGCCAAGACAAGTTATGCTCTAGGGCGGATACATACAGACATTTCAGCTGAAGTGTCTCAACCTAAAAAAAGGGAAAGAAGAAACAGCCGCAACAACAAACTTATATCCTCAAGCAACATTTTATCTAACAAATACTTCATTCATAACTTACTTAATTTCCATTACATTGCTTTAAATACAAAGAGACGCATACATGCACACAACAACGCCTATAACCATGCTCACAGCTATCTCATGGTAAATGCAGGAAATGTAACCGTTCCATATCACACACTCTTCCTACTGGTGAATATAATTTCCCTCACATTGGCTGTGAGAAAGATATTTTCTAAAATTGGTAATGAAAATGAACATCTTATTGTTTTCACAATGACAGACAATGACCGTAGTGTGACATACTGTATGCATCCCATCTATAGGGCAGGGCAAGAAAAGGATTGTGCTTCAGTTCAAAAGTGTTTTCAAATGCATGTAACACAGGCAAAAAGCCTGTTGTCATAGCCTGTCGTCGTAGCCTCCTCCTGACTACATTGCACTGCCTCTCTTATCTCTCACTGAGTGCTTGTTTCTTTTGTGTGTCTTTATAGTCTCAATGTAATAACTTACAGGGCCCTATTTTAACGAGCTAAGCGCACGGCGTGAAGCGCCTGGCGCAGGTGTGTTTAGGGTGTGTACGAATCCACTTTTGCTAGTTTACCGGTGGAAAAAGGGGTCCGTGCGCCAGGCGCATGGTTCAAAAGGGTTGTACTTAGTAATCATAGGTGTGTTTTGGGCGTAACATGCAATAAACCAATCAGTGTCATCTAGGGATGTAACGGTATGAAAATTTAACCTAAAAATTATCACGGTTTTCGGTATTATTGTGGTATTATTAAAAGTGTGTTCAATATGTTCAGAAAGCACTGATAGGCCTACCAAGCTAGTTTCAAAAAGTGAAACAGTGTTTATTATATTACAAAAATATAGGCAATAGGCTTGTAAAATCTGTTGAAAACTGGCTACTGAAACACTGGCCCGCTGTAGGGGGTCCGGTAAGAACTTGAACCAGAGATGTCTGACTTTGAGATCCAGGAAGATTTATTTACAACTCCAACATGAAGTTAACTATGAAGTTGTCTTTGACGTTACATGTGAAGTTGGATGTGGTTCTGAAATATAAGCAAATAATAATGCACATTAATAAGCATCTGACTGAACATTATTTACCAAAACTAAATAGTATAGCCACCAGCATATAACAAGAAACAATACTAAGAATTACATTAATTTCTCTGTAATAATTAACATAAATGTAACATATTGCTCAGTAACACAAACTGAGAATAAGCCACATCTATTACAGCACACATATCCATAACCGAGCAAACAGTGTAATACACCTTTAATAGCTAAGCATGTGGCTCCACAGGCTAGTCTGTTTATTGGCGATTGCACGTTGCTAGCAGATTGCCCTAACACAACCTGATTATCAACACGTGGCTGCACAAGTAATATTAAACAATCAGCTATGTAATAAGAAACACAGCAACAGCAATATTATCAAGGCGATAATATCTCATCTCTCTCTCTCTCCAAACAAATGTCACGTCGTAACACGGGCTAAACTTCCACATCGTAGCAAAACACTTATTGACTATAACGAGGCAGTAAAACCCATGACAGTTTAGCAAGCTACAGAATAGTTTTAACTTATGTTCTGGGCTACCCACATCACTTCAACCATTCCGAAAACGGGAAAGGAATGATAAAGAAAAAAGTCCGTTAACAGCATGGTTAACAGCTGCTACATTCTGTCCCCTTCTCCTGTCTGAGCGCAGTGCGCCTGCGCAGCAACTTCAGGAGCCTCGGATGAAGCTGGGAAGGATTAAACACAGGATTTCCACACCGTGGTAATCCACTGCAATAATAAGGATATTTTAAATGAAAACAGTAATTGTTACCGTCAACATTTTTACCGTGGTTTACCGTTACACCGGTAATTGTTACATCCCTAGTGTTATCTCCCATTCCCTTTAAA
The DNA here is from genome assembly GCF_031162955.1 of Sander vitreus. NCBI lineage: Eukaryota > Metazoa > Chordata > Actinopteri > Perciformes > Percidae > Sander > Sander vitreus. The sequence continues at coordinate 16,496,038 of NC_135871.1, read as the reverse complement.
AGCCAGGTGCGTTTGTACCTTGGCGCATTGCTATTATGATGGCAGATTTGCTAAGCAGGAAGGCATTATGCCACCAAAACTCCACAAGGTGAAGCAGGCGTTAAAATAACAATGACATTTTTTTTGGTGGATCACTTGTTACCGGGTTAAATCGCTGCGGTTACTTATGCTGAACAGCTAACCTGCTCGGGAGCAGGTCATGTAGGAAATTAGAGATCAACCGATGTAAAAGCACCGCCTACTGACCAATCAATACTCCATTGATAACGGCGTCACCGTTTTTAGAAGATCCGGTGGAGCTCGGTGCGTAGAGAGAGAGAGGTGCGCTCATAAAAGTTAAAACATTTAGAGACTGACAACCCCGTTAACAAGGCAGGTAACTGAAATAAATCCAGGGCATGTTAATCTTGATTCGCAGTACAGGCCTCAGGTTTTTGTTGGTCAATGGCGCAATCACTTTCTGCTGCCTCAAGATAGTAATACACCAAGAATGCACAGATGGGTGCAGGTGCATTTGCTATTTAAACGACGTGGGTGCTGGACGGGAAATTGACAACAATCTTAAACTAGCGAAGACACTTGCGTCTGACTTTGCATTGCCCCGGGTGCAACACAGGGCCCACAATGTGTAAATGGGGATAGGGGCGCAAACCTTCGGTATTTCCTAAAAGGTATTTATCGTGTTGCACTAATTTGTACACATGTACATTGTACAAAGTGCTTAAAGTAGTTGTGTGAAAAATGAAAGACCTTGAGAGAAAAGTTCAACCCTGCCTACTCTCAGACCTCCACACACCTGGACAATCGCCATATGAAGTGGGCGTGAATGTCCGATTGTCCATTTCGGAAAGTCTCTCCTTAGCATTTTAGATGGATGGAAAGATAGTCAATCAGGTCCTAAGTTGTTGTACTCACTTGTTCTGGTGCTTGGAGCCCTGGAGGTGTGCATGGTACTGCTCAATAGAGTTGAGGACCACACTGCAGACACTGCAGGAGTAACTACTGCGCAGCCCTGGAGAGACACAAACACAACCACACAGGTACAGCTCTTACTGTGAGGGCACTTTTAATAAGTATGGCTCATTGAAATCTTTAAAAACGGTCAGCGTCATCATCTGGATCATCTGCAACAGTAGCCAACATGAGCAATAATAAAAATGTTAACTGACAAGTAGGGTCGTGTATTGTTTTTTTCCCCCCGATACCGGTGCCTGAACAGATACTAAAAAAAAAAGAAAAGAAAAGGAAGAGCACAAAACATCAGAACGGCTTGTTTATTGCTAAGGCCATGTGGTCAAAATTGTATGATTTATTAAAAATGTAATAACAATAACTTACTTCATCAGGAAATTGCTGTTAAAGCGACAAAAACAACCACAGAATGAGAAAAGTATTTTTTATTTTTATAACTTTGAATGCACCACAAGGCTAACTGTACGTACACACCGCCACCAACTTGAGCTGCAAAGAAGCTCTGGCCGCCCGGTCAAGGATGCTTGTCAAAAAGTACGGGGAAGCTGTTTGACGCTTTGGCCGCTCCAACGTGGCAGCATTCTATGTTCGATCATGGAAAAAGCACAAGGACGCACTGCACGGCCAATACATTGACACTAGAAACCTTTTATAAATTACATATATAATGACAGAATTTGTATTGTTCGTTGGTCGCAGCGGTGTCTGTTAGCAGTTAACTCGCTCGTTAGCCGCTGAACTGCAGCAGCATGCAGGCAGAGCGAGCAGCCGCCAGCTGTTGATCCGTGCAGGACTTTACTGTGAGCGGCCTGTTTAGAGACGATGTGACCGGCAGGTAACGTTAACTGGTCCCTATACGCAAACAACGTCAGGGAACCCAGCAACGGCGATGATGAACTTTTCCTCCATTTTCTCGGAACTAATGTTTTTGTAGGAACGAAAGTTGACATCGTATGTTTCTCCAGAATCAGCCAGCGCGAAGGACGTCTATATTCCGATTGGTTGCTGGCGTTTGCCGCTGCTTGCCGCTGAACCGCGTCATAGCGCATTACCATAAAGTTGACCTACTTTCAACTTTCTGATTGACACTCTGGTCGCTCAAAACACCCAAAACTCGACGAATCGAAGATTTGCCGCTCGTTGCAGCTGAGAGAAGCCAGCATCCATTGAAAATGAATGACTTCTGGTATCTTTAGAAGCTCACCGGCGGCGGTGTGTACGTACAGTTACTAGTTTCAAGTAAATGCACCGTCCGTGTTGTTTTTCAGACAACGTAGTATTAAGAGTGACAACGGTAGCGAGTAGTATCAAAGGCCAAAATTCCGCATAAGGAGGTTGGTTGAGGTGGTGTGAGACTGGGGTTTGTGTCCCGCGTGTCACTGAAATGTGCATTTTATAACCCCACCCATGATCTTGTCTTAAACCCAACTGTTGCATTCTTCTTTTCCTAAACCCAACTCTCCCGTTCTTGTGTCACGTAAACTTACCTTTTATAAGCCCACCCATGATCTTTTCCTAAACCTAACTGCGTCAAAAGTGACAATAGTCCCGACCCAGCGCGTTTAGATAAAGCGCGTTTACATATGACGCTAAAGGAGAGGTTTAGCGTCAACAACAGCGCCAAAAGCACCTGACCAAGCGTCCCTATTTGATACGATGAGTGTAATAATGTATTGCTGTTGAACGTCCCGGTGTTGGAATCCTCTACAGTGAAATACAGTCACACTTTACACCGTTTAGCTGTCAGCATTTTAAACCTGTTAAATCTTGTCACTAGCTAACAGTAGGCTAACATCAACATTACTTGCTGTCAAGTCTAGTGTTAACTAGCGTCCTGTGCAGCGATGCTTCTGTTGCCTCTAACATCCATTTCGGAGCATCAGAGAGAAGCGCAGGCATTTAAGTGGCACCGCAATGAGGCACTGAAATCTGCGTTGCTATTCGGTCCAGTAGATACCGGTCGTTTTGGCACCGGTGCCATATTAGCACCGGGTTTCGTTAACCAACCCTACTGACAAGTCTTATTTTTACACTTCACAGTGCGGGGTAATTTTCCCAAGTAGAGTGCATCTGGAAAAATACTTGATTACACTAATCATTAGCAGAAAGCCAGTTACATTTTTAGATCCTTTGATCATCTTCTTTTTAGTGCCTGTGTGTGTGGGTGTGTGTGTGTATAGTTGTGAAGGTGCCTTTTGAAACTTGAACTTTAACAGGGTGAGAAGAATTAGGACACTAGGGATAAGAAAAGAACAGTGCAGTAGGTTGTGTACATGTATGTAATACCGTGTACGGCTGTGCATGCATGCACATTTGTATTGTATTGGTGAATGCATGCTTGAGATGGTGCGGTTAAGACACAGATGTGAACTAATTAGAGGGTTTGCAGGTGGTCGAGATGAACACCCAAAAATAGATTGATGATGATGGAGATGAGGAGGGGCAGGCGGAGGGTTAGGTAGACAGAACGAGTAAAAAGAGGACATTTTCAGGCGAAAACTAAGATGTGTATTAAAAGACAAAGGCGAGGAGATGGAGACATGGTAAGGACTGCAGCATGCTGGGCTTTAATGACCGCAGGAGTAAATATGACATGTGTATCCACCCCCCAAAAAACGTCCTTACACATGTGGCAACTACAGCATGGCAGTGCACATCTTACTTTCACAAGGGCAGAGGAAGCAGTGGAAATGCTCTGTCGACGAGGAATAGGCCAATCAGCAACATGACATAATTGCATGGTTTTTTTTGTCAGAGATGCAATGAAGTGCTATTTTTGTTTTCTCACATTTTGCACACTTCACTCAGATCAGAGATGAACAACCTTGACATTTCAGGGCTGTATGAGAAAACAGTCAAAAACAAATTGCTTTAAGCCCTTTTCCCCAGTCCATGCTTCCTCCCCTCATTGCTTGAGCTTCTATTTTATTTGTTTGGTGACTGAAATCAGGTGCTTGCTTGTGTGTAAGTGCCCTTTTCTATGCTGTCATTGCTGTCCTTGAGATTTATGAGTTGTCTGTATTCCATCACCTTTTTGACCTTCTGTGGCGGTAATTGGTGATGTATGTTTGGAGACAAAGTTGTGATATAGTTAGGAGTGGTGGGAGGTCATTTAGACTGGGCTATAGCTGCATAATGTGGCATATCTACTGCCTGTAGTCTGAGTTGCTCGGTCTGTTTCAGGAGTGATTAAGGACATGCCGTCATTTACAAGAAAGCCACGACTGAATTAGTTGCCTGGAGTAAGCACTGTCTTGGCTTAAATGTTGATATTTTGCATATATTAGGAATAACTAAGTCTGTGTGCGTGAAAGAGAGACAGTACATCCTCTTCTGCCAAAATGTCATTACTTCTGTTCTCTCTTAATGAAAAGACCAATAATTGGAGAAGAGATAATTTAGAAAAAGAAAGGAATGATAATTCCTTTTCTCATTCTCTTTACCTTTTTCTTCCATGTAATTCTATAACGCCGCAAGGATTACACAAAGAGGTATTTTGTTGTATACACGATTAAGTGTGTTTTATGTGTGTGTGCGCGTGTGTGCGCACACACAAAAGCAGCTTCCATGCTTTTAGCCTGATTGATGTCACCTCCCTACTGCCTGGCTGAGAAGCACTGATGTACAATATGCTGCAGTTTGTGTCTGTGCCAGAAGATGGGAAATGTGCGTTTGTGCCAGTCTTACACACACACATATACACACACACGGTCACGTGCACAGACACTGTGCTTTTGGTTACTAAAGCAGTTCTGGCATAAGAAAACACTGTGCCCTAATCCATGTTAATTACATGCAGAGAAAGTGTGTGTGCAATGCAGCTGACAGCATGCAGCGCAGGCAGGGTTGTGAATGATGGTTTTTTTTGTGTGCATGAGCAGTATTTTTGTGAGGGTGTTCTAAGCCTTGTTAATTACACAAGAAGATATGCCAGGGAGAGAGGAAAGAGGGGGTAAGATGAGTTAAGGCTGTTTGTGAATGTCATTTAATACATGCTGACACCTCTGGTATGGAGATGCCCAAATGCTTGTCAAAAAAGTAATGAGCTACATAATGTGCAGAGAAAATTGAGAAAATGCTGAAAATTGATTGCTTCAAGCAAAGAAATGTAACTGTTTCCGAGATATATTGTAACTTAGCCTCTCCCATTAGGCAACATTAATGACCCATTTGGAGCGTGATGTTCATTGCTCGTTCCATAAGGACACACTGTCAAGCTCTAACTTCAGCCTTTTTTTTATTCTCAGAGGGTTTACAGGTAGTGGTCAGCGCAAGGGATCGACCGATACTGGTTTTCCAAGGCCGATACCGATTATTAGTAGTTGATGAAACTGATAACCGATATTTGGATCCGATATGCATTTACAGTGAGAATGAAAATCTTTAAGTCAAAATTAAGATTTCGGAATGTTACAAACTCCAACACAAAACTTTGTGTAAATGCTTTAAGCAATTATTTAATAAATTCGAAACTTTCAACATAATGCCCAGTAAAAGATAGTCAGATAGTTTTGTATTAAGGCAGACTCAGTGGTGAGTGAAACCGAAGCAGAGGAACAGACATAGAGCTGTAGCGGAGCCAAAGTAGTGCACTTTTTAATTAATTAACTTTATCGGTTATCAGGCAAATTAAACGCAGATACAGATAATCAGGGCCGATAATCAGTCTATCCCTAGTCAGCTGATGGTAAAATCTAGTGTTGCGTGAACATTGTTGGGTAAATACTCAAATGGTTTTAGATTGCACAGGGAGTAAATGAGCAGTAAGCAAACTCACAACCACCGCTTAACATCAAGTTACATATGGATAATTTCAAGGTCAAGTTTTCTCTATTTTCCACTTCCTTCCTATGGGCCAGACGGCAACTAAGAATCTCACTGTATGGTATTCATCTATAGTTTTATTCACAGTGAAGGCAGGCATACTAGTTTTCAGAGCTCTTCAGAGCCTTTGTGCTGTGGTACACCATTAGTTTACCATTCGCTTTGCAAGATTAAAAAGGAGCTGGATCCAAAAAGAAGCCCATTGAGATGCAATCAAAACCAACAGTCTGCTGCAAAGGCTTGACAGTACATCTCACAGGACTATATCACAAATACCATAGCAGAGAAGGATTGAGCATGGGGTGAGAGTGAGATTGAATCCAAGTGGAATTTTATCAAGTAACAATCTTTGAACGACCTATAGAGAGACTAATTAGTTTTTCAGCGAACGTGACAGTAATTGGAAAGGCCATCTCTTTTAGACAAAAATGTATTATACACAGGAAACAAACTATTTCTGAACTATTTATTTTAAATAAAAAGACCTGGGGTCTCATTTAGAAATAGTTATAATAATATATAATAATAATTGCGTAGGATTCTTACTAAAAGTGTACGTACGCCCAAAAGCCCAAAATGGCTTACGGCAAAAAGAAATTCAGATTTACAAAACCATGCATACGCACATCTGTAAGCAATGTTCCCTTTATAAATCACAGATTATCCACAAGTGTGCGTACGTGAATCAGCTTCTTATCCCGCCCTGTACACGCCCATTTTTAACCATAAATAGTCAATGCAAAGCACCTCATGAATGCTGATAAGTATGTTAATGACCCTGGCAGTTGTTCTTTCATCGCCGAATCATGATGACTGGCGGAGAAAAAGCAAAAAACTTCTCAGATGCTGGTGAATTGCAGCAAATTGAATTATAATTTTGACCTGTTCTTGCACAGTGTAGGTAAACGAGACTACCTATATTAATAATACCGTCCAAAACGGCAGGCATTACAGCACTCGGGGACAGCTTCGATATACCAGACCTATATGATAAGGTTTAACAGAACTATTTATTATATCCAAACAAGCTTTAGTGATAAAGTTGAATATAATATATAATATTTATTTAAAAAAAACACTTTTTTAAAATGCCATGGAAACAGCCGGTTGCCCACAGAGTGGTGAGGACCTGTATTTGGACCGGGATGGCACGGTTCCGGCGCGTTGCCCTCTCTAGCGACAGCGCTGATTAAATATTAAGAACAATTCTTTATTTAAGATTTGAGTTGGAGGTGTTTATGGAACAGTTATCACTCAGTACAAGCGCAAATAACACTGCTGGATTTAATCTTGATGATAACATGGATGATATGGAGTGAAAAAATGTGCGTGAGGCATACTTATAATATTACGAGTAATCGTTATTCCCACATTTACTTTCTGCAGTCTGACTTTAGTTCACCACCTCACCATCTGCGTCGCCAATTCCCATTGTCTCCAAAATGTGCGTACGCATGGGTCAGAGTTTGCGTGGAGCACCGCACATTCTCCCGTCAAGTTTGTTTTTTTATAAATCACAACCTTTGCGTGGGAAGTGGCATAGGCACATTTTCAGCCCCGTTTTGTGCTTATGCCACGTTTATAAATGAGACCCCAGGTTGTTTTGCGTTTTTCAAGTTGACACTATAGCTCACTAGTTTGTGTTGTTTGTCCTCTGTCGCATCTTAACCAATTAATCATTATTCAAAGTAGTTTATAGGAATACAGATATTCAGGCTGGGTATTGTTTGAACATGTTTGATGTCATTGCCAATATGATACCTGAGTTTTCAATACCTAAACATGCTTTAACCCTTTAACGGCTTATTTAAGCTTTGTTTTTTTGCCACTTGGGGGCAATATAGACATATGGAAAGTTGCATGAACAGTTGCTTATTTACACATGAAGCTGACACGATGCAACATTAGCTTTCATTTGGAGTTGTGTTTTTTCTGTTTCATAATTCTCTGTAGGTTCTTCACTATGAGTCACCCCTCTCACAAATAGTAATTTGAACCATTATTAAAATTAAGATATTGATTAGTGCGGCTTTTTGCCTACAGTATATCTTGTTTGTGTATGTATGTATAAGCTTGATTTGCTTGTGCAACTGTGTCACAGTGAGTGCTATCTCATGGAAGAGGAGGTCAGCTCTTCCAACTCCGGCACAGTCATCAATTACACCATTTTCTTTGGTACTTCACACACACACACACACACACACACACACACACACACACACACACACACACACACACACACACACACACACACACACTCCAGTCCTAGACGCTTATCTCACTGCTTCTAATTATCTACTGAGTCTCCAGAGAGAGGAGACAATGCACTGGCTCTGTCTTGATGGGTTCTACCCATTGTGATTTATGTAAAAACACAGCCGAGTCAGCCGGGCTCCATCCCTCGTCAGTAGCTACCCCCACTGCAACTCCCTCGTTCACCTCCGTAATCCATCTCCAAGGGTTTTTGTCTGGCACCTAGCCGTGGAAAATAACGGCAATCTCCCCTGTGCCCTGTCTGCGCAATTACACCAGAAAAATCCAAGAGTAAGAAACAATGTCGATATATAAGTCATGGGGATTTTGTGATATGTTTCGGTCGTGAGAGTGTAAAAGCTGGGGCAAGAAATAGGGGGGAGAGACAAAGAGAGAATATGCAAGTAAAGGTCAGTATCATCAATAGGACACAACCAGAAAATACAGCAGGGCAGACTCTGTAGCCATAGTTTAGAGACAGAGGAAATATTGGTGTGTAAGTAATGTACCTGTGCCTCGCGGGGAGCTAATAAGGATGACAGATGAGACATGACGAGAGATCGGAGCCCCTAGTGGTACACACACACACACACACACACACACACAACCACCACCGCAGTAACAACGGACACAAGACTACAGAGTACAGCAGCAGTGACAAATCTGCACTTGGCTGAGTCAGAATTCTTGCCGCCTTGCGTTGGACCCTCCCTCTGAGATTACACCCGGCACACCTGTGACTTCACACATGAAGTGGTGATAAAAGCCAATCAGATGTGAGAATCTTGCAGCAATGGAAATGTGTCTAACTGAACAAGACCAAACGACTACTGACAATGGAGCTGTACTGTGATGAACAAAGTGTTTCAGGCTAAAGGCACTGGAACAAACACTTGATTGATGGCACATATAATAGATCAAGTCAGCAGCGAGCTCACTTAGAAATCTTAGACCAGTTCATTGCCCTTGAAAAGAAGACGGGTAATAGATTTTGCAGTAGAGCATCACTCTTCACTGAGTGCAAATATCATTGATTAAACAAAAGTAATTTTAAATATTTATTTATTCTGTAGTTAGAGGCTGAGATTTGGAGTCAAAACCTCCCAATTTTTTTTTGAGGTTGTAGGATGTGGGTCACAGTGTGTGGATAGAGGACGATATCCAACATGACACCACTTAAAGCCTCTGAGCCAGTGTAGGCGGCAACATGACTCATGCTTTTAATATGATTGGCTTCTTGAGATGATGGTTTGTGTCATGGCACCTGGAGCACAAAGTGAACAGCGCGGCTTTGGCTCACAGAGGATTTGCGTATGTGTAGCTGTATAGGCGTGCTGCGCGTCAAACTTGAATTGTGTGTGCAGTAGAGGTGTTATGTGGCACTCAAGTTGCATGTTGGGCTGCGTGCTGTAGTAGGATGATGAAAGACGATATCATTCATAGGAACCAGAAAAGGAAAAGCACTCTCTGTGCCAAATACTATTAATAATTTCATTAGAATACCCTTCTGGCATAAATGCATGTATGACCATGTGAATCAGTGTTCTCCTTCTGCTATATTGGTGTGTGGAAGAGTTTGTGTAGGAGAGGAGTAGAATAGTAGTAATTAAAATCCAGGACTCGCTATAAATATAATTTCATCTCAGTTTTACCAAATAGGCTATTGAATATAGGCTACATTAAGAAATAATTTCAGTTTAATCGTTCACGTTTAAGTTCGTGATTGTGTCACGCTGTGTGAGACTCATGTTTCAACACTCAGCAGAAATATGAGTGTGTAATTTGATAATTAATTTGTTCTGCACGGTGTAGTGTATTTTCTCTGCTATATGCAGCTTGCCAACAGAGGTCCCATTACTTTTTTTTGACAGTTTAACACATTGCAATGCTAGCACTAACACGTGTGAAAAGCTATGCTGCACTGTAATATGAGTGGACTGTGACCCCAGATAACTGACATGGAAACATTAGACTGTGGCCAACAGATGAGGACTAAGATATGTCGGAATTTCAGTTGGACTAAGATACACAGCTAATTAGGGAGAGAAGATATTTTCTTGGGATGATGGATGAGCTAACTCTTTGGCTTAGGGTTCAACCCTTAAGATTATTTACCCAGTAAATATGTTTCAAAGAGTACTCTAATGATTTAGTATTATATTTCCATAAAGTTGGGGACTGATTAAAAAACAATGGTCAGAGTTAATTCAGCACTAGTCCCTCGTGTCCCTAGTAAGGGTCAAGCACCAAAAATGCTGGTTCCTACACTAAAGCCCCCTTCCCACTGCAAACTCACTAACATCTGGCTATTGGTTTCAATTGGCATTAATTCCAGGGAAAAATGACTGTTGATCACCCATGATTTTTTTAAACTACATGCCCCAGTTTGTAACGAAAGGCCTTCTAATAAGAATCTGTAGCCTCCAAACCCAAGCAGAGATATCTAGGTAATGTCACTAGAGCTCTTTCAGAGCCATTACAAATTACGTTATACAACTGTTCTCACAGGCTGACTTCACAGACAGACTTTGACATATAAAACTGGTGGAGTGTCTCTTTAATTTAGGAAAGTTTATATATCAGTTTCATTTCTGCATCTAAATGTAAAGGTAATCATTAGTAGGTATTCCAACCATCTGTGGGACATTAATTCTCTACTGTATATATATATATATATATATATATATATATATATATATATATATATATATATATATATCTACAGTGGGACTGTAGAGGGGTTTGAGCCGAGGGAGAAGCACATATGGAGGGAGAAACACATATGGTTCAATGACACAGGAGAAAGGAAGTCAGTCACATAGAACCACATGTACATGTTTTTGTCCAAATGTATGGTGAATGTGAATAAGCCGATCTTTATACTAACTTGCTGATGGTGCTAATTTTATCTGTGAATAACTGGTGTAGCTTACCAATATCTGTGAAATGTACACCACATTGAAAGGCATATGAATAAGTCCACCCTCACCGCCACAGATCTTGAATGTGATCTCCCCCTTATCGTCTTTCCTCGTACAAAGTCGTAACACCCTTCCTGCCCTTCACTTGTCACTTGTGTCGGGCTCGGGGCCAAGAAGCTGACCTGTGCTCTCCGTGGCATCCAGACTGCCCGCTAGCTGCTCCAGGAGGCGTGCTCTGGCTGCATTCCTGCGGTGTTTCTTGCCCTCGTAATGCTGCTGGGCCATCAGTGGGTTGTTGAACCAGGCTCCACACAGGCAGCAGTACTTCCCGGCCTCTCTTCCGCCGTTTCCGCCGACCACCGCCAAGGGCCAACCAAGGTCAGGGGGAGGAGGGGGGCACGCAACGGGGTCTGTGGGCAGCGGGGTGGAAGGGGAGGAATCTGGCGGTAAGAAGTGAAGAGACAGGGGTGAGTGGTCAGGGGAGGATAGAAGGAAGAGAACGAGGGAACATATTAACATAAAATCAATGGCGAAAATGACGAAAAATTTCATGAATTTAAATTAACATGAAAGTGTCATGTGTTCATATTCGCACAGACGCGCACACACTTTGTCTTTCTCACAGACACAGATGACATTTTACATTTGAAAGCTCTACTTTTAGATCATACTGATTGAGACTAAGAGCAAAGAGCAATAGATTGCTGTAGGCCATCATCTGTGGAACATAGAAGAGGATCAGGAGAAAGTCATCAGCTCTCCAGGGGGCAAGTGCTTTCTACTCCCATCTACTGTATGTGTGAACCTTCCTGCTTCATCTTTTTTTTTTATGTACACCCTCTTCTCTCATCTTTCCTCCCCTTTCATCCCTCTCCTCTCCGTGAAGGAATGAAAAAAAAAAGAAAGAAATGGCAGATTTCCAGGTGACCTGCTACTCGTGACATGACACTGGTTACCATGGTGATTGCCCAATAATAGCCAACAGGCACTGACTTGTCCACAGGACGCTGTTGTGGCTCACGCAGCGAAGACAGCGAATATGCGTGCGTCTGCATGTGTGTCTGTGTGTGCATGTGGGTGTTTAGGTGGCGGATTAAATTTATAATCCATGCTTGAGAAAATGTGTGAAGGCTTGTCTGCATGAATGAAGCTCCAGAATAGGCTGCTTGTGTGTGTAAGGTACAGTACGTGTACCAAAGAATCTCTCCTCAAACTGTTTATGTGATCACAGTGAGGGAGTGTTAGGTCCACAGCCAAATTTTGTTAGAAAGCTCATAATGCCAGATGGCATGTCCAAATGTGCCGATTCGCCATCTACAATGTGTCAGTGACTCTCGAGTTATTACGATTATGACTACACAGCCACAACACAGCATGTTTAACATTTTATATCACGGACAAAAGCCCACTCACACATGCTTATAAGCCCAAATGAGTCATACCACTTCTTTCAACCAACAACCATCAACTCACTGATAAGAAATGAAGAGCATGCATGATATGTTGACCTGTGACCACGAGTGTGAAGCGTGTTAGTTTGTGTGTGTGTGTGTGTGTGAGCAGCCGTGTTGACTTGATTCAAGCCCTGTGCGCTGAGAGGTTGCTCATACCTTGATGTGTCTTTGGGCTCTGTTCACATAGTTACTGTATCTATGGCTGTGTCTCCACTCATCTCCGCTCACCAACCCACCCACTCACATTCCCTTCGCTTGTGTTTGCCTTCACCACACTATCATCTCACTTCCAAAACTCAACCGTGGAACTCTTGTAATGTACTGTTCATTTTTCTGCTATTAATCCTAAAGACAAGGCCATCCTAAAATCTCTGGTGCGTCATTTGTGTGTGATCGTGCATGAGTGAAGCTCCTGAGCTCTGACAGCTCTGTGGAACAGCACGGGCTGAGCAGCAACAGTGAGAGATCTTCGGGTGTATTTTTTTCCTCTCCATCCCTTGTTTTCCCACCCTTTCTTTTCCCATGACTGGGATCTCTGCACACTGGAGCAGAAGTCACGGAGTGTTGCACAGGAAGGGTGTATGACAGTGTGTGTGCAGGAGGAGGAGGTGGTGGTTTGGAGCGTGTGGTGTGATGTGCAAAAGGGGAGGGAACACAGGTACAGTCTCTGCTCTCCACTTCTCAAAGGCATCTCCAACACACATGGCCCTTGTGTGGTTTGTGTAAATGTTTTGAGTGTGGTTCTGTATGCATGTTAGTGTCCATGCATCCTTACATGCAAGTGAATGTCCAGTATGAATGTGCATGCATCAGTCATCTTGCTTATGTGTGTTTCTGATGATTCTGTGTGTGGATGTATGTGTGGATGTGTGTGATTCTGTGCGCACAAGCCTGTCAGCTCGGCTGTGCATCTTCTGTGGTGCGCTCATCTCAGAGCGATCATGAAGGCCACTTTTGACTTTAATCTCTCCTGAAATCCTCTTCTTCTCTCCCAGGTCACTCTTCCTCTCTTCTTGCTCTCGTTCTCTTGTTTCTTTTCCTCCAGGTCCCACTGTCATAAAAACCATAGAAACTCCAGGGCAACGGTTGTACAGAAGTGACACTTTTCCAAAGTAGGCCAAAGTTTAGCAAAAGTCACTCAGGGGCTTGATTATAACACTCCATTTTGTAGCGATTGTGTGTTTATAACTCTGAATTTTCACTTTGAATCCAATTTGAATCCCATTATGTTAAGCTCCCCTGGAGACGATTCATCAGCACATACACTTAATGAAATGCTAATCTTAAAAATCACAAGTATGAACAGAAATATTACTGTAATTTGTGGATGTCTTCATTTGTTAAGGGGAGGTTTTACTAATTGTAAGACCTTCATAAATTAAAGGCTGTGCACTTCACCGTCAAAGTTTTGCTTCTTCGGCCTCTGGCATGTTAGCATTACCCGACATTTCCCTCTGATATCCAGGCTTGACGTTTTGACTAAAGCATGACTAAAGCTTTCCAAATCCACTTCCGATAAAAATGTATGCTTTAAACTAAAAGTTATTCTCAGTCCAGTGATACATGTTGCAAAAACTGTCTGGATTACATGACCGTGTGCGAGCAGAGGTGAGTGTGTTTTTCAACCAAGTTGATTGCCTTGGTCTTCAGGGAGGACAGGCTCTGTGTGCAAACACCATTATTGGAATCCAATAGAGGTATTGATCAGCTAGGGCTGAAATGGGTGCCAATCACCAAAGCACCAGTTTGTTGTCAGATGTTTGATAGATTCAATGTTTCAACTTAAAGTCTGACCAGAAGACCGACAGACAAAGACCAACTAGCTTAAAGGATCAGATTAATATTCTATTAACTTTGTTTCCCAAAACTCAACTGGCACTATGTCCTGCTGTGATCACTATGTTAGCATTTGGCTCAAGTATTAAGATGCATGTCTCCAACAGTGCACGTTTGGATGTGTAAGTTTGAACTCGTTGCTAAAATCAAACCCAGATAGCAAGACCGGCAGAAGGTTTGTGATACCTGTGTTTGTAGGGCTGGTCATGGCTGTGGGTAGGCTGGGCGGCTCCCCCAGCACCAGGCGGACTCTCTTGGCGTGGGTTTTGCCCTGGTAGTGTGACTGGGCCACAATGGCGGAGGTGAAGAACATGTTACACAAAGTACAGCACTTGTTCCTGTCCACCTCTGTCTCTGCACAGTCCTACAGGAGAGTAGAAGGATATGGTGAAAGAGAGTGGTTGGGGATAGGTGTTATGAAACAAAAATGGACCACATGGGAGGAGAGGGTGAGGGAGGTGAAAAGGAAAAGAGATTGGTGGAGGTGAAGAAAAGAATCATGTGAAAAGAGGGACAGAGAGAGGTGAAGGTGAGAAAAGGAGAGAAGAGGGGATTGGGATGAGAAATGGAAAGTTGTGCACTTTGCACTGACCTAGTGCGCTTTGTCTGTTTCTCTCTCTGAAACACACACACACACACACACACACACACACACACACACACACACACACACACACACACACACACACACACACAAAGCAAATAGAAGGCTGATCAAATATTCATCTGTCTCTCTGGGCTGATGCTGTGGCTTGGCCCTTTCACCGCTGCTGGTTCATTACTAATGATGAGGGGGAGTTGCTCCCCACGGGAGGTAGGGAACACAAACAGAAAGACCAACTGCCTGATTGACACAAATGTACACACACACACACAAACACACACACACGCACACACACACACACACACACACACACACACACACACACACACCGAATTCTAGCAATATTCCTCCTCTCTTGCTGTTTCTGTTTGTTTTCTGCCCATCTGTATGAAAAATATCAACTCAAGGAAAAACAAAAACATACTGTAGGCTGCATGTCAGGAAAATGACACCAATCCAGTAATTTTTACAAATCATCCAAAATTTCCAGTAGTGATTGATGGAATCATCGCACTTGCCTGTAAACCTTGCCCTTAACAGCCTTTTTAAACTGAAAAATAACCTTACAAAAACTCTTGGATGAAATTAACTACACCACAAAACTACCAACAAAAATGGTGTTGAGCTAAACAGAGGAATATCAAAGAACAAATATCTGCATGCAGTTACACACTTTAAGTATGTGTCATGTATTTTAGTGTGTTTTTGTTTTGGGCTAAGTTCCATGTAGTTCCAATTGGAATCAAAATGCTACAGTATAGCATACAATAATATATTGTTTTGTGCTTTCAACTTTGTGGTAACAGTTTGAAGAAAGGCCTTTTTCTGTCCCCATGCATAAAACAAGATTTTAAGAAAGACATGCTTTTCTGAGTTTGGTGAGAAATTGTCTGGATCAATAGAAGTACCTTTCCAGGATAATGACCTGTTCCTCACCTTCCGCTCTCTGTGTGTTGCCAATCTCAAACTCTGTTCGCTTCAGGAAACAACAACCAACTTTGAGCTAACAAGCTACATGCTAAAACTGGCAAGTTTTGAAGATAATTTTGGTTGTGCAACAAGGCAGGCCTGCTTGGTTCTTTCAGGGAATGATTGTAAAGATTTACAAAGAATATGTTTACTGCATTTACTGTTTACATCTAACTGGGAAGTTTTTGGACCGATTGGCATGATTACTGTGGACGAAGTACACACGTAAGTGCAAATTATGTATCCAGCTTATTTAAATAGCTCACGTTATTGTTTTGTGTGGACAGTTAACTTCTGTGTGGCATTTTCTTTCACGGGGTGCAAAACAGGTTCCTTCCCAAGACCATTTTTCAGATACACCGTCGCTGCATTCGGAGCTTAGTGCCGCACAAGACGATTGTGATTGGTTTAAAGAAATCCAAACAACCCAGAGTGTTTTTTTCTCCTATCCCAGAATGTATGTGTGGTGTAGCCAGACCTTCCTCCACAGCTCTGTGCAGTAGGGTTGGGTACCGAAACCCGGTTCCACTATGGAACCGGTTCCTACGCAAACTGTAGTATTCGGACCGTATTAGAACGCAAATTTCGGTTCCTCATTTTGGTTCCGACTGAAATATTTTCCCTCTGTCGCTCCGGATAGTGGCAGACTCTTTTTTCTTTCTCCCTTTTACGCTGAGTGGCGCACATGCCCGCTCGCGGTGTGAAGCGTGTGTCCGCGCTATTCCCCCGACATGCACTCTACAATCACAGCTGATAGACGGCTTTTTGTACATGCTCCAAAACGGACGTACAAATATCACACTTTCTCTGTAGTCTACCGTTAGCTAGCTATCGTAAATGTAGGCTACTTTTAAAATGCCATATTTTCCCTCTGGGCTCACCAAAACGGACGTAAAAGCACATTAACCATTCACTGCACGTGATCGCTAGTAAACATATTACACTTGTTCTGCTAGTCTATCGTTCAGGACAAGACCCTGTAGCCTGGTGCCCTTTACAACTCATACCTGTGTGTCCAGGCCTCTTGGACACCATCTGAGAGAGTTTTCTCCTGTACAGGACATGCCATAAGTCAGGAGAGGTGTGTTTCTTGCCAGAGAAGGCAAATATGGTCATTTTTCTGCAAAAGAACTGCTAAAGTTTGAAGCTGGTTGGCATACCAACTCAACAACATTTATTTTTGTTGGTACTTGTTAATAGTGTAACTGTTATTTGTTAAATTATTGTAGTTATGTGTTAGGTATTGTAATTTCCCCTTGTAGGATTAATAAAGTATAAATTATTATTATTATTATTATTAGGTGACTTAGGTTTACTTATTATATATTTAAGTACTTTAAAACGTTAATATATTGTTAAATTTAAATAATTTTTAATTTAAAAAAAACTCCAAGAATCGGTTTAGGAATCGGAATCGTTTTAAAAGTACCGGTTTGGCATCGGAATTGTAAAAATCCAAACGGTACCCAACCCTACTATGCAGTTAGGTCTGGCAATGCAAGACTAGGTGAGAAAGAACTGCACAAATTGGCCTGTACAAAGACCTGACCTCAACCTCATCCAACCCCTTTGGGATGAATTAGGACAGGCCTTATATATCAGTCCCTGGCCTCACTAGTGCTCTTGTGGCTGAATGTAAGTTAATCATGCAGCCAGGCTCCAAAATCTTGTAGATATCCATGGTTTTGTATTACGATCTTGCTGTAAACAATCACATAATGGTGTGATGTTCTGCAGCCCGCATAGTTAAATACATGAACTTGAACAGGGACGGCTTAAAATAAACAAAAAAAAAAGATCAAATATATTTCATTGTCTTTAGGAGTTGTAATATTTCACGCTATTTCATTGCAACCGTTTAAATTTTCCCACAGTTTCTTTCTTTTCACTGCTCATATTGAACCTCCACCTTCTCACTGTCTGTTCATCCAGGCTTCAATTCTCGTAAGGTCTCTGCCTCTGCTGAATTCTCTTTGAGTTTGTTTGCACATCTTTCCCTTTTTTTCTTTCTTTGTTTCTTTTCACACCAGCACTCTCTCTAGTTAAAGTGTCGGAGTTGGAGAAGAGAAACCTGTCTCTGCAAAATCGAGAAGAATAATAGAAAAGTGTCTGCGACACCGTATCTGAGTGTGTGCTGTGTCTCTGTGGATGCAATTTGTGTGTGTGTGTGTGTGTGTGTGTGTGTGTGTGTGTGTGTGTGTGTGTGTGTGTGTGTGTGTGTGTCTTGTGTCAGCCCTGTTTAGCATCACAGACAGTGGATGTGAGAGTTAAGGACACCTTTACCTCCCAGGCTTAGCTTAGTCTCTCAGCTGTCCCATCTCCCTATTGCTCTCTGTTTTCTCTCTCTTCTCTTGCTTTTTGTCTTTTTGCTTTGCCTTCACTCTCAGCCTTTTTTCTCTCTCCCTTCCTGCATCCCCCCCGCGCTCCCCTCTGGGCACCGGTCTCAGTGACTCTCTGTGTTCTGGGATGAAATATTTATCTGTATTGGCAGGCCCTCGCCACCCCCTCTCCTCCTCGCTGCCATGCCTCCACTCCTCCCCTGTGTCTGTCCCCGCTGTGATCATGTTAAAGACTTGCTCTGAACTGTCCCATACCCCCCTCCTCCATCTCCACCAGTAACTCAATTTCTTTTTCCTTTTCAGTTGGTACAAATTAATTTCTTTGTGCTTTATTAGCGCATGAAGCATTGTCTCATGTTGCCAAAAGAAGAGAAAGAAAGTGTGTGCACATTGGTTTGGGTGTGAATGTGTTTGTATGTAAAGTAAAACCATCTTATCTATATTTATCCTATGATCTTTATTTATGATTGTATCATGGGAGACACAGTCAGTGCCCATGAGAAGAAGTCCTTCTAAAAGAGAGTTTTTTCCTCCCTCCATCCCTCACTCCATCCATCCCTCGCACCTACATTTCCCCTGCTTCCTCATTAGCATATCTCCTTGTTTGTTCCACATCCTTTGTAATGTGTGTACTTTCTGCTCCCCCTCTTGTCTCGTTCACTATTCATGTCCCTTAACTACATGTTTTTTTTGACTTTGGACAAAGAGGCTGAGATGATTCTCTCTCTCTCTCTCAACACACACGATAAGTAAAAGAATCAGTTGACAGAGATGGGACAGAAACACAATGAGGCATCTTCTTGAAAGAAGAAGGCAACGCAAATCCTGTTGCTCAATGACAGATGTTACACGAGGGATTTAGTGACGGTGCGGGAAAGTTTTAAACAATCTCAAGTGTGTGTGGATGACTGACATATTAATAATTGTCAGCTTATTACAGCTGCCACTCCACTGAACCACTTTAAACAAACAGCATCTCTGACTCACTGTTTTCCTCCATCGTCTGTCTCGGCTGAAAGTCATCAACCTTTCAGTTTCCTCATTTTTGATTTCTAGATTCCTACCTTCGCTTATTTCTGTTTTCCTCTGTATTTTGTCCCTCACTGTCTCTACCTGTCGCACCTCACACATCTATTGAGACTGATTTGCATGCAACCTAATTGTTGAGTGTGTTTCTGTTTGTGTGCGCACAAGCTGCATGTGTGCCTGTTTATCCGCTGCCTGACAGTGACGCCTGTATCGCAGAATATTTTGTGTTTGGGTGGCTTCATCCTGCTCATGCACCTAACAATAGACTCCTAATTGGCTGTGTTAATCTTCCTCTCCTTCTGTTTAGCTTTCTGTCTGTTCCTCCCATCTTCTCCCCTTGCTCTGTGTCGAGGCGCTGTGGGAAACATTGCTAAATATACACATGGAGCAGCACAGGCAAACAGACGCTCTCATTGGGAGTTTGAAGAAGCACTCAAAGTGTAAATTGAAAGGACAGACAGTACAAATATAGTATTAGAAGACAATAAAAGGCGAGGGAAGAAAAAAGCATTTTGTTATCTCTTGCCCTTTGCGCAGGTAGAAAACGGCACAGACGAAGAGAAAGCAGAGAACAGGGGAGAAAAACAAATAAAGTCCCCTCCCCTTTCATCTAGGAGCACCTTTGTGACCTACTTACTCTTTGTTTGTTCTGTGACAAACACTTTCACCTACACACAAACACACAAGCCTCAAGGCATGGCATTTTACACTGGGTAGACGCCAGTATTTCATTCACTCTTCGAAAAACCCTTTTCTGCTGTTCCCATTGGACTGCACCATGTCAACCAGTACGAGAACAGAGGGGCAAAACCACTAAGATGAAGTGTAGAAAACAGATGTGCAACATTCGCCCTAGGAGAAAAAAAGGTACAAGAAATGAAAGAAGAAATGTTTATCCCAAATTGAGGTAAGAATTTCATCTCTGGAGAACCATTCGTCTTACATGAGTTTTTCCAGAATTGTCAGATAATCAATGTCACATCTCTGCGTGAAAGGTTATAAGCAAAGTGCTAGCTGTGGCCCTCAAAGTAAGTTCCAGTACGGCAGATGCCATGAGAGTGTATGTGTGTGTGCACATGGTCTGTTTGTGTGTGTTCAGTGCCCCATTTTAGGTAAAAGCCAGGAGGGGCTGAGTCACGTCCTATTCACTTAGGAAGACAGATGGAGACGCAGATGTGTATATTTCTACAGTATATGTGTTTGTAAACTTGTGACATGCCTATTTCATAAGTGTCTGCAGTGTGGTGCACGCGTTTCACCTTTTTACCTCTTAGTGCACAGCTTGTGTCAAGAAACAGGGTTCAACTGGTTGAGTAAGAAACATAATAGCACGTTCCCATTTCAAGAATTTTACAGTATAAAATGATTCCAAACCGCTTCAAGAAACCCCCTTCCATCCACAACTTTCCGTTGTCGGAACTGGGAGGGCTGTGTCCGACAATTTCTATAACCAATGTCCAATGTCGACAATCCAACATTCACACCCACTTTACGCAGATTGTCCAGGTTTGCAGAGCTGAGAAAGTAAGTGGGCATTCACACAGCCTGCGTCGGCCGTCAGACGGTGTGACAAAAACGCAGGTCTTTCCATTAATTTTGAATGGGGGTAGTGCGTTGAGGCTGCAGCGGGGTTTGCCGCTGGGGGAAGCGTAAAAAAAAAAAACGTAGTGGGAAATTTGAGACCGACTCTACTTTTAGGGAAACGCAACCCCACGCTGCCTTGGCCAATCATATAACGGGCGATCAGACTTGGTGTGTTTTGAGGCGGTGTGAGAATCCCGTACAGTAAACAGGAAACATCACTGCCTCTATCGCTGCCCATTCTCTTAATACGTCGCTGCCACAAGTAAGTTTAAAAAAAACGAAACACAAGCACTGAACTGCCCAGGAGTTTGTGTCACAGCTAATTGTTTCCTGCAACCACAAAGCACAGTCTCGCTTGTCTCTTTTCTTTCTCTCTTTCTCAATGAAAAGTCGGAAAAGTTGAGCTCTATAAACTATCTGATGGAAAACAGTAGTTGTGAAATATAAAGTCTACTTGTGCTACATTGGGTGGTTAAAGAACACAACAGGACGTAACACAAATGGGCCGTTTCATTCCAGCACTCCAGCTCAGGGCCTTGGATGTGGTACTGCACCATTTTTTGAAAGACGCTCCACATCTTCCACTCCTTCTGTCCTCTCTCTATGGCACAGCTAGATTTGTCAGTTAGTTTGATGAGCTTTATTTTTCCATTAGCTGTGTACTATAGTAAAGTTCCTTTTTCACAAAAGTCTATTGCGTTCACATTTCTTTTCAAAGACACACACGAACACATACAGACCCATAAATACATAATCCAAATTTAATCAACTGCTAAATAGCAGTTGAGCTTCACGTTCGAAGCCCAACAATTCACTGTGGATGCAAATGCAACCTCAGCATTCACTACAATTGCAGAACAGGGCCCTAGAAATATACAGACACAAGTGCCCATCTACAGTACACACACAGACAGACAGTCACACAAACATTGGTAATGCACTGACCTCCCTAGCCATAGCCTGCAATAGTCCGATATAGAGCTGCTAGTTGGCGTCTGCTTCCACTAAATCTAGCCAGAAACACCACAGCTAAGGCATAACCTCTCTTAGGAGAACAACTGCACACACCAGATCAAACAAATATTCTCATGAGCACTTGGCTGCAATGGCCAAGCCTGAGAGTGGATGGGCCCAGGAAAGGATTAGACTTAGAGGCAAGTCAACTCAGGTTTTTTTTGTCATCTACATACATGAAAACATGCTGCAAATTCACACATTGCAATATGGAAATATTTGTCCTTCCACAAACATCTTCCCAGTTACTTCAGTTTGTGATTACACTGCAAAGCGGGTACATCTTTGAGTCATTTACTAGTTCATTAATGAATCTTAAGCTTGAAAATCAGAATCAAGTTAGGATATATAAATGTAAGTTGAGAAAATATTAACATTGTATGTTATGCAACACAGACACAGAAACACACACTCAGTGGGAGCATACTGGGTTATCTGGCCGCAGTCTCTTGGAAGGTGGTCCTCCGTCTTCAGGGTGAAGCATGTAGAACAGACGTACCTTGTTGGCATGTTTCTTACTCTGAGAGAGACAGAAAAAGAAAATGAGAGAGTGTCAGCCAGTGAACTGAGTTTGGTTTTATCAAGTGAGCCAAGTGGATGAAAAATCAATGACTGCCACTCCACCTTGGCTACTCCCTCCAAGCCTTTATCTCTGTTTCAGCTGATGATGCTAGCAGACATTTTGCCCCCGGTTAGGTGGCCAATGGCCTGGGACAGCCTCAGCTTTCTGTGAGCCCTGAGTAAGATGTTGGGAAAGGGGAGGTGGTTGGGAGATACATGTAAGGACTCTTTACTTCACTTGCACACACTGGCACCGTAAAGTGCCAAAGGAAGTGAGGCAGTAATTTGGATGGCTCAAATTACAGTAACATCCTGGGCCCCATTTCAGGAAGGAGGTCTAACAAACCCTGATCTCTGAGTTGATTTACCCTGAGATGGGAAACTCAGAGTTTTCGGTTCCAGAACAGCTGATTTGAGTTGGTTCAATCAACTCAGAGGAGGTTCACGCGTGTGCACCACCACAATAAAAAGGCAGCATGAATGGAGTCATGATACTATGATTCACCATGGTAACAACCACAAACAAACGGGTCGGCGGAAATACTCATGCGCACATACATCGAGTTAAAAAAACAACACAGCGGCTGCTGCAAAAGAAAGAATTTGCGTGGGAGAAAAGTGCTGCTAGAGTAAATGCGTATATTCCAATATAGTGTATATCATATTTAATCATAAGTAGGCTATAGCCTAATATTACTGGTGAAATGATATTGAACCTTTAATCTATTTCATTTAGGTGCAATACTGCGGGCGAAAAAGTACTACGCCTACTAATCCCACTCAGCAGCACCATCATTGACATAATTATAATTCATAATCTTTTATTTCAAAGGGTTTACCTCATTCACCTGCAATCATGTGGAACATATTTTTAATGGCTCTTACTGGTTTGTGTCCAGGGAACACTACAAAAACGTTTAAAACACGTTTCAGAGTGAGTCACACTCTTCTGACGGCGCTTTGCTACAATGGCTTTACTAAAATGGCTTTACTAAAATGCTCCACATCACCAATGTTGTAAATAAAACTGCCGTTTTCAAAAAAAAATTATGTGACACAAATAATCTGCTGGGATGTAGAGCATGCCCAAGATGGGTGACGTTAGTGATATAAGGACGGATAAGGTTATGCAGCCTAGGCTGCATAACAGACTGGGAAGAAAAACGATACAAATAGGAAGTTATCTGAAAATTTAAATGTCGGGGCTTCAATATCATCTCCCGACATATAACACCCTGTGAAGTAAAGCAGAAGTAATACAGCTTCTTCATCAACGGGATCGTCGACAAAAGGAAATGCCATGTTTTAAGAAAAAAAAACGTTTTATAGTCTGCGGTTAATAAACCAACACTCTTTTTTTATTCATGCCGATAACAAACTGCGCTAAAATGCGCCTGATGCAGACTGAATGAATGAATGAGGAAATGAAAGAGGGCTGTGTCAGAGGAGGGAGACGAGAATGTGCTGCCTGGATCATTGATTGGAACATTTACTTGTAAAAATCTTTGGCTTTCATCCTTGGCTACCGAAATCTGGTGCCACTGATATGTCTGCACTTCTCTCTGATGCTCTGAAACAGACCATACAGGCAACACAAACACCGCTGCACGTGACGCTAGTTAACACTATACTCGACAGCAGCTAACGTTAGCCTACCGCTAGCTAGTAGCTGGATTAAACACGGTTAAAATGCTGACAGCTAACGCTAAACGGTGTAAAGTTTGACTGTGTTTTACTGTAACAATCTGCAGCTGCCGTCGGAAAAAACAACACAGACGGTGCGTTCAATGAAACTGGTAAACTACAGCCTCGTGGTGCATTTGAAGTTATTGTAAATGTCCTTTTCCCATCTGGTGGTTGTTTTTGTCATTCAACAGCAATTTACTAGTGAAATAAGTTATTGTTATTGCTATACATTATTTTTAAATCATTTAATTTTGACCATATGGCCTTAGCAATAAACAAGCCGTTCTTTAATGTCACCAACTGTTGTTTAGTACCCTTTTTCTTTCTTTTCTTTTTTTACTTTCTTAAAAAGTATTGGTTCAGGCAGTGTTAATTATGTATGCGATTAATTTCGATTAATTAATCACAGAGTATGTAATTAATTAGATTACATTTTTTAATCGATTGACATATATATATATATATATATATATAAAGCAGATAATAGATTGGAATGAGCCTGCATGATATTAAAAGCCTATACTGAGGAGATTGTGCTGCTTACTCATTGCACCAACTGTTATGGTTGTATTTTTGCCCCACCTGTCTGTGGATGCTTTGTGTCTGTCTCTGTCATAAAGACTGTAATAAGCAGACATACTGTATATGGTAGTGTTTATATGAAATGACAGTGTCTCTGTGTGTGTGTGTGTGTGTGTGTGTGTGTGTGTGTGTGTGTGTGTGTGTGTATATACAAGTTTGACACCCCTGTCTTGCTCTATACATATGATATCCTTTTATTGGCATGCTCTGTGACCTTGACTCCTTTCTACTATATCACATCTCTTTTTATCTATAAATACCACTGCTGGTGCAATTTTACAAAAGCAAACGTTGACACTGTCAAAGAGATTATATCTCTTTACTGCCACATATACAGTGAAATACAGGGATACAGCATGTCAATATTGTGGTTATGAAAAGCATCAAGGGAGAAAAATGTGATGGATTAAATGTGTTGTGTCAAGTGTGTTGAGATGGATAGGAATCACTTAGTTTCCACCAATCAAATAGGTTATATGATTGTGTTTTGTAGAAGAAAATGTAGTTGTTGGTTTAGGTGTATATTATGTCTGAACAGGACACAAAGAAAGCGAATGGGAGACTCTGACAAGACACTGTACTTGCTGCTCCAGTGCTTAGATTGGATCCTCTGCCCCCGGGACAAGAAAGCCTACCTCACATGCCTCCTCACTTGTCAGACTATTTTAATGCATTTTGTCAGTGTGTGTGTGTGTGTGTGTGTGTGTGTGTGTGTGTGTGTGTGTGTGTGTGTGTGTGTGTGAGAGAGACAGCGAGAGAGTGTGTGTGTTTGTGTGTCTGAGTGTATGCCTGTGTTTATAGGTATAAATGGTCATGCAGTTGATGGCTCTGGGATATGGACTAAAAGCTGGACCTTGTGTCACCATGGTTACCCTGAACTGACCCTCAGTGCTCTCCCTACTCCAATGGACTGTGCATGTCTCTCTGTCTCTTCTTCCTCTGTTTTTTTGTGTCAAATCAAGTTGGAGGAGACAGACAGGGCAGAGGACAAATACATGCAGAATGTATCTCACTCACACATGATCAGATTCACAACCTTATATCCAAATACCTTAATATTTGGTAACAATATCTGAAAGTGGTGTGCGACAATGGTGTGCATTCAGTGTTTCCCACAGGTTAAGAATTTACTTGTGGTGGTGGGTGGCACGGCATGTGATGGCTGTGTTCAGTAATAAACTAGTCAAACAAAGGCTTATAAACTATTTATTAAAAAAATATCTATTGTAGTTTAAAACTTTTACAGCACACTTAATAAAATGTTAGGTTTTATTCGGGCTTGAGTGCATAAATAACGTTACAGTTGATGGCTACGTGCACGGAGAGAACGACAACTGAAGGCTCGGTTAGCAACAATTAGCTCCGCTTAGCTCCATTTAACAAATATAGATCAGCTCAAGCTAGTCTCGCTTTGCCAGACCATCCACACGCTGCGGAGTGGAGGAGAGTCTTTTTAGTTTTTATGCTCCACATATCTGGAACAAGCTCCCAGAAAACTGCAGGTCCGCCGTAACTCTGTTCTTTTAAATCAAAGCTAAAGACCTATCTTTTTGATGTTGCCTTTCTTTAAATAATTGTTCATTTATTATACTGAAGTTGCATTGTTGAAACTGTATGACAATCTATATAAGAATATAAAGAGAATTAAAAAGTAAGACCGCTGGGACCGGCCCGTTCTGGGAACGGCAAGGATTGCGGGTGGATTACGTGTATAGAGCAACGGCTTATATATTGTCCCATACTAGCAGCCTAAAATCTCGTATTTTATCTGCTTTTTAAAAAAAAAAAATTGTATTGTTCTTGATGGCTTTTTAATGTTTAATTTCTTATACTGCGCTGTAACTTTTATTCTCGTATTTTATGTTTTTTATTTTTTATTTTTATTAATTTTTTTTTTTTTAACTGCTCTTTAATGTTTTATGTAAAGTGCTTTGAATTGCCCTGTTGCTGAAATGTTCTATACAAATAAAGCTGCCTAGTCCACACAGCATTCCAGGATGGGAGAAAAACGTTCTCTGGTTTATCAGCATTTCTTTAAACCAATCACAATTGTCATGGCCGGTGGAGCTGCTGATAAATAGTTGTGCGAGAAAAAACTCAGATTTGACAGATAGTCTAGCTAGCTGACTCAGTTTATCCTGCAGAGATCTGAGGAGCAGTCAACCATAGTCCTCATAAATCCACCGGAGTTTAAAATTCCAACAAAAAGAAAGAGGAAGGAAATGGACATTGCCGAAAAGACATGCATCTGGCGGAATTTCCTGCGGCACCGGAGCAATCCCAGAAGTGGAACATCAAGGATATACAGTGGCACTCATAAGTTTATGAACCCATGCTGAAGTTGACTAAAAAGAGGAATACAAAAAATCATCTTTTGGAAATTGATCTTAATACCTAGATTAAAAAATAAGTAAGTAAGTACACCCCTATGTTAAATTCCCATAGCCCCTAAAAATAAAAATCTGCCTGCCTCTATGGGAATTTAACATAGGGGTGTACTTACTTATGCCCCCTGTATTTTAAGGAAGAACATTTATTTATTTACGATACATTATTCATTCACAAAGACAATTGGTGTCCTTAAAGGTTGGATTTTTCCTAATTTTTTTAAGTAAGGCATTAAGATCAATTCCCAAAAGATGATTTTTCATTCCTCTTTTTAGTCAACTTTAGCATGGGTTCATAAACTTATGAGTGCCACTGTAGACTAAGCTCAAGCAGAACACACTGCCGCGGATAGGGTGATAAACCAGACTGTGTTAATGACGTTCGGGGAACTTTCACAGCGGTGTGGCCGCAGCGTTTATCAGTACAGTTAATCCCACGGGAAGCCACAACACCACAAGTAGCATACGCTACTACTAACATAGCCTGGCTCTGAGCCTGGCCTGAAGTGAATTGTTGATGCTGTGACATGCAAGCAGCACGCGAAGGGGAGGGGGAGTGGCTGGAGGCCGCTGCTCTGTGTGCTATAAAATTACATCGTTGATGGGAAAAAAATGTAATTCGGATTTTATCTACCTGGGCGGGTATCAATCTACCCGGGTGGGGCGCCCAAGTATAACCTACTGTATGGATGGGAAACACTGGCATTGACTGTCTATGGGGCAGGTTTGCTGTGAGTTTGGTGTGGCGTTCATCTGATCCCTGAACAGTTTGACCATTTAATACTCTGTGTGAGAGGATTGATGTGTGTAGGTGTGAGGGAGCAGCAGGAGCGAGAGCCCTTGAAGACACTAAAAGGTTTGCCTCACTCGTAGTCCATCTATGTGAGTCAGTTTATGGATAGCTAGCTGTTATTGTTGTAACTAAACTGCTGAAACGCAGTTCAGTTATTCTCCTGGTGTTTTTGGCATTTGTCAAAATGCTTACTGCCATAGTCCGCAATTGGAGTAGGGATGGACTCCAGAACCCTTGACTCCTCAATAATTCATCCCCCACGATAGTGCTCCTTTCTTTAGCCTGTTGTTGTCTCCGTGTCTTATGTAAAACCTGTTCAGTTATCCTGCTTATGAAATGTAGAAGTAGAATTGCCATTCCTTGCCTTCTATCCTTATTGAAACGCAACAACGCAACAATTTCCTGCCTTCAAATTATTTCTTGCCTTGTCTCTTTGATCTACTGACCTCTACAGAGACCTTTTGTTAAGGGTGAACTGAGGAAATGCACTGACTCAGCTTGCCCATTTCTCTGCACAACTCAAGGTCTCTGTCAGAATTAGGTTGAGAGAAGGAAATAAATTACTTTCAAGTGAATATGGTAAGATAAATAATGCACAGGGATGATTATTGAATTTAGTCTTAGGGAGTCTGCTGAGAGGTAGACTACATTAAAACAAAAACAGTTTGTTTGTGTGCAAGTGACTTGCACCACACTGCATTAAACCTATGTATAATGGATGAGCACTGTATTGAACGGCACAAGCACAAATTGGTACAAATTAGGCTGATGCAAAGTGTACAGAGCAGGAATCTGCTTGTCAAAGCAGTGATTGTAGCAACATTTTTTGTTTGTTTTGTGGGAACATTCCTGTATGAGCAGAAACGGACTCACCTCATAGTGAGCCGTGCGCTGGGACTCGGAGATGAGCTGGGCATTGCAGATGTTACAATAGCTCTCTGTGAACAAGCCTCCATCCACTACGCCCGCAGACTTCATCTTCATCTGAGACTACACAAACACACACACCCAAACATACGCAAATATGATTAAAATGCAGAACGGGATAAAATGTCATTGTTAAAGGGGCATGAGCATGCATGTATCTCATCTCAATTTAGAAATAGTTCTTCAGAATGACAGATTCATCATGGCAGGTTTGCCTAAATGTATGTTGAGTCTCTCTGTCAGAACATCCTCTCATGGGTGATTTTGGACCAGTCTACAAGAGTACCTTACTTATGGGTCTATGATGTACAGACCACAGAAACCTAAATTGTTTAAAAACCAAAAATGTAAATATATTCCATGCCAAAGTAATATTCAAAAGTATATGAGCTCATTGTAAAGAATGGGCCATTTCAAAGTGTTTATAGTGTTATATCCTTATTGATACATAAATGTGTTATAAGCATGTTAATGTTGTAGTTGGTCAAGGTGGTCCTAATCTTAATGCATTGTTGAGAGTTTACATTGTATAAATGTGTATAGGGTATGTACATTATATATACATATATATTTTGATATTTTTAATTATAATCTGCGATATAACTACTAGTTTATATCGACGTTTCATTTACGGGATTTTTCCGGTGCCGCCAGAGTTTCCACTGAATGTCCCTCATTTTCAGCCGGATGTCCAACACCTTCCGCTTTCTTTGTGTTGGCATTCTAAACCGCGGTCAATTCGGGAAACTTCCTCCGAGCTCCTCCGACAATCAAATTAATTAATCAAAACAGTTTTTTAGTAAAATTCTCATCACACACTCAACAGGCATTTTAATTCCAGAGCTCGTCTCCCTACGTGCACATGTTCCACCAAAACAAGTCCCTTCCTGAGGCTATTTTGCAGAGGCATTGTTGCTTCGTCCATGACGATTGTGATTGGGTTAAAGAAATGCCAATCAACCAGAGCGCGTTTTTCTCCTATCCAGTAACATTATGTGGACTAGCCAGACCTACCTCCGCAGCGCTGTAGAGATAAATCTGGCATTGTGAGACAATATAACTACTAACTACAGTAAATAAACAAATGTAGTGGAGAAAAAAACTTGAATTAATCAGTAGTAAAGCAGGATGTTAGACACGCTCCACCTCCGCCTTCAGTAATACAAATTAAACAAAGTGCAGGAACATTGCTTATGAGTTTGACAAAGTTTGAGAAACTTGGGTTTTAGCTTTCTGGCCATGTTAGAAGACCAAATATTACCAGCCATCTTTATTAATTGCTTCTTTGCTCCCTAAGTTGTAAATGGTAAGTTTCAGTTGAGTTCTCATTGTATAGTGACGTGGTAATGAAATCATGGTGTTGACATTTAAGTGAATAGAACAAAGAGGACTCAAAGAGGAGTCATGTTTTGCCTTTTTTACGATAAACATTTTCATATCTTGAACCCCACACTAAGTTAGTACACAGTTCTCACTTAAAGCTCTACTGTGTGGCTCCACTCACAGCTTTCCAACAGTTTTTTGTGCACTGGGCTCTAGTGACAAAGACAATCACAAAGCATGTCTTGCCAACCTAAATTTGAATTTTGACAAGCTAAAAAATACTTATCTGAGATCCACCATTCTCACCCTTTGCATAAAATTCTGAACACTGGCAGGAAATAATAATGCTGTAAAGCGGTACAGTATAGCCAATAGCAACTTTGGTGAGGATTACAGTCTCTGAAGTCAATTGTTAAAAGGTCTCCAGCAGGATTCCCTGGTGATAATACTGTCTTAAAACCTTGTGTGTGCTACAATTGCCCAACCAGTAAAACCACAGAGACCTGAGCATCCCACTGGGAGCCTGGCTCTGGGTTCTTAACAACCTGGCAGCAGTGTTTTCTTTCCCTTTTATACTGAGTACCGTAATAGAAAATGGTTTAATGATGTGCTCAGCGGTATTGTGTTCAATTTTCTATTCTCTTCATTATGTGTGCCCTGTTGGCACTGATCTGACGGGGTTATGGTGAGTAACGGGTCTGTAGGGAATAGTCCAGGAACATTAACCATTAAACTGGATGAGCTCCTTGCCCCAAGGAAGCAACAGGACAGGGTGCTTGCAGGGGCAAAGTGTTTTATAGAGCAAGATACATGAATGCTGCAGAGGTCAGCTCCAGTAACTTTGAAAGAATAGGGTCTTTTGTCTGGCATATCCTACGAACCGCAAAATCTCCTTGTGTCAGCAGGGAAAAGTAGTGATAGAAACTGGTATTCTTTATTTCAAGTCTAGTGGGTAATTTCCTTTTAGCCAATGCTCTGGCTCAACACCTACGCACGCACGCACGCACGCAAGCAAACACACCTCTTACACACTACTGGTAATTATCCCTGTCTGTTTCCCTTGTCTGTTTAGTGCACCCTGGACCTTCCAATTAATTACAGACATGCTGTATAGACACTTCCTTAATTATCTAGTTGAACCTACAGTACGTTAAAATTAAATGGCAATGCAGATACATTTGAATTAGAGCAGCACACTTTATTATTATCTTTACGTTTGCTGAGGATGTTTTCAGTGTTTGTAAGGAATAATATTCATTCTGAAATGTCACTGATGACAAGCTGGATACTTGTTTTGTCTAGAGGCATTGATGCACTATTACCTTCACTATGTGAAGTGTCCTATGAGACACGATAGAACAGATATATTTTGCAAACTGACACATTAGATGTGCCGCAGAATTTGTGTCCTCACAGAATTTTGTGGCAAGAAAAAGACCTTGCGCTCTCTGTCTGGACATCAGCCAGGAAAAGCGAGTCTATCTTTTAATCTTCAGGCTAATTAAAAGTGATTGTGACTGCAGAAATATTCTTATCTTCCTAATATCTCTATTACCTCTGATTATTACATGCAAGATGGGAGATGTAGACTAATTAATAGAGGCAATCTGTTGGTGAGATTAATAGAATGGCAGGCCCAACGAAGCGAAAAGATGGAGAGACAGATTGTGGGGAAAAATAATGAAAGAGGTAAGAAGAGAGGAAAAAAGAGAGGGAGGGGGGAGGTTTATAATTGTTTTACAGGACGTGATGTCTTCATGTTAAATGGGTTTAGAGGTCTTAATTGAAAAGTGGCTTCTTTCCCACCATATCAGACCAGAGCAGTTCTTCAAAGGACTGTTACTGTGTTATTTGTTTTATGAGAATCTAATTAGTGCAACTTTAGCAGCAATCACAAATAGGCATGCTTTATATTTAGTATCAGCGAATAGTTCAACTTTAGTTAATCTTCTGATTCCTTCTATATAGTTTAGCATTCTAGAGTTACAGTATGATTAGCATCTTATCTTATTATCTTTTTGCTTAGATGCACACAGAGGTCACTGGAAAATATGCAATAAATGATGACTGAATTGACCATTTATAGCAAAGGAAAAGGCTCTGCTCTTTGAAGGAACTCTTACGACATGCACAACTTCACTGCTTGATGTAACATGCCATTTTTTCGAACCCCTTATCTCCAAAATATATTATCGGTGGGCTTTGCCGCTTATGATCACATAAATACTTGACATGTGCCATTATTGGACTGTCTACTAATTATGAGAATCATGTTACACAAACCAAGGTTTTAACTATGACTGGTCTTTCTGTCTAATTTTATCAAGCAAAGGGCTCCGCCACACTGTTTCGAGGGTGTAGATTGCCTCCACAAAAAAGAGTTGTGTTTGTTTTTAGTGTGTTTTCAAAGAATCTGAGTGGCAACAAGGATCATGGGATTCTGCTGGGAGAGCTAATTTATCGTGAATTTAGTGCATTTCCTGAACTAATGCTATGCTTTATTTTTGGTTGTTTCACATGAGAGACTTGTGTCTTTGCTGTTATGTCTGTGTTGGTGGGGCTCAGTTGGAAAAAGGTAATTTTACATACTTCTGTGCACCAAGCAGGATTTTGCAACATGTGTTTCACAATTTGATGACAGTTGGTGGGTTGACAGGCCTTTGTCAATAAAATGAAACTACACCCACACAGTCCTGATGAAGCAGATATGTATAAGATTTAAATGCCAGTGTTAAATACTCAAAAAACATTATGAAAGTCAGTGAATATATACTAATAATTAGGGCTGCACAATATATTATTTTTTAATCTTCCTTGTAATATCATGGCACAATAAAGACATTGTGAAAGGCTGCAACATATCGCAAATGACTCCGATTTTTTTGTGTGGTGGTGATGGCGCATTGGATGTGACACGTACCTTCGGTGTGGGAGATCTGGGTTTGATTCCCACTGCGGTACATCAACCAATGTGTCCCTGAGCAAGACACTTAACCCCTAGTTGCTCCAGAGGTGTGCAACCTCTGATATATACCAACTCAGAGATGTTCTAGAATGCCCATAATTCTGGCAGCACAGTAAAAGAATCTTTGCCCTTTGAGAGACAGCTACAGTGGGCAAGTCAGTCGCTTTGGATAATGTCAGCTAAATGACATGTAATGTAATGTGTTACTATCAGTGTTAAATATCAGTAGAAAAATGATCAGTAGAAAAATGCACTTTAAAATGTATGTTGGAAATGATTTCCTTTAATTTGTTTTAAATTTAACAAGGAATTTATTGTGTTTTAGCAGAATACTGAAAGCAGCAGAACGGAGTACACTTTAATATCTGTTTATTTATCGTTATCGGGATATTCAACAACGTTATCGCATATTTTCCTCATTTCATGTAGCCCTACTAATAATATATAATATATATATATATATATGAAAGAATATATATATATATATATATTAATTCGTTTACAACAAGATAGCGTTGTACTAAATGAGAGCCCTATTGTACTGAGATATAGTGTAATTTTTATACCAAGGGGGAGCTTCAGAGACACTACTCCTATTACAAAATCATTCTTAGTTATGACCTGAAAACACACCTGTATTGGTATAATGTAGACTTGAGATAAACTAGTGAAAGACAGAAAAATGTGCCACACTTGACAGAGGACATTCAAAGAGAGAGAGACATACAAAGAGACAGGGATAAAAAGAGAGGGAACAGCAGGTGGTTGGGACAGCAGGGCGTCTTTTAAGTTCCCTCATCCCCTCGTTCTTTTTCTTTTCGACATCAATCTTTCCATTTCTTCTTCATCAGATGGGTCGCTGTGTACTGGACTGCCTGTTCCCCTCTCCCTCTTTCTGCGCTCACATTTTATATAGTTCCTTTCTCATTTGAAAGTGCTGCTCTGATTTAACTGTCAAATTATGCACACAGACTATGACATTTTGACATCAGCCTGTGAGCCAATGGCCTGTCTAATGAGGTAATAGTGGGTAGAACAAGAGAAAGGGTTGCAGGGTTAATAATATGGAACCCTATATCGCAAAGGCACCCTGTCGCGTCACTTTGATGTTCCACATTACAATTTTTTTCTCTGTTTCACTCTTAGTAGTAATGTAATCTTACTAGTAAAGTAATCTTTTCCGACACTGTCTTCCCTTCGTCTACAAAAAAAACATGCACACTCGCTCCAAGATTAACATTCTCCCCTTTGTACAGTAGTAATCAAAGATATTACACTGAGGGAATAACGTCTTCAAAGGAGCCGGAGCCAGAGCCCGAGTCTGAACCCAAATCCTCGTTCATTCTGTTTGCACTGCAGGAGCTCTCTTTGTACTATTATTTCTCAATGCTGCAAACTGCAAACATACACATACTCAAATACAGCCAGGCTACAAACACACAAGTCTCGCTGTGGAAAATAAAACTAAGAGCTAAACGCTAAAGATGCAAAATGAGTGACACATATGTGATAAGGGTTCCTGTCAGTTCCCTCATAGTTAATTTCAGCATTGTCAAACCAAAAGGATACATTCTGTTGGAAAGAGACAAAGTGTGGTACAGAAAATAACGCACTTAATGTCAAGGTCAGGCCACACATATCTCTCCCTGAGTCAGTATGTGTGTGTGTCTGTCTGTGTTTTTATGACTCTCCCTTTACTTGCTGCTTGTTGTGCCCCAATTTCTATTTTGGGCCTAATTCTCCTATTTTATGGAGCATCTTGATATTGACAGAGTAAAAAACAGTAACACATATTCACATTACGCTCCTCATCTTTCTCCTTTTCCTCATCTCTTCCTCCTCTTTTCTCTC
Source organism: Sander vitreus (assembly GCF_031162955.1). Lineage (NCBI taxonomy): Eukaryota > Metazoa > Chordata > Actinopteri > Perciformes > Percidae > Sander > Sander vitreus. Next base: position 16,461,164 of record NC_135871.1, on the reverse strand, counting down.
CTAGTGGTGGAAATGTGGCCTTGCGGGCAGGGATTATTCATGAGGGATGGTTGGGGCTAGACTTATCTACTCTTTCTAAAAAATAAATAAAAGCACCTTAATACAGGAATAAATTGCTATGCAAACACTGAGTTTATGAAGCAAACTTTATTAGTCAACTCTATTCATCTCATTAATTTAGAATTTGTAATCTCTTATGTATGTATGTAGCCTCTGTCAGACCTTTTTCTTCATGCAGGTTCTCTGGTGCTTTTATCTCTGAAAATCTCTCTATGGGCCATTACTTGTTAATGGTATTAATAGCAGATCTACCACTTTAGGCCACAATATGGATTCATTAGAGGGTGAATGAAGACTATTATCCGGGGCAAAGTAAAGTTTTCTCAGTTTAACCGAGCACAATTGTGTGTGTGTGTGTGTGTGTGTGTGTGTGTGTGTGTGTGTGTGTGTGTGTGCAGTAACTGAGTTAATGGGGGGAGACGAAGGCGGCCTGAAGTTTGAATGGGGGTTGTTGTGTTACTGAAACATATGGGGGGTGCTATGCTGAATGGCAACAAAACTGTTGGGATCAATCTGTTCCATTAGCAACTAATTGCACTGTTTCTATACTTTGGCACATTCTGTCCAACTGTTCTTATTCTGTTTAGTGTAACTTCCCTGGCAAGTGCTCAACTCCATATTTTCTCCTTTAAAGCGATAGAGCAATTATAGACTAAACAATGTCTTGGTTTTTGCACTAAACATCCTGATTCAATACCAAGTGTATTAGACCTGAGACGACACTAATGATCCTACAAAAGCAAGAAATTGTGCGATCAATGTCAAGAGGGTCTTTAAATATGCTATTGCATTAAGCACAACAGCACTCACTTCAAGGATTTTGGCTGTTGGCAGCATGTGGTTGTCTCAGTATAATACACACACAGTTATACACACGTTTCCTTTGGTAGGCAGAGAGTGAAATCAGAGCATCTATTTCAATATTTTCATTAATGTATTTTCCTAAACCCAAACAAGAAATCATGCATAAGCAATCTTTATCTTTCCAAGTACAAAATGTATTATACCAGTGGACAGATTAGAGCAAAATGGAGAAGGGAGCAAAGAGATTTCCCATGAGGCAACGTGTACCTCAACACAAAAGGCAGGAATTACCTAAGAGACTAAGCTGGAGTGAGACATACAAATAATAAACTTGAAAGATATTGGGAAGAAAAATATAATATATTCATATTATCATCATATAATTGTAATAAGTGGAACAACTGAAGTGACAAGCCAAATAATGCTTTGTAATGACTTTTCTCTCTCCATATCGCTCAATCCTCTCTAACTCTGTCTTAATTACGAAATTGATATGACAGCAAACAGCTAATGAGCAATATGACACTATACCGCTTACTAATTATTCAAATAAGCTTGTTGTTCTGTGGCACAAAAAGCTCGACCAATACAATTCTTACGACAAGATTCTGCTGGTTTGACTATTAAGCAGGTGTATAAATAGTTTCAGTACAACACGGCTGAGAGTTAATGATGTATTTTGGTCCTAAGTGCAGATATATCATGTAGGGTCAACTGTCAATCACAGGTCTCCTATTTTGTGCGTCCGTCAGTGTGCCTGTCAGTATGTGTGTGTGTGTGTGTGTGTGTGTGTGTGTGTGTGTGTGTGTGTGTGTGTGTGTGTGTGTGTATGTTTGCTTGAGTAAATGTAAGTTGCCATGCCTGCAGGGATCCCCACATTAAGCCAAAGGTTAAATGCACCTTTTGTAAGAGGTGTGTATATCTGCATGTGTTTGACTGCATTTTTTTTCACAGTGTTTTAATGAAAACTTAAAAATCCACCTGCATAACCTACTGTGTAACTGTGCTGGAATAATTACGCAGGTAAAGTAAGGCAAGTGCAATAGTGTTAAAGGACAGTTTCTGTTGTTTACATGCTGGGCTGACTATATGATCCTTGGGATTATTGTAATGTAACTCTTACATTGTAGAAATGTTTTTTTTTCTTCAGTTTGCCAGTAGCTGTGTTCTCTAAGACGGTGTGAGTGTTATTACATTGAAAGGATTGATTTTAGCATGTGGGTTCAACTGTTAGAGCTTTCTTGGTCTTTGAGTGTTTGTTATACCCATTTCACACCAAGGGCTCAACCAGGGTTGACTTTGTGTTTGAAAGGGTTAACAGGCATTGATTGTCTCAGCTTCATAACCCAGGTCGAGAGCTGGGTCGGACCATAGACTGTAAAAACAATGGACCAAGCTTCCGGGCCTGAAAAGTGAAGCCAATGCGGAAGTGCCTTAAACCTGCATTCTATCTCATTTCCAGCAGGGGGTGACTTCACTGGTTGCAAGTCTGTTTCTATAGAAGTCTATGGGGACTACTTCTCACTTAATTTATTACCTTAGTAACAATGTATTTTTAGTTTATGGCCTCAGTCGCTACTTTCAAGTCTTCAATACAGCATGTTTTGTCATTTTGTAAATTATTATTATTATTAATTTATTTTAAAATTGACAATAAAGCAGGGCATGCATTAGGGGCGTGGCTACACGCCGACCTGCCAATCCATAGCACTGTGTACATTCAAATAGCCGCAAACTTGTTTTTGGGTGTTTTCCATGTTTTCATCGTAAACTCTGACCCTCTCACTGTGTCTTCACGTAATAAAAGTTAATTTAAATATTTGGTCGCCTAAAAATGTCTTGTTCAGCATTATGCCAACCAAGCTAGCTAGCAACCGCTAGCGTTAGCTGGTAAGTTAAGGGAAAGTTTCTGGATAAATCTCCACTGGATGACTCGCTTCAGATGGGTTGAAAATCGACAACTTTCACACTTGACGCTGACATCATTCACGTGCATATTAAGTTAGGGTGACCAGACGTCCCCGGTTTCCGGGGACAGTCCCTGGTTTCGGTGACCTGTCCCCGGCTGGAGCTGTCCCTGGAAATGTCCCCGGTTTTCACTGTGATGGACAGACCCGAAATTGGAATTAAAGAAAGAAAACATTGACCAAATGTAGAGTCGCGCACCCTACACACGCAGGCTCAAGGCAGCCAGAGCCAGCGCTGCTCAGAGCTCAGAGATGTTCTAGAATGCCCATATTTCTGGCAGCGTGGTAAAAGAATCTTTGCCCTTTGAGAGACAGCTACAGTGGGCTTCTTTCATCCATCCATTCATGTATTAATTCATTCATTCAGCCAGCTAGCTCTGACGAGTGTGAGTAGTACAATATCTCATAGGATAGGTAAACCAAAGGTGTTCTTGAAGCCTAAGTGTTATTGTTTATCATCTATGTTATATATTATTTAACCTTTAACCTATATGTGTAGGCTGTGTATGATCTACAATTTGCAATAGCTATTGCTAACATTATTAGCAGTGATACAACTAACTACTACTACGGCACACAGTTGTACTATAATGACATTTCAGTTTAACTTGAGCTAGTTACTTAGAGGTAGGCTACTTGGTAACTTTTCATTAAATGAAATGAAACCACTTAATAGAGTGCGGACATATTAAACTATTCATCACAAACTTGTGCCAGCTGCATTAGGTTACCAGCCTGTCAGTGATGACTATCTCTGGCTGGCTGGCTGGCTCAGCGAGCAAATGTTGATTCCAACACTGCCGATCCTACTCCCTTGCCATTCATTTGGCATTGTTGTTGTCAATAGGCCTACAGTAGATTGCTTGCCTATTTCTCATTGAACACGAATGTTTTCTTGCCATATTATATCAGCTTACTTTTCAACTAACACTAACAGTCGTCAAAATTGGCCCTGGGTAGGCTGCCAGATATCTATTTTATTACTATAACATTACGCTTGATATCGGAGGACTAGCCTATTCCATGCCACCCTTAGTCACACACTCCAGGCCAGGTTCAAATCACTGATGTTTATTAGCGCCGACAAACACTGAAACACCGTATAAAGACAGGATAAGTAGGGACAAACAATCAATCAATCAATGATTCCACTAAATAGCTACACAGAGATAAACTAAGATGATAATAAATCAAACAGACAAGACGTAACAAATTTCTACATGGTTTCCAAAATTATAATGTATTCTCATGTAAACTATTTATGTCAGCACAGACATTTTTGTAAATTGCTTAGCCAGAGTATCCCACCATAATGGTTATTATATTGCCAGATTCCAGACAATCCCACTTACAAATATGAATATATATTTCTACTGGTATGCTTCCTAGTGACATTAATGCAAAAATATGAAAAAAAAACTATTCCACCTGTGGTGTGCATGGTTAAAATTCTGAAGTGCAAAATAGTTAGGCTACAACATACAGCACAAATATTTCCATCCATAGATAAGAATAATCAAGTCTCTGAATTTCTTTTCAAAGTGCACCAGATTGATGTATTTAAACGTTAAAATAGACAATAAACATTTTCTTACAGGGGAGCATGCCCATGGACCCCTTGTGCCCCAGTGCAGCTCTAGGTCTAGTGAGGCCCCTGGTGCAGTGTCCCCGTTTTAAGTTTACAAAGATAAAAACATTATCTGTTTTGGAGGTATTTACGCTTCTGAGCTGAAAATGTCCCTGGATTTTGTCTCAGAAATCTGGTCACCTTATATTAAGGAGCCATGTGCAGGAGGCGCTGGTAAAGAGAGAGGGGCTGGTTTGTCTCCACCAGCAGCTAAGTTTACCGACAGCTTTTGTTTTAGCTTGTTTTCTAAAAAATTAGCTATTTGCAGAGTAGCATGATGCAGATGTTAATGTTACCTTGTTTAACTTGTGACACACTGTCCACTGTTTTTGTTTTTTTGCATCTTAAAATGATACCAAATTTTTTCTCCACCTGTCTCTTCTCTTAGCCCCTCACTATTTTCGCTCTCTTCCTTCATTTTGTAATCTGCGCCGTCAGTCTTCACGGCATGTGTCAACAGCAGCATCAGCCCGTTGTGCGACAGTAATAATCATCTGTGCGGAAACACAGTGGTGTACAACGTTAGTTACATTGTTTAAACAAAGCTTTGAGGCAAATCATTTTGCATCAAGGATTTTTAGTAATCAAATTATTCGAGTTACTCAAGGAATTGTTTCAGCCCTAATTGTTATCAAACAAAGAGAAATGTTCTCCCCCCGCCCAATCTCTCATCAGAGGTCATTAGTATGCATGGCTCTGGGGTTGTGACCCTGGTCGTACTGTATCTGAATTGTCATGATTGACGTGTTGACTGGCTTAGTTTGAATAGACAAACGAAGGGTTGAACACGGGTCAGATAACCCCGGTCCAACCCGGGTCAATGGTGTGAAAGAGGTATTATAGAACAGTGCCTCTAGCAAACTGAAAGCTACAAGAAGAGAGAGGCAATCAATGGCATTGATCATGGCAATCAACTGTCAAATGATCAAACAAAGAAAATAAAGTCCATTTTATAAAATGACCCAAAAAGAAGAGCACCTAAATGTTGAGCTATTTTAGATTCATCACGCACTAACCACCCTAACAACTACTGCCAATTTCAGTCACATGAACTCTACCTCCTTTGCCATTTGATTAACAGAATGAATACATTATGTTTTCTAAATACGAGTATCAGTTTGATACGGGAATTGGAAAATAACAGCTAATGTTTATTTTCTCTTGCAGAAACATTTCCAAGAAAAGCAAGAGAGGCCAACAGCCTTTACACATACAACGCAGATTCGACGATAGACTGCTGAGTTATTTGTTATGAGTTATAGTCTCTCCACATGCACACACACTGCCCTATCTACAAAGCAGGCATACATATAAACATCATACTGTGCTGTGTAAATGATGACCAAACACACAAGGAAAATGCTATTGTTATGTATGAGCTTGGACTGCATGCTGTGCAACCAACACGCACACACACACACACACACACGCACACACACACGCGCACACACACACGCACACACACACACACACACACACACACACACACACACACACACACACACACACACACACACACACACACACGCACATGCATGGACTAAATAGGGCATGACCTTGCAGCACCCTAGCCCATATAAATAGGAATCTATGATCAAGTGCATGTGTTGCTGTGCTTTTTCAACTTGCATATGTTCCTCAATGTGTCTATAAGAGTTTCTATGAAGTTTTGAGAAAGCAAATAACTTATTTAGATAAATATAAAGACGGAAAATAATGAATTCTACATCTGATAAGCATTTTCTTCTTTCCTCATCCACTAATGCACCCACAATATCCCCCTCTCCTTTCCTCATCCCCTCCTGATCTGGCAGCAGGCCAGTTTCCGAACATGGTGATGGAGCAAAAGAAAATTGATTTCTAAAGAGCTCTGTCTGCTATTCGTGGATATGAAATATGCAACCAGTTATTAGTCTAACACTGATATTAACATAACACGACAACCGTGTCAAGATATATATTAAAGATATCTCTCTTGTTCCTGCTGAGAGATACATGAAATAATCTAAAAATGATAAACTGCCACTAAGCATTCCAAATCATTATCAATACTGCACAATTGTGATGATATCTGCTTTGTTTGAGAGGAAAAGAGGCACAAAAAGCTCTTTGAAAAGGTTGGCACTGCAGTGATGCTACTATGAGACAGACAGATTCAATATCTTGATCGTGTAGACAGGCACAGTGGGCTGTTCCATATTAGCTATTATGCAGCTATTAATGAATGTACACTAGGAAAGGTCAAATAGCCCACACACTGATGTGCATGGTCACACACATTAACACAGATGCACCCATGCATAGACTCACATGCACAAAGTCAGCAGAAAGGTCACAGCATACGGTGTGTGAGAAACAGATTTTTGAAGAAGATATGCTGCCTGTTGCTATGGAGCACTCCTGGTGGAAAACGTACACACACACACACACACACACACACACACACACACACACACACACACACACTAGGCAGACACCTACACATGATGCGTTATCAATCTTAAGGAAACCAGAGCAATTGCATGCCTATGAACACACACACACACACACACACACACACACACACACACACTTATTCAATCAATCTATGTCCTATTAAAAAGGCGAAGGAGCACACTGCTTCGATTATTGCTCTCAGATTGTGTGTGTGTGTGTGTGTGTGTGTGTGTGTGTGTGTGTGTGTGTGTGTGTCAATCTTTGTGTGTGCATATGCTTTGTTTGTATGTATAGAAGGAAAGTGGGCACTTTGCAAGAACATCGCTTTTCTGTTTATTCCTTCAGGACCGGGGAAATTATGCCACTCGGTTAATCAGATTCTTCCCCTGATGCAATTCAACATCTCATGAGAGACAGAAAGAGGGAGAATGAAATGAAAAAAAAGGCGTCTGTACTTCTAGATCACTCAGAGCTGACAACAGCTACACTGCACATGTTCCACATAATGAACGTGCTAATGAACTACATTTTCTTTTGCTCCTCCTTAAAATGCTCACCTAGGGTATTAGCTTTGAAGTAGTCTCACATTGCCAGACCTTCCTCCACAGCGCTGCGGAAGAGGGTCTGGCTAGTCCACACAGCATTCCGGGATGGGAGAAAAACGTGCTCTGGTTTATTGGCATTTCTTTAAACCAATCACACTTGTCATGGGCGGCGCTGAGCTCCGCATGGAGCCACGGTGCCGCTGCAAAATAGCCTCGAAGGAACTTGTTTTGGTGGAACGTGTGTACGTTTAGAAGTTGTTTTAGTCGTGCAACAGAAAATCTGATTAGACAGATAGTCTAGCTAGCTGTCTGAATTTAGCCTGTAGAGATCTGAGGAGCAGTTAAACATAGTCCTCATAAATCCACTGGAGTTTAAAATGCCAACACAAAGAAAGCGGAAGGAAACGGACATTCAGCCGAAAAGCGGTGCATCCGCAGCATTTTTCTCGAAAGTAATTTTAATTAACAGTTTATCAAAATAGTTGCTGTCTGTTGATTGATCGACTAATTGTTCCAGCTCTAGTTTAGCACTGTTGTTTGGACAAAGCAAACATTTTGAAGAAGTCTTCTTGGGCTCTGGGAACCTCTGATGGGCATTTTTCACAAATTGCTGTTATTAATCTGTTATTTGGCAGTTTCACAATAGTGAAAATAATCATCCGTTGCAGCTCTGATATGGTATATGAGGTGCATTCTCTCCTATTCTAGAGACACTCTGTTGCCCAGTCTGCTGCAGTGACCTGAAGTACAGCAGAAGTCAGTGCATGCTGATCAATAACTGTATGTAAACAGAGCATGAAGCCTCGGCTCAGATTAGCTGTTGGGCTACATGTGGAAAAATAGACCCAGTGCAAGTCAATGGAAATAAAAAGGCAGAGTATGGACTGCAGTGAGGGGAGTTTGGGGTAAAGAAAATGGCCTTTTCTGAGGACTGAAATGATGGCTGCATGTGTGATGACCGAAATAAATTGAACAATTTTACTTCATGGCATCTCATTACAATGTTTCTAAATGAGTGATATTTGGGGATAGCTTGTAATGTATGTTTGTGTGAGTCCTGGTGGCAGGCAGGCGAGGGCTGTGTAAAGGCCATAAGCTCGTATCATCCTTCCACAGATACCAAGTATGAGACTGTGCATTCTTCCCAAAGTGACAAATACTTGCAGTGAGCAGGCTCTCAATGAGATTAATAGGAGCCAGTGAAACTAGATGCAGCAAGTATCAGACATAATCCATAATTTTCTGACATGTGTCTCATATTCATATTTCACATAAAGTCATTATTGAAGGTGTGCCAGAGCTTGGATTTGCACTGCCGTGAAAAGTTTCTGAATCATGATGAAAATATATATATATATAATATAACTAACTATAGTGGGCTGCCAACTTTCTCTAAATGTATTCAAACTACACTAGAGCTGAAATAAAATGAGCTGAATTTCTTCTATAGTCGATTGAAGATGAATCTACTATATTGATAATTGATTAATCATTTAAGTAGTTTACTGTATCAAGCAGAAACACCACCCATTCTCTGGTTTCATCTTTTCCAATGTAAGGATGAGCTGCCTTTTTTGTTACTGTAAACTGAATATTTTTGGGTTTTGCACTGTTGGTCAAACAAAACAACACATTTGGAGACATCACCTTGGACTCTTGCATACTGTGATGGACATTTATCACTATTTTCTGACATTTTATTGACCAAACAATTAATCGATTCCCAGATCCAGAACTGATAGAATCATTAGTTACAGCCCTAAATTACATTAGTCCAGCACCTCATGGTGAAACAACCCAGAAACACATGCATCGACCTAGATAATTCAAAGTGCTGCTTTTAGATACATTGTTCTATAAAACCCCCAAGAAGGATTTTTTAGCACGATAGGAAAACTATAGCCTAATGTCATGCAGCAATAGGCATTTGGAAACTTGGATCAAAACCATGCCTGAGATTTATCTACAGATATTTTATAAATGCCACAAAGTTTGCAGAGGTTGCTACAAACTCTACTGACACTCGCTATCCGAGCAGGAGTTCCATAGCGATATAGAGTGATTTAAGGTGCCAAAGCCTTAACGTATTCTGCTTGAAACAGACAGAAGAATGATCCAGACGTTCAATACAGTTCAATAATTTAACTGTTGAACAAACTCTACTGTCAGTATTCTCCATTCAGTTCGGAGTCCATCACTCACCTTGCGCAGAGGCGCTGACTCCTCTCCACGAAACCGACAACCATCCGCCAAATGCCTGTATTTAATCCTTTAACGCACCTGTGCCGTAAAATCCGTCAAAACTTAACGTGAGTCTTTTCAGGTGGAGCGTGACCTAACGCTGTTATTCAATACAGATAATTTCTTAATTTCTTGTTTTAAATCATGTCGTACCCTCTAAAAAAAAAAAGCTTCTCGCGCTGCTCTCTGTCGTGATGCGCGTGCCCTCCAACGACTCCTATGTATTCCGTAGTATCGCGGAGGTAAGAAGAAACGTAGCTCTGTTGATATCTTCCACTAGCCTACTACTGCGACCAAAAGGCACCGCGGAGGGAAAACAAAAGCAAAGTAAGCTATCCCAGCGTGAGGGAGTGAAGAGTGGGGAGAGAAGGGGAACGAGGGGAGGGAGGGGTGAGGAGGGAGGAGAAGAAGAAGAAAGTGTGAGCAGCGTTTACCGGGATGAATGAATGACGGAGAGCGCTCTCGGCTCACACAGTGTGTGCGACAGTGTATGATACTGAATGCTGGATTTGCAGAGTGAGTGAGTTGTAGGACTGGTTGAGTGAGGTTTCCACACAGTGCACCCACGTGAATATCATCTTGTGTCGGGATCGTGGACCCATCTGAGGGGTGGCAAGAGGTTTAATAAGATAAGAGTAAATAATAACAAAATACTTCTGCTACACAAAACTAGATATTTTTCAGCTACCATTCTCTAATCTTAGTTTTCTTGTGATACACAGAAAAAATATTCAGTCAAAGGGAAAATTACTCTTTGGTCACAATGCTTGCACCCTAAAGATATAATACATGAGGTGGTGTAGGTGGTGAGTTTCTGCATTGTTGTTCCAGCATGCATTTGACTGAAGACATTGAAGCCTCCAGGACAGGCTGCCAGGGATTCCTATGATATTCCTACAATGATTGAGTTGAATAAATACCCTGTGGTATTTTCTTTTCACATTTGATTCAACAGTTCAATAATTAGTCATTAGGACTTTGTTAATGTGCTGAAACACTGTTTGTCAGAAAAAGAAACACCAATGTGAAGACAGCACATTGGTCTCAGGGAACTTGTGATTGCCATTTTTTTCTATTTACCCACCTTTTATAGACCTAACAATTAGTTAATCAAATTTGGAAGAAAAAATGGATAATAAAAATAACCATTAGTTGCAGCCTTACTGTATTGTACCAAAACCCAAAAGCCAAGTAATCATAATGCTACCAAAGCTATATGAATATCTTTCGCTGTTGCCCCCTTTTCTTATGGCTTCAATTTCGCTTCTTCATACAGCATTTTTTGCAGAAATGAATTTATGCTGATGACCTGAAAGCAAGAACTGAGTGGTCAACATATAAGCTACAATATGAGGATGATAACGGTTTCTCGCTGTATAGGTCTGATTCTGCAGACCCACTAAAATAGAACACACTTGGGTTAAAACTGGCAGATTCTACAAATCGTTATTTCAGCAAAACCAAATTGCTGCAAATGAACTCATATTTCAGGAGGACGTATTTCTTAGGAATTTAAATAACAAACAGTTGCGTTTGAATCACAATCAAATCAAGGCATTACAAAGCCATGATTCACAGTCCAACCCACAGAAACCCCATGTTTGGTGCCAGAATGATTTGCACAGCCAACAATAACCACCCATTATCAAAAATGGCATTAAGTCACTGTGGACTGCAAACATTTCCCAAATCATATGCACCAAATATAGAGCTTAGCTGAAAAGAATGACATTGCTGTGCCCCTTTTAAAAAAAACAAAAAAACATTTTTCTGTTCGATTATCCAGTCTTTTTGAAATGCCACATTTTCTCACTAGTGTATGAATGTGCATTCATTCCGGGAGAATGGACGCCTATTACACGCTTTCAGAGGCTGTGACAGCAGCCCTCAGTGAGGAAGCCAAACACTTCACAGCTCAGACAATGTACCCAGGCAGACGCACACACACTTACACACACATGCATGCACTCAAAGATCCAAATACACACAAACCCACTGACACAATGCACATCGACGAGATGAAAGGGCCAATTTATCAAACCACCAGCCAAGGCAGGCCTGAGGACATATAGTGCCAGCATTGGTCTGGAGAAAGAGGGCAGGATGTGCCTGTGTGAGTGTGTGTTTAACTTTTCTTTTTTCCTTTGCCTTGACAGTAAAGTCGTTCCACCCAACATAACATTCACTTTTGCCTTTGGGTAGTTTTCCCAAGTAAAATGCATTAACTTTAATACTGATGCCGGCTGACATGGCTGCATGGCAAGAGAATTTATAGTTCTTGTGATTGTCAGGTGCTTTGGAGTAAAGAAGTGTGTGTGTGTGTGTGTGTGTGTGTGTGTGTGTGTGTGTGTGTGTGTGTGTGTGTGTGTGTGTGTGTGTTAAAAAGAGACAGTGAGCAAAAGAGAGGGAGGGAGAGATGGTGCTATTGTCCCATGTTATTTCTTATTAAACTGCAGGATCAATATTCATGTTCATTCTCAGAGCTTTACAGCATTTACAAGCCCAAACTAATCCACTATTAGAGAGCTGCATGACAGAGCTGCAGAGAAGGCACAGAACAGTGCTTGGAAAGAGGTTCTGTTTAAATGAAAAAAAGAACAGCACCAAGTGTCTCACGTCTGTATATATTCTCTCTGAATATCTCATGGGGTTTGCACAGCACACTGGTGTGTAAGGACATCCTCACTGCATGCCATGGCATTGATCAGTTGTGGGATGTTGTATAGTCTTGAAACTGTCAGGGAGCTATAGAGACAGACACAAAGAGAGAGAAAAAATTGAATTTGATTTAAAGCTCGATATTAGACCGTGACAGATGTGATGCATTAGCTGATATTAGCCAATATTGGATAGTGACATGATGCAGGCTCTTCCTGGATGACAGCTACGGCAAAACTGTGCACAATGGCATTTTATTCTCTTTTGACATTCATTTACTCATTCACTCACTTAACCACTGATTTTTCTTGTAAATTAATAATTGTTTTTTATAATTGATTTTCATATGCTGCAGAATTTGTGTGGTGGATGTGGATCACAATGACTTGAGGAGCTGCTCATCTTGAGGTACACATGCGGACAAGACTTTTTTTTGAGGATATACTGAATGAATAATAATACACAAAGCATACTGTAATGCCTCTCATACTATCATAAAATATAGGCTTTTTGAAATGCAGTCTTAAAATATTACTAATAATATTGGTAAAGTTTATGATAACATTACTATTAACATTGGCATTCCAGAACTTGTACTGTACTGGCAAGACCCTCATCTACTCCACTACACATGAAATGTTTGGTAGAAAAGTAAAGCCATAGAAACAGAAACAAAGCCAAAAAGAAATCGGAGGTTAAATTGATAAACCAGGTTTTATATCTACTCATCCACCAACTCCCTAGCTGAGTGTTTATATTTAGCTGTGAATAAGTGTGTGCTCATGGGGAGAACATTTCAAGTGTTAGTCTCCTGATTTTGTGATGTCAGCTCTAGTGCGGTGCATCTGTTAGGTTTAGACTGCTGGGATACGGGCCTGGTCTGTTTGATACGGCTCCGAGGTCCGGGGGCAGCCTGCTGTCACTGCCAGTTGGTGGCAAGCCCGATGCTCATTGTAGTTTGGGGGGGGGAGTAAGGCCAGCTCCAAGAATCATGGTCCCAAAAGTATTTACAAAACTGTTATGCCTTTGTTTGTCCAACACAGGTCAGAGACACAGAAATAGACATTGATTACTGAGACACAGACCGTGCCTGAATGTGTGGAGTGCATGTGTCTGTAATGAGAACATAAACCACGAGGATACGGACAAATATGGGCCCATGTTCTCTCCAATAAACTGTTTATTGGTAACAGGTGAGGGGTAATCCAGAGATAGAGATTGGATTTCAGGAGCATCAGCAACTACTTACAGCTCAGATCACTTACAAACTGCCATATATAGAGTACAGCTGACACTGAGAGCGTACGGAAAGAGCTAAATCAAAATTAATGTGATCTTGTCACCACCCTGAACACCAGACGAGGAAGAAAGAGTGAGAACAGAAGAGTAATTGATACCTACAGTGTCAACTCCAATGCAAATCTACCCTTTTGATTTAATGTCTTCTTCCTTTTATTATCCACAACTTATAGCAACTCAAACCGAAAGCCCTGCTCTTAGTTTTTATTGCAAATATTGCAATAAATGTATGTGGCTTATGCCTTAAATAAGCACAATTATTTCAACATTTTTATTCCTGATACAGCTCTCCTTAAACTTAATTTCATTCCAAAAGCGATGTCACATCATTTATGCAAACCCTGCCAGTATTACGTTTCTTTTTTTATTATTTATTGATATGCATATATATATATATATATATGTTTTTTTGTTTTTTTTTAGCTTTTAACCTTTCCATTTTATCACAACTCAAACTGCTTTACTGTGATTCATAGTGAGGTGGCAGACAGATCTATGGCAGCCCCACTGTACAAACATGTACATGATATTTGTCATCAGATCTCTGGAGCTGTAATTTTACACTAACAACACCTGCAGAATTGGAACATGCGAGAGAGTCGGTCATGTGGTTCATGTGTGAGGAACACATTATTTTGAGAATTGTTAAAGTGCTCATATTATGCTCATTTTCAGGTTCATAATTGTATTTAGAGGTTGTACCAGAATAGGTTTATGTGGTTTAATTTTCAGAAAACACCATATAGTTGTTGTACTGCACATTGCTGCAGCTCCTCTTTTTACCCTGTGTGTTGAGCTCTCTGTTTTAGATACAGAGTGAAACATCTCACTTCTGTTCAATCTTTGTTGGGAGTCGCACATGCGCAGTAAGTACTGCTAGCTTGTCAGTTACAGAGCATGAGGGAGTGCCACGCTAGCAGCTAGGCGAGCTATAACGTGTTACAAAGGGACGCATGTTCGTCACGGAAGTAAAGGCTGGACTACGATACAGCTGTTTGGAGCTGTTTGTGAACAGTGTTTTCTCTGGAAAATGGTAAGTCCCTTTGGGGTGGACTTTGGGCTTTTTCACTTTGTAAACCTATAACATGCACAAACATATATATGACACAATAAAGGAAAGGGAAAAAGCATAATATGAGCACTTTAATGCATTTTATACCAAAACCTAATTATTAGGATTATAATTCAAACTGCATGCCATGGTATCATTTGCAACATGATCTTGTTTAGTTTTTTTCCTTCACACAATAGCATGCACACATCTGCAGTTACAACTATTGCACTGCTGTACTTTCCTCATTAAGGTATAATCAATAGGATGCTGCTTTTGGATAGCGGTGACTTTTGTTGACCTCCATGCACATTTAATGTAT
Source organism: Sander vitreus (assembly GCF_031162955.1). NCBI lineage: Eukaryota > Metazoa > Chordata > Actinopteri > Perciformes > Percidae > Sander > Sander vitreus. Next base: position 16,446,154 of record NC_135871.1, on the reverse strand, counting down.
CCTGCTGCGCTGCCAATACTGTCCTCCCTTCTCTGACCCTCTGGTCTGCAGCTGGTAACTATGGCCATCTAGAGGAAAAAATAGCACAGTGCAATTTCCAACAGTGGGCCTTATACCAGTGGTTCCCAAACATTATTAGCTTGTGACCCCCCTAAAGGCAGCTATGTCTACTTGCAACCCCTTGTTACAAGCTACATATTTACAAGTTGTGATATATGTACATACATATGTATATACATATGTATATATATATAATATAAAAAACATTTTTGTGTAGCAGAAAGTACAATCTTGTTAATCATCTTGCGAGCCCTTAAATTGATCTCATAGGTCTCTCTAGGTTGGTAATCACGGCCGCTGTCACACGTGTGAAATTAACATTGGCGAATATTTGCCTTACGTTAACTTCCATTCTATGCGAGCGAAGGGGTGAATAGAACATTTGCATCAGTTTTTTGGTGAACTTTGACCGGCGAAGTTGCAGCCTGAAACAATAGCAAAGAAGTGTATGTGCGGTTGACCCAACTTGGCTGTCACTGGCTGTAGTTTTCTTCGTCAGCCAAGATGGACGAGACATTAATTGTTGCAGTGTATAACATTGGCTACACTACACTGCGTCTCCCTCTCCTTCTCCTCCTCACTAACATTAACGACAGAATCTTTCTCTGCTCTTCAGTATACATTTTCCCGTCGCAAAACCAACAACCATGACAACTCAAACGGACTACAAACTAGCAAACTGATAACCATGTGCATCACATCCTGCACTGCCCATATTCAGCATGAATATCACCTCAGCAGGCAATGATTACTCGCCTGCATTCCTTCACATGAAACTGTGCCCTTATAATGTATACTTCAGAAAGTAACTGACCCAAATTAGGAACAGCTTTGGATTTGAATAACACCGAAACACAAGTATATATTGCATAGATGGGGGTCTTACAGCATATTAATATGATTTAATTAATATAATCATCAGGATAAATGAAAAGTATTGCACATCTTTCCATATGTTATTCAGCATGGTTGAATATAGTGATAAACAGAATATATATACTTAACATACATTTTAAACTTTTTCTCTACATCTTAATTTTCTGTTGAACACAAAGGGTAGGAGACTGTCTTAACTGTTGTAGGATGCATAAGAAGACACAAGATGGCACTAGAGCACTGCTCTTTCACTACATTTTTGTGGGTTGAGAGAAGAGAAAAGTCAAATGAAAGAGCATGACAAAGAGAGACAGAGAGAGTGAAGCCGAAACCAGCAATGTTTTATGACGCATTATCAGCTGAGTGCCTCCATTTAAACCAACATTAATTACATTTATGGCGAATTGAGTTTACACTCTGGAATTGAGTTTTCTTTAATGAAATCACTTTGAGTTGATTTACTCCATCTTTTCCACTTGGTTGCCCATGATTAGATCCAAATGACTCAGTCCTCATTACAGACGTCTCCCTGGAATTTAAACGCTTGTGTCAACTTGCTGTGCATCTGCCTGTGCGCATGTGTGTGTGTGCGCGCTTGGAGGAATTTAATTATGTTACAGTACATAGATGCATTTACATTCTGTGTGTGGTTTGTCTTTTTCTTCATGCTGGTTGCTGAGCATGCTTTTGCAATGTGTCACTAATGCTATCAGCCATGTATAGTACTATCAGATTATGACTATGCCAATATGAACGCACACTCATTGAAATTAATGTCTTTGCGTGGTACAGTATACATGGGCATGCCTACAGTTGACTTTGACTTTACACATTAATCTCTCCATCATCAGTTCCAAACATTTTGAACTGTGAGCTCTACCTAGGTTCTGTGACTTTCCATTCCTTGTGTATCCATGCCGCTCCGAACAATGACATGATCCTCAAATGGCTTTATTCTAAATCCCCAGAAATCCGTAACAACCACCGGCATGAAAGTAAAGCAGGGTAACCCTTTCCATCAAGCCATTATTCTCTTTCTTCTAAACAAAAGGGACTCAGCTTTCCAGCTAACGAGACTGAACTCATGGTCTTGTGGTTGAAACTGAACAAAAACATTTACAGGGGCTGTATGCTGCAGGCTCTCATCGTAGTGTAACTGTGTATGTGTGCGTGTGTCTGTGACCATGACCGTGTGTGTGTAGTAGTGTTTGTTGAGGTCTTAGGCTTAACATTTCCTCTTCTGTGTATGTGTGTGTGTGTGTGTGTGTGTGTGTGTGTGTGTGTGTGTGTGTGTGTGTGTGTGTGTGTGTGTGTTTTTTAGGGGGGCAACTGTAATACAGTGGAAAAAGTCAATAAACTCATGTTACAAAGCCACCCACCCACTTACTTATACTAACCACACACAACCAACAACAATAGCATGCTGACAACTAAAAGCGTGCATGATTTTGGCAAAGTGCATCAAGGATAATACAATGCATATAGATAAATTAAAAAAAATCACTTTTCGACACCTTTGCAATAATGGCCCTCTTCCTGTTTCTGTCTTTGCTGCTAAATTCATGTGGATGTCACAGCCAGTTTAAAGTATCAAAATGATGTTGATGAGCTGCATCCATGCTTCTTTCCACATCTGTTGTAGTTTGAATTAATTGTTTAGAACACAAATAAAAGAAATGTGTTCTTTAATCAACTCAAAATGTTGGACACATTTTGACCCGAGAAACTGAAGGAAAACAACATTGTTTTGTGAAAAGGTTCAGGAGTAACAGTCAAAACTGTGAGTTGAACTTTCAAATAATATCATTTACATGTGCACATGAGTTTGTGTTTGTAGGATTCTGAACAATATTGATTTTGGGGAAATCTTTTGTGCATCTTCCAACAATGCTCATCAGGTGCTTTTCAGATCAGTTATAGTAAACTCTGCAAACTGATTGGGTTGACTTTATATGTATTTATTTGTCTCATGTCTTTGTCCATTTTGACTCTGATGAAGACACAGTAGTGTCTGTTTGTGCTATTGGCTGCAAATCAATCTGTGCTCCAATACTGATCATTGCCGATACCAGGCAAAGCAGCGCAAAGAAAAAGCTAATTGTTCTGTTTTTGCAAATTTGCTGCCAATGCCATTGCTGCATGTCACAAACAAATTATTTAGCTGCACATCTGAACATATGTTGGACAGTCTGCAGATAGGCCAACTAAAAGCATTTAATGTGGTTATTTTACCATATTGATGACTGGATCAACTCGGGAAAAATTGAAGGAATTTAATATGTAGAAATGTGTGGGCCAACTGAAGTGAACTTGCGTTTGGAGGTGCTAAAGGAACTGCTGTGTCAACACTAAAATGTGTTCCATGCAAGGACGTTTGGTATATACAAACACTCAATGTTTCTTCTTCCATCACTTCTCAAAATGTCATACTGTAAATGTGACAATATCACCTCTTGGGTGAACTCCACCCTGCTGTGCACATTGGAATCTGCAGTGCATACTTCTTACCTTGTTCCTATAGGTTAGCCAATTGGTCAATTTGGCCTGACCAAAAAGAACATTTAATACTACACTGCAAGTGTTTCAACAGACAGTCTAGGATAAATGGAAGTGGTGGCTTGTTAAAGCTATCAAACAGAATTACCTGTGAGGGCATTGTTAACCTCACTGTATGTGTACTTTGTGTGATGTATTTCTATGTCTGCATGTCTTACTCCGGTAATTCAATATCCATAATTTCCTACACTTTTCTCCTCCAGTTCTGGTGTGTTTTGCCAAGACATGATTGACAGCTGTGCCAAGGCGAGCCTCTCTGATGTATGTTTTGTGTTTGGCCATCACTCAATAGGTATCAGTGATTTATGTCTCAGGTGGACACACACTTAAGCATCATGGGGAAAATGTCAGATGATACCGAGATCAGTAATGTAATTTCTGTGTGTGTTGTATGCTTCAGTGTTGTCTCTCAGGTGAGTTTGGATTAAAGGCGTCCAGGGGAAGGGCCTGCTTTCCTGCTACTGTGCTGTACATTCATTGTAGCTGCTGATAACAAGCTGTTTGCTTTATTGCAACTGGAGATCCATCATGCAGCAGAGTGCTGACCACACACATCTCATGAGCTCTCTCTGTTTGGTTGTTGCTATGCATCCTGTTGCTTCACATGCCCCTCTGAGGCTGTTCTCAATATGTTTTATATAAGGTAGCAGAAACCCTTATTTGTCTGTTGACTCTGAAGTTCCCTCTGACTGTGGGACTACTGTGTAGCAACTTCTGTAAAAAATTTATTTCATAAAGAAGGGATTTTGTGCCTAGTATGCTTTGTTTCCTTGTACTTTAGTGTGTGTGTGTGTGTGTGTGTGTGTGTGTGTGTGTGTGTGTGTGTGTGTGTGTGTGTGTTCTCAGCACTTGGCCCTGTTCTGTGTGTGGGTATACTGTGTATATATAAGCAAGTGCTGTGTGTGTGTGTGTGTGTGTGTGTGTGTGTGTGTGTGCGTGTGTGCGTGCATGTGTGCATGTGTGTTCTTAGCACTTGGCCCTGTTGTGTGTGCGGGTATACTGTGTGTATATATAAGCGAAGTGCTATGTGTGTGTTCTGGTCTGCTAATGAAAATGTGTTCCTTACTGACGTGGCATTTGGAACAAGTAACACTTTGGAACAAGATGTTTAGCAAGACAAAGACTCGTGTCATCATCTAGGGACAGGGTGGGAAGGAGATTTATGGGGTGCTGAGACTGACATGCCTTACTCATGCTACTAATGCTCATGTAGGCTTGGAGATAAAGAATAATCATAAACACTTAAGCCAAGAGCCTCCCAAAATACACACACACACACACACACACACACACACACACACACACACACACACACACACATACACAGGCCAATACATACATAATACTGTACCACACACACAGAAACACGTTTTTCCCAAATGCTTAGAGGAGACAGCCTTGCCATTCTTCTGTCGACACAACACTAACACATTCTAAATTAACAAACAGGAAGGGGTACAATATATTTTGTATTAAATAAAAAAAAATGATTAGCTGCAGATGGACAATCCAATTGTTACCAATCTGACCAGAACAGTGGGGATGCAGATTGAAACATCACTCTGTACTGTGTCTTGTGCCTGCAGGCTTTAAACTCTGGGCCCAGGTGCTTTAGCTGTTCTGCCACAGCATGTGTTGACCATGACGGACTGCACTCTGGCTCGCCTCAGGCCTGGAGTTCTTGGTTGGCTCCAGATGTGGTCTTTGGACCCTGGATGATTAGGTACGTAATGGAGGGCCAACTGGACTTGGCTAGTGCCTGTCCAGGCCCCCACTGGGCCAAAAGTGAGGGTAGGGTCATATAATTTAGATAGACCAGGGTGTCATTGCTTTTTGATGATGCAATGGGTAGTTCTGCCATGCAAGTGAATTTATTCAATGGGTGTTCCAGCCATGCCGTCCGTTATGTGCACTGAGGTGTGTTTTATGGGTTGTTTTTAAGCTACTTAGTGGTAACCAAGGAACTAGTTAACTTAATTTCTAGCTTTTTTAGCCTATTGTTTTTCTCCTGGTTTAGTTTTATTTGTCGTCTTCCACCGTGGTTCAAATTTCCATGAGCTGGAATGAGCTAGAATGATGTGCATTCGGTTCCCAAGAAATATGAGCCCAATTTGCCACATGGTGGCGCTGCAATTAATGATCAAAAAAGCGATTTTGGAAAGAAAACGCCCCTCAGGCCATAAGTCTGATTGACTTGAAATGTCTCACACATATGCAGCTTGATGTGCTCTACAAAAAAAGCCTCTAAGACCATAGAGGTGCACAGTGATGGAATTTTTGGCTAATTTGCATAATGTGAAAACCGTAAAATGAATAGAACGTTGTCATTTTTGATCCCATAACCACCAGAATTGGTATAGAACCTTGCAGGACTGATGATACACATTTCTACTATAAATTAGCAAGATTGGTCAAAAAATATGGCCGCCATCAATTAGAAGACGCTATCGTAAGAATTACACCAAGGGTGTGTGAGTTATGGCCAATTTAGCAGTAAATTGGCCATAACTCACTAATGATTTGACCAATCATCATAAAATTTGTGATATAGCTTCAGTGCATCATAAGGAATAAGCTGACACAAGGATTATGAGGATAACCCATAGGGGCCGCCCAAAATACCTCAAGTTAGTACCGAAAAACCTGGTAGACGGAATTTCACCAAAATAGGTACACATGGTCTGGGGGCGAGTAGTAATCAGGATCTGAAGTGTCATATTGATTGGTGCATGTGGGCGTGGCCTATTTAGCATTATATGCTAAATTATGCATTTTCTCAAGTTACTGGGGGCTGTAACAAGCTAGAGACATGAAATTTGTCACCATATGATGCTGATGTGCTCATGCTCCCCAAAGAATAGCATGAGCACGTTTTAAAGGCCACGCCCCTCACACAGTTCTGCCGTAGCCATCCTGTCTAACATTGATGGAGACATTTAACAACACGACTTGAACGTACGTACCAAGTTTCGTTAAAATCTGATAAAGGGGGCGAAATCGCGGGACTTGCTGCATCTATTGTAGGGATGAAACAGGTGTGTGGTTGGTTTCACCACTTTTTCTCTAGAGTATTAAACCATCTGAATTGGTTTTGCTCAGCTTTGTGAAGCTACAAACCTGCTCAACTCTGCTTGCGGCTTTAACTTTGGTAATGATTTTGCCTCTGCTCAATGCCGCTTGCTGCTTTGACTTTTGGCAATTGGACAGTTTGCCAAGCCTGCAGTAGCTCAGGCAGTAGAGTTTTTGCCTAACGATCAGAAGGTTGACGGTTCAATCCCAGGCCCTGCAGTCTGATCCCAAAGTGTATGAATGTGAGTGAAAGGTACCTGTAACAAGTGAAAGTGCTTTGAGAAGCCGAAAAAAGGGTTTTGAACCCGTGAATTGCCACTCACATGTGCTGCATCTCTTAAATCTCTAAGGTGTTCTTTATCATCATTTCTGTACTTTGATGAAACTTAGATTTTAAAATGATATGACATTCATGTAAGTTTAAAGACAGCTGGCATTAGAACTGGGATTTTAAAAAATTGATGGGATTAAGAGACCTAAAATAAAGAGTTTAAAAAGTAGGCCAAACTGAATCAAAGACTATTTCAGCTGAAACCTTAGTATTTTGCAGAATGCTTTTCTATTGCAACATCACAAATTAACTAAATCCCTAAAAGACCAGGGAGGTTTTTGTTTTCAACTACAGTGCTGAGTTCCATTAATCACTGGTTTATATATGCTACAACAAAGCCATGAGTACACATACAAGTGTGATCATGCACCAAACAAACACGGTGTACCGTACTGCACTCACACTTTCAAACTAGTGCTGTCAGTTAAACGCGTTATTAACGGCGTTAACGCAAACCCATTTTAACGGCGTCAATTTTTTTATCGCGAGATTAACGTTCTTTTTGGCCTAGCAAACTTTGTAGTTTTTTTCACATGCTGTTGCAACAACTAGTAACGTTAGAAAAACTACAACACCACACCGGATCTAGCTAGACCGGAAACAAAACAACAGGCATGCCGCACACACTTGTTTGGGCTTGCGAGCGGGCCAAAGAGTAATAGGCTAACGTTACGTTTTGAGTGGATGGCGAGCGCGAGACGCCGAAATGGATGCCAATAAGATTCTGAATGGAAAGTTTACTTTAAAAAAGTTGCCAAATAGTTCCATTGACAAGACCAAAGTGATCTGTGTGTTTTGTCGTTGTGAACTGAGCTATCATCGCAGCACGTCCAGTCTGAAATATCACTTGATGGCCAAGCACACAGCTGATGCGAATTCTCCGCCCCCTCGTCAAAGCCAGGTGACAAAAGCACAAAGCAAGCCGATCCACTTTTCCACATTGATAAGAACATTAAAATGAGAAAAAATAATGGGACAAAAAGAAATCTAGGGACATTTAGAATAGATAAAAATGTGCGATTAATTGCGAGTTAACTATGACATTAATGCGATTAATCGCGATTAAATATTTTAATTTTTTGACAGAACTAATTCAAACACATAAATATATATATATATATATATACATATATATAAGAGCAGTGCCAAAACTGTAACAGAGGTACATCAAGAGATTAGAGTTAGATTTACTGCTGGACTAGGTGATATGTAACCAGTGGGGTTGAAGGGTAGCAGGAGGGTCTGCAGGTTCCACTATATTCTCCAAGTCTGAGATTGAAAAATGGAACCCACTGTGGACTTTGAAAATTAAGCTTTCACTTAGTCTTACATTCCTGCATTCATGTCACTCATACTGTAAGTGTCTAATTGGCATTTAGCTGCTTCAGTTGTGATCTGTGTGTGTGATCTTTGATGTACATCTTTGTGAGGACCAATTTGAGTTTTAGACCTTGAGAGTGGGGACATTTTTGGTGGAGATTTTGGCCAATATTGTATTGTTGTATAATTGTCTTTTCTTATATAGGAACCTCCCAAATATAGAAGTAGAAATGTGTGTTTGGGTAAAAATGCGCCTCTTTGTGCACACTGCTGTGCTACTTCCCCCTCAGGATAATTTTACAACAAATGTGCTCACCTCAGTGCCTCTGACCAGCAATGTGTTCCATGGATATGTGTGCCTGTGTGTGTCTTGGTTTAGATGCATTGTCATTAGTCATTACCTAACACTGACTCATAACCTGTTTTTGGGCAAGAGGACGCTCCAAGCTCCCTTTATTTTGAGCGATGTAGCATTTAAGAAGGAAATTAAAGGGAAAATAATGAACCAGACTAAACATGATTTACCTGTGTGTTTGCATGTGTGTGTCAGACTAAACAAGATAAAGAGTCAGACAGTAGATGTGGTCTTTTTAAGATTTACAAGTAGCCATTCTGTAAACAAACATGAGGAAATACGCAATTAGAATAATGAGCACACATGGCTCAGCTTCAGTGGCCAGTAGTGAGCATCTGCATAACACTGACACCAATTAGCTATGATGGAAAAATGTGTATATGCATGTGTTTATATCCGTAAGTAAGTGTGTGTGTGCATGTTCGTGTGTGGCAGGGCTGACTTAAGTCGAAACGTCAGTATGTGTTTTCACAGACCGTAATGATTCTGCCAGGCAGCTCTCCCATGGGGGCAGTTCAGTGGCAAAGACACACAAACACACACACACACACACACACACACACACACACACACACACACACACACACACTACTGCCCCCACTCTAAGGACATTATTCCCCCTTATTTACTCAGGCCAGTAGCACTGCCATGGCAACCAGTAGTGTTTTGGAGAGTGCTTTTTTTAGGGAATGTGTGTCGAGGGACAGTTGAGTGAACACATGAGACTCTCTCTGCTTTTGCCGGCACCTGAGAGGGGAGGAAGTCAAACAAAGGAGGTTGAGGGGAAAACCAAAGGGCAATAAGTCCACAAGCAGAATAGCACTTTTCATAGCACCTGATCTTTTATGTACACCTGAAATGTTGGTGATGTAGGTCATACGTGCAGGTTACCTGCCTGTTTAGCCCTACATCATCCCCAAATGTATCTGTGCACTGTGTAATGCAGCAGCTACACTTAAGTATTCCAAAGCAGTATAGCCTACAGCTAACTTGTGTTATTGTAATACAATTCTTGTGTAGTTGGGAATACTCATTAAATCAGCTATCTGCCCTCTGACAGCAGAGAGGGGAAAAAAAAAACATTTTAAAATTCAAAACATTTCCTGATGGGAGTGGAGCAACAATACAGATCTGCAGAGCACCAGTGCACTGCTACAGTGCATATCTGGTATCTGTCCAGTATGAGCTGGTGTGTCAGTGAATGGCTGGTCCCTGCATCCAGAAGACTAGCTGTCGTTCTCTGTTTGAGTTTAAAGAGTTTTAGGCCTGACCAAGATAAACTTGGCTCATGTCGTCCCTCTCATAAAACCCAAAACCTCATGACATTTCATCACAAGAAACGGCAACTACCTATCACTGTAAAGAAATTCTAATATAAAAATGACGGAAATACTCATGCATTACAATAAAAAAAAAACAGTATTAACAACATGCATAATTTTCAATTTTATGCATAGAAATTAGGGCTGAACGATTAATTGCATTTGCGATTATATCGCGATATGTTAAGACGCAATTTCCTAATCGCAAAGGCTGCGATTTGGTCACGTGACTCGCAAGAGCAAATCAGTCTGCACCCGCAGAGAAAGAATCAACTTAGCACGCTAACGCTACGCCGTACCTTGAGCAGATTTCTGTCATTCAAACAACTCTGAGTTGTAGTTTAAAACTTTTACAGCCATTTTAATAAAATGAAGGGTTTTATTCGGGCTCGAGTCCATACATGCAGTTAATGGATACAGGCACGTAGAACTGAAGGCTCGGTTAGCAACGATTAGCTCTGATTAGCGGTTAGCTCCAGTTAGCTAGCTCCGTTATAAAGATATGGAGTGGAGGAGACTGCCGCGGGGAGGGGTAACAACCAGACTCTGATAAAGAGCTTTCACAGCAGCGTGGCTGCGTTGTTTCAACGGTTTTATTAGTACAGTTAATCCCACGGCAAGACCAGCAGCAGCATGCTACTACTAACGTAACGATAGCCTCTCTGAGTGTGAGTGCAATGTTGACGCTGTCATGCACGCGGCACGCAACTTCATGAGGGGAGGGGGGGCTGGAGGCAGCTCCTCTGTGTGCGCTGTAAAAAAAAATACACCGTTGTATATACTGTATATACTATACTTTTACTTATTTAACTGTCTAGTAAAGTTCAAAGACAGTGTTTAAAAAGTGCAATCCACATGTTTACATATGTTTATTACAGTAAATGATAATTAAATGTATATACTACTAAGTGTGGTAAAGCCACATATTTGTTTTTATATTTCTGCAATCTGCACTTTAGTTTGTGTGATTTGTTTCTGACTTTCATATGAATGTTTACACCAGGCTTGGTCAATGCTCAATATACTACTGTGACTGAAGTAGTTAAATAAAAGATGTCATTCATATAAATTCATGCATCACCTAATTTCATCATCACATACAGGCCTGGCCTCCAGGAAAGAACAGTTTGTTTAATCTATCTAATCTTGTATTGTTCATACTATACAGTGATTTATTGCTTGTCTTTGTTGAATAATACAGAAGACAAAGAGCTTAAAAAATAATCGCATATTGAATCGCAATTGCAATATTTTTGAAAGAAATCGCAATTAGATTATTTTCAAAAATTGTTCAGTCCTAATAGAAATGAAAACACATTAAACCATAATCTTCATAATCCACTTAAAAGAACTAAAACCAGAAGAGGGCAGTCATGTGCAGGATAAATAAATATTAGCTGACACCCTTCTATCTATTGGAGTGCTGTCCTAGTAGCTTTATTTATGACCCTTCTATCTCTTCAGATAAAGTTTTTATATTTAGTGTCTTATTTTGTCTTCTGTGTCTGTATGTGTGAACAATACTTGCACATTATGTCTGCTGTGGGAGAGGTTCATGCAGTGGGTTTCCCCCATCCAGCAAAGAATCTGAAGAACGTCTTTGGCCCGATGAGTGAACTGGTCCAGAGGTGAGGGTGTAAATCCTTCCGTCAGATACTTAGCAGATACACAGTGGCTCGCTTGCTCTCAACTACTTTTGTTCGTCCTTGTTGGATAGAGTCCATTGCAGTGCTTGGTATGAGACGCATGTGTGGCTACTTCGGAGTTTTCATTAGATTAGTAGTTGGACATCCTACAGATAGACTCGCATTTAGCATGAGAGCCGGTGCTGACTATAACTCGACTTCAAAGGGAGCGGCTGCTTCGTGTGGTTAGAGTGATAAAACTGCCCTTCAATGTAAGAATGTTAACGATCAGGATTGTGCTGCTTTTGGTGAATATATATAGAGCCAAGTGAGAGCGTGTGAAAGAGCTTAAGTGGGTGTATGGGTGTCTATGGTATTTCACAATAAAGGACACATAGAACAGTACTTGAACATAATACTTAACATAGTAATACATGACAGAATCACAGAGATAAATGGCACTGTTAGAGCTTAATAAAGTATCATTGGAGACAGTCCAGTGTGTCTGCTCTGAGTGCCGGACAGGCTTGGAGGTTTAGAGCGTGTGACCACAGACGCTGATGAATAGAGACCGTGTGAAAGTGAGGCCTGCTAAGCTGTGTGAGGGGCTAATTCAAAGAGCCACTCAAGGGAAATTATGAATCAGATTCTTTTCGACAATACAACTAGAATTTGGGCTCAGAGAGAGACATAGAGAGAGAGAGAGGGGCATGGAAAGAATCACAGAGGATTTATGATGTCTGAGCCCTCCTGTGAGAGGGCCTTCCCTTTGACAGGCAAGGAAATACTTCTCCAATCTGTCTCCCTGCTGACACCAGTGCGTAACAGACACAAACATGCCCCCCTTTAACCCACCCGTGCTCCCTCACTTTCCCTGTGTTGTTCTTCGTCTGCCTTGTCTTTAAATCTGCTTGTAATGATGCAGCTCATTGAAAGTGTTGAGAGCAGGGGAAGGAGAGACTGGGAGAAAAAGAATGAAGATAAAAAGAGGGATACGTCCAGTCCCCAGAGCCTTAGGGATTCCCGAGCTATGGAAAATGTGCGCTTGTTCTCTCTTCATCCTTCTCCAGAGAGCATAGTTTCCAGGATGCGTAGGGGTTAAGCACACACAGTTTGGCACTGACCTCTCACCTCTGATTAGCCTAGCGTAGCCGCTAAGTGGTTCCCTGCGACTCCTCCACTCAGCCCGCCAGCTTCTTGGGCCATTTTCACACAGTAGCTATGATGTATTTCATACCTGCTGCTAGCCCCCGGCTATTGTGGTGAATGGAAAACCAGGCCAGCATGTTACAGTTCAATGTAGCTTGGTTTCATTTAGGGCACTGGTTCTCAAACTGTGGTACAAGTACCACTGGTGGTACGCAAGCTCCCTCTAGTGGTACGTGGATGGAATCTCTGATATATATATATATATATATATATGAAATAAATACATTTGAAAACATAATACTATAGAAATACTACATTTCCAGTAATACTACTTAAACTATGATCAGTTAAAAGTAATAAAAAAATAAGGGTTTGTTTAAGTGTAATATTTTTTGTTTAGATATCAGCTTGCTACATAGTTACGCACATGAATGGAGGGCACATACATTCATGATTAGTTACGAGCTGTGATGGCAAGATAGCAAGCAGAGGTAAAATGATTAGTTGAAAAACATTGCAATCAGAACAGGAACTATTTGGAAGAAAAGTGTGGTTGAGGAGGAGAATATTTCGTGCAGCCCTGCTGAAACTAAAATGGACAAGCACAAGTGCTAGTCGCTACTTAAGCAGGTGGTGAAGTCTCTACAGCACCTGCAAGCAGCAAATGATGCAAAACAGTAAGGAGATATAACTCAAGGTACTTCAAATTTGGATTCAGTTGGAGCGGGACGGAGGAAGTCCAGCGTGGCAACAATAAATATTGTTTTCAGGAATAAACATGCGTCCCGCGTGAACTGTCCTTAGCTGAATAGGGTAAGCCTATGCTACTCTATTTTAACATGGGCTATGATGATGGCACTTAGAGAGCATAATATTTTCTGAAGTTGTAAGCGATGTAAAAAGTTTGAGAACCACTGATTTAGGGTGAAAATATGCATGTCCACTTTTACTCTGAAGTAGGGATGCACCGAATCCAGGATTTGGGTTCGGATTCGGCGCGAATATTTGGCTTTTTGACCGGGTTCGGTTTCTGCCGAACCGTAACATTTTTTTCCACGAACCCTATGCTTGCACTATGCCACCGTTGTTGTTTGGCAATACTTTAAGTCAAAGGAAGGCGATTCAAGTCGAGCTACATGTTCAATTTGCAATGCCTATTTGTCTCGTGGTGGCAAGGACTCTAACCAATACACAACATCGCCGCTGTTAAAACATTTGCGTATGAAACATACGAGTTGTGCATGAAGGAATCTACAGACAGCAGCCAAAATGCAGCAACTTCAGGTACGGCAAAGGAAGGACAGTCACAGCTAAAAAGCTGTTCTCTCGGCAATGAGTCTCCCTACAGTGGGAGCAGAGCGACGGAACGGCCGGCTGCTGCTCGTTAGCTAACGTTAGCTTTCTAATTTCACCCACCCAACCTGCCTTCATCATACACTGGTTAGCGAATATTTGCCAAACAAAATTGTCACTCATCTGGCGATAGCGATGTGCTTTCCTACGATGTGAAAAGAGCGTGTGAATTCAATATTAAGTCATTACATTTAACTATTTTAGAGGCTATGGACATTGTTTACTTCATTGATGTGTTTACTGTGTTAATGCACTGAGGATGGGAGTAGGATTCGGTATTCGGTTTTGGATTCGGCAGAATCTTAACCAGTGGATTCGGTATTCGGCCGAACCCCAAAAATCTGGATTTGGTGCATCCCTACTCTGAAGTACCAACCCAGTCTCACGGCAGTTTGTGATGGCATCATGAAAAGAAATCTATTAGATCGTGATACCATCACCATATTTTGAAGATTTTCGTGATGGGGGTCACGATTTTTTAAACTAATGTATTTCAATAGGATGCATCTTTCGTTATCACAGCACGGTTATTTCTGCCAGTCAGCTGCAGCAGAGAATCTGTATACAGATTTGCTATTATTGGTATTTTTAGCCCAATAACCGCTGTTTTAATCAACATTTATTCACCAGATCTTATCATGGTTTATATGTATTATTTCAGTCTATTTCGGCCAGGGAAGCTGGATTGCTTTGTTGTTTATTGATATTTTTAAAACTATAACGCTACACCTATCAACATTTATTTAGATGTTATCATGGTATTCATTTCTTTATTTTAATAATATTATTTCAGTCTTATTACCGGTAAATTATTACAGTATGCTGTAAGACAAAACAGTAGGCTACGATATGAGCCGAGCTGGACGCATTCAAAGCTGATATCCCACAATGCAATGCGGACATTCATATCAGAGAATCAACGACAATATCGCTTCACTGTACATATTTAATCAGTGGTTTTATAGGTCTTAGTGGTCCCCGCATTGCATTGTGGGATGTCGGCTTTGAATGCATCCAGTTCGGCTCATATCGTAGCCTACTGTTTTGTCTTACAGCATACTGTAATATTTCACTGGTAATAAGACTGAAATAATATTGTTAAAATAAAGAATGAATACCATGATAACATCTAAATAAATGTTGATAGATGTAGCGTTATGGTTTTAAAAATATCAATAAACAACAAAGCAATCCAGCTTCCCTGGCCGAAATAGACCAAAATAATAACATTAAAAGAAATACATATAAACCATGATAAGATCTGGTGAATAAATGTTGATTAAAACAGCGGTTATTGGGCTAAAAATACCAATAATAGCAAATCTGTATACAGATTCTCTGCTGCAGCTGACTGGCAGAAAGAATAGTGCTGTGATCACGAAAGATGCTTCAATTTTCAAAATATGGTGATGGTATCACGATCTAATACATTTCTTTTCATGATGCCATCACAAACTGCCGTGAGACTGGGTTGGAAGTACACCCCATCCCAGTGTAGACATGAGACATGCTAACTAACAACAGGCTTTGGTTCTGTTGCTGTGCATGAATGCCTGCAGGCAGCAATACCGACTTGTTTGTGGCTTTGCATTGTGTGATTTTAAAGCTGTGCTGCTGTGAGCATAACCACTGGCTTTGGTCTTTTTCTTTTCTCTTCTCCCACAGCTGACCCATTTATGACCTGTTTTTCTTGTCATGCCTGATATTAGAAAAGTTTAATCATTGCTGGGAGACATACAAAGAGGATTAACATTCCTGGGTCTCCTACACTCAGACGTTGCCCTTTTCTCCCATTTCTCCTCTGTTTGGTTTCTCACCCCCCTCTCTTTCTTCCTCACTTCTCTACACTTTTTGCCCACTTTTGTTCCTTTGCTTGTTACTTCAGTCTATTGCTCCTTTCATATTTCTGCTAATAGTTCTGTCAGCAATCAAATAAGTTATTGACTGCAGTTCTTTCACCTCTCATCATTTATTCTACTGTAAAAGTACTAGTGGACTGGTGTAATAATACCACTAGAAATATGTAGTTGTACTGACAGCATTGGATATTTAATGTTGCTGTTCTGTTCCTCTTCCCTTTCCTTTGTTTGTTTGCATCTGTGCAGGATATGACCCAATTGTTTGTGTTTGTGTTGGACAGTTAAGCTGCAATTACAGCATTTCACCACGGAGGCTTTTTTTGCTCTCAGCCTGAAGGCTGAAGACTCTGTGTGGTGTGTGGGCTCGCTGGTGCCATGTCTTCTATAATACATACAGGATGTGTCTGCTGTCTGTGTATACTGTATCAACATAGTATCTGTATGCTGTCACCTACTGTACACAGTGCTCTCTGTATGGACAGTAATAGCGGGGCTGCATTTTACTTAGTAATGAGTTTGAAAAGAGATTAGTGTGGTTAGAATACGGGTCTGTGTCTTAAAACAACTCCACGTTTCTTCTATCTATAACGGATCATGTGTACATGTCTCTGCACCACACACACACACACACACACACACACACACACAGAGAAAACCACACATTACAAAAGTTCGTTTTTTATAATATCAGATAATAAGTTTAATCGGCTCCAATCAGCTCTTATTAGGTATAATTGAGTACGAGTATGACCACCACGACTCTCACCCACTTTTTGGTAGGAGCACCTACTCCCTTCTAACACACACTCCAACTATTCAGCAATGGAATGAGTGGATAAAAACACATCAAGATAGGGGAGTATTGAATGTTTCTCATATTATTCACAGTCCAGCAGCTCCAGTTCCACATTTGACCCTTGAATGTACAGTAAAGACGGATCAATTGTCAAATCTTATTTTATAGCATAACCCTGTAAAACGAGTCTAAAACCAATACAAGTTCAGTGTGTTGATTGTGAAGTGAGATTGTAGAACTGAATTTGATAATGGAAATTGTTAGTGTATATAAGCATTCCACATGTATGTTTTCCACGTGAGGCCGTGTGTGGGCTAAAACTAGTTTTCTGCCGCAGCCAGAAGAGCTTGGTAGTATTTCCAGAGTTTGTTTGATGTATGATGCTATCTGCTGGATGTATAGCACCACCTCAGTGCTGTCTCCAGATTGATGATTAGTCTGCCTGAGGCTATACAGTAGAGACTCGGCTGGCCTTTGAAGTTCTTTGTTAATGGAGTCGGACACCACCGGTCACAACCTTGTTTCAGCTGTCCTACAAAATGCTTCAAGAGTTTAAGTATTCTCTGGTTGTAGATCCAACAAATTTTTGTCTCACATACAAATTTTTGTCTCACATACGTATTTTATAGGCTAAAACCAAGTGCTATACAAGTTACCCAAAATACAAAGAAAAACAGTTATTAAGCGTTATTACTGTGTTCAACCTCCCTGAGCCATCAGAACAGTATGAACATCTTATTCTATGAGTATCTACCTCTGCTTAAAGGATATAATAGCGTTCTTCCAGGAGAGATTGGGGTTTTAATTGCTGTTGGTAGAAACCACTGCTAAAGGCGCCAATCCAAAATGTCCTATTTAATAAGTGTTAAGATGTGATTGACATGGCTATGGCATATGGTTCACATCATTTCTATGCTCATCAAACTGTTTTAGTGACCACCAGGGCCCGGTGGGAATGGCTAATGTCATCCTGCAGACAACCACTCCCGTCAACTCATGGGATGAATAGGATCACCCAGCTTTGCATGTATTATTATAGATATTTCCAATGATCTGTTGCAACTCCATATGTAAAACATGTCAGACAAAGGCACCCTACTTTAGAATAGAGCTGCCAAAGCTGCCTTCAAAGCCCCTGAAGATTTGGTTTTACGCATTCTTTATGTTTTGCAATTACATGAAATAGTAAAGTTAGGTTATATTTATTAGGCTTTTAAAAGTAAAAACTCAGCTAATCTGGGTCCCATTAGGTCGTATCGCAGAGCTCCCAGTAAGAAGCTGATTGTAAACTAGGTTTTCAGGGTTTTTAAAATCTTATTTGGTCTGGTGGAAATAATTTTTTAGCAGTCACCCTAATTGTTGGCCAAGCAAGTGGTAAAGGGTGAAATAGCTGTGTCATTAGCGTTATCTTTTGTGCGCTGTGGTCCACCCGGCCACAATCTGACCTCTCTCTCTGCCTCAGTGGCTTTCATCAGTCATAGAGCTGTTCTTCTCAGCCTATCATCAGCTGTCATTAGCGCTCTGAGAGGCCCCTGCTCTAACTCACACACACACACACACACACACACACACACACACACACACACACACACACACACACACACACACACACACACACACACACACACACACATATATTCTGAGGTGACACAGCACAGGCTATTATTCAAAGTTAGGCCTAAATGCTCCACCACATGGGAGTCTTTGATAGTATTTTAGCCAGAAATGTCAGAGAGTGAGAGGCATTTCATCCTTTACCCATTAATGTTTTGGAAAGTTCATTGTAATCTGATGATTTCTGACACCTGCTTTATGTTTCTCTTATGGTTTTGACCTTGTCTAGGAGAAATAACCTTTACCCAGCACACACCCTAATTGATTGCTATTTGTCATTGACCATGACCGGTCATAACACACAAACATATACATGCACAAACTGATATAGTATCTTCTCCAAAGGCATGGCTTGTTGACAGGAAGCCAATAAAGCCTTCATTTTCTGGAGGGACATGATGAATTATTGCAACCATTCTGTCTCTGTCTCAATGGATACACACACATCAGTCTCCCTTGTAGTTACTTTGAAAAAGACATGACCCATTTTTTACCCTTAAGTGCTGCAACAGGCCTTTATCATTAATGGCTTTATTATGGTACATGCATACTGTTCCTTTTCAAATACCCTTATGTAAGTATTTTTAATCCTTGGGAAAAAAAAAATACTCAGGAGCTCTTTTTAAACAACTGTGCTTGGCTATTAAAACACAAGTGGTTACATGTGCTGCCCTCTGATTAAATACATCAGACATTTACATACCACATTTTAGAAGGGTTGCTTTGTGGGAGTAGGCTGCTGCTGTTCCCCTAACTAGAGATTTTGTCACGCTGTAAACATTTTACATTTCAGAAAGCAGTTGTAGAAACAGACGATGAAGAGAAGTATAATTTATTTGTTTTAAGAATCTCCCTGCTTGCTGCTTGAAACTGATTCAGCTCGCTCTGACCTCTTCTGGGGTGCCTTCTCCGGCTGATCTGACTGACTCTCAGAGCCCCTGTTGTTGTGAAAGTGTGTTGGTGTTTGCTTTGGCGTGGGGGAAACTGTAAATGTCTATTCTTAGCCTTTGAAAAATTAAATCAAGCAGCCGCCAAGCTGTTGGCTGTGAACTGAGTGACTGTGTCATGTTAGCGCCTGGTAAACATAGATGAACACACACACACACACACACACACACACACACACATCAGTGACAAAACTGTGTTTCAAGTGTAACCATGAGGTTAATCACAGATGTGTACAAGTGCATGTATGTGTTTGTGCTGCAGGTATTGACATGTATGTGTGCAAACTCCTGTAAATGTGTGGATGAGCCAGTGCAGCACAGTTTGAGTGTTGTGTGATAAGTTTGGCATAGGAAGCCATTGATTTGTTGACACGTCCCTCTACATCAACAGAGCTGCCAGCAGTAGGTCCACTGTCAGTGAAATGGCAGCTAGAGAGGAGAAGCAAAGGTGAGGGGCGTTGAGGCTGGACTGGCTCCTAACTGATCAAATGCTCCTGCAAACTGTGGCCTGAGGATACATGCACACAATGGCCCCACAACTGTAACATCTGATTCACAAAATACTTGTAGCACACAGAAGACAAAACACTTGAAAGAAGCTTCTCATGGCAGTAACATTTCTAAGAATCAGGTCACAGCATCTGAATCTTTGGACAATGAGTGTTAGATTAAAACCTGACGCCATGCCTTCCAGGCAAAGGCTTGGTCCCCTGGGTAGCGCCAATGACACATCCAGCAAGGACAGCTCATCAAAGGCACGGGGTGGTGATTAAACAGGGACTTACTGGTCAGTGCTTGGTGCATCAGAGTGATGAGTGATAGGGAGATGGATGGTGCAAGTTGATGAATGTCTGTAAGGAGTAGAGTGTGCTTCCAGGAAAAAGGGTTTAAGCGACAATACTGGACAAGAATGGATGAGGTGTCGGGGTGGTAGTGTGGGTTCAGTCCTCTCTTACTAGCAGCACGCATTCATATGGTGTCATTCAACTGTAGCTACAGATACTCACTCTGTAACTGCTGAGCTAACTACTCGTGTCTCTTGCGTGGTACGGCATTGCCGTGTGTGTCTGCAAATGTGTGTATGTTTGGTGTGTGCTGTCAGCCAGTGATGCCTCTTTCTTTATAAGCTGGTGTTGACAGGCAGAGACAGAGGTTGTGTAGAATGTGATGAAGGAGCCAGGGGAGCTCTTTCAGATAGCTGAAGGTCAAAACTACCAAGGGTTTCATCATCACTCACTCATATATCGACTGCCCTGACCACAAGATGACTGTGCTCTTCCTTACGGTGTAGCTGTGTGATATACACTCAGGCGTACACAACAGCAGCGTCATTACTCATATTTTGCATTGATTTTACAATATGAACAAATATGCAGATTATCTAATAAGCAAATCACATAGCAAAAAAAACTGTATTGATTACAGTAGGGTGACCAACACAAAAGTCATGAATTAGCAGCAAGCTCAAACATTTTTGTCTATGCATGCTTTCAAGTGTATGCCTTGCTTTTGCTTCGTCAGACTCTTAGTTGCTGAGAGGCTTTTACTGTGAAGTAGCTGCAGGCATGCAGGCAACATACATGAAAGTGTGTGAGCTAATGAAGATTGGAATGCTAACTCATTGCTCTTAATCTGGATTTGCACTTTTTCCTGACTTTTTTTGTCAAAGGATCAGTTTAAAACTTTGCACAGGAGGTCCTGTGAGAAACTACACTACACACACATATATATATATATATATATATATATATATATATATATATATATATATATATATATATATATATATATATTTTGTAAGTAGAAAGATTATAAGGTCTTGTATGGCTTTTAAAGATATCCCTTGATCATGTTGATCCTGTGATCCCTTGGGCTCATAATACCCTTAAAGATCTTTAGAAAACCACAAAGAAGCATGGTGATCCACCGAAAGCAAGGCTGTTTATCTTACTTATTTAACATATTATATATATTAACATATACCAACATACAGTATGACATATGAGTTGAAATGTAATTTGTATGTGGCAACCATATGTGGCAACCACTCTCACTAACACACCACTTGGATTCCACTTAGTGGAACGTTTCACATTCTTTCTGTAGGAAGATGTTCATACTTCCTGTCTCTCTACATGATGAATAAAGCGGCTCCTGTTTTGCAAAACCCCTGCAGTCATAGCACATGTAATGCAGGCTATTGGATGTGATTGGATTCATCGTAATTCACACTGTGTGATGCAGTGAGTGTAATTAAAAAGCAGTCTGTCCCACTATACAGTTTTGATAGCTGCACCCACTTGCTCTCAGCGACCGTGATCTCACTGAGTCTGTCTAAACAAATACTTCATCCCTCTGAGGAGGAGGAGGGGTGGGGTGCAGACACTGTGAGTGAGATGGAGAGAAAGCTGGACCATGCAGCATAATGAAACATGCATTAAAGGGGAGGAAAAGGAGACACTGTAATAAAGGAAAGACACATCCATATACCTTGAGGGCTTTATCTTTTCATTGTATATAAGCTACAAAATATTTGCTGCTCATTTAGCTTCATCCAGACCAACCTAAAGACCCAGTGCTATGATATGATACTCAGAAAACTCAGCAGCATGGTGTTCGTTAAAATGCTGCATGTTGATTTAAGTATCCCGTGACTTATTATGGGAGATTGCAACATGTTGAAGTCCCTCAAAAAACTTTTCTTCATCTTGACATACAATCCAAACTAATTCTGTCACCATGCGCCGACTTCAATGCTTTTGCCTGTCATTTAAGTTATTAAAGCAATTCACAGACCAATGACTTCATCAGTATATGATTGATTTAAGTGCTTTCAGCTGCACTTGACTTCACTGTATCCACACATGTAATGTGTGGACATGCTGAGGGTCTGTTTCACCATATTATTTTCATCTGGTGTGTTTGTACCACACGTGAGTGGCCGTTTGTTTTCGGTTGTTTACACACAAAAATAAATCTGATTTTCACACATTTCTTAATTAAATTAATATAAATAAATCGTTTTTTTGGAAGTGAAGGTGGCACTCTGATGCCTGCTAATTTGAATGCGTGTCATCACTGAAACATGTTTTGACACAAGACACCACAAACCTAGAGGTCAGGGTGTCCCCTCTCAGCCCTCTCTGATTGTTTATTTTATTGTCTTTTATGCCCCACTTTGGTTATATTCATGTCAAAAACATATATTGTAGCCTAGCAGAAGTGCTGCATCCTTCACAGACAGACCGTTGGGTGACTTTTGCATGCTTGAAACACAAGCTCCAGCTCTCACATAGTTTCAGTGAGGCCTCATGGAGGCTGACTGATGTGTGGTGAAAACATGTTTCTGTGTCCTCTCTGTCTGTCCTGAAGGTTTCCAAGAATCTCTGCTCTGTGGCTGTCATCCCTTAAACTAAGATCTCTGAAACAGACATGCAGTCACAATGATGGATAGATGAACAGGTTACAGTTGAGAGTTTAGATGAGACAAAAAGAGAGTGAGCATAAAATAAATGAAAGATTTTGGACAAAGGCAACCAAAGAGGACAATAAGGTTTAATGGACAGAGAATCTGCCGAAATGAACTGACTGACCTTGTGCTTGTCTTGGCCAGAGACCAGAATGCAGAACATGTGAGAAACACTCTGTTTATGGCAGATAGGGAGCAGGGTTCGTTCCCTTCATTCAGTTACATGTTCTAGAGGATCACAAGTTTCCAAAATCATGTAAGCTGAGCGGAGAACCAAAAAAAAAGCAGCAAATCATTTACATCTGGCTCGGTCCTGCTAGACAGCCACAAGAGATCTGTGGTGGAATACAGAGCTGTGTTTTCCCTGCTGATTGTATCTGTCTACCCGTCTGCATACTCTGTGTCCTTCTGTCTATGACTAAACAGAATTATTATTATCATCATTCTGTTATCGTTTTGTTTTAAGATTTGTTTTTGGGCATTTCAGTCTTTAAAAGAAAGGACAGCTAGATATGATAGGGGAGAGAGAGGGGGAAGACATGCAGGAAATCGTCACAGGTCGGTCCTGAACCCTGGACCGTCTGCGTCAAGGCATACATCTGTATATGTGTGTCTGCTCTACCAACTGAGTTAACCCGGCCACGATGTTTTCAATAATTTGATTCTAAAAATGTCAGAAAATAATGACAAAATGTGCATTACAATTTCCCACGGCCTAAAGTGACATCTTCGAACCATTGTCTAACCAACAGTTCCAAAGATATTAAAATCAATGATACAGAGAAAAAAACAGCAACTTTTGGGCATTTTTGCTTGACAAGTTACTTTCGATTTCTGTCAACCGACTGAATGCTGTGATGTTATGATTTAGTAGATGATTGCAGCCCCACGCTATATATCACCTGAAGGAGCAGATGTGTGTCAAACAGGTCTGACAGGAGCATAGCATGGCATCTGTACACCTGACATCTCTATTCACGGCTTAGATGCTCTTACTTCTACCTAAACAACTGTTTTTCATTGCATGTCTTAGATGTCTCTGCGGTCGGACAGCCTGGGGTTGGGGTACTCACCCGACCCAGACCACACAACCCTCACATCCCACACTTGTGATGAAACATTTTCCATTGAAACATGCTTTCTCCTCTTGCCCAAGTGTTCCGCTATGCCAAACATGTGCTGCTCTTTTGAAATGTTGGATCAT
The DNA here is from genome assembly GCF_031162955.1 of Sander vitreus. Taxonomy (NCBI): domain Eukaryota; kingdom Metazoa; phylum Chordata; class Actinopteri; order Perciformes; family Percidae; genus Sander; species Sander vitreus. Next base: position 16,422,249 of record NC_135871.1, on the reverse strand, counting down.
TAATGTCCATAAACACTTCAAACGCTGAAGAACGATTGCTCTAAAGCTGGCTCATTGGAGCTGCATTTGGTGGGGTTATTGTTTTAGGCAGTGGAGGAAAGTACAGACCGTTTTTTGGACGAGGAATCTGCTCATGGAAAGGAATCAGATTATTAAGCCTATGCAGTCTGTATTCACACCAAGGGCAAATACCAGCAGGGGACATTTAAGGACGTTGCTTATTGAAGATTTATGTGAATATTTATTGCAGTAGGCTTTATTCTAAAAATTCAAGATAGAATTTCTAGGTCTTTCTGAAATATTGGTCAATATTAGGTAAAAAACCCATTTTGGATACCTGCACCAAATCATTAAAACCTCATTTCCCTTGTTTTTTCAACCTGAAAGACAGAAGTAATCGCATCATTTCAGCTTCTGTACCAAACAAGCATATTATTTTGCAAGCAATATTACAAGGTTGTTAATTGAATGCTATAGATGTATCACACTGTGAGGAGTATTCTCAGTCCTGTGGTTACAAGACAAATGTGTGTTTTGTCATCTCAGTGGCCAATGTGACGATATCCTGGGATTTATTATAAGTGACGCTGGGCAGAGGAGATGTGGTGAGGTGCAGAGAGGGGTCAGCGATAATGAAACCATGAGTTTAGGTTTATTGTCTGAGAGTGAGAGTGAGTAAAAGCACGAACTAGGGCTTGTCATCAGGGCAAGGAGGAGTAAAGAGAAATATGAGAAGAGTGAGAGGTCTGTTGGCCTGGCCCCATTTCAGAAAGCAGGTTAAGTGAAAACTCATAGTTAATTGATTCAGAGTTGACAGAAAATCTTTTCATTTTTTGTCAGTTACTATGGCATCATACTCTGTGAACCTAGCCTACTCGCTAGCAGATTTTCTTCTACTAACCCTGAGTTTCTTCCCCCTTATAACCCGATGTGTTATTATTCTTTACAAATAACAATATATCTTTCTTTTCATGAGGTCTTCTTTTTTTTCCTACAAGTACAAATGCAGTACAGCACTTAATATTTGTCATTTTGTTCATCATGTTGTTAAAACAAGTAAAATCATTCACCTCACCCTCCTTTTAACTGATGTTCTAGCAGTTGTATTTCAAATTCTGTCTTTTTCATCTGCAACCTTATGAGCTCCATTTGTTTCTGCTTTTTAAAAGCACAGGGAGCTATAGGAGCACAAAATTACATAGAATTTTACAGTGCCAGGCCTTCTAAATTTCATTGTAAGTCATGGGCCAACAATGCTGAACATCTTAGCCAAGTTGGGCTGTGGAAGTGGAGGGCCTCTTTTCCTCGTAATCCCACCCAGCATTGCTCTGTTAAAGAAATAAGGTGCAAGTTTTATCATGGTAAACCATCAGTTAGATCTTTTTTTTTTAAGATTCTTTTTTGGGGCTTTTTTCTTTATTAGATAGTGACAGTGGATAGACGGGAAAGGTGGGAGAGAGATGGGGGATGACATGCCACAGGTCGGACTTGAACACTGGGCCGCTGCAAAGGACTCAGCCTACATGGTTCACACGCTCTTACTGGGTGAGCTAGATGTCGCCCCTAGATCTTATTTTTAAGACGTAAACCTCAGAAGGCCTCTCTGCATATCCCCTTGTGGCAGCTGACAATGTGTCTTCATCATCCGCCTGTAAGAAACATTTAAAACATTGTTTTCTACTCTCTAATCCATTATGAAGCATCTGTGGAGTATTTTTAAGAGTACTTACAGCTGCATTGTCTATTATAGCAGGCTCCACCAGACAGATCACACCAGCTGTAACTGATGAAGAAGTGCCCAACATAAATCAAATGTAGTTTTTACAACAGTGCAGGCCACGTCACAATTTCCCACATAAATAACTCAATTGAGTCACCTTAAAATAGATTGTAAAGTCTATAGGACAACTAAGAATCTGAAAAAGCTTCCTCCAGAGATGCCTTCAGCAAAAGGTTGCCCACTGTTCTGACTGAGGACCATCTCTTCAGCCTCTGTGAGTGGACCCCCTCCTGTTTTTCAGGCTTCAGCCTTTTTTTGTATTGGCTATAATGGAGGTCCAATTTGTCCATTCAGCACCAATTTGGAGACTTGCATGCGTTAGGGCAGTTAATGTTACTTTTAAAGACAATAATAAATACAGGCTGTTTTGGTTTTGTTTAGAAAGGTACTCTGTTTGCTTAGAAAATTCCACTACCACTGTATAGGGTAGGCTTAACAACAATTGCTTGAAATAAAATTATACCTTTTTGATGTATATTTTTACATTTCATCTTCAGTTGCTGCCAAGTGCATTTTGTGCCTGTTGGGTTTGACCTGAATAAATATAAAGACATATGCATACACACAAATGTTGAATAAGTGGAATACTCGAGATAGAACTTCAATTCTTTTTTAAATGAATACTCACTCATTCCATTGATGAGGGCTTTTTATACACCGTCGTGTCCACCCTTTACTCATAGTTAACTTGACTCAGAGTTGATTAAACTAATTCTTATCACCTCTTCTGAAACCAGCAACTCTGAGTTTGACAGTTTAGAGTTAATCAACCCAGAGTTCAGGTTGGAACTCAGAGTTTGTTAAATCTGCTTTCTGAAATACCCATCTGAGGCTAAAGAGGTGCAGAGGAGAAAGACAGAGCAGAAAGGAAAAAACAGACTTAAGTAGAGATTTAAAATACTGCTAAAATAACGCCCAACAAGGTTGATTAATATGAGGACACTCGTGTAGGTAAATCCAGATTTTCTGTCATAATGGTGTGTAGTGCCTAAACAATTATTGGATGTATCGATTACTGACAGACAAAACAAACTTAAATGACTCAATTGCAAAGTTCCCAACAACTTACCAGTGCATTGTCTGTTTACAAATCAGATACTGTACAACCTTTTTATTTTGTGCATTTTGTTTTGCATTTTGAAAGTAACTTCTCTTCCGGCTCATCCTCTTCATTTCTCTTTGAGCTAAGAGGACTACCTCAGTAGTTTTTGCCAGCTCACACGTCAGTTTTGGGAAACACACTACACAAGCCTCCCCACAGTTTGCTTGACCAAATCCGACATAATGAGAACAATTTGCCAATTGTCCTATAGTTGTAAAGGGGACCAGTCTTTTGTTTCTGGATAACCTACATACACCATTGATCTTGATTGCATAGGCTATACCCTAATCAACAGATTACCTTCTATAGAAATAATTTAAGACCCTTAACAGTACATCAGTATATATTTTGAGAACCTGTTGTGTTCAGTTCTCTAGGGCAGAAGGAGGGCACTTGATAGCAGAGCTAGCAAGGGCACAGGGCCTATATTTCCATCTAACAATAGCAGAATGCCACCCAAACACAGCCTCTCTGAGCCACACTCATTATCCTGGTCTGTTTGAAAAGACACTGACAAGTAGGAGATGGGAAAGTATGTCTAATTAGTGGCCACTGTCCCACCTAAAGAGACCGCCTCGTCTCTCGGTTCTGATGGGGTCAGAGTTCACGACCTGACTGCCAAAATATGAGAAGGGCTTTGACTCTGTGCACAGTTTTATCAGCCTGCATGCCCACACACACACACACACACACACACACACACACACACACACACACACACCAACACACTTTGACCTCCCTCTGACCCTCCGCTCATCCCTGTCTGACTTTGACCTCTGCCATTGTGTGTGTAACAAAAAGAGAGAGGGAGGGGTCAACAGGTCTCCAGGGCTGATGCGCCTGTTTCCAAACGGGTGTAAATCTGCGCTGTTTGTACGTGCACGTGGGTGTGTGAAGAGTATTTCGTTTTGTTTCTGCTTATGTTTTTTGGCCAATATTTGTTTTGTGTCTTTGCATCCTGGCACTCTCTGTGTATAACTACATGTGAGTGCTTGGTTGGCTGCTGCACCTATGATTATCCTCTTTGATGTGTGTGTGTGTGTGTGTGTGTGTGTGTGTGTGTGTGTGTGTGTGTGTGTGTGTGTGTGTGTGTGTGTGTGTGTTTTTTTCTGGGCAGCTGTAAATCTCCAGACTGACATGTTGCTTCAGTAGGGAAACAGCAGGTTTGAGACACACTGATGACCTTCACAGATGGCTTTAGGACCCTGCCCATGGGAGGCCTTCGACTTCACCTATTCATTTATTCATTTTCCACTGCAGAGGAGACACTGAGGCCAATGTGATTGTTTCCGAGAGCCAAAGTCCCTTGAGAGCAGCTTGGGTGTTTTCTTATCCAGTCCCTTCTCCCCCTTCATTCTTCCCCTCTAGCCTCTTCTGTCCCCCTGCCCTTGTTTCCCAAGGTTGGTGTTGTTGTGCTTTGTGTGTGTGTGTGTGTGTGTAACCTTATCGCCCTAGTGCAACAGAACAGATGACGGGCTTTGAATGTCTTTATCACAGTGTCATTGTGTCACAGAGTCAGTTTGTGTGGATCACAGATCAGTACCAAGAAGAGGAAAGGCTACAAGTTGACTGTCATTTATTTCTCCTTTCACACTTAGCAACTTCATGCGTCTTAGATGGATGGAATAGAAAGGTATCAATGCAGCCAAGAGGTTTTAGATTGCAATTTGATTGCTCCAACTAACTTGGTTGGTTGAATCATTGAAAATTGAAAATTTGTCTCAAAAGGTCGCTCTGTCCTTAGTATAAAATAGCAAGATGTAAAATGACACATTAGTGTCAGGGTGTCACAGAGCACGGCAAATTATTCATCTGATTCTGAAAAGCAGTGATTTCATATTCCACATGCATTGTGAAATTACTCAGCTAGCTGAAACTGGCTGGTTTAGCTTGGGCAAGTAGGAATGCAAATGAGAGCGGCCTTCTCACTGTGTGTGTGTACCACATGTAGAAAGTTTCTCTGACTTTATTATAGGGAGAAAATGATTCCCTGGCTTGCTCTAAGCCTTTTAAAAAAGGGAGTCTACACGGCACACTTATGCACATCAGCAAACACACTCACGAAAACACACGCACACCACGAAACGCAACATCTTTAATGCATTTTACTGAGAAAGGCAGGCCAAGGCTCAGGGCCAGTACAGTCTTTCTGTCCATGTGCTGCTGTTTCCACCCTCTCTCACTCTCTTCTTCTAAATGAATGTACAACTCTCTCCGTCCTCTCTTCCTGTAGACAGGTGGTCTTGTGGTTCAGACCTGAAGGATGTTGGCTTACTGTATAATGCTGTTTTAATGGTACCTTGTGTGGTGGTTAGAGAGAGGCATGCTGCAACTACTAGAAATTCTCCTGACCCTCCAGAACGTTATATAATGGTCTCTTTCTGTTGAGGTAGACTAGTCAAATCTGATTAGCATGTGTATGAGTGTGTGTGTGTGTGTGTGTGTGTGTGTGTGTGTGTGTGTGTGTGTGTGTGTGTGTGTGTGTGTTCATGTGCTCAGTGGTGTGTGAGCGAGTGTTCATGTCTGCCTTAATGTTTAAGTTAAAAGAAGATAAAAAATCTATCATTCCAATTTATCCTGATAAAGTAACACAATCTAGAAAGTACTTAATTATCTTTTGAATCTTCCTTGTTCTTAAAAATGAACTGGTAACAATTTCTGTCATTTATGCCTTTTCACTTCTTTTGTTTTTTAAAGATAATTTTTGGGGCATTGTAGGCCTTTATTAAGACAGCTGAAGACATGAAGGGGGAATGACATGCAGCAAAGAGCCGCAGGTCAGAGTCAAACCTGTAGCCGCTGCGTCGAGGAGTACACCTCTATGTATGGGCGCACGCTCTACAAGGTGAGCTACCCAGGCGCACCCCTTTTTACTTGTTTGAAGAAAAATGTAATTTGTTGCCAATGCACTATACCTTGTCCAAAGACAATGCAATTCAAGACATCAGCAGTAAATGTCTGGCCTTTTTTGCCCAGAATCAGAGAGCAAGGGCTTTCTTACAGACTGTCTCCACCCATCCTAAAAAACCGGAGTGAAGTTACAAAATCTAATATTGAATATTGGATCACTGGATATTTGTTGTTTTTTTATTGCCCATGACTTCTAAAGAAATCAAATAAAACCTCATTGATAAAGAGATTTGTGATTACTGGAACAGATCAGCATTTTACAGCCACCGGTTTCAGTGTTGGTATGTGTAAGAATAAAAAAATAAAAAATTCCGTTTATGTAATTTTACAGTACACACATTCAGGCTTCATAATCTCATTTCCCAAATGAACTTCATCACACTAGAAAAATATTTTCTCAAATATTTAAAAAAAGCGGGTGTTAAGTCGATCACACCCATCTCTCTGGGTTCAATCAGAAGAAGTTATGGAACATTTTGAAAATCACCAAGTAGAATAAGTGGGTGCTAAGGGAAAGTATGTTAAATGAAAACATCAAATTGCAACATTAACTCTGTGTGTGTGTGTGTGTGTGTGTGTGTGTGTGTGTGTGTGTGTGTGTGTGTGTGTGTGTGTTCTTGTTTAACTATATTCGTGGGGTCCAAAAACCGGGAATACAGTATACTTGTGGGGTCCGGAGAGCTTTGTGGGGCCAAAATGCTGGACCCCACAACTTTAAAGGGCTGTTTGAGAGTTAAGACTTGGTTGTAGGATTAGTGTTAGAATTAGGTTATGTTTACGGTTAGGGTTAGGCTTAAGGTTAGGCATTTAGTTGTGATGGTTAAGGTTAGGGTAAGGGGCTAGGGAATGCATTATGTCAATGACGGGTCCCCACAAAGTATGTTAAATGAAAACATCAAATTGCAACATTAACTCTGTGTGTGTGTGTGTGTGTGTGTGTGTGTGTGTGTGTGTGTGTGTGTGTGTGTGTGTGTGTGTGTGTGTCTCTGTGTGTGTGTGTGTGTGTGTGTGTGTGTGTGTGTGTGTGTGTGTGCGTGTGTGTGTGGCAGAGATGTGACCACTATTCAACTGTGAAAAAGGTGCTGCTTATCTGCGCACTGCAATAAAAACAAACAATATAACCATTCTTCTACAGTGTGTGTGTGTGTGTGTGTGTGTGTGTGTGTGTGTGCGCTGATGCCCTTTCTGCACTACTTCTCTGCAACTGGAGGAAAGTGAGACAATGGGAGCTTTTAGTCATATTTTTCCCAACGTGTGTCTTTTGTGTGTGTTTCTATGCGTGTCGCTGGTCGCTCATCGGGCCCTTATTAACTCCACTAAGTGATCTTTGAGGAGGTGCTGATGGGTGTCTGTGAGATCCAGCCAAGTTTCTCTCCTTTTCACCTTCCCTCCTTTTTTGTCTTCCTCCACTTTGAGTTCACTGATCACCACATCTTGTTTTATGAAACCTGCTCATCATTTTTCTCTAAGCTGCATGTATTCGACTGCATGAGAACTGATTTAACTCTGATCAACACTTTCTATACCTGTATGGAATTTGAATTTCTAGTTCAGTGTTTATCGTGTTTGATTGCTCACAGAGACATTGTAGGTTTTGAAGTCTCTGATAAAGGCAGTCCTGTCCAACATGCGTCTACCGTATTATCCATTTCCCCTCTTGTTTTTGTCCTTCCACAGTCTAGAGACAGAGTGTGCTCTATCTCCACAATCAGCTGGAAATAGGTCATCATTCTACTGGCGTTCACGCTTCGAGCAGTCTCCAAAAGTCTCCACATTTCGGGAAATATGGCCAGAAGGCAATGGACATTGTTCAGTGTCACAATTGATCCATCTTGTATTTTGGAGAACAAAGATGCCAAATATTTTCATTGCAGTGAATTAGTTGTGTGTGCGAATCTGGAGTGATTAAGGTCTGGGTGGTTTTGATAAAGTTGGTCGGTTACATTGCAGCCTGCTGTCTGTCTGCGTCACCCCTTTACTCATTAAATGCTGGTGCTTGTGTAGCCCAGGCTCTGTGTAAAGCTGTGCCCAGTGTGGATCTGGAATATTTTGGCATCGCAGAAAGCGTAACTGAGGTTTCACCTCTTTTTCCCCAGTGAAAGGAAAAATGAAGGTGCAAGACAGGCCATGTGCACGCTTACAATCCCAGAACTTAGATGAGAACATTTTCAAAGTAAATTAAATAGTCTAAACGTGTATTTATTGTTCATCAGATCAATGTACAATTGAAATTGTTTAGCGATGTTTTAGGTTTGGACTGTTGGATTGATACATGGAAAATGAAAAACTAGAAAATGGGAGTAGTTTCCTTTTCTATCCATCCATGCCATGGCTTGACTGCATCTGATTGGCCGGTGGGAACAATTGAATCTGTCAAAAGTGGAAATACAGAACGCTTTCTATTACTTTTCTATATATAAAAAGGAAAATTAGACTATTAAGTTTTACACTGACCCAGGATAGTACATATCTCTGTATGGAGTCTTATGTACAGTAAGTGTGTGTAGGTATGCACATGCATGCATGTGTTTTCTCAACCAAGCAAATATTTTGTGATAAAGTCAGATAAAGAGGGATGAGTGTGCACACTGTGTTTAGTCATAATGATAAAGAAATGGCACGTTTCCAAGAAATATTCTTTATAAAAATTTCAAATATATTTTATTTATTTCCTTTTTTGTAAAACAAAGATGTATTTCAGTAACATAACTACTTACATGTTAACTGATTAGAAAATGTTGTCAAAGTTAAATTTTCATCTTTTACTGCTACGGCAACAGTGAATTCAGGTGCTATGTCTGTATGTATGATTCCTGCTTTCATACAATAGAGGTTTAACAGAAGCAAACTCAAAAATTGAAGTACAAAACAAATAAACATTTGAATAGTGATAGTGAAAAACAGTACCAGAGACTTATCAACCCAACATTGTTGGTTCTGTCCAGAGTCTCTTTCTCTCTCTTTCTCTCTCTTTTATTCTCCACTTGTTTTCAGAATGATGTCTTCTCTGCCTTAACTTCCTTCTCTCTCCAATTGAAAAAGCAAAAGAATATTCAAGTTTCCCTCTTTCAGGCCACAAAAAAATGTTGCTGTACAAAGTCAGTGGAAGCATCATCCAGGCTGTCTCATCCCATCTGTCTTCTTTCCCAGCAGGGATAAATGCAAAAAGCCCAATTTTATAATCATTTAGTATTTATCAGGATTGCCTACTAATTATTAAACCATACAGTTAAGTGGATCATCTACATGTCATTGCTTTGATATTGTTCCTGGGAGCTCTGTGCCAGTGTATGCACTGTCCCATTACACAGCCCACATTTACTGTAGTGTATCATTTCTCTCCGGTTTTTTTTACACTGAAACAAACCCTGTGTTCCCACTCAGCTCCCTTTCCATTCAGTCTGTCTATAATCATTTCATTATCAAACATGTTCTCCCTCCCAATAGTTGCCTCAAATCTTTAGGTTCCCATTTCTTAATGCCACTGTCTTGATAAAGATATCATACAAGTGATTTGTTCTACTATGTCAGAAGAGGAAAGTAGAATTATAAGGAACATTCTATTAAGTTTGCAGGTGGTCAATCAAAATGTCTGTTTTACTTTAGAAAATAAAATGATTTCACCTAAATTTAAAAAAAAATATTGTGGTTTCTTTGGGGCTTTTATTATTCAGAGGGAGCTGTGTGCAGCTTTTCCCCTCCAACATTAACATGTCTGATTCATCTAAGCAGATCAGGACGACTCCCTTGATGACCTGATTCATGTTAAAGCTGAGAAAATAAAAGCTTGACTGCCCTGAGACCCTTTGTAGGGCTATGTAGCGGGCTGGATTTTGCAGGGACCTGGGGTTTGGGGACGCAGAATTAGGATCTATGTGAAACAAGGTGGAATGTGGGAAGCGATCGTGGATTGTGCCAACAGTGCAGCGAGACGCGTCACTGGAAGACAGTGTGATAGGTGGGACACTGATGGGACTTCATGTACTTGATGGCGAACTTGAGCTCCTTGCTCTTCTTGTCCCACTTGTGAATGGACATGAGCAGAAGTTGCTGGTCCACTTTGCGGCCCATGATGAGGAAGTTGGAGCCCAGGCTGTCCAGCTGGGAGCACGGGCAATTTGCACCATTCTTGATGTACAGGGTCAGTTTCTTCAGGTCCTTCTTCCTTAGCACACCCTGCTTCAACACTTTCTTCTTCTTTTGTGCTGCTATCAGCTTCCGGTCACCCTTCTCCTTCTTCACCTCCTTGATCTTCATCTTGAGGGCTGAGGGAGAAGAGAGATATATATATATATATATATATATATATATATATATATATATATATATATATATATATATATATATATATATTTGAACTCAGTCCAACTTCTATTCCGTAGAACAATATTTAAACCCAGAAGCTGTTAATGTGTCACTCCCATTCCCCTGCTCTTTTTTTACTTTGAGCAGCTGTGATATTTGTTCTTACTGCAAACCTGTACTGAGCTCTGTGCTTTGCCAAAGAAGCAGCTATTTTACACCTCTCCTGAGTATCATCTTTTAAATTCTCCTGCAGCGTATAAAAACTGCATCCTGTGTGTATGTTTGTGTGTCTGACTTGGGGAATACCCATAAATGAAAAGGAGGACATGTTTTTGGAGCTACAACCTCTTTTTGAAGCAAGTTCAAGTCAAATCTTAAGCCCTTGAGGGTGAGTCCAAGTCACAAGTCATTTGCAAGTCTAAGTCTAAAGCTCTGGTTCTACCATCAGTAATGTTTCTACATTGGATCTGTATGGAATCACTTTAGTATCATCCTTTGTTTTCTTCACTTTGTAGTCTGATGTAATTGTATCATGCTCCTCTATTGAGATATTACACTTAGACTCCTGTATTTTTACAACACAAAATACAAAACAGATAACCTCTGTTTTTAGTATATGTGGAGTTTGGTTACAGCAAACTCTGGTTTATCAACTTAATGAAGTACTGACTTGTATCTCCTGTTGAGCCTCGTGTTTATAAGTTTTACATGTGAGAGATTAAAATTGCACTGCCAAGCATTTGAGAGAGGAATTCTCTGGGTGAACATTTTGACAGGTGAAATTAATCACGAGCCGGGCAAAGGCGCGAGGTCGGTATGAAACATCGCTATGTACCCGAGCCTGTTGGAAGATCGCCATTTCACTTCTTTCCTGCATAAACATCCCTCGGCACACTCTGATACTGTGCATACACAGTACATGCGAAGTGATAGCATGTTTAAGAAGGAATGTGTGTGTTGAGTTGCCTCTCATCCTCTATCCTGATTCACGTCCTGCTCCTTCACTGAGGGCGTGTGTTTGTGTCCTGCATTTGCGTGCCCAGGCATGTGTGTGTTTCTGTGAATGAATGCATTCATGTGTATGTGTGTGTTCAGAAAAAGATAGGAAGGATAAAATAATTTCCCTCCCTGCTTCACTTTTAAATGTCCACTCATATTTAGTCATAAGTGATGCAGTGGGGCTCACAGTGTGCACCCTGGCCAGTATCCATGTGACAAGCAATGCCCACGTCTTTACACAAACTCACTTTCTTTAAAGTGTGCAGAAGGGGCGTAGAGGTAGAAATATGAGAGAAAAGTGTGCTGTCATTTTGAGCAGAAGCAGGTTTTCTTTAAGCAAGCAAGCTCCCCTACCCACCAGGTGTAAGCTTCATGTCCATGCCCTGCCAGACTCACTTTCCTCCCCCTCTCTTTCCTACTCTTGTCATTTGTGCTAGGATGGTACAGCAAGGAATGTGGAGGGATCAGACATCAAAAGTAGACTGTAATAAAACACGAAGCACAAAATTCTCTGAGGGTGAACTATGTCCCAAGATGAATAGACAACAACATTCACGAGGTATGAGATCAAGCTGTAATCAGCTATTGCGGGTGGTGATGGCGCAGTGGATATGACACATTCCTTCTGTGTGGGTGATCTGGGTTCAATTCCCACTGTGGTATATCAACCAATGTGTCCCTGACCAAGACACTTAACCCATTGTTGCTCCAGAGGTGTATGACCTCTGACACATGCAATAATTGTAAGTTGCTTTGGATAAAAAATGTCAGCTAAATCAGTGGTTCCCAACCTTTTTTCCTTACTTATGTCTAAGAAAAGCTGAGCCACCCCCTCCGAAACCGAAGTTGAGGTAACTCTCAAGATAGAGCCTTACTTTCTTTTTTGATACAGAGGAGTTATCAGCACTTTTACGTTTCTCCGCTATGTTTCATTCATAAAATAGTGATGCCGTGGCGGCAGGAAAAACAAGGATGATAGCAGCTAGCAGCTGACCTGATGACAGCAAGGGCCACAGGTTAAGAGGTCCCGGAGGTTTGGCCTACTAAGTAGCCTGCCTACAATTTTAAGCGAGAACAAAAATATATAGTTTTTATACAGACTTTTGTATACATTATATATTCTAGTATATTATCATAATTTGTTTAACATGTGCAAATATCTTTTTTTCTCTCAACCTCAAACCAGATAAAGACTTGCGCACCCCCTGTGATCTTTGCCGCCCCCCTGAGGGATCCCCGGACCCCAGGTTGGGAACCACTGAGCTAAATGACATGTAATGTAATTGCCTTCTAGAATAACATTAGAGTAATTTTTGCCTTGATCTCCAGATCCATATGTCACGGTTATCTTGACTTCTCTACTCATCCTCATCCAGTCACATACATTAATAGCCAATAAAATGTCTTTGGCTCGCTATCTGCTTTCACACATTTCATTCTAATGAACAGAAAGAATCTGATCCCCCCCAAAAATGTTGGAAGATTGAGATATGTAATCCTGAAGTTAATCAGACAAATATCGGTGAATTGAGTCATGATTAATTATGGGTGATGATGAGCCTACGTTTTGGCTGCAGCTCAAGAGTGTGAGAAATGTGCATAAATATGTATTTTGTTGTTGTCGTTGGATGTGATGTGTTGGTCGTTTATTAATTTATGATTTATAATGGGTCATGTATATTCAGGCCAGTAGGTGTGGGTGTTTGCCAGAAGACAGTTTGTGAAACTTGGTATTTTTTTTAAAACTGCAGACATTTCCTCTGTAGGATACTACAGCATAGAAATATGGTTTTCAGCACCAGTCTGGCCACATTTCATTTTCAATTACATTATTCTCACTAATCTGTTCAGAAACATAAGCCATGTTCTTCATGACTCTCCCAGGGTTATGAGTTTCTAGTTCAGTGCTCAGAATCTTATGACCAGAGAAAATAGAGAGCAGTATATCATTAACTCTAAAGACTGGGGCAATAGTCCATGCAAGCAGAACTTCAGCTGCTGTGGGGTATGATGGGCCAAAAGCCTCGATGAGCAGAAATAATGGAATAATTATGTTCTGGCTTTGTGTGCAGGTCATTACTGTGGTGAAACTGGAATGCTGGAAAGTATAAAGTTTAGAAAAATGGCGTTGAATGGACATCAGGGACTGGAAGCTGTTATATTAATTTATCAACTTATGAGAAGAAAAGGGTAATGCTAGCAGAGGGAAAAGTGCAAAATTGATGTGTGTTCTGCTTGTTCATGTATGTGCTCATTCATTCCCCATTTTCTACAAATACCTGCAAACATATGGTTTAACGGAAAATCTGTTTAACAGAAGAGACTGAAACATAAATATGTTATGAAAGAAATCAAAAAGCCCAATTCTTATTATTTTTATGTCCACCAACAAAGTACCTTTAAGTCTTTTCGTCTTTTAAAACTAAGGCCTTTGTAAATGCAAAGGTTTTTACAGCAATAAAGAACTGAGTGCATAATATTTTGAAGTTGATGTTGTTTTATTGACAATACTGTGCATGTGTACGAGAGAGAGTTACTTTGCAATAGTCCTGCTACTTTTGCTGTCCTACAGCACACAGTGTAATATAATTCTGGTGTTAGACAGGTAGACTTGTAACAAAAACTCCTGCTTTTTTTTAAAGCCAAACCAAACGTCCTGAAATGTTTATGATGGCACATATCTATGCTTTTAAATAGTTCTTCTCAAATTCCTTAATTTTTGTATTCCCTTTATTTTAATAATTGACGTCAAACAGGCTTGTACTCCTTCAGTAATTAAGCCTGTGCTGAAACCTTTTGTCTATACAGTTGCACTTGCGATTTAATAAATGTGAAATGTCGCCACCTTCAGGCAAAGAAGGCAATAGCTGCTGCACTTTTAACTTTTGTGCCACCTGTAGGCAGTGAGTGTTACTGTCCTCCTCCCCTGTACTGTACTGTATATGCGTCTATAGGATGCAGCTCTTAAGGCTCTGACACACCAACCTGACGGCCGGCCTTTGGCAGAAAAGGTAACTCCCCGAGTTGGTCAAAAAAGTGCCTCGGAACACACAGAAGCAACGCTGACTTGAGCATACGTTTTGCACGTACGTGAGACGTAATACGTCTCCAGAACCGCAGGTGGCGCTAATCTGTATTGTATTGTAGCTGATTGGACGAACACGTCACGTAGGTCTGGCTGCTCCCGGATTTTACAACCGGGCATAATGGCGGCTTCGTTCGGAATACAATCTCATATTTTACGAAGATAGTTCACCGAAACGTGTTTCTGAAAACATTTTAAGCGAGAAATAGGCCATACAGTTGCTGAATCTGTCTTCATTTCAGATCGACAAAGGTCAGTTTAAAAGATTTTCGTCAGATTTTGAGAGGCGTTAGTCAGGCTCATCCTGCTCGTCATTTCCGAGTTACCGCTCCACCAATCAGATTGGCCATTGAGTACGTCATCATCCCAAATGAAGGCCGACGACGGCACGGAACACACCGAACAGACATGAGTCACTGACCTCGCCAGACTGTCCGACAGCCGATAATCGGGTTGGTGTGTCAGGGCCTTTACTCTTCAATTGTTGGTACTTACCAAAGTCACTGGCACAGTAATGCTCCATTATGTTGTCTGCTTTCAGCTCATTGTCACATGGAGGGCACACCTTCGACACTGAGGGGACAGAAAAATAATTTCTCATTAGCAGCTACACATAATTATTTCATATGGTTCTATTAAGGCCAGATTAGCTAATACTGAGTTGAGGTGAGTTGAGGTCATTGTTAGTCAAGTGCAGTCAGCAAAACCAAAGTTGTGTCGGCATGAAATCGTTAAGCCTGAGCACTTTTTAGGCACTTATTTGCAGCCCCCCTCTGCTTGTCAGAGGCTATTTGCTGCTGAGAGAATACACAGTCCAGCAAGCTGACTGATGTTTGCCCTGCAATTACACTGGACAAAATGTTTTTAATTCTGGCCCTTGTATATTTTGGTGGTGCAGGCGTGGTCTTGGCTGTGCAGAAAGGTAAACGCTGTTGCAGCAGGAGCAGCTGAACATGGTGAAAAGTGATTCAGTACAGAGACACAGCCAGCACTGAGGCCACACAGCAACCACACATTGTGAAACAGCAAGGGGAAACCGACGCAACGAGTTCAGTTTATTTTTAACTCAAAATGTATGGTCATGCCTGCTTTGCTCGAAAGCATGTTTAGCCTCACTAACTTTGATTTGGGACTTTCTGATTGTTGTTATTGTGTACCCATACAACATGAGAGAGAAGTAACAGGCCCTACATTAAACCTTTTATTAGTTTACTGCAAAGTATTGCTTGTGTCTACAGCAGAAACTGACAAAATATGGAAATATGAATAATTATTATGACATTTTGACTTATATATAATATAGTAAATATTCTTCCCCATGCCAACTACAAATCCTGCTTTCAAAGCCCCCAATCTCTTCTTTGTCAGACACACAAACACACACAGACATGCTACATACTGCCTTGTAATTTTCTCCAAAAGTAAACTTTATTATGGCCATTCCTACATAAACTCAGCGTAAGCCCTGTGGCTACACACATCTAATATCAGTCTACTTATCCACAAAACAGAGGTTGGGCCGATCGAGAGAACAAGGTATAATATTAGAAATGGTCAGGGAGAGAAGGATGTGGTATAGAAATCTTCCACACACCACATATATGCACCTACAGGGCAGTTAAATATCATAAGCAGCCTTTGTTTGGGACATCTGCTTATAGGGGAGCTAACTTTTTCTGTCATTCACTTACCACAGTATCCAAAATAAGTTTAGATCTCTCCCCCCTCTCTGTTTTCCTGTGTGTCTCACACTTACAAACACACACAGAACTATCCTAGCACAGTCCAGCCTAGGCCCCTGGGTTAAAAGTCAGGGTTCAAGGGTTATCACCCCAGCCCAAACCTCAGAGTCTGGGCAGATAATGAGACGGGTCAAAGTTTAGCATGCTTCGCTGCTCGGGATCGTGGGGAGGTGAACCCCCTAACCACCGCTGAGTGTTATGTATGTGTGTATGCGCTCGTATGTGTGTGTCGGAAGGAGTTGAACCATGTTCTTGCAGAGTAACTGCCAATTTTTCTCCTCTGAGGATTCCCATGCATTCACAGGCAGGAGACCTGCGAGGCTTTAGGGTCAAGCCTCTTAATTGTCTGGTGCTGACATAAAGACTGGGACAAGAGCATGGAAACACACACACACACACACACACACACACACACACACACACACACACACACACACACACACACACACACACACACACACACACACACAAAGAGATGCCAAAACTCTGGATTTGTCTGTTTTGAATGATTCCCTTGAAGCTGTTGCATCTTATTCAGACTCCATGGTAATTCATTCTGGTTTCACTGGGGTGGTATGTTGGCAGGAGGCCCAGTTGTGTTGATGCCAGAGCATGTGTCAGGAGAAAACAGCCCCTCCATGAAACTAAGTTGAGCTTGGACCAAAATGTACCATTTGGATGCCGCTGAGCAATCAATTAAGCGACGACTGCCCTCATCACGGTCTTGTCTCCGTAGGGGGAATCACCGCCATGTTCTGATGGGAATCACTGCTGCGTGGCTTAGAGTATTTTTTTTCCTGGAGACATTTCTACTCAGCAAATATTTTGACATTAGGTAATGTATTTTGCCATCATCTCAAAGCAGTTTAGGATTTTTTTTTACCATGCCATGTGAATGAATTGTAAAAAGTAATGTTCTTGCTTTTTTCTCCTTTGAACTTGACTGCCTCTTCGTCATCTGGGTTATAGACTTAATCACAGAAACGTAAAATGTTTCCATTCACAGTGACGGATGTTAGAATATAGTATCTCAGAGCTGTTGTTCTGGAGGATGAGGAGGTAGGGAGTTGATGATTGAGGGTAAGAGGAAAAGGATGATGGGAGTAGGGTGAGTAGGGAGGTGGTCCGTTAGAAAGACCTGCTGTTAATCTTCAAACAGCAGGCCAGAGTGGAAATGACGTAGGGCAAGAGTCCAGTAATTTCACTGCACAGCTTCACTTAGTCATAGCTCTAAGGTTAATATCACGTTATCCATTTCAGTCTCCCTCCCCTGCTGTACAGTATATGTTGTTTCTTGTCCCCCCTCTCACCCTTTTTCTCCTTTCTTTCACATAACTTGCTTATGTATGTTTTAACAAATTAGAGAGGCTGATTGAAAATAAGGAAATGCAACAACATCTCAGTATTGGAAAAAAATTCTTAAACTGGCTTGGGAAATTTTATGATGTTAATGATAAAAGGAAAAGTGGAAAGTAATTTGTCAGATAATACTTTTGGTGTTGAGGTCCCATAAAAAAGTGCCATTGTGCAACTGTGTGAAATGTCTCTAAAATGTGTCCACCATGACCTCCACAAACATGACAACACAATGAAGATCGTCATTTTATTGTAATTGGTTGGTGCAGTGGAAAGTTGCTGCACATTTATTTAATTTTGTTGTTTCAACAACATACATTTTGTTCATCACTAAGTAAACAACGCCTTGTCCAAGCATTTGTCATTACATAAAATTCAAGAATCCTTTTCATTTGCCTCAAACATCAAATCACATTTTAGGTTTGCAACAAGTTGCTTAAAATCAATTTTACAGCCCGTATCGTAGTTACAGTTTGTGCAAAGTTACATGTTTCTGCTTACTTTTTTCTTTCTCTTTGTCTCCACACACTCACACGCACATATCTTCACACCAAAGATAACCAGATCTAACAATATCGTCGTCCGATCCCCTGCCATATCTTTTGCCTCGCCCCCTGCAGCCTGAGCATCACTGACTTTTATGGGAAGAACGTTCCATTTAAAGTATGTGCAGGTCACTATCTCATGCCTCATTTGGGCACTTTAAGTTACGAGCAGCAACACTTATGACATAAAACGGTACTATGCCGGAGATGAAATGCAGCGTGTGATTTATGTCGGAGGGCCTAACATCTGTTTAAATGCAGCATGCAGACGGACAGAGGAGGACTTAAATACGGCCCACAGGCAGCCCCCGGGGCCCCTAAAACATCAGCATGCTCCTTGCATCTGTAGGAATCCTATACAGAAGAGAAAATACATTCTCAAAAGGCAGAGGCAGTCTTCCATGCACAGAGCATTGGATCACATTTTCCCTTTCATATAGCAGCCAGGGCCACATGAGTAGCGCCCATTGTGCTGCTGGGGACCTGACAGTGCTGCCTGTCTCCTTTAGCACGGTTGTAACTTACACTAGCCGCATCAATGAGTAAGGCAAGGACAGACAATATCTTTCACACCATTCAATTTCAACGACTTTTACTGGACAACGTGCATATTGTCTTGAAGAGCATTTTCTGAAACATGCAATTTGAGATATGGAGTTTACCCTATGCACTTTAACATACCTGTTGATTTGCTGATGCTGACAGCAGCTAAAGGTAGCATCATTAAATAAGGTGGAGTTGATGGGTGGCATCTGCCAGATGGACTGAGCTCAGCTGGCCTTCTTCACTCTCTGGGCCCTCTTTTGTCAGTGGACTGCTTGTCTTCCCTGGTATGATATCTACAGACTTGTGTTTCACATAATCACACCCCATGGGCCCCTGTTACTTACACACATACACACACACATGCACACGCACCACAGCCTGAGCTCAGGTGGCAGTGGTGTTCTTCTCAGTTTTGGCTATGACAGAGAGGTGGAAAGTGAATCTGACTCTGTACTGTTAGTTTCCACAGGAGCCCAGCTGGATAGCCCTTATATGATCCTGTCTTAGGAGAATCATCCTTGTTTTTTGACACGGTTCTCAGGAAATTCACTTCTAACAATTCTTAGCTGAAATTCCTCTTTATTATCGCTGTGTGTGTGTGTGTGTGTGTGTGTGTGTGTGTGTGTGTGTGTGTGTGTGTGTGTGTGTGTGTGTGTGTGTGTGTTTTTTAAAGCCAGAAGTTTGTCCTCAGGATGGCCTCATCGGCACATCTGAGAATCTCTGGTTCTCAACAAAATGTCAGTGACTGAGCCCTCGGGCTAGAAGTGATATGGGTTCACTCTCAGTTTCAAACACACACACACACACACACACACACACACACACACACACACACACACACACTCACACTCACACAAGCACACACTCAAATGTAATCGTTAAACTTAACCAATATTAAATTTTTTATTTATATTTTACAAATTTAATTCAATATATTTCCTCTCATTTTCTCTCTTCATAAAATTGCTTAACAGCAAAAAACCCTCAACAAATTTGCACTGATCTCGCACCACTCTCTGTAATCTAGCCGCCTCCAATCATTTTTGATTAGATAGGATCAACAAACTGTTGCCTGTTTGAGGAGATTACAGATAAAGTTTAAGCTGCCTCCGTCTCAGGCAGCAAGTAAAAGAATGAGTTATGGCTCTGTAAAGCTAAAGTGTCACATAGTTGAAACTCGTCCTACAAAAACAGAACAGCCACTTTTCCTAATGGAATGAGCCAGCTCCGGATGAATTCACCAGAGAATTCTAAAACGATCTTTTTTAGCAGGGTAGATATTTAGATATCAGTATAGTGTGAAAATTATTGATAAAAAGCAAAGATATGTCACACAAATTGTTATGATTGACAGGACTAAAATGATGTTTTGGCATTATTGGCTTTCATTTTTAGCGCTTTAGTAAAGTAGTACATTGTAATATATCAAAGAACAGCTCAATTCAAGGACAACACATTTATCAAATGAAACATAACACAGCAACATTTCAACCAAACTAGATAAGAAATGGTGATAAACAGTAAAGGAAAGAAGTGGAATAATGAAGCAAATAAACCGTTTTTATTTGAGTCCTTATTGAAAGCAGAGAGGCAGACACTTTTTTGTGCTGCAGGTGGCAGATTTTCTCCTATTCTACACTCTGTCTGCCTCTCTTTACTCTCCCGCTTCCCTCTCCTTTCACTCCTCTCCTTTGGGCTCTCAGGGACAATCAGACTTTCGTCATTCCAATTCTCTGCCTGCTTCCCTTGTCCTGTCATGTCGACTAATTAGTGGGAGCTCAGTAATTGGCCTAGCTAATTGGCCTGCTGGCTGCCAGACCCAACAAAGGCCTAGCAGGCTGGGACACAGTGAGGACTGTCCCCTGTCTAAAGACTCTCATCAACTCCCTCTATCACCCTCTTAGCACTGACTGCTTTTGTAAAGAGGCTGCATAAGTAGTTGTGGCGCATACACACACATGCACACACCTTTTTCGCTCTATTTAGTTCCCACTCACCCTCTCACAGCTCACTATTGGCCCATCTGTCTGTTCTCTTACTCGTTTCCTGTGAACAATTATATAATACTTTCCATTTTTTGTGAATCAAATCTCTCTCAGAAACCCCAGTGTAATTCCCCTTCTTATTTCATCCATCTTGGGTTTATTTGTTCATAGATTGACACTCTGCAGACCAGCTTTTGAGTTGCATGCATGGCAGCTTTAAAATAAGACATTCTCCATTAACTCAGTTGTAAGATTGATAGATTAGCTGTTGATGGATGTCTGCTGATAAAGGTGTGTGTGTGTGTGTGTGTGTGTGTGTGTGTGTGTGTGTGTGTGTGTGTGTGTGTGTGTGTGTGTGTGTGTGTGTGTGTATGCATGTGCATGTGTGTCACCTTTTCAGTTGAGATGCGTTTAACATCACAGTCCATTAATCTAAACTCAGTGAGCGATCTGGCCGTCGGAGTCACTCGGTCTCCTGTCTCTCTCTCTGTCTGTCTCTGTCCCTCCCTGAGGCATATGTTGATGGCAGGGAGCCGTCCTGAACTGTCCACATACTCAAGAACTTTCCCCTGTGGCCTCTTCCTGCTCCTGTCTCTCTGCCTGACTCTGGATAGTCTCTCACTTAAACTTTCATCTGTCATCATTGCAGTGCGGGTAAACCATATGAGCCTCACAGCCATTAGGCTCTCACTGTTTGACTCTGCAGGCTCTCGGGACACTTATCTGTCTTAGTAATGGTATTTGCGGGAGTCCTGAAATAAACAAACTATTTTATAGTGTTATTTTTGCATTTGGCAATGATTTCGTATGTTTATTGTTTTTTTTATTGCTGCATTTTTAACCCATGTATAATTTTAAATACTTGCTTATTATATATTATATACATTCTTGATATTGCTTACTGAAATGCACGTGTTATACCTTATCATTAAAAACAGTTTTTTACAATACAAACTATGTTTTGGACAGATTAATAACAAGCTGTAGCATGATTTTTTATGCTGGAAAAGATTTCTATTTTTAATTTGTATTTATTGATTTATTCAACTTTAATTGATTGTAATGTGTTACTGAGCTTGTCACTTTTGTATTTTGAGAGGACATTAAAATTAAAATGTGTGCAAAATGTCAAGCTAACATTTTACCTGCTGTATAAGCATTAATTCAACTTCTTTAGTACTATTTACACTATTGTGGACTTGTATGTGTGCGTAGATGATTTTGTGCGTGTGAGTATGCTTAAATGAGGGTGTGTGTTGGAGTGGGTGTATGTGCCCTACCTGGTGGCTGGGTCGCGTGGTTCCCAGTGAACTGCATGGGGATGCAGAGGTCATTATCAATGGGAAACTTATCACAGGTCAGCATCTCAGGCCAGGGGAAGCCATAGGTCTCCATCACCGGAGCACAGCTGTCCCTCACAGCTTCACACAGCGAGCGGCAGGGATAGATGGGCCTGTCCAGGCACACCGGTGCAAACAGCGAGCACAGGAAGACCTGGGTATCAGCATGGCAGCGTTTGGCCAGGAGGGGTACCCAGCTGCCCGCCTGCTGCTTGACCTCTGGCATGGTCTCGTGGTCCAGGAGGTTGGGCAGCCTCATCTTCTTGTAGCCCACATTGTGGCACAGGCGCAGGTCAGCTGGTATGTCCACACACTGGGGCTGCTTGGTGTAGAAGCGGCCATTGTGGAAGTTGTCCGACTGCCAGCTGTAGTAGTCGTACTCATCTGCAGCTGAGACGGTGAGGAGGAGGAGGAGGAGAGAGAAGAGCGACAGGCCCAGTGCCAAGCTGAAGGAGCCCTGGGTTAATGCCCACCTGGGGCTCTTTTGTCCGTGTGCCATGCCTCTCTGAGCCCAAACCAACAATTCAAGAATGTTGTATCCAAAGTCTCCAAAGTTAAGACAAAATGCAGAGAGAAGAGAGGAACAAGTGGGGCAGGCGTACAAGCTGTAATCCCTTTTTTTGTCCTGAGTATGGACGCCGTGGATTGAAAATGAAGTGTTTAATTCCCTTCTTCCCTGGAGAGTCGGCCCTCTAAGCCTCCCTGAAACACCTCCCTGTGTGTATGTGTGTGTGTGCGTGTGTGTGCCTCAGGTAGTGGAGTGGGGAGGCAGCAGTCAAAGAAGGGTGAGCACACAAGTAGGACTGCTTATTTAACTAACTTTCCCTGTTAACAATGTCTCACTCTCCTTCCCTCTCCCTCTCTTAGAAGTGTCTCCAGCCCTCCCCTGCTCTCTGTCTATTAGTCTGCAGCTGTAATGAGGAGTACCTTAGGTTTTAAGAGGCGGTGGTGGCTGCTCTCTGCAGCTGCCTGCCCCCTAGCAGGCTCCCAGACCACTCACCTTCCTACTGGCCTCCCCTGCACTCACTCACAACAGCATGAGCCAATCACAACCCTGGGGGAGGCTCCCACTGGCCTTCAGGACACTCCTACAACCCCTTGTCCTCGACAAAACCCCTCCTCTACAACAAGTTAACATGAGAGAGCGAGAGAGAAAGAGAGAGAGAGAACTAAGTCAATAATCATCTCTCTAATATGCACAAGATTCTTTTGTCAGAAACAGCCACAAACACTCAGACATAACAGACACTGTCACCCTCTTATTCATGCTGTTTTTGTCATACATTAATAAACTTTCTACCCCTATTAAATTTACTCATCAAAGGCTCAACCAGCTCCCTGCACGTCTGCTTGCCATTCACGCCTACTCACTTCATTACCTCAAAACAGTCTGGCGTAACGGATTCTGCTGGCATCAACAGTGAGAAAATGTATACACACACACACACACACACACACACACACACACACACACACACACATGCTCGAGCACAAATCTAAGTGCAAGAAATCCAGGAGAAGAAAGTGAATGAAGTGGGTGGGAAGGAGTTGCAATGAGGTTACTGAGTGTGGGTTGTGCAGCTACAGGTGGCTAGGTGGTTTACCCGTGCTATGGGAGTTATGCTAATGTGTATGTTGTCTGTGAATAGAGGCTCGCTGCACCTCTGTCTCTTTCGATCAGTGCCACTGACACAGTGAGGGCCTTCGCCTTGGCAGCAAATTCACTAGAAGGGTCACATTCAGATTCAAAGGGCTGTAGCTGTGTGAGCAGGATGTGGGATCGGTGCCTCACATGGAGGGTGTTCTTGCATCTTGCATTTGATCTACGTCACGCATTAATGCTTCTCCTCATTGGGCTGTATATGCAGGTCCATGCAAATGATTGGAAAGAGCTTGTTTGTTGGTGCAAGATGACATTTTATCATGATATAGAAGGACTGTCAAGACAAAATTTGGATCATACTACAGCTGAATACTGCTGACACTGAGATGAAGTAATAGGACATGAGATTTTGGAATATTTTTATTATCTGTATGTGGCAGTACAAACAAGGACAGTTAGGAATGCATGTGTGAGTGTGTGTTTTGCAAACAGTCGGAGGTGTACTTGGATGAGAATCAGGGACAGTATTGTTCTTTGCCTGTAGCATAGAAGATACAATTCCAGAAACAGCAGTCAGTCCATAAAATCTAATTCAATGAGATGAAATGAAATAGATAAAAATGTGGCTCAATATCAGGCGACGAGGCACATCAATAAAACCCTCCACATTATCCAAGCACCCATATAGTTTTACAGTATCTTGACCACATTTGTTTCCAAAGCCAGGGGATTGTGAATAAGATTACTGCACCATCTAATCATTTTTTACTTGAAAATGGAGTTGAACATGTTTCAACCTTATCTTCCCGAGCTACAGTTCAAATCCCTGTCTGTTGATTCTTATTGGTGGGTTGCAGACACTGTGGAGTGATTTTTCTGGGAATTGAAAAGCTGCCAGCAGAAAAAACAAGCTCAATCTTCTCTTGGAGCGCTTCTCATAACTGGCAATGTGGAAAGATGATATGGCAGTGAGCTGAAGTCACCCCTAAAATGTTGTCATCATTACTAAAAGCATCGTTGAGTGGATATAAAGAGCTGTTGTAGTTTGATAAGTCAGTAGCCAAAGCTTATTGACTACATTTCCTCACCTCTTCTCTTCCCTCACTCTGCTCCTGTGTTTATTCTGTTGTTATTCATGGATAGAAACTACACTGCTAACCTTTGCACTACAGCTAATCAATTTTACTCACAGCTAATAATCTGTGTGAACCTTACTCTTTCATGAAGGGGTGTTGAGATTGTCTTACTATCTCTGTGACGTATTTTGTATACACGTTTGTTCAATAGTGACCTATTTTAAGACTGCTAGCGTTTCCTCTTGATACAGGCACAACGTACTGCCTTTAAGTCTGTAACAAAAGTGTCTTTCATGGTAATCAATCAACAATGGTTGTCTCCTCTTGTTCTCCTTCCCCTAACTGGCCCCTGTGGCCACCGGCCAATCAATTCCACTCTTCGGTTTCCAGCCCTCTGATTGGGCAAGGGCTATAAGATTAGGACCAGCCTGTATTGTTGGGCCTAAAGGTTTAGCATGGTTTGAAAAGGGTGTCTCAGCAATTGTATGAGTATGTGTGTGTGTGTGTGTGTGTGTGTGTGTGTGTGTGTGTGTGTGTGTGTGTGTGTGTGTGTGTGTGTGTTTGGAGATGGTGGTGGTGGGTACGGGCGGTTGTGTGTGTGTGTGTGTGTGTGTGTGTGTGTGTGTCAGGGAGATTCTAAAGAGGAAAGGCTGGAGGGTGTGGGTGAGGTGGCCAGACGCCCAGATATGCCCTCCAAGCAGAGTTTGAATTCCAAACCACACAAGAAGATGGAGGGGATGATGTGAACGACAACAGACACATCCACATGTTGCATGCTTTCTCTGACTGAACTCGTACACAAACTGCAGCAAAGTGCAGAAAAAAATTACTTCATTGTATTAGTACAATATACATATGACCTACTGTGTATTCTCAGCAGCTCAGTATTTCTTCTATTCTAATCAAGTCTTAACAGCTTAACAGATTAGTGAAATGTTTCTTAGATGCAGTGCAGTCCAGCTGTTTTTTAAATAAATAAATGTTATTCATTGCAGTGCAGAAAGTAGACACATTTAAAAGTCAAAGTAGACGCATCTATGCAAACTTATTTAACTGTAGTGTACAACAAGGAAATGGATCAGTTGTGTAGGAGGTAATAGGTTTTCTCCAAGAGGAAACCCCTACCTCCTCACCACACACACACACACACACACACACACACACACACACACACACACACACACACACACACACACACACACAGGTTTGTGGCACTATCTTTGTGAGGACCCGTCACATAATGCATTCCCTAGCCCCTTACCCTAACCTTAACCATCACAACTAAATGCCTAACCTTAACCCTTATCCTCACCCTAACCATAACCTAATTCTATCCCTAATCCTACAACCAAGTCTTAACCCTCAAACAGCCCTTTAAACTTGTGGGGTCCAGCATTTTAGCCTCATAAAGCTGTTGGGACCCCACAAGTATACTGGACTCCCGGTTTTTGGACCCCACAGATATAGTTAAACAAGCCCACACACACACACACACCTCCCAGACAAAGCAACAATAGGGATTAGTTTGCAGAACTGTCAAAACATGTGTGAAACACACAGAACAGTGTCTCCCACAAATACTTTCTTTCTTTTCCTATTCATCTGTCTCTCTCTCGCGCGCGCCATGAGACCGTAACTGTGATTTGTGGTAGAGACAGAATCGCTGAAGAAGACACTGCAGTAATGCCACAACAGAAATTTGATCAGTAATGCAGGATGAATACAAGGTAAGAAACGTAAAGTAGCTTCCACTGTTTGATTCTTTCCTTTTACAGTAACAATAATCTTTTTTATTAAAAATTGCTTACGGTCAAAACATTTTGGTTTCATTAATAGTTCTAGTTTTCAAAATGAGCTGTATAATCTGCAATATCTGTGATCTGAAATTTAGCAGGGTGAGGCTATTTGCACCCCTGGTACGATTAGCAGTGTATGCTATTTGTACCCTGGTGCAATTAGAAGTGAATGCTATTCGTACCCCGGTGCACACAGCAATGTGTTCTATGACATATTGATCACACAATGTATGCGCAACACGTTTGTTGTTATAGGGTATGATTATAAATGTATTCTATTCGTACCAGTGTATAAATTAGAAGTGGATGATATTTGTACCCTGGCGTAGGCTACCCTATATTTACACACAGTTATCTATACTACTCATGTATTACACCTTTTTGGAATATTGCTCTATGGCCTAAATAAAATCGTTGCAGTGTCCAATATTTCGCACACTTCAGAGAGACGTTGATACATACACTGGCGTGGTTCTCGACCTGGGGGGCGGACCCTGACTTGAGCAGTGGCATGCAAATTATCCAATCCAAAATGAAAGAAACAAGATCTCTTCACTGGGGAATTGAACTGACTCCTGGGGCCATAGCTCACTGTTCTAACCACTCATCTAGCAGTTCTTGGGGAATGAAGTACAACCGTTGACCACTTGGTGCCTTTAAGCCTTGGTTGCTAGGTAACCATACTGTATACAAAAAATAGGTACTAACTAACAAACTAACGGTTGTTTGCTTTCACTGAAGACAGAAAACGCAACTGTAGTATCCATTTTCCGCTAGAAATTCAATTGTTATAAACTTTAGAGACAAAACTTTCTTAATATGCCAGTTTCTGCTATCAAGGAAGATGAATGTCGGCCATGACTTCGGTGCACGAGAGCAACGTGTTTTTGTTGTTACGTCACAGGGTGTGAATAGCTCAGCTGTGTGGCCTAGGCTATTCGTACCGGGAGTGAAAATAGACACTCTGAATTTGGTATGCAATCCATGAGCGATTAAGGCTTGTTTTTTAATCTGCCACCTTATCCTGTTAGTTTGCAAACAATGTTAGCAGGGTCAGTCGGTGCACAGACCAGAGTGGATAAAGATCCTACACATGCAGACACACAAACAAACAAAATAAATCAGCAGACAGCTTTACAGTACTTCTCCAGGAATGTCACAGACTTGCACAAAAACTGGCAGCTAGAGTGCCACCAGGAAATATCAGGATTATACGCTATGACGGATTTCTGCCTCAGCTCAGCTTGTTCACTGAGCCTTGGGCAAGGAATGACTTCGTCAGTAGGGACTATTGCACGTAGTTGCTGAAATGTGATGACTTTAGCACCACAGTCACATAGTGTTAAACCCGTAGATGCCTGTCACAGCGGGCAGTGGTGAAGAGATATGCTGACAAGTGTTTGCTCTCTCCTGTCTTTGACCCTCACTATCGCCTCAAGTATTTTTTGCTTGATACTTTGCTCGTGTTCTGTTTCCATCTTCACTCCTGCTTCTGTTCTTGTTCCAGTCCTGTATGCTTCTCCTTTAGACGTCAAGGCCAGCACACAGGGTCAGAAGGTACATTCAGTCACACAATCAGACAATGTGACAATTTCTCCTCCCTCTGCCTGCCCGCCACACACACTCAGGCCCAGAGACAGACACAGACACACACACACACACACACACACACACACACACACACACACACACACACACACACACACACACACACACACACACACACACACACACCTCCTT
The DNA here is from genome assembly GCF_031162955.1 of Sander vitreus. NCBI lineage: Eukaryota > Metazoa > Chordata > Actinopteri > Perciformes > Percidae > Sander > Sander vitreus. Next base: position 16,394,339 of record NC_135871.1, on the reverse strand, counting down.
TCAATGTCAACTTAAACCCTTACAACTGGCTTCAGCTTCTCCCAATCGCTTCCCTCAGTCTTTGTAAAGGCGCTTTGACCAGATCACCGTCATGGAACCCAATGTAAAGAGACAGAGAGGAGAAAGGGATACCAAAACTGGGGCAGAGTTTTTTTTTCAGTGTGTGTGTATGTGTGTGTGGCCAATATCTAGTCAGCTTCCAGTAAAAAACCTTTGAGTGATGGGAGACCCTCTCTTAGTCTTGTGACATACACGTACACGTACTTATAAACACAAGCAGCAGCAGACTGTACTTCCAACAGACCAGGTATGATGGCTCTCGTCAGCATTTGGGTAAAACTTGCTACCACTGTGCTAGAATTCACACAATTGGTACATGTGTGTAAGCGTGAGCACGCTTGTATATCCAGTTGAATATCTCTACATGGGAAAAATGTGTTTCCTCCAACTGGGGTATGTAAGTGTCAGCTTCAGTCTCGTCAGTCAGCACATCTCAAGCAGCACTTCGACGAATGTTTGATCCTGGGATCTCGATTATATCCACGTTTGTGACAGGAAATGAGATGGGTGAGGAGAACAGGAGAGAAGGTGAAAAAGGTTAAAAGAACAATGGCGACGAAAGTACATCCCTCTAAAGAAAATTATTTTTCACAGACAAAGCATAGCCGTGGCGCATTTAGTCCACTTTACCCGTCAAAAAGCAGAAACTCTTATTGTTTTATTGACTTATTTCACTAACTTAATTACAAGCTGGACAACGTTGATAGTAACCTTTCCCCTGTAACGTTTTTTACTATTTGATCTGTGTATTTTTAAGAAAATGGGAAGGGATCGGTTTAAAGTAGAGATTTAATTTAGTTTTTAAGATTCAACACAGGCTCGGCGAGTGCCAGGCAGTGAAACCTCACTGTAGGAGGGGAGTGAACCTAAAGTTAAATGCTCAAAGCAACCACAGGTCAGGCTGAGCCCCAGCAATTCCAGCTACATTCACATAATTGGATATGTAGAATAAATAAATGTGGGGCTTTTTGAAACGCTGATTTATTTAAATAAAGGATGTTGACTATTTTGAAGCTCTCCAGGTTCCTCTTTGACCCCATCCATTTGACTCACAACCTGTATGTGAGCTACTGTATGGCTGAGTATTTTAGCACAGCTCTTAGTCGTTGGTGGTGTTCCAAGTGTTACTGATCGTAATGTGAACCCAAGTGTGTGTGAGTTGTGCGTTTTGGACATTAGTGCAAAATCTGCTGTGATTTATGAGTTGTGGACTTCCTTGTTAAACACTTTCCTGTCACTTGATCTGTTTGTGTGTATGTGCGTGTTTATCGCTCCATCTGCTTGTGTTTCAACATATAATCCCAAATATGTCAGCGAGGACAGTGGGAACCCATTTCTCCTCTTCACACTATCTCTTCATCTTTGTCTTTGTGTGTGTGTGTGTGTGTGTGTGTGTGTGTGTGTGTGTGTGTGTGTGTGTGTGTGTGTGTGTGTGTATGTATCCACATGCCCTCTCCGCTCATCTCTGTAATGGCTGGGGTCATCAGTTAAGGATTGGACCTCACCTCTGTTGAGAAATAGAGAGATAGGAGTTTCTACAAACAGGGAAGGATTTTCACATATCTTAGTGAAAGATCGCATGATAACATTTTTTGGCTGATGAGAGAAAACGTCTTGGCATTAATGTTAGCCTTCAGCAGTCGTTATTTTGAAACTTTTAAAAAGGTCTCCATCTAACTCACTGGCCTTCTAAAAGCCAAACACACATGACAGTTTAGAGAGAGAGAGATTTTTTTTGTATAATATATTTGTTGATTGTCCAGAGACGTATAGTCGTCTGTGCACCTGGAGCCTGGCATTCCACGGCAAGAAAGTTCATAAGGGTCTCTCTCTTAAATGAGCTGTAACAAGAGACACCATCTAAATGTAACTGATATAACAAATATGTTTCATGAGGTTTAACAAACTTGGCTCAAACTTTAGCATCACTTAACCAAGTATTTATTGTAATAGATTTCGTGAACATCTTGGAAGTTGTTTGATACATTGCTCAGGCCAGCGACATTGTGTAACTGCATATTTCTATTTTCTCCTGTGCTGTTTTATGAGTAGTTTATTTAAATTGTCATCTGCAAAAGAGCCATTCACAAGGTTATTTTCACAGACCTTCCACATTTATCAATGGGAACAATTCTGACACAAATATCAAAACAAGTGCATAAGGGCTTCTTTTATGGTGGCATCGCAATAAAACATTGTGGACGTTCTCCAGTAATCAATTTTATGGACCCAGTGACAGCACTCAGGGTCATTCGAGTTTAAGATAACAATGAAATGAATCTCATTAAAAATCTGAGTCATTTGTATCTCAGGCAGACAAAACAGCAAGTTTAGGTTGGCTGAAATACTTTATTTTAACCCCCTCTTGTTTAGCATTTACAAGCAGCACATACACCATTAATAAACTACATTACATGTATTTGGCAGATGCTTTTGTCCAAAAATAACAAGTTCATTCAAACTCAAAAGGAGCGATAGCTGGATGTAATTTTCTTTGTAAATGCAGTGTTTATTGTCTTTGTTAACAACTATAACCTTTGAAGCATTTATAAGTGGTCTATAAACAGTTAAGGAATGTTTCATAACACACTCACACAATAATATAGTTGTAAATATATAGTCATACTGTATGTCTTCAGTATTTGATACATTTGATATTTGAACATTTATAAATGTTTTAAATCGACCTGTGAATGATTTGTACACTTGTATAAACAGTTAATACATATGTTACCAACTTTGTAATATTACAGAAGTCTAATGGGTGGGTAGTAAAAATAATATGCACATTATTTAGACAGTGGGCAACGTAGACTGGGATTAATCCATTACTAATGTTTTTCCATAGCAACTACTGTATATTTTAGCTGTTCTTGAGCAAAGCACATAATTGGAGCAGTTAGAGGCCAGCAGCAGTAGACGACTGAAGTACAAGTGAACTGGGCATAACTGAAAGAATGTGATATATTGCGTAAGACCATGTGTCCTGAACAAACTCTGCCCAGATAAATGAAGGTAAGAACAAACTAGTTAATTGTTAAGTACAATGGTGCTTTTCACTAATCCAGTGGGCAGACATGCTACTGTACTGTGTTAATGGAAGGACAGCAGTCTCATATTGGCAGCGAGGCCACTGTTCCAAACCACTTCATCTGTCCTCTTCCAGTCTGGTTACCATACACCTATGCTAGTTTTGGACAATACAAACTTTGGAATAGGAAAAGCATAATTCTCTCCTCGTTCTCTCTCTCTCACTTACTCACAGTGTCTCTCTCTCATGCACATTTACCCCACACATACCAATTTGCACAGATGAAAAATGTCAAGGGCAGACCACCTGGTTATTCCATGCCTGGTCAGAGGAAAATCTTCCCGTCTTCATCAATGAGGCACAGTGTGCAGAGCGTGCTCTGTCCCACTCACATATCACAGCCATTAGACAGGCATGTGTTGGGCTGGTTCCAGGGCACTGCCTGCTGCTCTGCGCACTGAAGTCTCATTCAAGGTAATCTACACCAACCCAACCAATTTCACAGGTGCAAAAATGTGTAATAAGGAGAACTTGAAACATTATTGCACTGTTCAGATGATCTTTGGGTAAATTCAGCAGCGCGGAAAGGTCTATTTGTGTCAAGTGTGAAAAAGCAATAAAGTTCATCATGGGTTCTTAAACTTTTCCATTCAATGACCTGACACCCCGCCTCATTCAGATATATACGTCTGTCATATAGGCCCCTAAGGAAACTACATATAAAATAGAAACTACAAATTAAGTTTATTTTTCTTTTTTTTTCTTCTTTTTTTACAATGACCAAAACAATTCCCAAACCATAACCAAATTATTACAAAAATATTGATAGCCACTTTAAGTTAACATTTTGGCAATAACAACAATTATGGAATGTGTAATTGTTCATAGTGATGAACAGAGAAATATCATCTGAATCTACAGCTCCCCTGTGGCTTTACAGAGCTTTATAGCGAGTTTAGGAACATAGTTTAGCTGCCCGACCCGCAACTTTACTGTTTTTGCTCGTTTTCGTCCACAGCAGGCAGACAGACACAGTTAGCGACTAGCCGGTGAACATAGCAGTAGTTTAGCAGCTAAAGAGTCAGATATTTACCTCAGGAGTTGCTAGAGACCAAAAACAGAGCTAAAAGAGAGTGAGTATTGGACTCCAAATACTGCTTTTTGCTAACATAGCAACTTTAAAGGTGATACGTATGTCAATGGTGTGTTCACAACTTAGTTTCGCTGCCCCCAAGCGGGCAAAACAAAAATCAGTTAAAAACCTTTAACTAGAGGTTTGTTGTTGTCAAAATTGCCTAAACTTAAACATAAACCAACAGAAATCGGCATTTCATATTAGAGTTTTTTCAGGAAATTTGACAAGATCTTGATTTTTATGATGCCCTCCGAGTGGCTGATCAGTGGTCTGTCTATTGCAGGTCTTCACCCAGTTTGAGAATTATTGCTACACCAAGCTTTCTATACATATTGCATTCACATATTTATTTATTTATTTTTATTGTATATGTTAGTAACAAGGATTTGATACCGTAATGTGTCCTGTGACTCATACTGCCCGCTGTCAAGGTATGATTGCCTTTTTTTGTGGGCAAGCACAGATACTCATACAGACAGACACACTAACATTTTCCTTTCCCCCACTCATTTTGATCTACATCATGGGTGACCTGAATAAGTCGGGAACACAAAGAATAACCACCTAAAAAATAATGAATACAATTTATCTTGGCAAGAAAGTCTGTGTTTTTGATTGCATGAAAATCTTTCTGTGTATGTATTGTATGTGCGTTGATTTAACATGACCCCCACGCTGTATGATGTTCTGTCCCTACAGTCACGAAAGTCACCACAGTGTGCCCATAGAGAACAGAGTGTGTAGATGTAGAGAAAGAGCTGCCAGCTGTAATGTGTGTGAGCCAGATGTCCTGGTTGTAAACAGACCTGTCTTAGCGAGGTGAGAAAACAACCTGAGCAGCTGTGGTTTCTTCTACAGTAGATACAGACCCTTTAAAGTGCCAACGATCATACAAAATGAGCTGTTTTTGGATGGAATTACAATATAGCTTTTATTGTGGCAATGTTGGCATTTCCCAGACAAAAGTTTAAGAATTCCTTTCTCTCTCTCTCTCTCTCTCTGTGCTGTGTCATTTTAGATTAGCAGGCTAAACTCCATACTTACTGTAATTAATCTAAATCCATCCAGATGGGGAATGGTTTCAGTTTCATCTACTACAAGCAAGAGCTATTAGACTCTGTATCCTTTGGGTCTATTCCTTCATTCTCTCTTTCTTTTTAGTGACAGCACAATTTTCCTTCTCGTGACAGCAGTTTTGAGGACAGGCTTTGAGTTACAAGAACGCTGTTCTCCTTCCTCCATTTATTCAGGTCCACTCTGGGTGCTGACAGATACTCTCTCTGTCCTTTTCTTTTGTCAGGTGGTGAAGCGCTCACTTGATCTTTCTCTTCACCTTCATTCCTGACCTCATCCTGTGATTGTCTCCGTCTCCACATTTGTTTCCTGGGTCACTGTTCTGATTATTGCTGCAGTCTGGTTACACTTTGTGCCATTTGACAGCTTTAATTTCCAAACAGACTCCTCCCTTCCTGTACCCGACGGCTGTAATGCTGTATGTATGTTTTTTTTATTGCACTAATTGTTTCCATTGGATGCGGTATATTATACATTAGCCATGGTACTGTGGAGCTATGAACATACAGTAACAACTTTGTCCTGTCTTTACAGAATTTCATATGTTCAGAACCAAATATAGCCATTAATAAATCAAGGCTAGCATTTCTCTACCTGGAAATAAACCAGAAATACATTTGCTTGTTTTGCATTTGCTCAAACTCAAAAAGTCGATTCTGACAACTGTCTGGAAAACTTCATTGATTAGATCGATCATCACTGCTGGAAACGGAGCATTGGCTTCTATAAAAACTCATTCTTTCACTTTAAAGTGGAGTCTTGGCAAATGTGAACCCCTGCACAGCTACAGAACCACATTCAATAACCCCTTTTCATATTCTGCAAGATCCAAGACACATTTATTAGGGACTGTATGTGTCTGTGCTTACACATGAAATGGTCTCAGTGTTGGATCTAACAGTCAAACCATCCCACAGTTTGTATGCATAATCCTGCTCCTCTTGTCCATCAAATGCAAACCATCTTTTCTGACACGTGGATGCTGACACTTTGCTGCCAAAACACAAATCAGTCTCCTCCTCACAATAGTTCCCTTTGTTGCTACTCTCACCCTCTCATTACTTCTGTGTTCACACCTCCCCCCCTTAACTCCCCTGAAAACATCATATGGATTTCTGCTGATGGCTGACGAGCTCGTTAGTTTGTCTCCATCACTGTTGGGAGGTGATGGGACATTTGGAGGACAGTTAGAGCTCATATTCCTTTGAGTCAGAGAAGAGAAGAAGGAATAATTTCCTGAGTCCAAGACCCAGGTGGGCTCTAAAAATAATATGGGATTGGCACTCTTACAGTTTGGAAAATTACTGGTTGATTAAAGGTACTTGAGCCAAGAAATTCTGTGATCTGGTCTGGGGCCACCCTGTGTAGCTCATTGGGTAGACTGTGGCAGTAAGACGGCCAAGTTTATGGATCATTATACTAGAGCCACCGCAGGAAAAAAAAGACAAATATGACATACTAAGAAAGAATGTTAAATACATTTCTATGATGATCCAGGAATCACAAGCAGTGACACAAGAAGACATGACAGAATTGACTGAATTAGACTTATGATGAACATGTTTTGATGAACATACACATGTGTAGCTACACATATACACTGCTGTAATTAGCAGCATTTGTTTTTTGGCGTTTGGCACTTCCTTGTATGGGCCAGAGCTCAGCACAGGGAAGGAAGGCTGTCTGAGTCTGGAAAGCACAAAGCACTTCAAAGCAACAGAAGACTGGCAGAGACAGCAAGATGACTGGGGAGATAGAGAGGGACAGGCAGCACATGAGGAGAAACAAGGGAAGAAGAATATCTCTCCAAATTGCACTCCAGGGAGAGAAAGAAGGAAAGACAGCAGAGGAGAAAACTGAATTCACGTCTTATCATGTTTCTTTACATTTGTGCCCTGTGAGAATTGATTTCATATGATTAGGGGAAGCTTTCTGCTAAATTATTATTGTGTCTTGAAGAGGTTTTTAATGATACAAAATGACTGAAATTACCGTTAATGTTAATGCATGTCCGCCTCTTTCTCTCTCACACACTTCAGCTCCTCTGATTAAGCTCAAATAAAGTAGCCAGCAGTTCTGGGAAGAAGTGGGCAGGGTTCTGCTCTGTGTGGCTGATTCCAAGTATCTGTAGAAACCCTGTGTGTGGGAGTCTTTGCGGGTGTTTATGTGTGCATTATTGTGTGCACTTATTCAATCATTCCTGTGTGTGTGTGTGTGTGTGTGTGTGTGTGTGTGTGCGTGCGTGCGTGCGTGCGTGCGTGCGTGCGTGCGTGCGTGCGTGCATGCGTGTGTGTACTAAGGCTTGACATTCAGTGTTCATTATTTCATTTTAAAAAGCCTGCAAGCTGTCGGAAGCTGCTGGTTTTGTACTTGTCATCTTTGGTTCATAATGTTTTCCCAATTATCTTAGATAAGATAAGAGTTGGATGAGGATTTGTTTGTTGTTTTCTCCAGATGATTCTCCTGATTTGATAAGAGCTTTCTCAGGGCTGAGTAGTATCTTGCCATACTGATGTACAACAGAACAAAAGTAAAACATCTACCACACCCAGGTTCCTTTCGGAACAAGTTTGATAACACAAATTTGCTCACTTGTCAAACAAAGTATTCAGTATCCCTGGCTCATATGCTCCACCATTTCCCCTCAGTTTCCCTTTAATTGTTTAATATGTATGTTTCGATTAAATCATTAAAACATTAATTGTGGCGCTGAAACAGAAGATGGCAGTTTATTAAAAACAGACAAAAACAATCCTGTTGGATATATTAAGTTCCTTCTCTAGTTTTGCCCGGATGATAGAATAATATGAGCCTTTCTGTTCTTTCCGTTATTAGTCTCAAGTTCGCTCTTGTTGCTCATTTCCCAAATACTAATGCATTGAAAAATAATTACATATATTGTGTATCAGATAATCAATCTCAAAAAGTTTCTCTTTTAAACAAACATGCAAACCACAGCTCTAAATTTTAGTGTCTAAGGAAAAGGCATACACTTTTCATTACTCTACCTTTAACTGTGGATGTCCACTAGAGGGGGCAGTGGACACAGTTGATCTTTGGCCTCCTTGGCTGACCTGGACCCTGGATCTGAGGTGCGACTCTTTCTTACAATGTAAAATTACCTTGATACCTCTAAAACAGTGGAAGGGAATTCCTTATTCCTGCCAGAATTAAATGATCATGCCTGGTGCTTTATGAAGCAAACAGACCTTGACTGGTATCATATGTTTTTGTGTGCATTTTTAAACACCTTACACTGTAAGTAAGAAGTGTCGTACCTCCTACCACTAAATGACGAGGAAGTGAGTGCTTCTGATGTAGAGTTGGATGACAGGCTGTTTCATCGGCCCTCGCCATCTGCTCTACCATCTGAAGGCAGGAAACTGGCTGGCTTCATCTTACCTTCTACTATAAACTCCACCAGCCTTTTCTGTATTTCAGCCACAGCAAGAAATAAGCTTCCCAACAGCCTGAAATTCTGGCACACTTGGCATATGACCCAAACCCTCACTTTCATTTATGATTACAGTCATTTTCATATGGTAAGAGTGAGAGCGGTGTTACTGTCTGATTTAATGTAGGAGACGTGCATTAGTCTATTTCTCTGAAAACTGATTACTTGCAATTATGAGGCTCATTTAGTAAAATGAACATTACCGTGACAGTAATAAAAATGTCTTCTGTTCTACCAGTTCTGCACCTGGTGTTTCTTGTTGTATGCTCTTAGTCCTCATTCAGAAGGAACTGGATCCTTCCACCTTGTAAACAAACAGCAGCCAGATAACTGGCAGGCTGCTTCGCTGGATGTTTGATGGAATAAGTTAATTTTAATCTATGCAGAGACTTGGCTGCGAAAAGCAGATCTACAGCCAAACAGCACATCAGAATTTTGAGGGGGGATTTTTGAGTTTTTTTCTGTCTTTTTCTTTTCTTTTCTTTCTCCTGACAGGCTCATTTTTCTTCTCTCAGTGGGACGACTGCTGGTGGTGGTATCATTACACTCCACTACAGTACAGAGCACTCTATCTTGGGGCTCAATCCAACAGCTTTCACACTCGTTGCTGTCAGTATCAATGACAGGGCTTTACTGTGCAAAGTCCTGAAAGCTCATAAATTCTGTATGTTTAACAAATCAACCTTTTGTGTCTGGTGTTTCACTGTGTGCTGTGTGCGCTGCCAATATTTTCATTGCACCATATCAGGACAGAAGGTCTATGTACACAAAATGTCTTAAAGCCATGACTGTCATCAACCGAGTGAGAACTCTTTTATTTCAGTTTTTGTGTCGTCTACTAACCCCAACATCCATTTAAAATGGACTGGACATGGGAGTCTCAAACCTCTTAAAATCACCTATTATGTAAGAAGAACAGTCTTCTCTTTTTTTCTCTCTCTCTCTCTCTCTCTCTTTCTCCACCATCTCTCCTTCCTGGCTGTGAAGACTAATGCAGTGTCATCTGCCTCCTGGCAGGACCCTCTCTCTTCATTATAGGAATAAGGCCCTTTTTCCTGTCATGTTTTCACTTCTCTGCAAGTGGAGCTGTGTGTATGTGTGTGTGTCTTTGTGTGTGTGTCTGTATAATTGACTCACTTCCTCTAATCAATACTGCTTAGCATAATCTGGGTTAATACCAGCGGACAGAACATGATAGATGTAGCGTTCATGGAAACTCAGCTCTATTGAAATTATTCATATTTGTTTTTGATCATTGTATAAAAACTAAGATATGAGGAAAACTGTTAATATTGATAAAGTAACAGTGTATCAAGCTGTATTTTGTTGGCCTATGTATCACAAATCTTTCTCCACCTTTATTTCTTGTTTTCTGAAACTAACTATTAATAAATTCAGTTCTCTGATCCAGAACAAATGGCACAAAAATTCAAAACCGCTTCTTCAGATTGCACGGCTTTGTAAATAAAAAGCAGATTTAGCCGACATCACCATGTAAAAAAGCAAATTTAGCGGAATCCTCAATTAGCACTTAAAAACTCTCCCAACCAGAGCATGAAATCACATCATTGCATTAAAGCCATTAATATGGCTTTTTGTGAGCCCATGCCTGCTGTTTAATAATCATGCACGGTAGCTTTAATGCTTGGCTCTGAGGGAGCATCTTATCAAACGGCACTATACGTGCAAAGACAGAGCAGACACAAAACATTTATTTTAGTTTTTATGGCTCAAATGAAACAGTGCTGAAAATAGTGTAACATAATAGACAAAAAGACAGGTAAGGCAAGAACATAAGGTTGCAGAGCAACACCCAAGTGAATGTTTTTCTGAGAAAGTGAACTCATTGATTATTCATAAATATATTTCCACTGCAATATGAAATATTTTTAAAAGGAAAAATCTCCTCATGCCTCAGTAATAACTTCTAGTTTCTGGACTATTTTTTACAAGACACAGTAGCAGGCGCTAAGGTGAGAGAAACCATGGCAACTAACCAGACATATACGTATGTAAGCATGCTGTGAATTCCACTAGCTCAGGGGGAAGCTATGTGAGCAGACCGGGATGTTTTCTCTGCTATTAAAGCCTTTCCACATGTGCCCATCTTAAACCTGCAGGAGTTGAGAGACCTGTCGACCATTTTACAGAGCTGTTTTCTGAACATAGCTATAGCGAGGTCATCATTTACAGTTTTTTTTCCAATTGCTAACACATTAAAACGACACGCATAGCACAATTATTTAAACTGACACAGAGAGCAAAACCTCTTCTCAAGTCTCCAAAAGTCTAAACACATTTTCTGCTGTACACACATTTTGCAATTCAAAATGGCACTTTTTAAATGCACTGAACACGGTTCTCTGCATAACACACAACAATCTGACATAAAGTCACATGTTTGCCATTTCAAAACACTGCCATTCAAAATGACACTACATGAGCTAATGGCCAATATATGTGCCACCTGGCCAAACATCTCAATGATTAATTGTTACCACTTCAATCAGGAAGTAAGCACTATGATGCCTTTTTTATTTTTTATATATATTTTTTCTGCACATTTGTTCTGCAATTTTCTTTTTGAGCATATTTTTGTTCAGTCCAATGTAAATACTGTATATCTGCTGTGCATATAATGCACTGACTTGTTTGGTGAAAAGAAATATATAAATACAACAGCATGTGTGTGTATCTGCAAATATTTCTGTGCTTATGAACAATCTGAAGAATTTTCTACAATTTGAACTATTTTAGTATTATGGTAAAGTAAGATGAGAGTGCTTTTCATTATGCCCAACAGGTTAGACAAAAATCTGGTAATATGAATGAAGTGTGTGCCATTTGGTGCAAAAGTTTGATTTTGATAATGCTATACAGTGGGGAGAACAAGTATTTGATACACTACCGATTTTGCAGGTTTTCCTACTTACAAAGCATGTAGAGGTCTGTAATTTTTATCATAGGTACACTTCAACTGTGACTTCCAACAAGAGACGGAATCTAAAACAAAAATTTTTTTGTTTTAAATTCCATTCATTTTATTGCATGACATAAGTATTTGATCACCTACCAACCAGTAAGAATTCCGGCTCTCACAGACCTGTTAGTTTTTCTTTAAGAAGCTCCCCTGTTCTCCACTCATTACCTGTATTAACTGCACCTGTTTGAACTTGTTACCTGTATAAAAGACACCTGTCCACACACTCAATCAAACAGACTCCAACCTCTCCACAATGGCCAAGACCAGAGAGCTGTGTAAAGACATCAGGGATAAAATTGTAGACCTGCACAAGGCTGGGATGGGCTACAGGACAATAGGCAAGCAGCTTGGTGAGAAAGCAACAACTGTTGGCGCAATTATTAGAAAATGGAAGAAGTTCAAGATGACGGTCAAGCTCCCTCGGTCTGGGGCTCCATGCAAGATCTCACCTCGTGGGGCATCAATGATCATGAGGAAGGTGACGGATCAGCCCAGAACTACACGGCAGGACCTGGTCAATGACCTGAAGAGAGCTGGGACCACAGTCTCAAAGAAAACCATTAGTAACATACTATGCCGTCATAGATTAAAATCCTGCAGCGCATGTCCAGGCCCGTCTGAAGTTTGCCAATGATCATCTGGATGATCCAGAGGAGGAATGGGAGAAGGTCATGTGGTCTGATGAGACAAAAATAGAGCTTTTTGGTCTAAACACTCGCCGTGTTTGGAGGAAGAAGAAGGATGAGTACAACCCCAAGAACACCATCCCAACTGTGAAGCATGGAGGTGGAAAAATCATTCTTTGGGGATGCTTTTCTGCAAAGGGGACAGGATGACTGCACCGTATTGAGGGGAGGATGGATGGGGCCATGTATCGCGAGATCTTGGCCAACAAACGCCTTCCCTCAGTAAGAGCATTGAAGATGAGTCATGGCTGGGTCTTCCAGCATGACAACGACCCGAAACACACAGCCAGAGCAACTAAGGAGTGGCTCCGTAAGAAGCATCTCAAGGTCCTGGAGTGGCCTAGCCAGTCTCCAGACCTGAACCCAATAGAAAATCTTTGGAGGGAGCTGAAAGTCCGTATTGCCCAGCGACAGCCCTGAAACCTGAAGGATCTGGAGAAGGTCTGTATGGAGCAGTGGGCCAAAATCCCTGCTGCAGTGTGTGCAAACCTGGTCAAGAACTACAGGAAACGTATGATCTCTGTAATTGCAAATAAAGGTTTCTGTACCAAATATTAAGTTCTGCTTTTCTGTAGTATCAAATACTAAAATGCAAATTAATTACTTAAAAATCATACAATGTGATTTTCTGGATTTTTGTTTTAGATTCCGTCACTCACAGTTGAAGAGTACCTATGATAAAAATTACAGACTTCTACATGCTTTGTAAGTGGGAAAACCTGCAAAATCGGCAGTGTATCAAATACTTATTCTCCCCACTGTATGTAGTTTTGGTTGCAGTGCTTTGCAGGATATATGAGGTATTTTGCAGTTTGGGTGTGTGGTTTTGTGAATTGTGTTAAGTATTTTGTTAAAACCAGCCTAGTTTGCAAAATTATGTTTTAGCAATTGGAAAAAAATGTAATTGGAACCTATAGTGAGACAACAAGCCTTGTGGATTTGGGGTTTTACTCTACTCTAAGCTTGTTTACAAATCTAGCTTTATGATTTTGCAAAGCTCCAGATTAAAGCTGGATAAACATTAGGCACTGAATAATGACGAGCCAAGACTTGCATGTTAACTTTGTGAATGTGTGTGTGTGTGTGTGTGTGTGTGTGTGTGTGTGTGTGTGTGTGTGTGTGTGTGTGTGTGTTTCTCAGCTGAGAGGGGCAGTTATTCTCTTTATGTGACTTTATATGGCAGTGCGGCCGTGTGCATATGAACCATCTAGGCAAGAATCTGTTGGCTCATCTCATTTCTCTCATCCCTTTCCCTCTGGCAGTGGGAATACTGAAAAACCACAGTTGTCACCACATCATACAGTGAGAATATAATTATTCAGTAAGACAGGGAAAAGCCTGTGAACCATCACTTTAATGGGTTTGCATTTTAAAGTGGGAACAATATAAAGTATTTGTGAGAGCCTCACATAATATGGAGTCATAACGATTGCTTGTCATGTGTCATTATTAAAGGGAGAATGCCGAGCTTATAAACCATGCCTTCACAGTGCAATGTGCAACAAGCGCTACAGTAATATTTATATGCCAATAACTGAGGTCAGTTTGTGACAAAAGCATTTAAATAATTTTTACTCCTAATCTACTTTATTTATTCCTACAAAATTTGCAAGATGTCAGTTCCTCATGGAGCCGTAAACTACCTTGAGCTGGCAGGGGAATTTCATTTCATTTCAATATTGTTAATTTAGCAGTGAGGAAGAGATCTTCCTCACTGCTAAATTAACAATATTGTCGCTCACAAGGGATTACGTGCACACAAATCACATCCTCTCTATCTTTCTATATTTGTGTTTTTATCTCTCTCTTACCTCATTTTTTCTTCTGTTGCGAACCCTGCCTGATAGCCCAGAGGAACTAAATCCTGCTGATGTCTCTCCCTTGAGCTGAAATTTATTAGAGGAAGATCTGTTTTGCCTCCAGCGTGTCACTCTGCCATTCCAGCTGTCCTATTCAATTGCATTGTAATATTTTTAGCCTGGCTTGGAATGAATACATAGTTATAATACAGTTGGATTATTATACAGTTCATTTGGTATTTTCCTTTTTAGTGTCTAATTTCCACTTTTCAGCAGCTATTAAAGAGCAGTCATGGATTTTTACAAAGAGGAAGTTTCTGATTGTGTTTTGGCCCACGTAAAACATAGCAGGGAACGGAGATGTCGGCCTCTTCGGTTTATCTGTCTGCCGTAACTGCAGCCAGCTCTTCTCTCTTATTCCTCAAACAAGCACTCAAATGTTCACTGTTTCGCTTTTATGTAACTCCTAAAACACAGGTCTTCCTCGTCTATGCAGACGTCCCACACTCCTTTCTCTTTCTAATATATCTCATAATTAGCATCTTACTTTCTTGCCATCTATTCATCCTTTTCATCAACCCCTTTATTTGACTGTGAATATGGCTCTTTAGTCAGTATGAGCAGATTATTCTCTTCCAAATGTCTTCTTCATTTCTTTTCAGAGGTTTCTTCCTGTAATGACATGTGAATTACGATGACAAAGTTGCTTTGTGTCTGGAGCAAACCAATATCCCAGCTGGTATGCAAAATTTAACCAGCCAGCAGATATATCAGAAAATCAGATGAGATAACGAGAACATCCGCTGGCTCTAAAATAAAAAAAGTCTTCTATTCAGATTTGATTGCCAGCAAGAGGGACATATCAACATTCCTGCATGACCAGACCAACTGTTTACAGGCCAACCAGACACACAAACAAACATAATCCAGCCTGTACTTATGAAAGATGGAGGATGTGTTGCAGACAGATCCAAAATGCAGACTTGAAAAAACTTATTTAGTTCGACTTTGGTATCCGAAATGTTAGAAGGCATTTGAGAAGATGTTTATTTGCTTTTAAAGATTCCAAGTTGATATATTTTTTGGTTAGAGAGTTCTCATTTCCATTCATGTTGGAAGAGAACAAGCTCTCTTTCAATGTGCTCCTCTGACAGTATCTGTGTATTTGTGTGTGAGAGAGATTCTCAACTTGTGGTTAAGTCAATAGGAGAAGGGTGTTTGCTGTGGCACAATGCCCAGATCACTTGAAGATAGAAAACACAGTACGCATGAACACAAATCTCATGCATCACTGCCTTGTACAGGTAGCATGTGCATGCAAAAGAAAAGCTGATGACACTATAAGACACATACAAGCTGTACTACATAAACAGATCTGCTCCAGTGCTCATGTCTCGCCAACAGAAATCATTTAGTCTGCAAACCTCCCAGGAAATATAATCCACTCTAAACTTTTTCAGCTCTGATTTGATTGCCAAGAAGAGGGACAAGACAACATTCCAGGATGGAACAGTCACACACAAAGACAAGAGTTTTCATGACGACAACCAAACATTCAAACATATTTGTGTTATTATGAGGGAATGTCAAAGATCACAGTACATTCATTTCTGAATATCTAATGCGCCAATGTGAACAAACACACATACAGATACATGAAAGGGAGTTTAGATCTTATGAAGTGGCATTGTATGAGGTACTTATCCATAGTCAGTGTATTATCTATTGTAGATGACAGTCGACACGTCCCCATTTTGGAGAAGCAGAAAGAAGTACGACATGGAAGCTAAGCAATGGTCCGCTCTGGACATGGGCAGCAGCAAAACCACTTTTCACCACTTTACCCTGCTATCAAACAGCCCTTTACGACAGGGAACTGAAGCTGTTATATCACTCGCGTCAAAGCCACCAGACTCCTTCGACAAAAACAGCTTACCCCACAGAACACGGGAGTCTACTGCTACCTCGATCGCTTAGTTTGTTAGTTTTGTTGGTTTCTAATCTTTTCAAAACAACAAAGTCAAACAATAGGCTCGTTCGAGATGAGGTTCGAGGTCTGTGCAGAATCGATCACCGGCAATCGCTGCCCAATGCATGCCGGTTAGATTTGTGTCCGACTTGATCCCGACTTGCTCTGACGTCATGCACACGTGGGCAACGATAACCTCACGAGATCAAGGCGGCCACAGGTTTGAGACGCAGGCAGCGCAGTTGCTTTTCACCGACTGCAAGACTCAGGCGGACCCAGGGCATGCTGGGAAACGCCTGCCTCTCGGCTGATCTAACAGCTGATTGGTTCAGAATCGACTCAACATGATGACGTTTTATATAAACTTTTTTTTTTATTTTGAATTGGAGGGATTTTAACTGCTATTTGTATGATTTAAAGGCTTATTCTACGGTGGCCGACAGGGGCAAACGCCCTGCAACTTAAGAAATATAGCAAATAGACAAAATACAAGCAAATTAAGAAAACAACTTCATTAATTTGACACATGTGCAGCATTCAGCAAATGCTCTGCAAATACACACAACACAACCAAATACATAAACGCGCTGCAAAAAGAAAAGCACACAAACCCCGAAAACAAATGCAACAAAAAAACACTGCATCCAGATTACACAACGGAAGTTCTCCAGACCTCTAGAGGGAGCAGGATAAGTGGAACAGCTTGATTTTCGACCCCACGGGGAGAGAGCGCTCTGCCTTTCTATTAGAGTCGGGTATGGCTGCAGCCTGGAGAACTCCCATCTCATGCCTCCCGTCCATAGACTGTAGGCTATATTAAATTAATATATATATATATATATATATATATATATATATATACATATACACAGTCTATGTTCCCGTCTCATGCCCTCCCGGCTGGTGACGTCCCCGAGCTTCGAGTTTTCAAAATAAAAGCTTGCGTCCCTATGTCTTCGTACTTTGGTGTTTTGGATGTTTTTGAACTAAACAGTACTGCAATCATGCCAATGAATACAATAACTTGTTCAGCAGATGTCTTAATTACAGCACGATAGAGTTAGCAAAGCAGTTTTGTGTTTATATGTGCAGGCGGGATTTATTCAGAGTGATAAATCCCACGGTAATTCGGCTGGTTTACTAAACAGGGAGGGACTATACATCCTGTCTGTTTTTTTGTATTTCAAGAGCGAATTGCTCCACAATATGAATACAGATTGATCACCTATTTTGTTGGTAACCGTTGTTGTATAATCACAATATTACACTTGAGGAGGCCTACACTTCAAGGATGCGCCTTTCGGACCTTGAAATTAAACCCTCTCATGTAATATGGCTTAAACAAACGTCAACGTTAAACGCTGATGCAGTTTTAAATGTTTTATTACCACGAGTTTACAGACGTCTCTACTGATTGAGTATCACCTGTGACCTGAGCCGAGACACACCCACCAAACGAGAGAAAACATATCTCAAGCATAGACTTCATATTTACAGTCTATGATCTCAAAGCAGTTGCACACTGTTTCACAACGGTGTACACCGTTCTGAGATTGAACTTGCCCTGCCGTCTCTCTCTCTCTCTCTCTCTCTCTCTCTCTCTCTCTCTCTCTCTCTCTCGAAAATCAAGCTGTTCCACTTAGCTGCTCCCTCTAGAGGTCTGGAGAACTTCCGTTGTGTAATCTGGATGCAGCGTTTTTTTGTTGCATTTGTTTTTGGGGTTTGTGTGCTTTTCTTTTTGCATCGTTTTTTTATTTGCAGCGTGTTTATGTGTTTGGTTGTGTTGTGTCTATTTGCAGTGCATTTATGTATTTGGTTGTGTTGTGTGCATTTGCAGTGCGTTTGCTGAATGCTGCACATGTGTTGTCAAATTAATGAAGATGTTTTCTTAATTTGCTTGTGTTTTGTCTATTTGCATGTGTTTTCTTAAGTTGGCCACTCTGTACAGAACACGTGTGGCTGATAGTTACGTTTAGAAGTCAGAGAGACTAAATCTGTTCAGATTATGGATCATCTACAGTGTGTTGTTAATTAAAATCAGCAACAGATCACATGTAGAGCATCTTGACAGCTGCTCTGTCTTAATAAAAACAACTGGAGACTGTGTACAAGCTGATATATGGGTCTGATAACATTTTATGAAATCGGAACCGGACCTAACGTGATGTGAGTGTTTATGTGACTTCCTGTTCAGCCTGAAGGCTGCTGGAAACGGCTGAAAACTGTCCGATTTGACTGCAACCTTTTGTCTCCGCCCCTGGCTGCTGCCGCCTGCTCACGTCCACTTTACAGGCGAGGTGCAGTTCTTCTCGAACGAGCCATCTAACACAAACCAACTAACCAATCTAGACCAGCAACTCCTGTTTTCTGGGAGGTAAAATTACTGTTTTTGTCATAGGAGTCTTATGGCTTTGACAACGGCAAGGTGAAGCGATGAAAATATTATTTTTTATCAGAAATTTTTTAACAACATACAAAACATACAATTCGCAACATAAACATATCCCCCATCCAAACTCTGTTAACCAAGAAACTCTGCTTAATGCTACCTTAACACTGCAAGTCTAAGAACATGAGAGCAGAGAAACCTCAGTAATAGTTGGTGTTTTCTTTAGTTCTTTTTTTACTTTTTCATTGCGGGGTCAGTATCACCATCTTTCACAGCACAAGTTTCAAATAGAAACTGGCAGTTTTGGGAGTGAAGTGGAAACCAAGAATGTTTTTTCTGAAATAAATATTTTCATGAAGTATGAAATGTGAAAAGGCTGTGCGTGTGTGTGTGTGTGTGTGTGTGTGTGTGTGTGTGTGTGTGTGTGTGTGTGTGTGTGTGTGTGTGTGTGTGTGGTGCTATGGGTCATTATGATAATTTAAGGCTGTGGCAAAGTTATTATTTTCTGCTGAAGTGCAGATTCAGACACACTTGAAGACCAGAATGAGATGTAATATGAAGGCATCTTCTTTCATTACATTCTCAATATGAATAGGAATGCATATGTTCAGCCTTGATGGAAGTTTGAATGTAACAACCCAGTAATTTTCTTCAGTCTGCTTGCTTCTGCTGGAAACCCAAAAGACAATCAACCCAAAACCAAGACCCAATATCTTTCCTATTTCACTCAAATAACCATACAGTATATACATTTCTGTGTCAATCTTGTGACCAAATATAACTATCTGTGACAACCCGACACGCACGCACACACACACACACACACACACACACACACACACACACACACACACACACACACACACACACACACACACACACACACACACATAAATACAGACTACTGTAACTAGCTGAAGCTACAACTTTACCACAGATCCCAGCTGCTCCTTTTTTATACCACTGCCTTAAAATATACTTCCTTCTTAGCAATGCTAGCAGCGTGGCTTGGGTGATGGCGATGTCAGTCTGTTCAAATGAATGAATTATCTCAACAACTATTGGATGGATTGGATGAAATTGGGTACAGACATTCATGGTCCCTAGTGGTAAAATCCTAATGACTTTAGTGACTTCCATAGATGACCGGATACCTCTAAAATCAATGATTGCATTCTTGTCAGATTCAGCTGCTTTGAGATTACCACGAACATAACATGGCAAAATATTACGTTTACATGTACCTGAAAAGGACCTCTCTTTGTCGTGTGAATAATTAGTCTGTCTGACAGGAGCAATGGCAGATATAGCATGACATCATACTGCTGCAGAAAACTTAGGGAGGGAGGAAGTGTGTGGCTTTGACTCGGGACACCATGCATCCTGTTTCCTACCAACAGATAACATGGGTTTCTTTTCCCCAAACCCAAAACAAGTAGATCTTCTTTGACGACCATGATGGCAAAGATTTCCTAACCCTTAACCAAATAGTTTTTGTGCCTAAACCTAACCAAACCTTAACCTATGGTGACAGATCAGTAAACTTTCATAATTAAACATTTTCATTTTCATGAGTTATTTGAAACATTTTTGGAGACACTGACCAAAGATGTCTGTCAGAAAACATGAATATTGGTCTTTTTGGAAATGACAAACAACAACCTTATGATTTAACATCAGTCCAATAGTAGGGATGCACCGAATCCAGATTTATGGGGTTTGGCCAAATACCGAATCATAGTCGACCAGCGTTTTTGTATGTAATGAGCATTACAGCCTTTAGAGATTTTTAGTTCCACTTCCTATATATAATACACAAAATCCGCTGAAGACTCAAGGTTCCTTAGGCTTAGGTTTACGTGATGTGGTTTGGGTGTACGACTCAAAGCCTTGAAGAGAAAATACACTGGAGAATGTTGATTGGGGAATAAACACACATGCATATGAAAATAAGTGATTAGATATGCATCTTTTCAAGCGATCTGGAGCAAGCAGCAGGATCCTGGCAAATAATATTAGTTCTGCATATATCTCATTTTGTTAAAGCTCTTCCATCTCATTTTTGGATTCTGTTTCCATTCATAAGAGTTGGGTGCTGCCGGGTATATGTGGATATATTTGTGTGTGCATGTAAGCGTCTCTTCCAGAAATGTGATC